>NW_026251713.1:0-736129 GCF_025024155.1 Gamsiella multidivaricata
GATGGTATTTATCCAATGATCAAATAGGAAGCACGGTCTCGGACATCAGGAAGGCAACACACATCATTCACCATTCAGAAGAGGAGCTCGAGAGTCCGGAGGGTGAGGAATGGCTCCGCACATTGGAAAAGAAGGATGGAAAGGTCCTGGTCCACTATTGGTACTACCCTGATTCATACGACGAGTGGCTGCTGGAGACCTCAAGTGAGTTCATGGACCCAGAGCCGGTCCCAGAGCACACCGGTGCTTGGAGTATTTCTGCCCGTTGGATCAGGGACAGTGAGAAATACAACGAGTGGATGAACGAGGAGGACTACGAGCCATCTTCCGACCAAAACAGCGACCAGGAATCAGCCGCCGGATCGCCCGCTCCCTCCAGCCAGCGATTTGGAAGCAAGCGTGACAACTCGGACAGGATCGAGTCACTTTCAAAGAGACTGAAGAGGAGTTCGTCCGCCACACCAATGGACGCTCAGCCGGATCACCCAGGCCTTCAGGTTGTCTCCTTGGAGGAGAATGCGCCCCGAGGACGCGGATCAAAGAAGAATGAATACGAGCCCATTGTTGGAGGCGAGCTCGCCAATATTCCCGTTATTCCAGATGGCCATCTGGCAGCAACATCTACCACTGCTACACAAGATGGTGAGGCGACTGAGGATACTGCAGGATCCGAATCTATGGACGTTGATGCGAAGGAGGATGATTCGAATGACAAGAGCAATGTGACATTAACCGCTGATGACGATACAAAGGAGGCGAAGACAGCTGAGGAGAGCTCCAATGCCCAGTCGGGAGCTGCACCGACAAGTGAAGAGGCGGCCGCTCTGGCGGATGCGGAGCGTTTGCGACTCGAGGAAGAGGCTAGTCGCTACCTTTCACAACAGACACAGGAAGTCATTATACCTTCTTACGCGGCCTGGTTCTCGCTTTCAAAGATTCACGACATTGAGCAAAGGTCGCTTCCAGAGTTTTTCAATCTGAAGAACAGGAGCAAAACGCCCACTGTTTATAAAGATTACCGCGACTTCATGATCAACACATACCGCCTGAACCCCTCGGAATACCTGACGGTTACTGCCTGCAGAAGAAACCTTGCTGGAGATGTGTGCGCCATCATCAGAGTCCACGCATTTTTGGAACAATGGGGGCTGATCAACTACCAGGTAAAATTCCTTGGGAGACGTGCGCGTGGTTGAGCTGAATTGATGATACAGTTTCTAATCTATATTTTGACGCTTTCTTTGTTTTATGTATAGGTTGATCCCGATACCCGTCCTTCGACAGTTGGGCCCTCTTTCACTGGCCATTTCCGCGTGTCGGCCGACACCCCCAAGGGTCTTCAGCCATTCCAGCCGAACTTGGCCACTCCAACTGCTGCAAAGGCAAACGTTGAGCAGATCAAGACTCCAGGCGCTTCGAAACTGGATGCCAACATTGAGCTTCGCCGGAACATCTATACCAGTGGACCAGAGCCCGTTTCCAAGGACAGTGATGAGAACGCAGAGAAGAGGCAGCGGTTCAACTGCTTTACTTGCGGTGCGGACTGCAGTAAGAGCCGTTACCACAGCATCAAGACCAAGAATTTTGAACTTTGTGCTAACTGCTACACAGAGGGCCGCTTTCCCGCAACGATGTCCTCCGGTGACTTTATTCGGTTCCAATCGCAGCACGACAAATCGACGGACGAGCCTTGGACGGATCAGGAGACACTGCTTCTGTTGGAGGGACTGGAGATGTACGACGAAGACTGGAATTTGGTGGCGGAACATGTTGGCACCCGTGGCCGTGAACAGTGCATTCTTCACTTTTTGCAACTGCCCATTGAGGATCCGTACTTGGGAGGTGCAACCGAAAGGGAGTTGGGGCCTCTTCAATACCACAAGGCTCCATTCAGCGAGTCCGACAACCCAGTGATGAGCGTTGTGGCATTTTTGGCTAGTGTTGTGAACCCAGGTGTGGCGGCTGCGGCTGCGCAAAGCGCATTGAGGGAGCTCGCCTTGGCCAGGAAGAACGCACAGGCTTCAGAAGAGAGCGGAGAGACGGCTGAGGAGGCGGCTGAGGAGGTGAAGGAGGAGCCACAGACCTTGGAATCTATGAACGTCGACAGTGCAAAGGAAGATCAGGACCAGACAAGCGCAACCCCGAAACAGGACGTGACTATGTCGGACGACAGCACTACATTGACAGAGTCCAAGGCAGACGACATTTCAGGAATCCCTAGGTCTACACTTGAGAAGGCTGCGGCTGCAGCACTGGGATCTGCAGCAGCGAAGGCGAAGACGTTGGCGGACTATGAGGAGCGTGAGATCCAGCGCCTGGTGACGGTGGTGGTGGAGATGCAGCTTAAGAAGTTGGAGCTGAAGCTGCAGCAGTTCGAGGAGCTGGAGAGTGTTCTGGATATCGAAAAGAGGGAGCTTGAGACCCAACGACAACAATTGTACCTGGACCGGCTAACGATGAAGAAGAGCATCATGTCTATGCAGGAGAAGATGATCCTGGCTCGACAGACGGGCAATCCACAGGTGTTTGCGAGCGTTACTGTGCCCGCAGGCGGTGTGGGGGGCTCAGGGATGACTCTTCAGAACGAGGCGACAGTGCGCCAGCAGCAGGACGCGGGACAGGGTCTGGGTCCTCTTTCACGGGAGCCGAATGCAGAGGGAGTTGTCCTTCTCCCACTGCCTTAGATGCTTTTTTTTTTTCTGCAATGGCGGTCAATAAAATAATACACGAACACAAGCACTCATCCGCCTACAAGCGAATTGCGTGTTGTTTCTGCAGGTTGTAACGACTTTGATGGGGATGGATATGAAGTGGACACGACTTTGATGGCGGTGGACATAATGTCTATTCGGATACAGCCGGCTCGGCCATCATGCATTGCAGCCCAAATCCGTCGATACCGATCGCATTTTTTTTTTTTTTTTTTACCCCATCTCCTGAGAATTACATACCACAGCAAAGATGACCCAGTAAAGTAATTCCTTGTTTTTGTCAACGGCAATCCCTAGACGGGCAGTTGGCATCTTTTTGGGCAGAGGAACAACGAACTAATGCAGCATTTTTTCATGTTCTGCATGAGAGCATGTCTGACATGGTTCTTTTTTTGCTCTTTATTAGGTTTTTTTCTCATTATTGCTCATATTTCTTCTTTTGAACGTCAAGAAGGATGGAAGGATGGGTATATATATTCTAACTCTTATTCTTATTGTTATTCCTATTCTTTTTTTTAAGGTGTGCAGAACGACGTTCTCTTGGCCTGTGGTGAAAGAAAGGTGTGGGAGGTGGAGGATCTATATTTTCTTCTTTCTTTCTTCCTTCCATCTTGGGGTCCAATGGCTCGGGGTAGAGACTCTTTATGCTGTGGTTTTTTTTGTTGTTGTTGTTATGGGTTATCTTTTTGGTTCGCATTTTAAAAAAAAAGAAGAACGAACGAACGAAGCAACAAAAAAAAAAACGCGATGAAAGAGCCATGGAACAGGAAAGAAAAGAGTGGAAAAAATTACCCACACATACATACACACATACACATACACGCGCGCTAGTCAGTTGCACGGATAGATACATAAACAACGGCTGTTTGCATAAAGGGTACACAATCGCTTTTTTTCTTTTGGGTCGAGTGGGGTGGGGGGGGGGGGGGGTGAAGAAGGGGAGGGGAAAGTGGAACGAAAGGAAAAGTGTTTTTATTCCATAGTCGTGGCCGTAGTATATAGTTCTAATGAGGTTTGCATGGTCGCACAAGGACGAACAGGTGACAGGTCAAGGGCACAGACCCTAGAGTTCTGCCTACTGGGGGGCATGAAATGCAGGAATCGCGCCACTGAAAAAAGGGTGTGGAGGGAATAGCCCGAAAACGTTGACATCGTACTGTAGGGGCGTGTGGAAGCTATGTGGAATGGGGGGAGGGCCTTTGACAGCCATCAGGAGACATCCAAAAAGACTATAAAAAAACAAAAACAAAATAAAAAACGCCAGGCTTGCATGCTAGGGGTGGAGTGAGCAGACCGAGCAAGCGGGACACTCGAGTTGGATCATGGATATCATAGATGAGAAAATAAGACATTGGGCGTTGGGGTCGGGCCGTGGGTCGTTGTTGACTGGAGACGGGCTATTTACAGACTATTGCTGGATGCGGTTGGTCTTTCTTTCGCTGGTTGTTGCTTTTATGGTGTGAGTTGTGGCAGGGGGAGGGAGGGGGGTTTCCGTCAAGAGGAAGCTGTCCGGTACCGGTTTGTCTGGGTGGTGCCTCCTATTCGGTCTGAGTCGTTGTTCTGTAGGAGGAGGAATATTTTTCTCGTAGGGGGGTGAAAGAGATGAAGATGCTGCTGCTAAACAGCTGCTTGGACTAGTACCCCACATCTCGCTCCTTCTCAAAGGCATCTGTTCCACAGCAAGAAGAGGAACACGAGCAACGCCCAAGGGAAGATTGACGGTATGGTGGCGGTGGTGGTGGTGGTGGTGGGCAATGGCAAGGGTGGAGGAGGAGGACATACAGATGGGGTCGGATGGATTCCCTGCTGCACTCGATCCGCTGTTGGTTCGAGTGGGCGTGTGAATGGCCAGACCCGTTGACGCTGCCGCCAAGAGCCAATAAGCCAATAAGCCAATAAGCCAATATGATTTATATGATTTATACCCCACACTCTGCGTGGATTTGTCCCACACCCGACACACGCGACTCACATCGCTTCGGTATAAATGCGAGTCCCCCCCTCCCTTTGGACGCCTCTCTTTTCCTCTCTCTTTCTTTCCTTCAACAGCCCCCATTCTTCTTCTTCTTCCTCCTCCTCTTCTTCTTTTTCTTCCTCAGCCACTCTTTCTTCCTCCGTGTCGCATCCCTCTGCATTCACCCCCCACAGAAACGCGTATCCTTTCTTCCCCTCGCGTAGCTGCCACCGTCCTTTCTCTTTCTTTCCTTGTTATCCTCAAGGAGTGGCCACGTTGCTCCTCTTCACATCCCTCCATCTGCCCCCTCCCTCCAACACAGCTTTCAAAAATGCCCTCCCTGTGAGTTTGGAGTCTGTTACAGAATCTTCCCCACCCGCCCAGCACCCCCCTCGCCTCTTAGTTTCTGAACATTCTCCAAACGTAGTCAATCTGATCGCCTCACCGGCCCTTCCTCTCCACCTTCCTCGTCCTGCTTCAGCAATACGGAACGTCTTTGCCTGATCTCTCTCTCGCATATACAGCCTTTAATCCTTCCCTCGGTCCTTGTCCTTGCTCTTGTCCCTTGCTCTCGAGATTATCTGTCTGAGTCCTGTCAGCCGAGAGCGTTTGTCTCTGTATCTAGATTTGGTCCTAACCGACTTGGCCTGCCTGCCCAAGACTTCGCATTTGCGGGGGATCACGAGAACATTTGCCCAAAAGGAGTAACATCATTTTCATATCACTCCAGCATCCAATAAGCACCGCACTATTTCCATTAGTCTCTTCTTTCCTACTACTCTTATTTTTATTCTGCTGTATTCTATTCTGCTCTATTCTATTGCGCTACACGCTTCTTCTTTGTATTACGCGCACTGTATCACTTCCTATCTCTCACAATGCCCTATCCAACCACGGCCACCAACCGCGCACTCGCCCTGCCCGAAATCGTCTTCGAGATCTTGGCCTGTCTCGAAGCCCAGGCCGACCTCTGTCCCCAGCTCGTCCAGTCCTCCCTGCGTGCCTGCACCCTCGTTAACCGCACCTGGTTCTTCGACGCCAACATCTTCCTCTACCGCGCCCCCTACATTCGCCACGGCCGCGGCTCCGAGGCCAAAATCAGTGCCCTCATCCGTACCCTGGACACCACCAACCGTGGTCTCTATGTCCGCTCGCTCTCTCGCTGCAAGGTCGAGCTCTGGGAGATGTTCCCCTCGCTCGACAAGCTCTTCGATCCTTGTCCCCGTATCTCCTCCCTCGCCCTGTGCTTCCGCTCCGGCGAGAAGGGCCATCTGATGGAGTCCTTCGAGACCCAGGCTTTCCGCTCACTCAACCCGATCATTGCCCAGGGCATGGCCCATGTCCAGGAACTCGACCTGACCAGCGTTTCCGTCAATGCCGTCGACAAGGATGACACCGCCTATGTGGATGCAGCCCTTAATTGCATCAGCACCTGCACACGTCTCCAAAAGTTGGTGACCACGCGCGCCGACTGGAGCAACATCAAGTCCATCTCGCGACATTTGACGGACCTGAGCATCTCCTTTGTGGCCCCTCCGGATCTCAAGACTAGCGTCGCATTGGCTCCGTCTCTGGTCAACCTGACCAGCCTCCATCTGCATCATGCGCCGCAAGCGTTGCCCGCCCATGCCTTTTCACGCGTCTTGGCCCAGTACTGTCGCTCGCTGGTCAAGCTGGACCTCTGCCCCGAGGCCATCACCAGCCGTTCGCTCGAGATGATGGTCTTGCGCAACCCGGGTCTGGTCTCGATCCATCTGCGAAACTGCCCGGACAGCTACACGGCCGCAGTTCTGGAGTACCCGCCTCAGGAGCTCGAATTCTTTGACATGGGCACTGTGGACTCGCAGCTGATCCTGAAGGCGCTTTCGCTCTGTCCCAAACTGACCTCGACCGGCAAGTCGGCCCCGAGGAACAATAACACGGCAGAATTTTGGCAGAGCTTTCTGGAACGAGCTCGTCAGATTCAGGAGCTGCATGTGGAACGCTGGTCCGACTTTCACAGCAAGGACCTCTTTTTTGACACCGTTCTGCCTAAACTCGGCCCACAGCTGGTCCGAATCTGGTTCGGCTGGCGAGATCTCTTGGGATGCGACGAACTCGAGCGCGTGCTCACCTCCTGCGACCGACTCCAGGTTCTCCGTGCCCCTGTCAAGGGCAATGGCCAGGTAAGGATCTAAATCCGTTTCTGTTCTATATAATTTCTTGGTGGCGAACTGGATCCCTTCTGTGGTTTAACGCTTTAACGATGAAAAATGAATAGAACCTAGTCCGTTGCTTCAAGTGCGTCGCTACACGCTCGCGACTCCGTGAGGTGCGTCTCTTTGGCGACAATGTCAAGTTCTGCGATGACGACAAGCGACGAATGCAGCGCTTCCTGCCTGTGCTCTGCAGCTTCACCACCTAGGCTGCCACTCACTATAAGGACCATGGACGAGCATACAATGCCTCTCGGTCTCTCAGTCATACAACCAGGACGTTTTGTAACCTTTCTCTTTTTTTTTTTGGGGGGGGGGGTATTTTCTTTCCTTTTTTCTTTTTGATTCATCTGTACATATGAACACGCCTTCCCGAAATGTCCACTTTTTCAAACGACTCTTCTCATCATACATCTTTAGCGCCTTTTTGTATTATTTTTTTGTAAGGCGAAGGAGATGATGTTGTGAACTGGCGGTGGACTTTTTTTTTAAAAAAAAAAACACCCAAAAACCAACAAAAAAAGTTGTGATATGTACTCCTGGATTCAGTGTTTCCTTGAGAATAACCACGATTAGCTGTAAATATTTGTAATAAAAGACTCTCTGTATATACTCTAACCATGCTTGCCCTTCAGGAAGGATCGCAGGTCGTTTGCGCCATGAGGGCTATGAGGCAATGATTGTTACGACCGCGCGGCGCGCGCGTTTTCTGAATACACCAAGTACAAGGTTCGTACATACCACGGATGGTCTGCAACATCTCGCACACGGTTGGTTATAAACGCTGTGATTCAGGCTAAACTAATTTGCTCCGCACCCCCCTTTTGTTCAGTTTCTTCTATACACGGCATACTCCAAGGGATGGTGTAGTTTGTTGATGTACGTGTGTGTGTGTGTGTGTTTATTTCCACGCGATTTAGCTAGAAGAGTACCGCGTTTGCTCCATCTTGTTGTTCTTGAAATACTGGACGGTCTCGCGGATGCCCTGATAGACCGAAAACTTGGGTGCCCAGTTCAGGTGCCGCTGTGCCCTTCCAATGTCCGGCCGCCGCCTCTGCGGATCGTCCTCCGTCGGCGGCAGACTCATGATCTCGACATCGGCATTGATTTCATTCCGGATCATCTCTGCAAACTCCCGGATCGTGTACTCCTCCGGGTTGCCGAGGTTGACGGGCTCTGTGTAGTTCCTGTTCATGAGCAGGATCAGTCCGTCGACCAGATCGTGGATATATTGGAACGACCGTGTTTGCTGTCCATCCCCATAGATGGTGAGTTCATCCCCCCTGAGCGCCTGCATGATAAAGTTACTGACCACGCGGCCGTCGTTTTCGTTCATCCTTGGGCCGAATGTGTTGAAAATTCGAGCCACCCGAACGTCGACCTCATCTTGATGCATATATGAATACGTCAAGGTTTCCGCCACGCGTTTTCCCTCGTCATAGCAGGCGCGAGGCCCAATGGGATTGACATGGCCCCAATATGTCTCTTTTTGAGGATGCTCTTCAGGATCTCCGTAGACCTCTATGGAATATAGACCAAAGATAAAGAAGATAAAAATAAGAAATAAGAAATAAGAAAATAAAAAAAAAAGAAAAGAAGGTTTTTTGTCAGCCGTCGAGGAACAATGTTAATGCTTCAAGGACAAATCAATTTGACTTTGAGATGGGATGATACGTACCGGATGTTGAGGTCAAGAGGAAGCGGGCCTTCGTTCGCTTGGCAAGTCCCAGCATGTTGATCGTACCCATGACAGAGGTCTTGACGGTTTTGATGGGGTTGTACTGATAGTGAGGTGGAGAGGCAGGGCAGGCTAGGTGGTAGATCTGATCGACCTCGATCATGAACGGATCGACCACGTCGTGTCGAATGAGTTCAAAGTGAGGGTGACCCATCCAGTGCTGGACATTGCGCTTGTTTCCCGTAAAAAAGTTGTCGAGCACAATGACCTCGTGGCCCATGAGCATCAGTCGATCGACGAGATGTGAACCCACAAAGCCTGCTCCTCCAGTGACCAAGATTCGTTTCCGCTCATGGTCCGGCAGTGCCTTGACACCTGGGAACGAAGGCGAGTGTGGAAACGACAAGGTATTGTCCTTGAGGTTGATTGTCCTATACGAATTGGACTGGTTGGGCAGGTAGAGCTGCTGAAGGATCCTGAGTGGAATATCCGACCGCACCGACTTGTCGCCGACCACGCTCACGAGCTGTGCTTCTGAACCTGCTCCGAAAGTCGTTGGTAATGCTTCAGTCGGTGTTGCTGCTTCGATATTGAGTCCTGTACTCGATAGGTGGTCCTCATTGTGCTTGGGCGCCGCAGATACATCGTCTGCTTCTGATCCTGATACGGAAACAGTCGAGGGGGCGGTGTCATCGCTGGTGCTCACCGGTGTGTCAAGCTCGGAAGGTACACCTGTGCACTGCCCTTGGTCATGGTTCTTGTGCTCCTCGACGCGTTCCATGTTTTCCATAGTAATAGTGGGCGTATTTGTAGTTTTTTGCCTCGCGAAAAGTCAGGCCAGTGTATTAGTGGAAAGTGTATATGAAGGTCGAAAGGACAAAGGTGCACGATGTTCTTGGAATGAGCAAATGGAATGAAGAAGACAAGAAGAGGGTAGGAGCAAGATAAGCTAGAGTTATGCTGTCGATGGGCTCGAATATCTTTTTTTAGTGGCGGCGGACGTGCGGTCGTTGAAGAGATTTGCATGCAGAGATCGGGCGATAGGGGCACAAAGAGGTAGCTGCGAAAATACGGAGAGAAAGCAACGAGGATCCTGAAGAAGCAAACGAAGGAGAAGAGCGAGAAGCGGAAGATAGAGAAGATGGAGAAGAGGATGGAGAAGCCAAAAGAGAAGGAGAAAGAAGAAGAGGTGGAGTTGTTATCCAAGTCATGAAGTATAAAAGGGAAATCCTCATACAATGGTCATCCCGGGCGCAGACCTCTATTCTCCACTCTTTTCGCGCGTTCCAATTACGTCTGGTATTTGTTCATCCAATGGGTCGGAACTGACCTTTCGCTATTCATTTTCGTTATTGTTTAATTGCTGCTCACTGAAAGTACATTACACTCTACATGCTACATGCTACATGTCCAAAATCGATTACATGTTCGTACATGTCGGCGTATGTCGATGCATATGCATAGTCGAATCATGGCCGCAATTGCTCTTGACACATTTGACGTATAGCAATTAGACCGCGTCCAGCCCCAATAATCCAGTGTTACATACTTCACACTGCAAACGACTCCTTGCCGCTGCCCAGTTTATCTAGCTCAAAGGCATGCGCCACTGAGCTCTCCGATCGGTCCCATCCAACCTTGCCCAGAACCTCGCCTCCGACCTTGGTTCCCACTTTCAATGGGAGCTGCTTCAGGGGCCTGCCGTTCTTGAACAAGATCAGCGTCGGTAGATCCAATGTGGTCGCTGCAAGACTGATCTTGAACCGATTGGCGATCTGATCGCCCTCAGGAACCAGATCCATGTCGATCTTGGCAAAGTGAACATTCTTTTTCTCGTATCTTTTTTTTTTTTTTTTTTTGGAGAGTCAAAGATTCATGGTCATTGGTTAGTGTTGTTTCGACTATTGCCATGCGACGATGCATTGACATGCAGTCGAGAACAAGAATAAAACCACAGCCCAGGTAAAGACAGTGATAGAGTTACATACTTGATCGAGCATCGAGCCAGAACAGCCTCAAAGAGTCGACAAGGTGAGCTCCATGTTGCGTTAAATGCAATAATCCAATAATGATTAGGATCCAGCTCCGACACAGCCTTCTCCTTACGCCCTTGATCCTGAGTATATGTCTTCCCCCGATCCACTTCTCCATCCTCCAGTGGCTCCTCATTCTCATCCAGTTCCACGATCTTTGCTGATGAACTACGGTTCCTGAGACCGGAATCACCAACCGCGCGCTCCTTGCCCTTTGATCCTGATTGACCTGGTGTAGTCAAGTACTCGAGCTGTGCGGCATCCAGCCAGATGATCTTCGAAGGACCCTGATAAGGCGGTTGCGGAAATGCAATAAAGACAGCTGTAACACGAACAGGAAACTGTTAGACGCCCTCGTATATGTAACGTACAGGAATAAAATAACAGCAGCACACTTATCGTTACGCCAATCGTAACGCCAATCGTAACACCAATCCGTTTCATAGTACTTACCCAGCCATGCGAATAGAAACAGGAGGACCCTCCACCACCCGCTCCAGCTCATCCCCAAGAGAGCCGCACGTTCCTGGGCAATGGCCCAAAAGCCGTAGAGGGAATAGACCTTGATGTACAGTGCTACGACACTGACGAGTTCCTCTGCGGACTGAGATCCGCGAATTTTTATCGAGAGCAGGACCATGCCTGGCAGGATGTAGCGGGAGTTGGCAGCGATATTGGAGCTCGACAGGCACTCTGGATGGAATATGATTTGATATGCTGGGTAGGCTGCGGCGAGGACCACGTTTGCAACATAGTGCGGATGTAAAAGTCGTTTGGCGAGCGACATGATGCTGTCGATCCCGCTCGTTCTTCTTGCTTGATCGGATCGGATCTCTGCGCACAGGCGGATGTAAAGAAAATAAAAAAAGAATGCGGAAGAGTACAAGGGGATGCAAGAATGGGAAGTGAGATTTGGATGGATGGATGAGATGATCTGCAAGCGACCGACCTTCTCCCTTTGGTGGTGTGATCGCTCATCAACAGCTGCCTGCGCTCAGATACACAGCACAGTCTCAAAAAAAGAATTACCAAGTCTACACGCGCAGTCAATCGCCACCAACAAAGGAACCGTTACACACTGCTCCTTACCGGATTCTGGGTAATATCCCCCAGACACTTGATGAAGACTCGTTAACAGCGAAATAGAATGGGTACTATCAAGCAATGACCGCGAAACACGACGATGGACGTGTAGGCTTTACGTTGACCTGTTATTACTGGATGTAAAACGCAGCGATCAATTAAACCTGATCGGATACCTGTATTTTCCCCATCGATGTCTCCAGTGCCCTGGCTGCTATGCGCATATCCTCAGTAGAGGTGCACTGGCCACCTTTAGATCCAAACCGCATTCATACGCGTTCCTGATCTTTGATCACAAATTAGACAGGATGAAGACAAAGTAGGGATGTAGAGCGAAAACACTTTTAGAGTTATCATCGAGAGCTGAGATGCTTGACCAGACAGATGTATGTAGCCATGCCTCTTCAGATCGCAAGAGAAAAGGCAGTATTTTGCAGCCTGCAGAGGACGCTTCTCGTTTAAAGGGCCACAGCACCTATTTTTCTATTAGGTCTTTGAAATGAGTGAGTGGACCTGCTATTTATATTCACTTTGGATGACGGTTACCGCGTTGCGTCGCGTAGTCCCCACCGTCGTATGAAACTTTAAAAAGACGCGTCTTTCATGTGAAAAGGTGGCATGGCTACCTTTGCTGAGAAAGAGCGTTTTTCCTCTTCACTCCCTAGACAGGTAGGCAGGGACTTATTCCGAGGATTAACATGAGGGCATATCATTATGATGCTGATGCTGTTGATGACGATAGCAGTGGGGGCGAAGAAAAATACACAGACAAAAAAAAGGAGTGGTGCGTGGTCAGCCCGTGTCATATCTGGCCCCCTCTTCTCCGCAGACGTGTAGCAACAGCAGCATGGCAGCGGAGTCATGGGGAGTGCTGTAATAGGGGTATGCTCCTGTTCGCTAGTGGATTATTCAACAAATGAATATAATAAAAAACGTGTGCCCTTTGGACTGTACCTTGCTGACTGAAGGACATGCGTTGGACATACTCCACACTGCACTCCTCCCACTTCTTTCCTTTGAACACCGCCCTTCTCTTCTCCAAACTCCTCATCCCCTACTTCCCGACACTTCATCTTCGTCTTCGTCTTCCTCTCCTCGTCCTCCTCTTCTCGACCTCCTCTTCTCGTCTTTGTATCGCAGTGTCTCCTTCATTCATTCAACTACTGGATACAAGGCGTGAATGTAAATGTCATCCCTTCACTCCAGTTTTTTATCTTTCAATTCTACAAATACCACTTCAAATATACCTCTTGCTTCTTCCACACACCCCCCCCCCCCCCCCCCCCCACCATTTAATACCATCGTCCACTGCCCATGTCCTCGTCAGTAGAACCGAGCAACGGCCAACGCTACCTCGGCTATGATGCAGGAGAAAGGGGGCGGACACGATACCGCGATATAGACATTGAATCGACTGGACATGCGGCATATCACTCTCATCAAACGACCCATAAAAGCCCTACTAGAGTCACCCCGTCCTCCCCCACTTCCTCCTCCTTTGCCCATCACCACAACAACCAGAGTCATCATCTACAGCAGCACCATCGACAGCATCAGCAGCGGGAACAATACAGAGTATCAGGGGCACAGGGGACGATATTGCCCTCCCCAGCATCCATGAACGATATGACGGCGACGCCTCCTACTGCACAGCCCAAGATGCCACCAATCCTACCTCCACCAGGGTCGGTTCCTGGATCGGGCTCGGGCTTTGTTTCGGGGATTGAGGCGGCAGCAGCCTCGGCACTGACGTTAGCCAACAACATTGCATTCCGACCCTCGACCACTCAGCCAGCGAAATGCAGCAAGTTGAAGATCCGCATCTTTTTCGATTCGACCATCTTTCAAGCAGGAGGGAATCTGTTTGGACGAATGGAGATCACGGCGACAAGTTCGCGGTCTTTGAAACTGGGCGAAATAGCTGTTGAATTGGCAGCTTATGAAGGTAGGCAGGAGCCAGTGAGAAATCATAACATGAGAGCACTGAAGGTCGAGCGCTATATGGCGTAGCATTCCTCCGTGTTCACCCCCTTCCTCGCTCCCTAATGCACGATGATGGTATCCTTCCCTAGAAATCACCTCCAAAGAGTTCACGGCAACACAATCGTTCTTGTCCTCCCGCCTCTGCTTCCAGGGCCCCAATATCCCGCCCTCCAATGCTGTACACGGACCAATTGACGAGCAAGGGTTCTGGATGGCCAAGAAGGGCAAGACCACTTTCCCATTCGCATTTCAGCTCCCTCTCGACTGCCCAAGTAGTCTGGTCTTTGGACAGACTGCCAGTCTGCGCTACGTTGTCACAGGGTAAGGTCTTCAGCAAGAAAGAAGTTGATTGAGCTCACAAAGTCATGCGTATGTCATGGTAGAGGCGAAAAAAAATTCAGGAACAACCCCTATTTTGCTAACGTTGAATTTTCGATTTCCGTCCGCGCGCGGGGGCGCATTTGAATATGATCAGGCTGGTGCAGGTTTTTTATCACGGGAAGGATGAGATGATCCTAAAATCCAAGGAAGCGTTTGTGGTCGAGGCGTGGGATGGGTACAATCCTGATTACCGGTTGCCTATCCAGGCCAGCAACTCAACAAAGTTGTTTTGGGGTGGAAGTGGATCCTTGGTGCTTGAAGCGGTACTTTCTGAAAAACTGCATAGCGCTGGTGGTAATTTGACAGTAGAGGTCAAGGTCAAGAACAACACAAGTCGAAAGGTACTGTGTCAATGCTGTGTTCTTGCTCTTGTTCTTTTTTTTTTTTTTTTTTTTTTTTTTTTTTTACGAGCAATCCGTCTAACATGCGTGTTGGGCGTGTTTGAAATAGGTGCAAGGGATTCGCTTGGGAGTTCATCGGAGACTGGAGATGGTATCAAACAAGGATAAAGCACAGCAGGATCCAGGACTTAAAATCGATACCGTAAGCGTCTCGGAAGTTGTTGGAACGCAGGAGTTCAAGTCCTCCAGCTACTTGTTCGACACCGGAGAGGAGCGCACCATGACCATCAACATGATTGTTCCCGGGAACGCCAGAACAATCCGAGGAACCGCTCTGTTTGAGGTGACGTGTTTTGTCGTCGTCTCGATGCTCTTGGGCACTTTCAGGTACCTATCATGACAGCTATTATGTTTAACCATGCTCTCGCATTGCGGAGGAAACTGCTTTCTTACCAAAGGTGCGAAAACATCCCATTTCATCGTAGTGGAGAATTGGCAGTGGAAATTCCTGTAAAAATTTGTCACCCAGCATCGTTGACTCCCGCACCAAAGCCAAAGCTGGACGAGAATCATTTACCACATCACTACAACTTGGTAGATGAAGACTTGGATCTAGAGCCTGATCGACCCGCACGATTTGACCGGGGGATTGGATACAATGACAGCATTGCAATTCCTATCACAAGCGGATATGATGGTGGTAGCAACAGCAACAACGCAGGACGTGATCTCCCATGGGGGACGGACGGCTCAGAAAACCAGGACGGGTACTCAAACATTGACCGGCAAGGCGAGTGGCAGCAGGATACAAGGGAATTATCTCCGGCTAACTCCATTACTTCGATAAAGACCATGCTCGCAAGTCCCAAGCAAAAACTGAGTAAACTTGCGGACAAAATCCAACGGTCGACCAGTCCATCCTCCAGCCATCATCTTCAACATGAACATCTACAGGGATCCAGGCATTTGGATAACAATAACGGCCAAGGTCGAAGGCACCTCACAAAATCACCTCCACTGGGACCTGCCATGCCCATCGCATATGTCCCAGCTGTGGAAAGAGTGCGATACACTCCCTTCCAACCACCACCGACGACAAAAGCGAAGGAATTTCTAAAAGCAGCGGCGCAATATCAGCAAGAGATGGCTCTAGGAGGTGCATTGTCTGGACTGGGGGACGGCAACGTCGAGTTTGATCTGGACGACAAGAAGATGGCATCCGCAATCCATCATTGGATCTCAAAGAAAGAGTCTGAGGAACAGTACAGCAGTGCAACGGCGATCCAGATACCGTCGGCTTCACGACCGACCCCGCCAATGCAAATTCCGATCTCTCCAGACCGTCGACGACCTGCTGTAGGACGAATCAACACCCAAATCGGCTCCTTTACGTCACAGTATAGCCCATTATCGTCTCAAAGCTATGGTAGTCCGTCGTCTCTTAGGAGCAACGACTTCCCTCCCTCACCAGGAACAGTACCGTACCCCAATCAGACGACCTCTCGTTTCCTTCATCACCCACATCGACAACCTGCAGCTCCACAGACGGAAGCCTTTGGTAGCGCGCTCGAGGACTGCTTGACCGACCCACCCCTTTTTACAAAGCCGCTCCCGCTACCATCATCGCCGCCGAATGTATCGCCGTTGCGCGCCGGGGCAGCTAAAGCCTCGGCAAATCCACGCTCGCTCTCACCTGCTCCTATCCCTGTTCAAACACCTGAAAATTTGGCCTTGGCGAGGGAAGCGTTCGAGCGTGTCAAGAGAATAGCATCCCCAGTGCAAGAGCACATGATGGACGCTGCAGCAAGTCCCAGCAGCAGTGCACCGAAGTCTGGGTTTATGGATCCATCTCGTTCGTCTGCGCCCGAGCCAAACCCCAATATCAGGGCACCAGTTCCTGTCTCAGCATCTTCCCCCAACTTTGGTTCCAGCCCTTCAGGTTTGTCGCGCCTACTGGGTAACAACACGGACACGATACATCATCCAAAGCATGCACGAGATGGCCATGCGGTCGAGAACATGCCTCCACAACCCTGTGGGAGTCCAGAGCTGCAGCACGTTCCGTTGAACCGCCCACTACCTGTCCCAGCGCCTAAACCGCAGCATTTGAATCAGATCAGTAGTTCGCCTGGTACAACTGCCATTGGTGCACTTGGGCTACGGCCACGACCAGAACCAGCGACACGACCTGCTACTGCAGCATCGAGTGGTCACTTGAGAAGCTCAAACCCCGCTACGTTCTCAAAATCGCCTCCCAGAAATGAGATGCCTAGACGATCAGGCCATTTACCTGCTCAAGAGTCAGGAACCAACAGAAACACGTCCTCGCTTCAGCAGAATACATATGTCCCAAAGCCCACGCCCATGCCGACCACTAGACCACCAGCGCCTATTCAACTCCCTATCGCAAAAGCGGGTCAGAAATCTGTCCCGCAGAGCGGGGCTCCAATGACAGCATCAGCAGGAAGCCCTTCAGGATCGGGCTTTGCGTATCCAAAAACTGTTCGTAAGCCTGTTCCTGGGACCAAACCCGCCGTTGCTGCAAAGCCAAAGGGACTGGCAGCTCAATCAGATCGGACGGGTCAGGGAATGGCGGGATCGTCCTCTCACGGACAGACGACCACAGACATTCAGGGCCATGCCGAAGTTGATCGGCGACTGCGACGACACCAGCAGCAGGAAGTCAAACCAGGCGACGGTGCTCCACATGTAGAAAAACAGCTGGCGCCTTCAGCATCTGCACGGGCTCCTCAAGTAATAGCGGGATCTCCACCTACGCAGGTCATCCTAGGATTCGAGACGCGTCCGAGTATTACGATGGTGGTTGAAGAAGACGAAGCAGAGACAAAAAGAAGTGGGAACTTGATCGAAAGCCATGACCACCACCGTCACCGCCACAAGAACCATGGCTCCAGGGCGCCCGCTACTATTGAGAATAGTGCTAGTGTGCAAGAGACGACGCAGGAGAGCCAGAGCGAGATCCATGCTCAGGCCATCGCAGCGGCGAACAGTGTTCGCGCCAAGGGCTCTCATACTGGTGGTTACGTCGTGAATACGGGTAAACTGAGGCAAGTCATCAAGGAGAACAACAGCAATAGTGGTGGTGGCGGCAGTAGCAGCGGTCAACTGATCCAGGCATTGGCCGGCGGAGCATTAAGTGCAGCATCAGCTGCTGCCTCGGGATTGGGATGGCGGCAGCAGAGTACTCCTCCTGCAGCTGCATCTGTAACTGCTCCGCAAAAAATACAACAGGAGTCTACTCAGTCTCAGCAATCTCAGCAGTATTCACAGCAGAGTCACGATCTCACGATGAAGGACATTCACTTCCAGACCCTCGCACCTACAGACCAACCACCCAATATTCTAATCTATAATCAGCACAAGGCGTATGACCGAGCTCGAAGCTATCACCTCGTCGTTTCTAGGAACACGGATCCTATTCCGCCTCAGCCGCAACAGAGTCGATCCCAACCGGGCTCTCGAATGATAGATGAATCTGCCAGACAGGAACCCCTTCCAGCCGTACCGGTGTCCGTTGCGGTGATGGCACTCCCATCTCTGCCAGCAGAGATAGGAATATCGACATCAACAGCAGCGGCTATTGTCGACGCTGCTACTGCAGCCACTGCTACCACGGCAGTCGCGGTAGCAGATGTGATTCCTCCGAATCTGGACAAGACATTACCCAAGATCCAAGAACGGACGCCTCGTTCAAGGGTATTTGAGCGACCTGAAAAGACCGAGAGAGACCTACCTAAAAATAACAGTAATCCATCTGGTCTAGTCTCGGCGCCTAAACCTGCACCTAAACCTGCATCTAAACCTACGCCAAGACCGGACTTTAGCGCCAAGCCATTACCGAGACCCAGATATGGACAAGGCATAGGGGCAAGTACAGGGGAGGCAGCATCGCCGGCCGTCGGCATGCCGGCACCGAAGGCGATCAACCCCAAGCTACAGGAGTATATCCAGAAATATAACCTTGCAGCCAATACGCGGACCTAAATATAAAAACGACATTCTGGTGAACACAACGATTAAATCAGACATCGATACCATATGACCTAGTGGGAGTAGGCTACTGTGGGCTATTATAGATCGACATGTACTACCAAGATAAATATAGGCCTCCGCAGCGAAGAAAAAGAGGATCATGATGATGGAGGGAGGCCTCATTGTCCAGTTGAAGAATAGATTACGGCGCGTACCTTGCGGAAAAGAAGGCCCAATGGGCAATGGCTGCTATAACTGCAGGTGGTATCTGTGAGTGGATATGCGAAACCAAAAAAATGTAAAGGTTGTTTGTTGCTCATTGTCTGCAACATGCCTATTCGAGCAAATGGAGAACGCGAAGACTCCTGGAATGAATGGCATCGATAGTTTCTGTTTCACAGGTTGACGGCCGAGTCAGATACCGAGTATAATATACCTCTGATGCTGATGCCCCCATTCCCGCGTGGTGAGCATAAAAATAAACATAAACATAAAAATAAGATAAAATAAAATAAAAATTAAATGACGCCCGTCGGCAGTTGAAATGAATATACGCCCGTCAGCCGGCGCAAGCATCCGCGTCGGCGTGGCAATTGACGCCGTGGGAGGCCTATTTTTAATCTGCAACTTTCTTTTTTTTCGTAGGAGGTCAATGGACGAAATCCCATACGCTTGGTTCTGTTTGCTGGCGGGCAGTGTACCCATCGGCGCATTTAAGGACTAGGAAGGAGGAAGGAGGGAGGAGGGGGAGCAGGAAAAGGGGCTAGATACAGAGACCGTTGTCTTGTTCGCCATGGGCGGAGCATTAGCCAGTCTGTTGTGGCCTTGTACGCTTCTAGTCTATATCTCCATTTCCTTGTGTAGACGCGATCTGTTTTTAGCTCAGTCAATGGGGTGGATCTTTTCGTGTAACGATGCTAGTGGCATTGTTCAAACTTAGTCTTTGTTACGTCGTGAGGCAGGGCGTCAGGGCGGGGTAGAGCAGGACAGGGCACAGGGCAGGAGAGGGCGAGGTAGGGCAGAGGACAAGGGCGAGGCAGGGCAGGCTCCGTTTTCATAAACACGGCGATTTTCGTGTTTTGCAGAGGTATAAAGGGGTTGCCCATCTTCCTTCCCAGACCAGGAACAACGAACGCACTTTTTTTTTTCTTTTCTTCATCTGCTTCTTTAATCCATTCTAGTCTTCACATCCCATCTCTATCCACACCCGTGATTGCTTTCCTGCCTTTCCAACTGTATTATACACCCTCAACGCGTCTAACGAACGCATTCAACACATCTACCCATGCATCTCCACACACTTGGAAGCGCAACCCTGCTTCTCGCCATCAGCTCCTTCGCCTTCGCAGCCGCCCCCACCCCATCCCCTCAACTCGCCACCTGCTTGAAACCCCTCGGCAGCAAAGTCATCACAAGCAAGTCCTCAGCCTACGCACAACAGCGCTATGCCTTCGATCTGCGCTACACCTTCCAGCCCGAAGTCATCGTCATGGCCCAATCTGAGACCGATGTCCAGACTGCCGTAAAGTGTGCCAAACAGGCCAACATTCCGGTCGCACCCCGCTCAGGAGGCCATTCCTTCGAGGGTTATTCCATCGGCGGCCAGGACGGTGCCCTCGTCCTTGATCTCACCGGCTTGAACGGTGTCAAGGTAAAGGGGTCCAAGGCTAAAGTCGGAGCCGGCGTCCGTCTCGGCAAACTCTACCTTGAGCTGTTCAACCAGGGTGGTTGGACCATCAACGCAGGCACCTGCCCCAGCGTCGGTATTGGCGGACACGCCCTCGGAGGTGGATTCGGCTTGCTCTCTCGTAAATATGGTCTTTTAATCGACCGCATCGTCGAAATGGAGATGGTCAACGCCGACGGCGAGCTTCTCACCATCTCTGCCACCCAGAACCCTGACCTCTTCTATGCCCTCCGTGGCGCCGGCGGTGGATCCTACGGTGTCGTCACCTCCTTCACCATTCTCCCTGTCAAGCCTGCCCCCAAGGTCACCTCCTTCTCTTATGAATGGAATCTTTCCGACTACGCTAAGGTCCTTAAGGCCTATGTCAACTTCCAGCCCACAGCCAGCCGCGACGTCGGTGTCGAAATGAACGTTGCCTCTAGCGGCCTGGAGCTCTACGGAATCTTCCAGGGCCCCAAGGGCACGCAATCCGCCGCCATGGCCTCCTTCTTAAAGGCGGCTCCCAAGCCCCGGAGCTCCGACGTTCGTGAGAGTCGACAAATCGATGCCCAATTGCGCTTCGCCTTCGTCGAGGGTGGTAACAATGACAAGGACATCAATGCTCTGGCTCTCCAGCCCCCCTACCACCCTGGCGATTCTCGTTACACTAAGGGCAAATCTCTTGTCTACCCCTCTGTTCTCAAGTCCTCGACGATCGCTCTGCTCGGCAAATGGGCTGCCAAGACACCCAAAGGCTCGACCGCTAACTACATCATTGTCGATCTCTGGGGCGGTGCTGTAAGCGATACCTCTGCCTCTGACACCTCTTTTATCCACCGCGATGCCCACACCGTCTTCGAGTTCGTCGCCGAATGGGATGAGAGCTCGAGCCCCAAGCCTGGCAAGCCCGACTGCAAGGACTGCCTCAAGTGGATGAACGATATGTACAGCGAGTTCCTGGCCGATTACAGGGCCAACTACTCGACCTCCGTTCGCGGCTATCAAAACTACATTGACTTGGCTATGCCCAATTGGATGGACGCCTACTACGGCCAGGCCGTCCCTCGCCTAAAGCAGATCAAGGCCTCCGTCGACCCTGCCAACGTCTTTAGATTCCCTCAGAGCATTCCTCTTAAGTAGATCGATCATTTTGTAAATAAGATAGCGTTTCCCATTTGCATTCAGAGTAAAATAATAACATCGAGGATTATCGACGTTTTTTTCATCTCTTATTGTACAAGATCAATCATGTAAGGGGGATAAGGTTACTGTCTGCTCAACCTAATTGTGGGAGGAGGAGGGGAGGTTTTTTTTGTGGTTTTGTTCAAAGGAGCGGAAGAATGTGTAACGGATGCATGTGAAGGATAATAAGAAGAAAAGAAAAAAAGAAAAAAAAAAGGAAAAGAGAAAACACGAAGTGAATTCTCACGAGATGGTATTTCTGTGTCTTATGGCCAGTTCAGTTATATCGCATGGTTGGCAGATTCCGCGGTTGCAGTATCCAAGGGCTTAGTCTCTGTCAATACCTGCTCAGGGATATCCATCGTCGACGGTTTTGTGCTATCGCCAACCTCCTGGAAAGCTGCATCTGATGCCTCGGAAGCAATGCTCGCAGCAGGCGCGTCCACTCGTCGCCTGAGAACTTCATCTTCGTCCTCGGTCCGCTTAAAGTCTCTTGCCAAATCGCTCCTCAAGTGGATAGCAGCCTCAGACACAGCATTCTCGTTCGCGGGCGATCCAGCTTTAGACTCGCCCTCGCCCGAGTGACCGCTGTCGCTATCTGTGGATCCTGCCTTCACAAACGTAATACCGGTTCGCATGGCGACAGGTGGTAACGTATTCGATAAAGGTGAAACCGATCTGGACCGCGCATTAGGCGACAAGGGCGAGGGTGAGCGCCCGTTTCGGAGACTGTTCAGTCTGAACTTGATCGGTGGGCTCGAGCCATCATTTGTTGGAGACGCTGTTGTTCCATGAGAGTCCACAGATTCTTCCATAACATGGTCCCGATGTGCTTCGCTTTCTTCAGCCTCAGCATCCAGCTTGACCTTTTTGTCCGGTGGTGGCAGCGAGGATTTCGTGCGCCGATTAAATGCACCGCCATCTTCTTCATCGTCATCATCATCTTCATAATCCACCAGTTTCCTTCGCAAAAGCGAGGGTGGCGGCGGTGGAGTCGTCTGGGATGCGAGGACGGGCTCCGTATCTTTATCCATATCTGTCGACAGCGTCTTTCCATGCTCATCATGATCTGAATCCTCGTCCGAATCGCCCCTAACACGTCTTCTAAGATCTGACGTCGGCGGATCATCCTCTTGCTTGCCTTCATCCGGGACCTCGTCCTCGTCGTCGGAATTATTAAAGTACGCCTCCTCGTCGTCATCCACCGTTGAGGATGACCATGCCTTTTGCGCAGGTCCTCGCTTTGCCGAACTCGTTTCGCTTGCGGCTGCCTCTGCTGCCTCTGCATCCGCCACGGACGTATCCTGCTGCTGTTCATACCGCCGGATCAGTGCCTGGAACGTGTTAACGTACTCAATATTCTTGAGCTTGTCACCGTATAAGGGTACGATATGTGATATCAAGGACTTGATGTTTTCCTGTTGACGACAGTATGCAAGGGAAGAGTGAGTTCGGTACTGACCCAAAATGCCATGCCGACATAGAGTGCGATATTACAGGAAGATAAAGCATAAAAAATCCACTCGACTTACGTTACGGATAAAATCAAAAAATTCGATACAGGCCGAGTTCAACAGATTATTCTTGTTGTGTGTTGAAAGTAAGGCGTCCACGATATGCTGCATTATGTTATGCTTGATTACGAATCGATGGTAATATTCGTCGTTTGATCCAATACAAGTCCTAAAGAACCTTAGCGCAGCTATAGATATGAGCCACCAAAAAGCATTTAGTACGTGACGAAGAAGCATCCAGCGGTACCATCCAGAGTTGCGTAAAGGCACTTAGCGCAAGACATACATAATCGAAGGTGTTGGTCGCGATTCTTTAACAGCAGGCAAATTTTGCCAGAGACACCACTCGAAAGAACAAAGTACTTGCTCCGCACAGAATGGTTGCGGACCATGAAAGAAAGGATAAGGCAAATATTTTCGCATAGAGTCGCCATGGGGCGGGTCAACGTTGTCGTATCTAATTGAGGAGCGGAGTATGAGTTGTTAATTACATGATGCACAAAGAGCAGTAAAAACGCGTACGCTTGCAAGAGTTCTAGACAAAACGCGTGCCACCTCCGTTACCTTCAGAGAGCCCAAGGAGCGGTGAGACAAACTTCCCGACATAGGGGCCATAAAATAGGTCCAAGAATTTGTCTGCATCCGGGTCTAAATTTGGCATTGCTTCGAGTGCAGCGTGCATCATACTGTCGCCCTGATTTGTATTGGTATCCAACAAGACTCGGATGACTTCAGCGTACTGCAACTTGATGCCCATGTCCTCCTCGGCCAAAAACTGATCTAGAATGATGTCCATGAGCTGCTTCGGAGCTTTCTCGTTCGCTTGCTTCACGATGTGCGATCTTATCAAATTCGGGTCGTGCTCCATTGCGGACAAAAGTATTTCTGTTCCTGCCACCTTGATCCTAGGACTTGTATCCGACAACGCTGTCTCGAAGACGTTGAACAGCCCATTCTGACTCAGGGTCCTGTGTCAATGAAAGTCAGATTGAAAAGCATTCGTATCAGTTGGTATCCATGGATTTAGCGTCGGCGTAGAATGTGATATGTCTGATAACAAGTTTATACCGGTAAAGGCCTACCCGCGTAGGCAGTTGTGTCGTCTTCGCAATGGAGCAAAACTGCTGTACGAATAGAATTACGTCCCGTTTCCGCTCCAAGGGTTCTGCCTCGTTCTCCAGAATACCGAACAACTCCTTTAAAAATGCCCGATCCTGGTGGATATAGTTTACGATGTCGATGTTGTGAAAGAAGATGAGCGAGCCCAGGATTGAGGACAAACTGTCATCTACGACACGCGCCAGCACTGTATCCCTGAGAAAATGCAACCGATAGGCCTGGTGGATTTTTTGCTCCACCTCCGGATCGTTAATCGGTACGATCTGCTTATATTTTGATCGCTTCAGAAGAAAGTCCCGATAACTCTCCTTTTGGTCACCAAACTCCGGATCATCTAAACATGATGCCAGTAATTTGAAAGTATTGTTAATGCTCTGATCCATAGTAATTATCCCGAAGTTGTCTATGATAGAAGATCACAAGAGCCTTACATTCCAACATTCCTAGACAGCTGACAATAATTTCGTCCTTGAGAATGTACTGGATGATGGCGATATCATTTAACATAACTATTTTGTAGTATTTAGAAAAACAGAATATGGTCAATAGCTTGCTTCCATCGCACGCTTGATTCCACCAACCATCAAGGAGGAGCTCCAATATGTCACTTACTGATTCCAAGCATAATGCCGTGCAACAGGTGCAAATCGGAACGACTTTCCAAGTCCTCGCATGTCTCCAGGATCGGGAACAGCTTGTCGATGTAATTCTAAAGGCAAAAAAGAGAAACACAATTTCGATGTCAATTCGCGTGGTTCATAACTTGAGCCCCCTCATTTTCAAATCACATCTTTGAGCATAGTTTTGACGATTTGCAGAGTTAATACATACATCGATAATGATGAAGCCAGCCAACTTTTCCTTTTCGTTCAATCCATTCTGAGCCTCCTTGATCATATGTTCGATTTCTGCAAGATTGGAGATATCCGGGTCCGGAAGACTGATAAATTCGCCACTCCCTGCACCATTAGCATCTGATGGATCCGAAAAGAGATCCTCGCCTACAATTCAGATAAATATGAAAATATAAGCACCACTGACCATACTAACACTCCTGTACAGCCTGGCGAACCCTTTCTTAAACATGTCAACTTTCTGTACCATAATGCTGCTGGACGTCGTTAATATTATCCCTAAAAAAAGTTAAATTTCGTGGTCGATTAGCACTTTAGAACTTTAGCACTTTAGTGTTTTCCTTTACCTTTGTCTCTGACTTTTTTTTTTTTCCTTTCTTAGAGATGCAGCAACAATTACCATATCTCTCCGCATCCTTCTGCCTCCTGAAAACTCAGCGCAAGATCCTCGCCATCGTCCTCGGTCCACACAATCAAAGTTTCTATGGAAGGCCAACAAGTTCGTGTCAGACATGCACTGACTGCAGAAGATCTCAATGCACTCATGTTCATGATAGGTGTTACCTTGCTGCCTTTGATACAATTCTTCCCCAACCCTTATCCGAGATCTCAGCAAAATCTTGTCCTCCTCGTCCTCGGAGTGCACGATCAGGGTTCCTTCGGATTTATCCTAGATGAAAAGATACGTCCATGGAGGCGTGTGTTAGATTCCCATCGGATATCACTGACCATTGATCCTCATGGCAACTCGACCATGGACGACGCGCCTTCTTCGTGCAAGCACTGGGATCGCGTGCGTATTCAAAATTATTAGATTCCACAGAGGTTACAGCTGCCGATCGTTGCAAATACAATCGTACGATTGCGCATGCAGTCCGCCGCCAAGTATTTGTTATGGTTTGCCGTTCTGACTACCGAGTTGTCTCCTGGGACGTTGTAACGAAAACCCAAACAAAGCGTTGCTGAAGCAGTCGAATGAGATCCTGCCACCCTGATGCTGTGCCGTACGATGGTCCCAGAAGTGGCCGATGTAGTCGTGCAATAAACAGCCCTCCTATGTGATGGAATGCTCCTCAGGCTCCTTACCATGTTGAACTCGCATGAGCAGCGACCAGTGCCTTGATCGATCCATTGGTTGCCTGTGCTCAGCTTGTAGACCTTGACGCGCATCTTCACAAGCGGATCCATGATGTCCAGACGCACAGCAGGCTAGACGGCGGTGGCGGTGTTGGATCCCTGAGGTCGAAGGATTCAGAGATTAAACAAAAGGGAACAGGGCTGGAGGGAAGACGAATGAGATAGTACGTGTCCTTTGGCTCGAAATGGACGAGAAAGCGATGTGTTCACGTGTGCGGTCGAAGACAAGACTAGGAGTACCCGTCAATACGCTATTAGATCGAGTCGAAGTGGATGCAGGATGAACAGCGAGTTAGAAGGCGGGAGAGGGAGTAGGCTGCGTCGGTTGCTCCGCCGATAGAACGAGGGAAGTACCAAGTGGTCATGGTACGAAAATCAATCGAATATGAAATATGACATATCCGCCAAGGGTGGCAATAGTCGGGCGAACTATTAGGTTTTGCACAGTAGGCTTCACACGCGATACAACAATGAGAAGTAAAAACATCCTCCGCAGCTCACCCACGCGCTCACTCACCCTGCACTCTTGTAGCAAAAAGACACAGACAACAACGACGGCGAAGGTAGGAGAACCAAGCCAGAGAGGGGGAGGATTGCAGTGCAGCTGGCACCCACCCCTTCTCGCACATCACAGCATCATGTGACGTGGGTGGATTGTTTATCTTTCTGCCTTTCTTTTTTTTTTTTTTTTTTTTTTTTTTGGGCCTTGTGTACACATATACTCTCTCCAACTGCACCAACTTTTGACCGCCACTTGTCCTCAGTTCATCCCATTCCATACATACCAAAGATGGCCGCTAAGAATCCAGAGCCTCAGGAACAGGGGCGTCGCATTTCAGGAAAGGATTGGAAGATGTCAAAGACTGCAACACGCCGTTCGCAGATGCCCAAGGCCTTAAAGCAGACATATGCTGAACGTATGGCCAAGACCAAGCAGCTCAACATCGCCCGCGACATGGCCAAAGCAATGACACAGGAAAAGATTGACGACAAGCGCGTAAGTTTAAAGGAGCTATCAACTACATGGATCATAAAAAGTCGATATAGGGAGCGTCATGTTTGAACGTCGCAGTATCAGCATTTTGATCCGGTCCCCAATGTCATTGAAGTCGATTGTGGCACATACGGACATTGATACTGACCGATATGATTTCCATTCTGTGTTCCACATTTAGCGCAAGAGAGAGATCACCGAGGAAAGGAAAAAGATTCAGGAAGAAAAGGAGAGGATCGCAAGCTTGGCGGCCAAGATGTCCGCTAATAAGTTGAAGCGACTGAAGAAGAAGGCTGGCAACCTCAAGGGACGCTAAAAACCGGCGACAGGACGCTTGCGACACACACCCACGCTCCCTCACTTTCTTGACTTTTTGTATAATAAATCATCGATGCATTCATTCATTTCATACTGGAACACTAGCTAACTGAGGTGGTGTGACGTGCGAGTCCTCTTTTTTAACATTGGCCGGTGCTGAGGAATGCCGCAGAACATCTTTTTTATTCCTTGACCAACCTCGCAGGCCACGCCAACACATCATCACTCTTTACACCCAACCTATTCATCCAACCTACTCACCCAGTATACGCCTCTCACAATGATTAAAATCTGGACCATGAAGAAAGACAATCTTTCTATGGACAAGAAGAAGTCCAAAGTCAGTGCTGGCCAGATTCGAGTCCAGAAAGGTTGGAATGCTGTTCTTTATTGACTACTTTGCCTGCGCTTGCACTACAGCACACTCATGCTCACACGACCCTACTGCTTGCTCATTTGTGTGTTGCATCCCTAGATTTAAGTGAACTTGACCTGCCAAAGACTATGAAGATGACTTTTCCAGTTCCTGAGGATTTGCTCAATTTTGAGCTCGAGATTTCCCCTGATGAAGGTGAGAACACTTGGTACAGGACATGGAAGCAAAGGCGATTCAACCATGAAGACTGCATCAATCCCATGCCTTTTATGTGGACATACTCGGGAAACATTACTGCGGATGAGAAAGAAGACTCTTCCACTGCGGATGAGAAAAAAAGACAAGACTTCCCTGCATTAGCCCTCAGTATTCGAGCGGCAGTATGCTGGTGGTAGAAGACGAGTAATGCGTCCACGTCAATCATATACACACAAGAATGCTATCAAAGTGGTCAAAGGACCATGAAGGAGCTGGATTCTGGACCCTACTTATATTTGAGAGAAAATATACTTAGCAAGGGCTTCCTTTTTTTTTTTTTTTTTTTTTTTTACCTCTGATCCTAACTAAAAAGCGTTTGACCTCCTCTCCGCATAGGCTTCTACGCTGGCGGCACCTTCAAGTTCTCGTTTGCTGTGAATGGAAACTACCCCCACGATGCACCAAGTGTCAAGTGTTTGCAAAAGGTACACACCCATTGCCACTTCCTTTGGCATATTCAGCACTTTCAATATGATCCAATGGCATTTGACTGAGTAACATTTTATTTTTATTTTTGCCACCAATTTGTATGATTAGATCTACCATCCCAATATCCAGGCTGACGGCAAGATCTGTTTAAACATTCTGCGTGAGGACTGGAAGCCCGTGTTGACGCTAAACTCAGTCATGGTTGGACTCCAATACCTGCTCTTGGAACCCAACGCCGACGATCCGCTCAACAAGGAGGCAGCAGAGGACTTGCGAAACAACCGCCGCAACTTTGAAAACAATGTCTACAAGAGTATTCGGGGAGGCACTGTCAACGGCGTTCAATACGACAATGTCATGACAAAGTAATGGATCGGCAGCAAGATGAAAAAAAAAAAAAAAAAAAAAAAAAAAAAAAAAAAAGGGAAAAAAGAAAAGCTACCCGCAACAGGATTAGGGACAAGTGAACACAAGACAGGACGGATCATCGACTCGAAAATCCATCTCGCCAAAAAGATCAATTTAAAATAAAGCAGTGGAACCGTATATTCAACGGTCAATGGAGTTTGAAGATCAATGACCGTGTGCTATATAGTGTTTTCTTGTCAGCCGAACGAACACGATGCGGCTCGGTCAACTTCAGCACTCGCCAATGTCCTTGTCAAGTTCGGCTGTGGATGTATGTACTTACTGGCGCGTGGGGTTGCGTCTGGGGCCCATACCGGGTGGTTGCTCGGCGAAAGATTATCCAGTGATGCCCAGCAGGAAAGCGCTTAAGCCGCCAGCCGCGCTCCCGTGTGGAGGAACAAAGTCGTCTCGGCAAAAATTTCTCCTTGCCTCGATCATCATTTCATGTGACGGAGACCTTAATTGGCCAGCCTCCCGCTGCGATCCTGCAATCCTGCAATCCTGCTGTCGCCTGCAGAGCTCCTCATTCCTCGCTATATATTCCACCCCTCCGTCGGTCTTCTTCCTTTTCTTCTCCACTCCTCTCTTGCTCCTCTCTCCATACTGACTTCTCTGTCCCTTCGGTTCCTTTCCCGCCCTTCATTTCCGTTACTCATTCAATAAAAACAACCGCAGCTCATCAATGTCCAACCCAGTCGTTCCAACCAACTCTATCTTCAAGGAGGATATCCTCAAGGGCAAGGTTGCCTTTGTCACCGGTAAGAAACGGTCTTCGAATCAGTCATTGTTTCCCTTGTTTGACCTTTTGTCCTTTTCGTCAATTGTGCCTCCACTTCTGCATTATTACCAATCCACTATCCCAACTCACCGTCTGATTCATTATTGGCATATTAGGTGGTGGATCGGGTATCTGCAAGGGCATGGCCGAGGCATTAGCCCGCCATGGTGCCAAAGTGACCATTGTCAGCAGAACGTAAGCGATCCTGCAACCGCATCCCCAACCCATGTCAGATTTCCCTCACGCAAGGACAACAGGACGCAATGAAAGGAACCGAGACTTTGCAGCATTTTGCGGGGAACCGATCGACCAATTGAAATTTTATTTTCTGTAGGGGTCGTCCAGCCGAAGTGGACCCGAATGATCACTGGCGATTGAAAGAAAATGAACACGACAATGAATACGCGTCTTGGAACACACAGATAGATCCGACGAAAACGCGTTCTACATCCCCTTGGCTGAAAAAAGATGATCTCTAACACTCCCTGTTGCCTTTTCTATTGTTTTCAACAATTATCCTCGATAGCCTCTCAAAGCTCGAGGCCGCCGCCAAAGAAATGCGCGCCTCGACTGGCGGCGAGTTCTTTGCAGTCGCTGCCGATGTCCGTGACCCCAAGCAGGTCCAGGCTGCAGTTGAAAAGCACATTGCCCACTACGGCCGCCTTGATATTCTGGTGAACGGTGCTGCTGGCAACTTCCTCTCGCTCTCACAGCACCTCTCCTTCAACGCCTTCCGTTCCGTCATTGAGATCGATCTCATCGGAACCTTCAACACCACTAAATGCTGCTTCCCGTACTTGAAGGCCTCCAAAGGAAACATCATCAACGTCTCCGCGACTTTGCACTACAATGGCCAGGTTTTCCAGTCCCATGCCTCTGCCGCCAAGGCCGGTGTGGATGCTCTGTCACTCGTTTGGGCCAATGAATGGGGTCCCCTTGGAATCCGCTCCAACTGCATTGCTCCTGGCCCGATTGCCAACACTGTCGGCATGTCAAAGTTGGCACCGGATGCAGAGGCTGTCCGCGTGCCCATCGGTCGAATGGGCGAGGTCCGCGATATTGAACACGCAACCCTGTACCTAGCCTCCGAGGCCGGTTCATATGTCACTGGTCAAGTCCTGGTTGTTGATGGTGGTAACTGGTTGCAGCCTGGATTGGCTGCTGGATACCCAGACATTTGCCAGCAGGAACTCGACATTCGCTCCATCATGGAGCCCGAGAGCGGCAAGAAGGCTAAGCTGTAAAGGATGTAAATTACTATGTAGCAAAGAAAAGCGCAAGCACGTCTTGCAATATAAATCCAAAGTACCAAAGAAAAACTAGCCACGGAAGAAAGACATCTGCGGTTGGCACCAAAGTCTTTTTTTTTTTTTTTTTTATTATCCAACAACTAATTCTTGAATTGCTCCAGAAAACAATAACCCTCTCCGTCTTCAGAAGCTGCTCGACTGCTGCAAACTACTGTTGTTACTTTCACAAGGCTGGCAGAGGACTCTTGTCTTCTGAAAGATCCAGCCCTTCACTCTGTGAACGACTTGCATTTTGCTGCTTCCAAAGCGATCCCTGTCGGCCATATCCTTCCTCCGAATCAGAAACATCCCGCGAATCAGTTCTCGATGACAATCCTTCGTCTGTATTGGGACTATCACCGCCAGTGTCTGTGACCAATCTTGAGGACGCCCCGTTCCTGCGACGTCTGCTGCTAAAGATCTTGTTGACCACGGAATCAACCCCAAAGGTGTCCCGGACGAAATCGTGCGACTTGTCCTCCCAGATGTTCATGATCTGTCGTAGATCGCTTCGGAGAACCGCAATTTCACTCTTGAGATCGTCCTTGGTGCCAGTCCAGTTCTGACGGATCGAGCTTCGGAGGTCCTGTGCCGATTTCTTCAGCTTGACCTCTTGCTCCTATTTAAGGGCAGTGGGGGTAGCGAAGGAATCAAAGAGATTAGTGATGAGAATCGTACAGTTTCTCTCAATTCCATGCCAGCGCGCGTCGTTTACCTTGAAGAATCCAATGCCCAGTTCTTTAGCTGGGACACCACGCTCGAGGTTACGTCGCAGGTATTGGTCATAGTCCTTGACAATGCGTGTAATCAAATCTGAAGTCGACACGCCTTCTGTACGCTGCGTCGGAAGGAAATGGCCACTCTTCTTGACAAACGCATAGACATCGTCGCTGTCGAGAGATTTGTATGGAATGTCATCGTGTGCTACATAATCGATCTAAGGTCGTAAACAGAATAATGTGCATGGTCAGCCTGTTTGTTCAATGATAAAATAGATGGTGCAAATAAAATCTGTAATCCCAAGGATCCAAATGAACAGACAGCGTCGTCATTGTTTCGCGCGCATTTCCTCTAGATAATCGAACCGCCACCACGTTCCTGCAAAGAAAATGGTGCAGCCCAGACCCTTTTTTTTTTTTTTTAGCAGAAAAAAAAAAAGAAAAAGAAGGCACAGCGTCATAGCCTACCTTGTGCTCGTCCAGGAAGGCCTGATCCACAATCCAGGGCGCAGCTTCGATCACCTCATCAACCCACTTGCAGTGGCGAAGACTTTCGTAGCGCTCCTTATCCGTCATCACCGTCTTGCCCTTGCGACGGTGGGTCTGAATATCATCACAGACTATTGGAATCAGCCATAGAGGATACAAGGAGAAGGCGGTTAGTGCAAGTTTAGACATCCATTGTTATTGTAAAGGGGGGAATTCAAAGATTGACCCATGTGTGTCCCCTAAACAGATAAGCATAGCTCATTTAATACATCCTTCCGTAGAATTAAAAAAAAAAACCCAAACCTCGCGTCGATGATGACTCGTAACCCACGTAGCCGAACCAAGAACTTGGAGAACAAAAAACAATGACTTCAGCATGACAATTTCCCCATCGCCCCCTCCACTACCACCCCCTCCCCCTCCGTTCTTGAACATTAGGCGCAATCCTTACCTCCAACCATCAGATAGACATCTGGAAACGCCTTCTTGGCCTGCTCCAGTGCCTTGGCATGTCCGAAATGAAACAGATCATAAATTCCATCACAGTAGATCCTCACAGGTCGACCCACCGGAGGCGGGTTGATCGGATAACTGTACATGGGTGTTGCGCTGGCACTGCTGTCGCTGCTGCTGCTGTCGCGACGGGGAATATCTTGAGAGTCACTGATATCACCGCCTTCCTCATCCTTGTCCTGCTCGTCGTCATGTTCGCCTTGGCTACTGACGGCTGAACTGGTCTGTGAGACACGGGGCTCCTTCGTGGTCGGTGGCGTGTTTTCTGCTGAATGTGTGAAGGAGAGTGTGGCAGCGGGATCGGCTGTAGAGGCGGCCGAGTTGCGTTTACGTTTTGAGGCCATTGTTGATCCAGCTGTGTGCAGATTTACTTGGAGGGGTAGGAAAGGTGTAGAGTGGAATGGGAATGTATGCGATTATGAACAAAGATAGAAGGTGGAGGGGTGGAGGGATACAAGGAAGAAAAGAGAAAGGAAGTCAAGGAACGAGCGAAGGAAAAGTAGGAAAACGCGTGCCGAGTGCCTTTGTCATTTATCGCATTTTATTTATTTTTTTATAGGTTTATGGGGTTTTTTTGACTACAACCGCTCTGATTAAGGCTATGCGGCCCTTTTTTTTTTACTTTTTCTTTTTTTCCTCCTCCTGCGTCATTGAATTACCATTTGGAACCGAACTTCTTCTTGGACTTGACAGCCGCCGCCATTTGCTTTGTCGTCAGTTGCGAGTTGGCTCCCACGGCTCCTAGCGCTGCGCCCGGACCAGAGTAGGGCTGCTGCTGCTGCTGCTGCTGGTAAGGACTCTGGGATCCATAACTGGAGCCTGGCTGCTGCTGGTACTGCTGCTGTTGGAATTGCTGTTGAAATGGCTGTTGCTGCTGGTATGGCTGCTGCTGTTGCTGTTGGTATTGCATAGGCAGCTGCTGAATCAATCCGGGCTGCTGAGGAGAGATTGGCGACATTGGCTGCTGTTGCATCTGACCTTGTGCGTAGGAGGAAGCCATCGCCGCAGGCGATGCTTGACCAGGAGCCGGCTGGCCCTGGAATGATCCCTGTTGTCCCTGCGAATATGGAGGTCGCATATTCAAATTCCTCATGCTCGGGGGCGGTGAGATAGGTGCCTGGTTTCCAGACCCAGGGAAGTAAGTGAACACAGACGCGGCCGACTGTGATGCCGTTGGAGGCTGGGGCGGCGCCGGGAATGAAGCCAACCCTGGAGCACCTTCAGACGTGGGAGCACCCTCGTTGGCCATGGAATTGTTCAGAGCCACGGCCATAGGCTGGAAGGAACCATTGCCGGTATTATTGGGGCCTGCGATTGGAGGCGTGATGGGTGGGGAGGAAACCGAAGCATCGTCTGGAAGGGTGGCGCTAGCGCCTCCGAGCGATGGCTGATAGTTGGCACGGAACGAGGGCTGGGCCTGCAATGGATTGGCGAGAGATCCTAATCCTTGCTCCTTTTGCTGCTGGACACTACCCGTTGGTGAGGAACCAATAATCGATTGCCGAACAGAGACCGAGATGGTCGGGTACTGGCCATTCGCAGGGGGTTTTCTAGATTTGCATTAGATCGACAGTAAGCAAGAGGTCCGATAGCTGTTAACACAACGCTGCTCACCCTTCTCCTCCTTGAACGTGTGCAATGTCTTCACAGACAACAAGACTTGGCAGCACTTACAACTCCTGAACATAGGCGGTTGGGAAGATACCGACATCCTTTTTGAGGATACCGCGCCACCAATCCGCATTCACTATCTCAGCGTCAAATAAAGTGTCCGTATTAGCAGCCAGCAAGATATCAAATTGTCGTGTTCACCGCATCCACTCTCCATGGTTACCAAATATAACATGACAGACACTTACAGAACTCGATGACGTTGATGATGTCGCCGACCTTGAAGGGCAAGTCGCCTTCGTCCTCGCCCGCAAAATCAAACAATGCTTGAGCGCGCGCAATCACCTGAATATTGCGGACCTCAGAGGTGATAGATACGCGACTACCGGTATCAGAAGTGGGCGAGGCAGGCACTGGATGCGACTGCTCCTGCTGTTGTACCGAGGGCTGCGGCTGCGGTTGGATCGGTGTCTGATAGGGACCAGTGATAGCGCCTTCCGGATGGACGCTCTGACTTGGACCGGGGGAAGAGGACGTCGTGAGACGAGCAGCCTGGATTGCAGCGGCAGCTGCAGAAGCTGCGGAAGCTGCAGAAGCGGCCTCATGAGTCTCTGGACTTAACGTGCTATTGAAGGAAGAATTGGACATATTGGAAGGGCGGTCCATACTCTTATTCTGATCAGTATGCGTTGCCAAAGGCTCAGCCTGATTGCCCTCTACACCCATCGCAGGAGTGGTTTGCAATGAAACCGCAGGCTGCAGCTGGTGATGATACTGTTGCTGCTGTTGTCCAGAAGGCTGGGAGGCTACTGGCTGCTGCTGCTGACCCTGATAAGACTGCTGCTGTTGCATCTGATAAGGATGTTGTTGACCCTGCTGTTGTTGCTGAATGGGCTGTTGGAGCTGATAATGTTGCTGCTGAAGTTGAGGTGTAGCTGATGCTGCGTTCGAGTCGCTTTGGAACGACTCATTGCGGCCATGAATGGGTGCTTGAACAGGTGCCGCTGAACCAAGCGCAGGTCCGGCTGTCAGCGCCGCGCTCAAGGGTGCACCAGAGATAGCGCTAACAGGTTGGCCTGCACCATATGGCGCTGACACTGGGGCTTGTCCTTGAACGAGATGCGGCTGAGGTGGTCCATATTGGGATGAAGGTGCCCCATAATGGCTATGGGACGGCCCGAACTGTGCCTGCTGTGATCCGTGCTGCGTCTGAGATGGTGGGAAAGCGCCTGTGGAGGCTGGATGAGACGGGCTTTCCGGATATGTGCTATGATGACCCTTGCCGTCCTTGGAGTCCCTCTTTGGATCCTTATGAAGAAGAGTGCTACGAATTGCACTCATCCAGCCCTTGCCCGCAGGCTTGGAAGACGACTCACTCGCCGATGAGTTGGCCGAAGAAGGTCCACCAGCATGGATTGGGTTATTCAGATCGGATCCAGTACGAATTGGCTGATGCGGCAGAGGCTGCTGTTGCTGCTGCTGCTGCTGGTAATACATTTGCTGCTGTTGCTGCTGTTGTTGCTGATGCGCCTGATACTGTTGTTGCATATGATACTGCTGCTGCTGAAGGCTTTGCTGCTGCTGTTGCTGTTGAAGAGGCTGCTGTTGCTGTTGAAGGGGTTGCTGTTGCTGTTGAAGGGGTTGCTGTTGCTGTTGGAGAGGCTGCTGTTGCTGTTGGAGAGGCTGCTGTTGTTGTTGAAGAGGCTGCTGTTGCTGTTGAACAGGCTGTTGCTGCTGTTGAACAGGCTGCTGTTGCTGTTGAACAGGCTGCTGTTGCTGTTGAACAGGCTGCTGTTGCTGTTGAACAGGCTGCTGTTCCTGTTGAACAGCCTGCTGTTGCAATGGCTGCTCCTGGTATTGGAAAGGCTGTGACGAAGTTGGCTGCGAGCCTGGAGGCTGAACTTGCGTGGGGAACTGTACCGGTGCCTGCGACTGAATTTGAGGTTGTGGGATCGTCTGGTTCTGTGCCTGTGCCTGTGCCTGTGCCTGTGCCTGTGCCTGTGCCTGTGCCTGTGCCTGTGCCTGTGCCTGTGCCTGATACTGAGTCTCGGGTTGAGGTTGAAGTGTTGTGTTCTGTCCTGCCAGGTCCTGTCCCTGAGTTTGAGTCTGCGATTGCTGGCCTTGAGCATTAATTTTGACAGAGGACTTCGGCTTCGGCTGGTAAGGCTTTGGCTGGTAAGGCTTTGGCTGGTATAGTTGGTAAGCCTGAACCGGCATTGCCAGAGGCTGCGGTATAATTTGATCCGGGAAGGCTGATGGGCCGGTTGAAGAGGTCGGCTCCGTATTTGTCTGGGGCAGCGCTTGGACGGACGGCGGGGGCTGGTAGGTCACTGGCGCATTGGACTCATCCTTGGGCGGTGGGGTCGGTCCACGCTGACCATTGTGCTTTCCAGATTCCACAGATGCCATCAAATCCTTTGCATCGATCGACACTGCGGTGCTGGCAGACACATCATGGATATTGTGAGACGATGATGGCGGCTTGCCATGCGCAGTTGGCTGGCTGCCTTCCATCTCATTCAAGATATCGGAAATAGACATGGTGGCATCTTCACTAGGCGAGGGAAGATTGGGCTGATAGACATGACGTGATTGCTCGTGCTGTTGGTGTTGCTGGTGTTGCTGATGCTGTTGAGGGGTGATCAATGGGGGCTGGTAGACTACAGGCGGAGAGGATACTGGGTTGTAGATCGTGGGCTGCGCCGACAGGGGGCTGCTGGCTGCTAGAGGATGCTCATGTTTGGAGGACTGGGCCGTGGCGTTTCCGTGCTCATATTGCTCTAAATTAGCTGAGGCTGGGGGCACAGAACCATGGATGCTTCCCGCGCGCTCATCCTGTTTATCCTGACTAGCGTGCACAAGTGCGGCGGCAGAAGGGGAATCGAAGCGGGCTGTTGGTTGGGCAAGCGAAGAGTCCACAGAACCTTGCGAGATATGGTGCGAATGAGGCACGGCTGCGGCTGCGGCAACAGTAGCAGTAGCAGCCGCACTGGAGGTTTGTGTACGAACTTCCTCATAGAGAGCTTCAGTCGGCTTTGGGGATAAAACATTGGCATTGGAGTGGTTGGAGAAGAGCAGAGGCGGCAGCTCGGGCTTTGTAGAGGGAGGGCTGGGCGATGCTGAGAGCTCTCGGTCGCGGACAACTTGGATGGCCTCCTGTTCGTCCTCGTCGCCATCAGCTTCCTCCAGCACTGCAACTTCGCTATCGTCCTGATCTTGGTCGTCCGTTGCGCTTGTGGCCACAAGGTTGTCGAGCTCGCCCGTGGTCAAGTCGCTGCTCAGGTGGTCAGCTTGGGTATGCACCAACAGCTGCTCCTGCCTCAGCAAGCGTTCCTGTTCCTGGCGATCGGACTCGTGGTCGACCTCATCGCCGCTCTCGCTTGTGGCATCGTCTACTTGGTGGTGCTGGTGAGAGTAGGGGTAGGTATTGTGAGCGGGGCTGTCGGAAGCGAGCGACGTCGACTCTACAGAGTTGACAATGATAGTGGATTTTCTGGAAGGCAGGACAAGCATTTGCAGGTCGCTATCGGGCGATTGCTTGCTCAGGTGTGGTTCCTGATGGGTCTGGTTATGCAGCGAGGCATTGCTCCAAGGAGCGGATATGGCTTGAAGGTCAAGTTTACATATCTCGGCCAAGACACTAATAAAAAAAAAAAAAGAGAACAGGAGGAAAGTGAGAACACTTGCATCTGAATCGATAACGAGCTAATAGAGCGAGAAGGAGCATGGAAGAAATCAACTGAGGGGCTTGACTTACATCTTCAGGGAGTCGTCGGCGATGACACCCTGGTCGTGGAGGAAGGAGAGGTGGCTCTGCAGCGCCTGGATGATGTGTGAGCACGCAGCTTCGGCCACAGCGGAAGACATGGCTGTAGGAGCGAAAGAGGGGTAGAGGAGGTTGGGTAAGGAAGGAGGCAAGCACGGGCGAGGAAAGGAAGGCGAAGACGAGGGGGAGAGTGCTTATGGGACGAATGGATGGAGAGGTGGAGTGGGATGGAGAGGTGGAGAGAATGATTGTGAAAAATAAAAACGTGTTTTATAAAAGGCGGCAAGACGAGGACAAAAGTCGGCGCCAAAAATACATCGGACTGGCTGAACCCCATCCCCTGCCCCTTTCCCCTTTCCCCTGCCCCCTTTCCTTTCATCTCTCCCACAGAAGCAATGCAATAACGATAATCATAATAACGGGCAGTGGTATACCTATACATACCTATACCGATTAGCACCTGTGTTACAAGTAGCCTATCTCTTGAGATGGTTATCAGGGTGGGCTAAGACCTGTTCGAGGCACCCCCCCCCCCCTGTTCGAGAGAGAGTCCTGAGCCAGAAAACAGATATACTGCGCATGCCAAACCTAATTTTAATTTGACCATTATTCATGGCGTCATGGCGTCTGGCCCTCATCCACGACGTTTTATCGCAAGGCTGTGGATCCCAGAGGAGATCTGTGGGAATATTGGTAGTCTACCTCGCAGTAAAACGAGGCGGGTACCACACCGCACTTTTTCAGGTTGCGACGTGTCGAGATCAACGCGTGCTGCATGCATCTGTTTGGAACATAATTGCAATGCTCTCAATCCCGACATCTCTTTGTTCGCGTTATAGCACTTGTCTCGTTTTAATAGTTTCTAAATACGACCCTAGGTATGTCTTCCGTCCCCATCCCATTCCAGACTTTGGCTCTTCGTCCCCGTATATACGCGTTCTGGCGTACACCACAAGGTGCACCCCTGCAGTCACTGCATGAGTACAAATAATTGGACCACTGTGCTTTGACACCATTCACTTTACTCGTGTGTACTCCACACTCATCTGAACCATCGTTCTATTTACTTTGAGAAAAACATCGCTCACAGACGAGCCCTGGCCCTTTCGGAGCGTCCTCGCTTCTGCTCCAGATACGCAAGCGTCTTCTCGGGGCCCTTGGCCTTCCTGAAAATCTCCTCCAGCTGTTCTGCGAGTTCAATGGCGCCTGCAATCTTGATTTTCCCGCTCACAATTCCTCGAGGACCCTAATAAAATGATATCAAAAAAGGAGGGCGCTGTAATTCTGAAAGTGCGCTGAAAGGTTGCAGAAAAAGAAAGGCAGAGTTATCTTACGGTCAGGCCACCGCTCATGAAATTCAGTAGGTCTGCGTCGTCGATTTGCAGAATAGCAACCGGAATGGGATCCTGGTCGCGCTTCGCCTTGGGAATCTCTGGTCTCTTCTGGGAAACAATCGCTGGAGCGTCAAATCCTTGGAAGAGAAGGTACCTGTAGTCGTTGGATACAAAGGTTGTTATTGAACGATAAAGGAACTATTTTGGCAAGTATAGAGGCGTTCACCTACCACTCGGTCATAGGAATGCCTCTCTTGGTGATGTTAAAAATGAAGAATCCACGGATGGCAAACATGGAAGGGCTCGCAACAATCTCTATGGGAACAGTTCTCGATGGTCCGTGTGAATAAAGGATGTGGGGCTAATGAAGGAAAATTGGGTTGAGCTACAAGTATCTGCACCACACCTTTTCGGATCTCGGGAAAGAGAGTGGTGGCATTGAGCTTGGCGATAGCCTTTGGGGAGGGCTTGTTCGACATTGGTACGGATGAAAGGTGGAGAGGATAGTAGAGAAGGAAAAAGGAAAGGAAAGAAGGAGAGAAAAGAAGCGTCCTCGGTCTCGGTTCTCCACAACTCACAAAAAATGCGAACTGAGCCCACGGGGGTGAACAGACCACAGAACAAGAGCGCGCACAGGGAAGGGAGAAGGGGGTCAACGGGGGGATAGGTACGCAAAGAAAAAGAGCATCTCCGTGGGGCGTGTGTAGATAGTGGGTGTGCTGCAGACAGGTACGGTGCGGGCGGGTGGAAGTCTGCACGCAGGGACGGTGCCGATGTCACGGCGCTCTGGCGGGTGCATGGGCTATGCTGCAGTGGCTGTGGTGGTCTGAGGATCCACTCCTCAGCTGATTGGCTGAGTCGGCGCACTGCTCCGTCATCGTCATTGGCCTTTGGTCTCTTCTTTTTGCGCTTTCGGCCTTTGGGATGACCGCCATGGCGTCAAGCCTTATTTCTCCTATTTTTACTTTCAAAGGGAGAAAAGCGCGCGAAGAAAGAGGGGAATGACTTTACTCCTTTCCTCTTCTTCATTCATTCGCTCATTCTTTTTCATTCGTTCATTCGTTCATTCATTCATTCGTTCATTCCTCATCCACACAGCCTTTCCTTCCAACTCGACTCAATCACTCTTCCTATCCTCTATCCACTGTCCACAAAGACCGCCTCTTTTCCCACCACGTATCGCCTTTTGCTTGTCTCGAGATCAACCAGTGCCGCCATGCAGGGCATAGGACACGACCTCCGCAGAGGTCTCAACAACATCAATCCTCTCGGGTAGGTGTTGTCCAACTGATACCCTCCTTCACTGCGCTTATCATCAATAATAAAAAATATAGAGGATAGAATGCAGCTCAAGCTCCTAATCAAACACCGCCCTTCGCCTTCTAGCAACAACTACAAGACTATGAACAAATGGCTCGCTGAAATGAAGAACATTGACTCCTCGCTCAAGACTCTGGACAAGGAAATCTCTGCAGACGCAAAGCTGATTGCGGCATGGGGTGCGACCGAGGGCGACGACCTGGCAGATGTCTGCCAACGCATGTCCCAGCTGATGGAGGTACGAGGCAACACTGTAACCCATATTCCGTTTGGGTACCCACCTTTATTCATAACTCTAATGTTGGCCGCATTGTTCGGTACCGGGGGATCTTTTTTTTTGTTGCTGGTCATAGGAAGTGGGACTCATTCAACAAGCCTTCTCATTGCGGCACACATCTTATCGCAAGTCCATCAAAACCTTGAAGACACAGGAAATGACTCTAGAAGACGTACGTACTCTTTTTGACTCTTTTGTCTGTGGTACATACAGCCCTGGGCTGTTCCTGTGACCCCCATGGCGGATTGGCGTGGCCACCCCTTTACATTTGTAATCCTTTCCTAACGACTGTATCTCTTTCTCGTCGTAGAACCGAAAAAAGAAGCATGATCTTACCACGCAGATCGCAAAACTTCAAAAATCCAGCAAAGAGAACCCAATCAAGATGATGGAACTGCAGGTTGCACTCGAAAGAGTAACAGCGGAGCTACTAAGTCAAGAACTGGAGCTGATGCAGTTCAAGCGGGTGACCATCAAGGAAGCCTTTGACGCCAAATTCGATGCTATGCTCGAGTATGCGGAAAAAATGGCGCTCATTGCAGGATATGGACGAGCCATCACCTTCGTCATCGACACTGAGACTCAAGTTGCCGACAGGATGAGGATTTACAATGGAGCCGACTATACAGCTGCAGCCGTCAATAAGGTCAAAGCCGAGGTTACCAATTGGCAACCGCAGCCGGTCAATGCGCCGGTCCGATCCCACATCGCACCCTCTCAGGATGAGTTGGCCCTCGCTGCTGCTGCTGCTGCCTACATCAGCAAGACTCCGCCTATGACTCACACCTATGCCGCCAACGACGGATACTCGAGTGGCCATAACGAAGGACTTGATTACACATCCGACATTGGGCAGTCAAGTCCTCAGGAACACAGTGCATCCGATCAACACATTACACCACTAAAGCCCTCTCATGAAGAGCAAGTGAGCCGCATTCAGGAACAGCAACGCCAACTCGAGCTCGAACAACAACGACTGTATCAGCAGAATATGGCCTCCTATTCACCTGAAAGATCGCCCTCTCAGCAACTTTATCAAGATGCGGCCAGCAGTAGCGTTGGGAACGGTGGGTACACGGCCAACACTCTTCACCATAACGACATTCAGGAAATGAACCCACCAACGCTCCCAGTCTACGAATCGGCTTCGAGCCCACCATCAGGATACAACGGATACGGCCAACCCCAGTATGGAATGTACGACACATCCACATATCAAGGCGCTCCCGCACGCAACTATCGTCTTGGGTTCGTAGACCCGCGCGAGCGCAGCCAGATGGAGCATGCAGAGAGATACAGGACCGACTTTCATCAGAACGGCCCTGGGCCCTCGCTTCCTCCGCTTCAATTTTCGGAAAGCCCCATTCTTCATGAAAAACAGTAATAGTCCATCGCTCTTTTTCACTTCGCCCTCGACTGTAACGCAGAGGCGAAGGCTGTATTCTAGCTTTATTTTTGAAAACTATAAGACATTGGCAGCGTTGAGTGTTTTAACGATTCCGGTCTCAATTTGAACCAACAGGCACCGCACAGTGCTTCGCCGTTCAAACTCATAGAGCTGGTCTATTTTTCCAAAATAAAATAAATAAAATAAAAGTAATCATCCTTTCTCCTTTACCATTTCCTTTGCTACATTCACATTCCTCAGATGAGCGTAGTGCAAGCTATGGCAGTGTTCCTGCCGCATCTAATGTCGGCACCCTTGCTTCCTCTTGCGATCCTCGCTATCACAGTCCTGGTATTGTCCACCTTGGCAGCAGCTGATACCACAGTTCAGGCACGGCAGGAACAGCGCCAAAAGGAAGAGAGCGGAGAGGCCGTTGCCCTTACCAAGACCCATGCGGTCGGCTTTGGGTTCCTGGCAAGCATAGGACTCTTGGCTATGTGGATGTGGTCCAATGTTCTAGGTATGGTGCGTTTGCTTTATTAAAACTTTGCACTTCCGCCCAACCACGGCAGTATTAACGCTGCGGCCATCTTTGACCGACAATAGTGTACATGAGTCTTCTGACATTCGGCCTGGGATCTTTTGTCAGCATCCAGCAGTGCATGCCCAACATCATGAAGCGACTTGGATTAGGAAGGGGCCATCAATGGCACCACATGGCTGTCGCTGGACTCCTGGTAGTGTCGTGGTTCTGGCACAGGAACTCTAGGTAAGCAATCTGGAGAAAAAGAAAAGTGCATGGGCAGGAGCAAGACCGTAAAGACAATGGAATACATATCCTGACATGATCTATCCTTCAATTGCCTCTTGTAATGTGCGGCAGATACTCATGGATCTTTCAGGACATTTTAGGCGGTAAGACTTGGGTGAAGCGTACATGTATCGGATGCAAGAAAGTTGATCTCTAACGTGTTTGCGTTCTGCAACTACCAGGGTTCACGATCACCTTGATGCTGAAAGTGCTGAAGGCTCCGTCCATGTCCTCGCCAACACTCCTGCTCTTGACGGCGTTTGTCTACGACGTCTTCTTCGTCTTCGTGACGCCGTATTTGACTAAATCTGGAGAGTCAATCATGGAGGCAGCAGCTACAGGAGCTGCCATGACCGTTAAGGAAACTATACCCATGCTCTTCCGCATCCCCAGTTTCTCGCCAAATGGAGGGGAAGCCATGCTTGGATTCGGCGATGTGGTCTTGCCAGGGATCTTGATCACTTTCTTGAAGGAGTGCGATGCCAGATTAGAAGAAGATCAGTGCTTGGTTGGGCTAGCTACCTCTATGACTGGGCGGACAGATCTCTTGTCGATACCAAAGCCGATGCCTTCGCCGCTATACATCAGCAGGAAAAGCTGGTGGAGTCGTCGTTGGGGCTATCATCTGACGGCCGTTTTGGGATATGCATTGGGTCTCGAGGTGACTTTTGTGGCAATGATGTGGAGCGGGAAAGGCCAGCCAGCACTATTATACCTTGTACCATGTACATTGCTGCCAGCGATACTCCTTGCGTCCAAGCGGCATGAGCTCTCATTGCTGTGGCATGGTTGGGATGAGCTGGAGAGCGAGACGATGTTGCTGGACCTGGGCACGGACATCGATGCAGAGGATGAACACGAGGGCGAGAAGATAACATCGGTAGTGTCCCAGGACCGAATGCAGGGCAAAGTCTCTTTGGAGCCCTCAAGTGAGATACTGATTTGAGTTGTCGTAGTAAAATCATCAGATCACCTTGTTTCTCTTATCTCGTTTCTTCTTTCCTTCCCTCACACCCTCTTCAGCACACATCACTGCCAACAATGACTACTCTCATCAACCAGAATCCCATTATCTACGAGGCCTCGGCTGGAAAGTCAACCAGAGAATGGCGCGAGGACGATGAGGACGAGGACACTCCTGATCCGATCGACGCTCAGGAGATCTTTGGTAATGCTCCTTCTCCGCAGCATGACAACTGATTCCACTCGAGAAGCCATGCAGCCGATCCGGATGTTGACAGAGAATCCCAAACTGACCTTCTACGCTTTCACTTTGCCTGCTTCTTCTTCCCATCCACTCGTCTTAGATCTCATCCGCTCTATCTCTGACCCAGAGCACCCGCTCTCCTTGGAGCAGCTCAATGTGACTCAGCGAGATCATATCCAGGTCTCGGATGAGAACAACACTATCCTGGTCGAGTTCACACCAACGATCCCCCATTGCTCAATGGCAACCCTGATCGGCCTCTGCATCCGTGTCCGATTGCTTAGATGCCTGCCCTCGCGTTTCAAGGTACAGTTTACATCATATCGAAAAGATAGATGTGGACCAAAAAAAAAAAAAAATCGATTCTCAGTGTTCTCAGTCATGCGGGTATATATGCTGGCAGTACTTCCTGATTGGTCCATATTGACCCACATACTCCTCGTACTTTCTTTTTCCAGGTCGATATCTCAGTCAGGAAGGGGACACACCAGAGCGAACATGCTGTCAACAAGCAACTTAACGACAAGGAGCGTGTGGCGGCTGCGCTGGAGAACTCACATTTGCTGGAGGTCGTGAACCAGTGTCTAGCTACTGCTACTAGTGGCGGTGTCGTCGCCAACATTGTCAAGGGACCTGCTCCTGCCAACTAAATTAGATACCGATAACAATATCGAGCTGGAGATCACATCTCAGTGGCCGAAATGATGGCGCCTAGCATGTAGACTGGCACACAGAGCGATTGAGATTTCTGTAATATAACAACATGTAATATACACGGCACATGAAAGAAACCGTTTTTTTTTTTTTTTGCCGCTCTTTAGTCTCTTTGTGGTCTTGCTACCATCATAACATCTCGTCCTAGTGTATGATATGAGATCTTGTCGAATTTTGCAGCGGCCTAGGGAGTCGAAGACGTGGACAACCTCTGCATTAGTACACCTCGTCTGGTCATAGCGTGAGCAACGAGAGGCGAAGTATAATTACCTCCGCATCCTGCACTGCGCTGACACCTTCATGACCAACATAAACCGGCGCGATGGTCAACAAAAACGAGTCGACCAAGCCCGATCTGAGGAACGACGAAATGATTCCTGCACCTCCTTCAACCATCAAGGATCGGATTGACTGTTGGCGCAACTTCGAAAGAAGATCAGGTATCGACAGGCGTCCTGAGAGCGTGTGTATGAAAAGGAGAGATGGCCAAACGCAATGGCAGCAATCATTAATGCTTCAGAAACAATTGTTTTCTTGGTCATGAAACCATGGGGCCGATGTCTTTACCGTCAGAATCCACCCCAAGGACAAAAACTCTTGCGCCCAATGCTTCAAGCTCAGATCTCCTTTGATGGTCGTGTGCTGGACCTGTGAAGATCCAGGGCTTCTTGGGTGATGTGGGCAGGACCAACTTCGCGGTTACGGGAAATCGGAAGGTGCTATCCAGGATAACCGGCTGGGGATGCTGAACAGGGTCGGATCCTGGTTGGAGATCGTCACTGTTCAAACGCACTTTGTATTAACATGGATAAAGGAGATATTAGGGCTGGTCTGGTCACAATAAGAGGGATGGCTACTTTGGATACTGCTAATTTACCTGTCAAGCGAGGATCGTCGTTCAGGACTGTGCCAATGCCCACTAAAATGGCGTCGTGCTTTGATCTCAGGCTAACATTGAGATCCCAGGACGTTGAATATAAACGGACTCTCTGTTTAATGTGTCTGCATGGAACCTATCACTGGCATTTGGTCCGGAGGTTGTGCGCGTAACCAGAGTCTTACATATGAGTCGCCTTCATGGACTCTGGTCCGCTGAGGATCAACTGGCGGCCCTGGCGGCCTGCTATCTTGCCGTCCAGACTCTGGGCGAATGTCAGAGTGACATGTGGCCTTTGTAGGTCCTTGTCCGGAGCGAAGGAGCTGTCGAAAAGGAAACGGTAGTCGGCGGTGGCCATGGTGCGAAATGGCTGTGTCGATGGTAAAGCGATCGGTAGAGAGGGGAAAGACGACGACCTTGAGTATAGTGACTTGCCACAGTGTGGGACATTCAGGCACAGGCATACGTCGGGCGGGGAGAGGGGGTCTGTATTCTTTCATCCTGCATCTTTCATCCTTGTCTTCATCACACAACTTTCTTTTCTACATCTCGCTTTCATCCCGCAACAACACTGCCATCAGGACAGGACTCGAAGGCACCATGTCTAGCAAATACTCTACTCTGCCAGACATCGTACGGGACATGCGTTTTCTTTTGCTTGCTGCATCACGGCGCGTCAAAACAACCAAGTTCTCTTTATTCTTTCTTACCAGGGACCTAACGTCTCTGTTACTAATCCTCGTGTGATCTAGGATACTCAACCGGATGTCTACGAGACTACAGACGAGACCGCCGAGCGTGGTTCAGGAGTTCAGGGCATGGACAGCCAGGTAAACAACTCGACAGGACAGCAAACTATTGGCGTCTTTTGGTCCCCAGAGCTCAAGTTCAACTGTTTTTACGGCGTTATGGCTCCATGCGAATGGGTCTCCTTTTAGGACTTTGAGAGCGACGAGGAGAGAGAGAACATTGACAAGTCAACAGTCTCGGTCAAAGATGCTGCTGCCCGTTTCAAGGATTGTGTCGTTGACAACTCCTCTGCTGGTATGTAACAATTAAATGTCGCCAGGGATTTGGGGGAAAAGGGAGATGACCCACTATCCCCCAACAACACAACAACATGCACGCGCATGACACATGAGATAAAATTGTTGGCAGCATGCTTCCCTATGCCTTGCAAGTCGCACTTTAACACGCCATCTGCAACTGAACATTGTCCTGGCATAGATTTCTCGGACAGACTGAACAAGCGCAAGAAGGCCATGTACCGCACATTCGTCAGGAGACCCAACTTGGATAGCTCGGAATATGAGATCTTGCCAAAGGAGATGATCCTTCAGGAGACACCTATCCAAAAGTTGAGGCGTCTTATCTACGAGGTCAAGGAACTTGGCCAGGAAACGGAGATGAATGGCAAGGTATATTTACTGAGCAGAGCAATACAACGGATTTGAGCCGATTATAACATTGACACATGTCAGACAATCAGAATGCGCTCTTGACTGACCAGCATACCCTCCATGGTCGTCTTTTTTCTCCCGATGATATTTATGTGATCCACTCTTATAGCAGGGCGAAGAGCTGGTCGCAGGAGAGATTTCGCACAAAGATCTGCTGGCTCACGTCAAGTCATTGGAGCATGATCTGACAGAGATTGGCCAGACATTGGGAGAAGGGACCGCAACAGGCGTCTTTTCAAACGAAGGATTGATCAAGCAGACGGACACAGGCAAACGACTGCTCCAGCAGTTGCAGGCCATGAAGCACTCCGCAGCTTCGGCAACAGATGTTGAGATGGGGGCTTCAGCCTCAAAGGCACAAACTGAAGTTGGTAGCGATGGCAAGGTATGAAAAGCGAAGCAATTATTATGCTATGATTTTTGTGCCTTTGCCTTGTACAAATGAGTATCGAGATGGCAGTGCCCAACAAGACTTTTTTTGTTTTCTCGCTTCTGCTAGACGGTTACATACGAACTGTACTACAGCCCGGACAATGCAAAGCTACACACCGCCACAAAGACAGCGGAGCTCGCAGAACGTCTCGCTAATCTCGAGAAGGCGGTTGGATCGACCCCGATGCAGTCTGGAGTAAGGATTTGAATCAAAGGAAGAGTATCTGTATATTTGGAAAGGAAAAGGCAATGTGGATGTCAGAGTGCTTAACAAAGTTTTGAATTTGAATGTGCAATAGGCATCGCTGGTGGGAACTGTCGAGAAGCTGGAGCAGAATGTCAATATCCTTGTTAAGCCACGTCATTTGGAACAGTTGTCGCGTCGCTTGAAGGGCGTGATGGGGGAACTGGAGCGCGTCCAGGAACTTCAGGCCAAGGATGCGGCTGCGACCGGGATCAGCGCTGATGCTGAGAACAAGGTATATGATGGTGACAACCAGTTTTCTACTGAAAGCGATAGTTATCGTTTCTAACTATTGTCCTTATGGATTATTTTTTTTTTTTTTTTTTTTTTTGTAGATCAACGCGTTATTCGAGTTGGTTGACAAGATTGATCCGTTGGTGTCTTTGGCACCGGTCTTGGTGACGAGGCTAAAGGGACTCAAGGGTCTACATGCCGAAGCCGCCATCTTTTCGGACTCGATCAAAATGATCTCGGACGAACAGACAAAGATTACCGAGGAACTGAAAGGACTAGACACAGTTTCTACCAAGGTAAGAGAATTCATCCCTTATCCATCATGAGGAATCCATGATAACCCTTGGTATTTTCAGCTGCTTTTCTTGGCTCTCACCATGACTTATTTTTTGGTTTAATACTCGCAGCTTCAGGAAAGTCTGGCAGAGAACGAGACCTCTATTCACAAGAACATCGAGCTGATTGATGGACGAATTACCCAGCTGGTGGAGCGCATCCAACGGCTGGGCGCATGAAGGAATGCCGTAGAACATCTGACGTAGTTTTTCAACACACATAAAAAGATTTTGAGCGAAGCACGAGCGTGAACCAGAATGCATGTATAAAATGAGTCGCTCTATAAAAAGCTGTTGATGGGTAACGATGGCAGAAGCACCCTGTTTCTATTCGCAAGGTTCATGGGCTCCATACAATTGCTGAGAGAAAAGAATTAACTATCACAGATTTTTCTGACGGCTCTTGCTCTGATGTGGACCTCAGCAATGAGGAGCTGGAATACGAGGCCAATGGAACTAGCAATAAGCATCAAACGGAGACACTTCCATGGACATGCAAGGTTGTCAAAAATAGGATATGGCTGTAGTGATGAACAAACAAGAGTCGTTTAGTACATAAGCACTGCTATGTCGGACTTCATTCCACGGGTCTTCATCGAACGCTGTTGAATGGTCCTTACCCAATAGCCATCCATGTAGGCACAGAGACTAGACCATGACATATAGAAGACTGCGAACGCTGCGAGGGCGCAAAAGTCGGCGACACGTCGGACTTTAAAGGTCTCTGAGAAACAGAACATCTCGATGAATACATAGGCGAATGGAAGACCATGCATCTGGATGTCGAGCCAGAATGGAAGACTGAAAGGTTCAATGCATTGTTAGCTTCAGGCCAGCCATTGGTGTCTGCGGCTTCAATATGACCAGAACGGAAAGGGGAGAGGGCCAGCCCTGACTTGATTTGACTTACTAGCGAATGCCGTCGGGGTAAATGTTGTAAACGTCAGTCAGGGTAAGGTACCAGTACAGGATCGCAACCGCACATTCGGCCTATCGTACAGAGATTATGAATTTATGGCAGATCGACCGTTAGTATACTTTAATGGCTCTGCACAGCTACAACAGCCTCCAGACACAGATCTGTGTTTGGTCTAGTTTCCTGCTTCACTTACTGGAACAGCCACTGGCAAGATGGCATTCTTGATGCGTAATAAACCTACAAGAGTTATGGCAAGGAACACTGTGTTAAGTTCTCGGTCTTGAGAGAATATCTCCTCGCTGTAATTCAGCCGTGTGAACACATCGTTCTCATCTGTTGCAGCATATTCTTTTTTTTTTTTTTTTTTTTTTTTTTTTTTTGGTACGACTCGTGTGGTCTTGGATCAATTTTGATCGCTGCAACATTTTTAGACTTCTCCTTAAACCTGCCTCAACTTCAACATAAAATGACAATGTGGTTATTTTGTAGCTTCACTCGCGTGAGTTTGTATGATAGCCCTTTCAAGTGGATGTTGACCTGACCTGCGAGCTCTGCTATCCTGGTGTCAAGATGAGGTATTGAGGGAAAAGGGCATCGCTCAGAGTCGGATTCAGTTCGAGGAGGAGCGGGTCCAGAGAATCGATAGCCATCCATGCGATGGTTAAAAATGATCCAGAATTAAACAAAAGCCAGCAAAAGAGTATTCATCTCCATGTCTGACTAAGCTAAATGGTTGGTGTCCAATGCCTGGATATAATTGTTGCTGAAAAAGATGGCGGATTTGGTACCCATCCCATTCGTCCCATCCATTTGGTCCCTCGGAGATGTTGTGGATACGAGCACTGGAATGGTTAACTTACTCGGCATCTTCAGCAGATCACTAGCGGCTCCGAGACTGAGGCACACCATGGTCAGGAATAAACCCAAGACGGTGAGAAACTAGAGGGGGAAGACAGCGTCAGTTTAGCAAGGATAGAATGCGTTCCGATGATGTTGTTTGTTACAGGACAAATTCCCATCTGCAGGCAGACCTTCCCTCCTTTGAAAGAAAGTCGTCTGATGGTGGGATGACATACATACCTGCGATCCACGCCCAAAGCTACTGCCGAATTCTTGAGACTTCAGTGTGGGTACGATGAGAAGTGTGGAGATTCCAGAAACGACGCCCATGATCCGGAAAAGAGTCCTCCCCCACAGATTCGCTACTGCTACTGCTGTTGTTACTGATTCTGGTGATACCTGAGCGTTGCTGCTGTTGCTGCTGCTGCTGCTGCTGTGGCTCTTTGTTGTTTGATCCAATTCAGTTCCAGTAGCGCCGTTGGCTATGGTGGCTGTATTCTCCACTAAGGACAACGTGCGACTATTACAGCTATGTTTCGAGCGTTTGTGGAGGTCATGGTGCCGTCCTATGGCCTTGTCAGATAAGAAGGAGAGGCGCGAGATGGGCGATGAGGGCGAAGTAGTTGTGACAGACGAGGCATTGGAGCTGACAGTCGGTCCAGTGAGTTTTGAAGACGATGCTCTTGCGGCAAATGGGGATGTAGAGAGTTGCAGGACCATTGCGTTCTTGTGAGCGGCTGGTAGCAAGGGGGGTTGAAGAAGTAGAAGAAGAAATATACACAAGGATGTGGCTACTGGTGAAGGAGAGAATCAGAGAAAAGAGTTTAGGGAGCACGGATCAGGGCAGACAGGAAAGTACACATCATATACATGTACATCTATGTCTAGCCAAATATGCGTCCATCCAATTCCTCACGCAAGTGTGTTTCTGTGGGGAGTTGAATGATGTAAGCAAGCCGAAGCGGAGAAGAAGAGTCTAAAACACGGTAGGAAGACGGCGGACAAAAGAAAAAGCAACTGCGACATGGGTCCTGCCCGCAAAGCATCCATCAAGCGCGCTCTTTTACACCCGCTCAGTCGCGTCGACTACCAACTCTATTTTCCAAGACGGCGGCACTGCGTTTCCTGGTTGGATTTAAGGTATATATTTTCCACCCAGGCGGCCATCTCTGCGCCACTATTTCTCGCTTGTGGGGGGACGCGAGATCTCTTTTCTCCCAATGGTTCCATGCACTCGTCATCCCTCTTCGGCTCTCATAGCCCCACATTTCAAATCACTCATCATCGCTTTTGCTCTTCAATTCCGCTTCCGACCGTCTGCGCCCACCTGCCTTTCTTGCGCCAGCACTTTGATTCCTTTTAGTTTCCGCGTCACATTCAACTTGCGCCTCTTTTCTTTCCTTTCCTCGAACCACCCAAGGCATGTCCAGGCACTCTTTAGGTCCACTTAAGGACGAGGACTGGATCATTAGCAGTTCGTCTCAAAGCCAGAAACAGCAGCAACAACAACAGCAACAACAACAACAGCAGCAGCAGCAACAGCAATTGCAGAAGCAAACACAGTCATATAATCAGTATCCAAACTCATATTACAGCCAGCGAACAACGACCGTCGTAGGACCCAGGCGCTCCCTCGAGTCGTGGCGGAGGCCCAGCTATCTGAGGAACAGCTTCAGTCGTCAGAGTCCTCTCCCACGAGCCATCGAAGGTTCGAGGCTGGAGAGATTGCCGTTGGGAACTGGAGAGCCGGCCGGTCCATGGCGAGCGCTGACAGGGCAATTCACACCACAGGATTGGCTGAACTGGAGAGACATGCGGCCAGTGGAGGAGCCTCATCTTTACAAGGCATACCAAGCTGCCCGAGGAGACAATCGAGGGAGAGGGACCCCAGCGCCTGCACAGAGGGCCTTACTTCCACCACCAACACCAGCAACTCCGCCAGCAACTCAAAGACCATCCACCCCGCTGCCGTCAGCTCAACAAGCACCACCAGTGCCCTCATCGGCTAGAGAAACAGCAACACGGTCGTTATCTCAAGCGACATCATCGACTACACCAGCTTTAGATGTGAATGCGCGCGTGGAGGAAGGTCTCGTCAACTTGGACTTTGATGACACATCAACAGAAACTGGAATGTCCCCGCCACGCATTCCGGCGGCGGTAGCAGATCTGATCGACCTGGACTTCTCAATCGGAGCAAATATGGAGACGAGTCGGATGGGTGGCATGGTGGATAAGGTCTTTTTGGATGGCGATGTCGATGCGGAGTACATGGTCAAGCAAGGAAACCTTGTCGATTTATCTTTGGGCATCGAGAAGGCATTGATTGACCTCTCGGACTCCGAGCCTGCTTCTGCCTCAGCTCCCATTATCAGGAAGCAAAGAGCTAGCTTGATCGATTTCACGGACGATGATAACGATGTCAGTGACAGTGATATTGACCACGATGGCGACAGCGGCGGCAGTAACAGCAACAACATCAGCATCAGCAGCAACGTTGGTAGCAATATCAATAATAGCATCAATAGGGAAGTCGACAGCAGTCAAAACGATAGCGCCGTGGAAGATGATTATGAGAGCGACAGCGAAAGCGATAGCGACAGTGACAGCGATAGTGGCAGTGACAGTGATGACGATGATCCCGAATGCTGGCAGACGCTTGCGGACGGAACGATGCTCGTTCGCCTCACGACCTTGGAGAGCATCAGGGGAGACCTACAGCAGGCAAAGGTCACCTGGGAGGAACTGATGATGGCAAAGATTTGAAAAAGACATTATTCTCTTCTGCGCTAGTGCTTTGCTCAGGTATACCCCATTGGAAATTTTCTTCGCTCTTTGCACTTCCTTTCATTACATTTTTGTACCATATTACATTGCATCGAAATAAAAAAAACCCAATTTAACTTATTGCGGACACACGAACACATTCTGAACTGTTGATAAACGGTTCTCAGACCTTGGATAAGCGTTTATTGTTGCCAGCATCTGTTCTAAAACTTTCAGTCGTACTTCTTGCCGTGATGCTTCTTGCCGTGATGCTTCTTGCCGCCAATTTTCTTGGATTGATGGAAGTGGACTTCAGTGGCGACACCCTTCTTCGTGGTGACAGTGATAGCCGAAGTCTTTTTCAGGATCTTGTCGCAGGCCAGGTTGACCCATGAGGCAGCATAGCGCTGACCCATGAAGGTCAGCAAATTGTCTGCGACATCAGTCGCAGGTGAAGGGCGACCTACGATCTGCTTTGCAATCGATTGGATATAGCCAGGTGCAATCTTGTCAAAATTAATGCAGTAGTCCTTCGGGCTCGCCAGGTACAGATGGGGGACTAAAGGCTGATCCACGCCCTTACGATAGGCATTCAGCTTTCGGATTGAGGGCTTGTTGTTGGACAGGACCATTGGGTCGCTGGAGGGAATCAGAGCCACGGGCGCCCGTTGACGCGTTGCATGCAACTCGTTCAGAGCCATGGAACCGAGCATCACGTTAGGCTCCATCAATGAAGGGGCCTTGAAGGGTTTGCACTTGATAGCCTGTCGATGCAGAATTAAAAAGTGCTTAGTTGCGTGCAGAAATGCAAGCATTCATGTAGGTTGCGTATGTACAAGAAAGGACGTTTACATACAGGGTCAATGAGCTCCGCAACCAAAGCATTATCGGAACCATTAGCGAACTCGACAAACTTCTTCAACTTCTGTCTGTTCGCCTTGGTGGCCTGGGCAAAGCGGTTACCCTTTTGAAGGTAAGTCGTGATAACATTATCGCTCTGGTCCTGGTCAATGATACCAAAGTGACGAGTGGTCGGGCAGGGGTTGCCATGGATGTCTGTGCCGATGGGAGGGATGACGACATCTTTGCCGGACTTGTCTGCAGCATGGACGACCTTGAAAAAGTGCTCGGCTCCGCAGAACGCGACCTGACTAAAGATGTCCGTACTCGAGAGTCCGTTAGTACAGCGTTGGATATCGCCTGTGAGGGTGACAGAGTCTGAATTGGCACCGAACCACAGACCCACGACGGCGTTCTTTGGCAGCTTGGGCACAATGGGATCAATCGCAGGCTTTGTGCCTGAATATAGAAAAGCGAGGAGGCCAGTTAGGCAATTAAAATAATACGCGACTTTGGCCAAGGGCAGTGCTCGGTAATGAACCAATGGGTCGGAGGACGACACAGTAAGCTTGACTATTGTCATTATTCTGCTCGTATTGTCGTACCTTCGTTGATGACCAATGGGTGATACACAGCAAAGGTCTTTGTGTCCGGGTCAAAGATGGTAGCCTCCACAAAGACCTGCTGGTCTGGGTTCGTCTGATCGCAGTTACCCTTCTTGAGGATATAGGGCGTGGCAAGACCCTTGGCGGAGAAAGGATACTTGGGGACGTGCAAGAAGCACGCTCCAGGATCACTCTTAGCCTCGGTAAGAGCCATTAGCGAGGCAGAGAGGGAAAGAAGCACAAATGAGGCGAATTTGACCATGATGGAGGAATAGGAGGGTGGATAGGGGTGTAGATGAAGAAGAAAGGTTATTTGAGGTGAGGGTCTCGCTGAAAGGCGTCAATGAGAATGGATACTGGAATGTGGATGCCGGGTGAAGAGAGCGAGGCCAATATCAAAGGACGAAAGGGGCGTGGTGAGGTCTGTTGGGTGACGAGGGGGTTGAAAATGGGTAGAGAAAGGATTCGACGAGGAGAAATGTTAAGAAGAGGACAAGATGGACGAGGACCAAGTCAGTGTTTTTTAACAAAAAAGTTGGTGCTCCCCTGCCGAAACCATAAGAAGGGTGCCTCCCGCTTTCAGCCCGAGTCCTTCAGTTTGGCGGCCATTCTTTGCCTGAACATTGGGACGGTCGATGTGCTATTTTTCTCCGCGCGGCCGCGTTCATTCGCAGCCAAGCATTGGAATCACAGCAGCAATCCAAACCGGAAAAAGTTTTTTTTTTTTTTAGATCTTAAAGACATATTCGTCTCCCTTCCTACGGTGGTTATTGGACAAATGTCTTGCACCATGGACATCTTGAGTTACTGAGTCTCGGTGCCTCAATCGTCTAGGCATAACGGACACAATAAAGACAGCGGACGAGCATCACATAGCCTCGGTGCTCTCAATTTTTTTGTTGGTTTTTTTCCCCTTCCACTAGATGACACCTTGCAAGTTCCAAATACGCCTCTGTCGGGGTCATTGGATTATTTTTTCCGAGCCTTCCAGACACTTGTGCTCATCATTTTGCAACGCAGCAAAGGCTTGGACCTCTACATTTGGGCGGACGATTTTTTCAGCGGCCTATTATGGGAACTGAAGGGTCAACTGCGGAAAATGCGTGCAGAAAACCAGCCTCATGAAAATAAAAATAAAAACGCTACTGCTGCTTCTCTCGATTTCAACCTGATACGTTTCTCTGAACTTTCGAACAGGAATGTCCACTCTAGCGTCGAGGCATATATTAGAAACCCTGGAGTACAATTTCCTTGAAAACATTCCCCTTTCTAAATTATACTTGAGACTGATTCATCAAAATTAGTTTCCATGACTGAGGAAAGAGTACCAAACAATAAGCAGCTTAAAGCCATGGAAGGAAACATTGCGCGTAAAACCTAAATGACCTGATCTCGGACTATGGACGAATGGAGAGATACTCGCTTTGTTTGTGCCCTTGGCTCATGTATAGTACATGTGTAATAGATATCGAATTTTCACCAGTTACACGTTTGTCCGGTGAACACGGAGACTTTGTAGAGAAGAGATGGGCGCAATTTCAATAATGTTTACACACAAAATACTGAAGACAACTAGCATGCCGCCATGTCAACAATGCGACAGGCGGGTGAAAACTGAAAAAGGATTACAGCACACAACCAAAGGGATACGTGAGCCCTTCCACCTTTGACGACCTTTCTCGCGTCCTTTGGCGAAGATTAGTGCCTTTACGTTCTATGGGCTCATTTCCCTGGGTCAAGTACCCCTCATACTAAGTATCGCCTTTGAGTTTGCTACGCTCACCCATTCGACAATGCAGCATCCTCATGTCAGAACGGTAGCTCCACTATAGTAAGAGAAGCTTTAGGTCATTCTGACGGTACCCGAGGCCTATATGACTTGAATGAAATATAATTGCTATAATTCTCCTGAAGGTAGAGCTCAACGAATGTTTTTTTTTTTTTTTTTTTTTTTTTTTTTTTTTTTTTTTTCAAATTATATAGAGGTCAGCCCGCACAAGCAACGGCGCACAGAATTGAAATGAAATATCGCAAAGGTGTCGTGAGAGCTACTCTTTCTTCTCCTCTTCCTTATCTGCGAAGAGACTGTATACTAGATGCAGGCTGAAGTAAGCAGTTGTCTGGATCGGAAATGCCTGCAGGGGTTCAAGATGAACGAACGGATGAGCATTTACCTATCTTTTCTTGATTTCAAGCTACGACAAAGAATAAAATGGACTAGTTTCACAGTGTCTCGATTTGGTGAGATTTGTCCAGCCGCCCTCTTTGGAGAACATTTTTACATCATCCCGCACGCTTTTCCATACATGCCAGGATAAACCCTGAGTGCTCCCTGTTCCTCACAATGTCCCCATGCCGTCCGAAATATTCAAGTTGCAAAGGAAACAAGGAACGTCATGAACTAAAGGAATGGTGCTGCTTACCTGCTTATGAAACTGCATATCTGTTTCGCTTGAGCGAGCAGACAACTAACATCAACTTTCTATAGCCATTCAGGCCATCCCCCAATCGCAACAGCCGTTGATAGCCAGTCATATATTCTCATACAGAACCCATTTCTTGGTTCATGGGAAACGATACGGATCACAATTGGATATGACGATCGGCCACAGCCCAGAGAGATGCTTCACTAAGTGGTTGGATGGAAGAGTGCAAACCAAGTTATCAACCTGTTATATAGAAGGAACGTCCTTCAACAGTAGCCGCTTAACACATTCATGGTGACCCAAAGCATATGAAAAATAAAAAGACAAGGGTTGTCGGTCTTGTTTGACAGTCCCTACAGGAAACCCGTGGTGCCTTTGCCAAAGAAGAAAGGTATTAGTTAGGGCACAGGCCCATTTTCTGGACTAAGCGAGCTACATAGACGCAGTAAAGAAGCTCTACCCTTTCAGGAAGAGATGACGTATCTGATTGACTATACATTATTCATCTCATCTTTATTCTTGAACGCATTTCCTGTCGCTGCGGGGCAGATACCGGCCGCATTTGTGATCAATGCGTGGAAGAAACGACCGAAGAAAGAGGAAAACAAAAACGTTGCCGAAAGACTGATTTCTCCACCATGTCCCATAAGGATAGGAGTGCATCAGTTTGGCTGGTTGCTCTGCAATCGTCTTGTCAATCAGCTTTATCACAGCAATCAGCAATTTCGTCTGCAACATCTTTTTTTTTTGGTTCTTCTTCATTTATACAAAGAAGGAACAGGAAATAGCTTTATAGAAATGCGAATGTATGTAAGCGTCCTGTGTAAAAATAACATGTTCGATCTACGTATCATGGCTCCGCTCCAAAAGGATCCTCTTGGCGACTGGGACCTTCTTCAAACTGTGCATCAGGTATAGCGCTGCGGCCGAGAGCGTCAGCAATCCAGTCTGATGGACAGTGCCGAGCAAGACTGGGATTATGTACAACAGGGTCGCAATGCCAAGTCCGACTTGGCAGCAGGCGACTCCCATCAGTGCATTCGCACCAACGCTGATATGAGGAAGCAGAGGCAGTCCACGCGAGTACAGGAACAAGGAAGTAACAGCAGTGAATGTCGTAGCCTAGTTCCGAGTCATAGTGTAGTGTCGATGAATCAAGTTAGGCCAAGAAATGATGATAGTGAGTACCGTCAACTGCTGTAAACAAAAAAACGAGAGAACGACTTACGAGAACACAGTGGTTGAACTGGATGGTGACCTGGTTGTCAAACATGTTTCTCCAGAATCCGATCGTGGGGTTATTGCCCCTTGTGCAGAAAATTATTATCGAACAGTTCCCTCATAGGAGGCACCAGACGGCCATCCATCAACGAGAACTCGTTGTAGGCCAAACCAGCATCCAAACCAGCGACGAACGTACCAGGAATGGCAGTCAATAACACAAGAGCAGAAATGCCATTGGTACCGCCCTTGAAGCGCTTCAGCACCGGGTTGTTGATCGCACCAGCCAAAGACTAGGAGAATGAGAAAAAAGTGTCGTAGCACAAAGTGTTGGCTGCAGGTTGTACAAATGGAAGCTTACAAAGCAGGAGTAGTGTCAAGGATGTACATCTCATAAGTACCCTTCAGTCCAGTCATCACTGCACCCATGTAGATCAAGAACTCGCTTCCCAGTGTGTCGCCAAGCGATACTGTGTGAAAATGATGGGATTCAAGCCAAATGTATACAAGCAGACACTATCGAGCTCCTGGGAAAAAGCGCGGAGAAAAACCAACAGGAAAGGTCTTGTTCTTTTTTGCTGCTCCCCAAGCATCTTAGCAGACAACCTTACTAATGATCCATGCATTATTGTTGTCCGCAACACCGTTCTTGAGTAAAAGGAGAGATGCCATCATTGCTCAAGCCGGTACCGGCTCATGGGTATCTGCTGCGATCTGTATCCACGGATGTCTTTCCAGGCACCGAAGTGGCCCAGACTCGGCATTCGAGAGCGTTTCCAGGCCAAGAATCGGTGGCAGAGTAATTGCTTTTCGATGGCCATCATTGGCGTGTCGCTTGAGCTATGTGCAGGCTGCGTTGAGCAGGCGTAGTTCTCAGTTTCGCCTTGGTTCGTGAACGCGTTTTTTGTGGTGTGATTTTACCACCGCTCGAACGTTAGAGGAACGCTGCTCAGCGGCTCTTCCTATTTCTACGCCCCAATGCTGCTGCCTAACACCATCGCTTCTTCGTGCACGGTCGAAGACCTGTGGGCTGTGCAAGTCTTTTTCTTTAGTTGGTTGTCTGCTTCCAGGGATGGATGGCAAGATTGCTCCCAATGTTGCGCCAAGATTTTGTTCCTTCGCCATTGCCTCTTATTGCTTTTCTGTTTTCTTTCCTTCCTTCACTCCTGCCCGTCTATCCCCTTGCCTTACGGACATTACCATGAACCTTGATGCTACGGACCTGCATCCCTCGCAGGCCTTTCGACTGCGTACACCCCCAGGCTCATCCACACAAGCCGATATCGTCACGGTCAAAACTCGACTCGACAATAAAACCGACCAACACATCGTTTTGTGGAAGGATGTCCTGCTTTACTTTGAGAATGCCAAATGCGCCATGAAAGCCGGAGAAATAGTTGCGTTCCTGACCGACGACAGCTTTGTCCAGTAAGTTGTGAGGGAAAAGCAGATGACCATTGGCTATAGCGCCATTGCTAATTGCTATCATTCTCTATTATAAACTGTAGTCTTGAGCCTCTGAGGATCGATCATCATCCTGGAGTTGTGCTCGACGTGATTGTCAGCAGCACCGGACAAAATACCATCGGCCGTGCAAGGGATGAAGGATCTCTCCAGCAAACCGTATCCACAGTGCCAGCCGCTCCCTCTTTCGCTATGGGTATGCTAGCCAAGGCCACTGCCCTCTTGCGACGCATCTCGCTCTCGTATGCGGCTGCTGATGGCGCGGAATCTGTTACACAGCAAGTCACTGCCCTCTCCATATTGGACCAGACGCCCTCGCATAAATGTCCCGTTGTCTGCTCAACCAAGATAACACAGCAGCTGACCATGTCTCCCCAGGTCTGTCCCAACCAGTGCTTTTTGCAGCTTCGGGACACCCAGTATGGTCAAATGGACATTGCCGCAGAAGTTCACAAGAATAGGTCACTTCAAGAGCAGATGCTCCGACTACAGCAGCAGATGGACGAGAAGGACAGGATTGCGCAAAAGCAACTGTTGGAGGCACAACAACATTTGCTAAAGAAGCAGGAGCAAATAATCCAGATGCAACAATAGGCCCTCGATCGCCCAGCCATGATCCAAAGCCGTGTCCAGGCCGCCCTTACCCAGACCTACGAGCCTCACGAGTACCCTCTTCCACGGCTCTTCATTGTTCTCCCAAAGGCATCAAGGCGTCGTGACAAGTTGCTCAATCCTTTCTTGGACCAGTATCGTCTCTATTTTTTGTGCGAATGCGGCACTCACACCATGTCCGAGGGAACCAAGCTACCGCACGAGATCCACCTGGCCAAACACGAGGGATACGACCTAGGCCGCCCGAACGAGTTCTTTGAGAAGTACGGATCCTATGTCCTGACGCTGATGCAGATGATCAAGTACGGAATCACAATCGCCGGGGCGGTTGTGCCACCACTGGCGCATTTCAAGATTGTAGAGGGAATCGAGCCAGTCGGGGAGCAGCTCAAGTTCGTGAAAGAGAACTTTGGACCACTGGTAGACAATACGATCAACTTTATTGAAGGCCAGCAGCAAAATAACAAGGGTGGGGCAGACGCAGCTGAAGGACAGACGAGGATGGACAAACTTGATGTCCTAGAGGCAGCAAACCTTCGACAACTAGAGTCGTACCTGAAGGGCCAGGACAAGGGTCGCGCTCTAGGCAACCTGTATCAGATTGTCACTGCGGAGGGATACGTCAAATGGGTCTGCATCAATCATTACCGTAAGAACTATCATGAGTCAGCAGTGCAGCAGTTGAGAGATATGGTGGAAGTCAACAATGGAGGTTTCGATGAGGAGAAGGGCAGGATGAATATCAATCTGATATCCGCCGACCATGCAAAGCAGTTCTACAAGGCACTGGTCAAAGCACGAAGGATCCATGACCTGTCAGTAGAGCTGCAGTGGGATATGACACTGGACGATCATCGGAAGTTCCGTGCCGCTATCACGAATGCGAGCACAGCTTGCCTGACACTAGGATTTCACCTTCTCTACAGTACCGAATGGCCAGAATTGAATTCTATCAGCCCTAATCGATGCTTTGACCCGACCATGGAGCTCCTGTCAAACGGGCGACCCCAATATGCCGTACTAAGCGGGTTTGAGGACCTCTTCTCCCGGATCAGTAGTTCCTCCATCAGGCGCGCTCCACGACTTCGAATTGTAACTATATGGTGCATTCACCTCAAGGACGCCGCGTCCCAGACAACATTCGCCAGATTTCTTCAGAACTGTCCCAATCTGACAAAGCTGCAGCTTGGAACAAGTAACCCGGGCGTCATCTTCGATATAGTTAAGCACAATGTTGAGTATTTGTCAAACCTCAAAGTACTGGAACTATTTTGTGGGACATATCCAAAGGTCCATATCATCATCGACTTTCTCAAGGGCGAGATTCAGGGCGCATGGGCCGAATTAAACAGTACTTGGAGTTATAACCCATTGTATCTGCCGTTTTTTCTGAAGGGTCTACTCACTCGACTGACGGTTACGAATGCCGTTATTGATCAAGCGGAGGGATTACTTCCAGTGATCCTATCCCTAAATCCAAGGCTCTTGGAAGTCGAGCTCAATTGCCCATGTGCCCGATTTCTTGAGATGCTCAGCCTGATTATATGGGCGAGAAAGCAAGGGAGAGAAGAGGGATACATCTACGCACCATTACGAATCGACTTTGATTCCGACGGCACAGACGATGATCGTATCATCTCCGCTGTACGCCTCTCGGAGGAGTCTGATGTGCTCGACATGTCCACTGACATCGAACTGAGGTCTGGATCACGGCCTGATCAGGACTATCTCCCCCGGCTGATCAGTGAATACGAATGGTCGATCAAGGTACTGAATACCCTACGTGGAGCACTCAGCGATATTATTGCTCAGCAACTAGACAAATCAACAAAAGAGAAGGGATCTAAGATCACGACTCTTATGCAGGACTCATATAATCTGTCCTCTGCGGGTCTGGAGTGCATGGGTCGAGTCATAGATCGGTCGAGCTATCTGCAGGTGCCCCAGTTCCACGTTGATAACCCGTTGGTTGACGATGCAGTGGAGAGCCGGCTGCTTTATAGGCACAAGGAGGCGTTGACTGCGTTGAAGGTGGATGTAACATCGCACGATTCACATATCCCATGGCTCGCGAAAACCTTCTTGATAAGACGCGATGTGCGAAGGCTGAAGAATGTCTATTTCAGAGGCGAGTACAGAGTCCCTTTTCCGCAAGAGTACATTCCGTGGCTCGCTGCAATGGTCTCCTCTCCAAACAATCCATCCATCCACGAGTCTTCCCTATCACAGAGCCTCGCAAATCCCCAGATACCGCCGTCGATCGAGGCTGCTGCTAATGCTTCGACGGCATGGGGGCCATTGTAGGAGTTCGAACTGTCCAGATTTTCACTTGAACCGGAAGACTGGAAGATAATTATCGAGGCGCTTGATTTTTCTAGACTGAAGGAACTAAGGATTTCCGGGGGCAACTTTTCAATCGAGCAGTTCAATATACTGGTCGATTGCATCTCAGACGTTGGTTCTAATGTACCGTTAGAACGTTTCTACTTTTCTTGGCCAACTTTTTCTGAAGAAAGGGGGTTTGACTATGCTCTGAAGCTATACAGGACACTTGGTGAGGAAGCGCCTCAACTCGAACCTTTCGAATAGTGATCTCACGTTACAAAAATTGTACTTGTTGGAAATAAAGGTCCAGAAGCCTCCTTCCTTGTTTCTTAGTAGAGCTGCACCTACTGTATTCAGCAGCTTGCAGCAGCAGCAGTTTCGATACGCAAAAGTTTGTTTTTGTCCGCATTCTCCTGATATCCCGGCTTTCGCAGTAAGTGCTTGAGGCGGCAAAAGAAGAGGTCTCGCCGAGACTCGAACTCGGATTGCAAGATTCAGAGTCTTGATTGCTAACCAATTACAACACGAAACCTTTTAATTGAGTGTGACGTGCTTATTAAACATTTATGTATCCTAATTCATTTCATTGCTCTCACATTCTTTAAGTGCAAACTTTCCTTAAATGCACATTCTGTGGGGCCCGATGGCTCAGTTAGCATACTGGTCAGGGCACCTCCCTTGTAACGCGAAGGGACCAGGTTCGAGCCCTGGTTAAAGCACAGTAATATGTGCTACGCATAGAAATTTATTTGGAGCATGAGTCGGGCGTACTACCCCACTTCAGTTATGTGGGTTTCCTTTCCCCGGCGACCCCCACATTGAGTGGCACTACCCCATGTAATCGTTGTGGGTTTCCTTTCCCCTTCCTTAACGCTTGACAAAATGCTCAGAATAAATTTCGCCCTTGCGCTAGCCTCCGGACTTCGAGAGGCGCTGGTTCAGAACTTCCCAGCTATACACCAGGGTGTACAAGTTATTCCACTGCACTGGCAGCATGCGTCTTAGCTACCCCTGCCGGGGTTACAGGTATAAGTTCAAAAGTGAGTAGGCCCACTTTATAATAGGCTAATCTGAGCTCACATCCAGTGACCTCAGGTGGAGGAAAGACGGGACGAGGAGGTGGAGGAAATGTTACAATAGTAGAGGATTCGGCTCGCAAGCCAGTAGAACGGATTCCGTGCTCTCAAGAAACCAAGACCATCTCCCAGATGTACAGGTTACAATTGGAGAGATGGTCTTGGCAGATTTGCAGGTGAGGAGCCTGCCAGCTAGCCGAGCGGATCGCAGGAGAAAGACCTCGGGACGCTTAGGGAGGTTACAGTGAAGTTGTTGGAGATGGTGCGACTGCCACACTAGAAGATTTAGGGCCAGATAGACACAAGTCTCAGAGACTATTCACTAGGAAATCAGCACTGATTGTTCTCTCTCGGAGGCCATGTTGAATAAAAAAAAAAAAAAAAAATGCACATTCTGTAAATGAACGCCCCCTTACTGCATACTCCTCTCATGGGGATTTATGATAACCCCCCCCCCCTTACTACATACTCCTGTATTCAAGAAAGCCTTAGCTGGGCCATATATCAAAGAGATATAAGACTGTGATTGACTGGCGGGGTTGAGTCAGAAGATAGCTTTCGCGCGCAACAGGCCACATAGGGTACCCGGACACAGTTCCACCGAGCAATGCAGTCATGGATTATGAACTTGAGATACGAATAAACAAATTCCGTCGCATAGCACAGCTCCTTATTCTCTGTCCCACCTCCAAATTATGGCGCGTCTTCAAAGGTACTTGTTTACAGGGGAAAAAATATGGACTGCGCACTGGAGGCCAAAAATTGAAGCATGCAACTAACTACGTCTGCAAGAAGAGATATAGACGTCGAAGACGAATTTCAAAAGATGGAGGCATAGTCAAAAGACGAGGCAGCGGAGTCGTGGAAAACAAGAGTTAAATTAATAGTCTGGTCAAAGAACCTGTTGCATTAGAGGTGGCATTTGAGAAGAGACAACAGGAACAGGATCAGACCGAGGCGAATGATTTTCTAGCTTCCAGTTCTGATCATTCCAAAGGATACCTGGCAAGGGAAGGAGACCATGAATAGCATGATGAGGAGTTTCGACGCTTTCAGCTCCAACTCGTCTTCATCCTCTATTGCAATTTGCAGTTCACAGGGAGCCATAGCGCAATCTGTCCGACACAACTCACTTTCTTCTCGTCGCCGATGGAAACAGAAACTTGATGATGATGGCAAGCTAAAGAAGGAGATGTTCAAGACACTCTATTCCTCAACCTCAATGTCTAGTGCCAGAAAGTGTTTGCGACTTGGTCTTAACCCTATTTTTCACTAGGGAGCGTATGTTTTTTTTTTACTCTGCTGCACCTGCCACTCGATTATATATGACCTCGATGGCAGCGCGACCCACTATATTGGGACCCGTCAAGAAGAAAGAAAAAGAGGCGGAAGTTCACAAAGGTCTGGTTGATGTTCATTATTTGCTGTTGTACTAGCGAATGATAGATGCCTGTGTTGGTTTCTCGCTCCTTACCTGTCATTTTGTGCTTCATCTGGTTTTGAACTGCTTCTCCTGCAGCCCCCCCTCCCTTCTGTCTCTAGCGAGACGGCAGCAGCAGCCATGCGCTGTCCACTCACAGCGAGGGTTTCAGTCCAATCGGGTCCATTTCAGTCAGACCCAGCCCAGCATGCGCCCAACACGTTGGACCTTTATTGCCCCGTTGAGTTCCACCCGAGTCCCGGTAAATTACTTGAATCTATCAAATTGAATCACGATCATCCAAAGCACTCTAATGCTTTTGAGTTTTGAATCGAAAAAATCCACCTCCGTATGAAGCACAGCCACAGTGACCTTGGGATCTTCATACAGATATTCAAAAAGCGATATCGGGCCTTTGTGCATCCGGTGAGTCGGGAGAAGCCTCTCCACGACTACGCGTTGCTGTGAGTGACCACTGGGAGCGCCGCCCCTGATATTCTTTTTCTCGAACAAGACCATGCAGCTGAATTCTAAAGGCGCACAACGACTTGTGGAACAACCCCTTTTATTTTTTATATCTAGTCATAGGATGGTAGTTGAAGCAGATTGAAAACACTAAAAATAAAATGCATATCTTTGAAATAGTCAAAGACATCAAAGTATGCAATGTGTTTGACCCACAACCCAGAAGATTTGGTTCCTGAACCAGTTGTTGTTTCGCCTCAGTTGACTGTCCCCTTGCACTGGGGGCCCCTTTCGAGTTTAGTGTCAAATCTGTTTATCCACGTTTTGACACCCGTACCCCTCACTACCTTGTCCCATCCCAGTTCACCCATAACATTGAGTGGTTTTAAAAATGTTCTCTCAACTGAACTCCAATGTGGCCTCAACACATCCTTCTAGGCTTCAAATTAGTTTTGGTAGGAAATGTAAATGAAATGACACTTTAAGCTTTTTTTTTTTTTTTTTTTTTTATTGGTTTTCGAAAGCAATAACAATGAAGAGCATGCAGTCTATGAACTGCTTGCCTCGCGCTTGGTGACGGTTGAGCCTTCAGTATGCTCGAGCACCTGGCGATTGATTTTAGGGACGGATCCCGAAAGAGGAGTGGAGGGAGAAGACGAAGCAGGCGCGGATGCTGGCGCATTCTTTGTAATGCTTACATGTCCATCACGGGTGACAGTTGCAAAGGTGTTGGGCGGCGTCGTTGGCTTGGGAGGAGCAGGTGCGACTGGGGCGGGGAAGATGACAGGGAGCTTCGAGGTCGATGAAGTGACCTGCTTCAAGACCTCAGTGCTGGGGCGGATACGACTGCAGAGGTAAAAGTCACCTGGGCCCTGAAGGCGGACAAATTCCTGCTTTCCGAACATCACATTGCCAACTCGCTCTGCAACCCTCGATGCAATGTTCAACGTCGAGGCCACGTAAGGATTTGAAAGAATCTTGGAAGAGCGGGCTTCGGGTTCAGCTTCCTGGCTAGGATCAATTGCAAGGCGCGTAGCAGCAGGAGATGAGCCGGCCTCCCATGCAATCAGGTGTCTATGCGGTTGAATGAAACAAGAGAGTTGTAGTGTCAGATGCTTCGATAAAAAAATATCTTCCTACGCACGACAATTATCCTATATCTCACCTTGGATTGACAAGGTACTCCTCGTTAGGAGCGAGAACCAGGCGATAAATTCCTCCATAACTGGCGATTGCGAGAGTTCCACGACCGGTAACGCGATGGGCGAAAAAATTGGTTACTCCCAATCCTGCCTTGGCCAATCCCAGCTGAAGGATGACTCTCGGACTTCTCGCCAAAAAGGCGTCGCGTCTGATATAGTACTCTGAGGTACCGTCCATGCGAATTGCAGCAATGTCCGACATGTACTGGGGTGCCAACAAAACATCGCCAGCGACATTGGACGTAGAAAACTGTGTTGGTTGCACAAGGCCGCCAAGTAAGATAATGTCGATCAGTAGGGTGGCCATAAGCTCAGACAATATATGCGTCAGACTAGATCAGTCCTCGTTATTCCGAGGCATTCCAATGGCTTGCCTTTTGGAAATATAATGATCCTCCTGCCAATCGTCTTCCAAGAGCCTTCAATGGGTTTGATGCAGTCGAGAGTTCTGATTGGACCTATAGTGAACCACGAAAGAAGAGCAAGAGAAGCATGAATTCACGCGCTCAGCAGACTGAGGTACTCGCCTGAAAAGGAAAGTATTTGAGCAGAAGGAGATCTTACCTCGCCTGAACTACCAACGGCAGCACCAGGGGCGGCATAAAGCTCAGAGCGCGATGGCAGTCTGACGTGAAGCATTGATCCCAAACCAGCGCTGACGACCTCGAACTCGGGATCGGCGACCGAGGGCTGCTTGATCCACTTGGAGGCATTGTTGATGCCTACCGGTAGAGCAATATGGTGAATGAGAACCTGATATTGATAACAAACCGATCGCGCTTGGTCCTGATTATCGAGACTGGAACACGCAACATACCAGGCAAGATAGACATGATTCCCTTTTTGGGGGACTTTGATGACTCCTGCGTGCTAGCCACCTCAGTGTGAGTGTAAGAGTCCCTGGCATGGTCCTCGGAAGGCGTGTTGGTGTTACTGTTGAGTGCGTCCCTGCGCGCCTGAATGCGTTCCTCGAGTGAATCCAACTTCCTGTCCAGAGTAGGAACCTCTCCGCCGGTTGGTTGCGAGGTTGCATTGTAGGCCAAGTTAGCATAGGCACGCTTCACAGTAAGCGTGTAAGCAACACGGCTAGTCCTCTGGCCGACCTGGGTGGCAACGGTCCTGACATTCATTTTGTGGGAAAGGAGTGGAGCTGCAAGATTGATTAGCAGGGCTTCTACTGCAAATAAAAAAAACTCGCGCACAAAGTCCTTGAGGCGGTGGCAGCCGGAGCAAAGTGGCTTTGCTTGACACAACTTGAAACAAGGACCATGCATTCTTCTTCCACACATACTGCCGCTCGACTGTTCGACCACTTTACTCGATTCGCCTCTAGGACGACAATATTAAACGGCAACAGCAGCAGCAACAGCGGCGCTTATCAGCAGCTTTACTCTCGGTAGCAGGCTGCGGAGGGGCTCATTTCGGAGAGGTTGTTGCTTCTCACACACCCAATGGCAGTCATGGCCTCCTCAGGGTTAGCACCAGAAGGCCCTGGTTCTGGCATGGGTACGGGCCAGAATGCCGCACCTAAACTAGGAGCCGTCAGTCAAAGGCTGGAGCATATTATCAAATATTCCCTCGATAAGTTTCAATTCAGGAATGCAGTCTTCCTTGCAGAAAGGCTGGTCTCTCAGGCACGCGGTCCAGCACACTCTGAGGCGGAGCGAGAATATGCGCAATACATCTTGGCGACGTGTCATTATCGGCAAGGAAACCCAGAGATGGCATGGGCAGTTCTGGAGGGCTGCACATCTTCGAGATGTCGTTATCTTTTTGCGCAATGCTGTCTGGATTTACGGCGATATATGGAATGCAGCGGCGTTCTGGAGTGGTTGCTTGAGGACACTGCCGTGACGAAATGTCCTGCTACAGGTATACCTTGCGCCTGCGGAATGTTTCGAATGGATCTTCGGGATGGTGCATATGAGAGGAGTCTGACCAGTGTCTATGTATAGATCTAATATCAAGCCGGAATGCGACCAGTACTGGTGAACCAGATCGAGCGTCCGTACTAAATCTCCTTGGACATGCTGCCAGGTAAGTTTGAAAGCATGCTTTGGCTTCCAGGGCAAGGCCTATGATGGTTCTGAGAAGAACTAGTGTTGATTTTCATTCCTTCATGAACCATTTTATCCGTAGAGCTCAGAAGCGACCGAAGCTGGCGATCAAGTATTTCAAGGAAGTTCTGGAACTCAATCCATTTTCATGGGAGGCGTTTGAAAACCTATGCGAACTTGGTATGAAATACGACTACGATGAAGAGCTGCGCGATGTGGAGCAAATATATTAGACGGCTAACTTAGGAAGTGTCAACGTTTTGTTGATGTAGGGGCACCGCAGGACCCGAACAACATGTTTGCACAATTCGATATCCGGCTGACCAGTATGCTTCCTAAATCAATACCGACATTTCAGCGGTCGAGGACGATCACTGTGGATTCACCTTTTTTCTCCACCAAACGCGATATGATGCAGGACGAGAATGTCGAAAGTGCTTTGTCAGACTCGTCCAACATTTTGAACAACTCGCTGCTACGGTATGAACCAACGGATTCTACAAAAACAAAGTCAACATTTCTACCCCCGATGTTATCGACCAGTGTATCGGCAATGGCCCAAACCAACGGTTTATCCTTTATGGAGTAAGTCATTCAAGGCAAATTGTTCTGGAGAAAAGGTTGAAATGGACATTGTTTATTGTTCATTGCCCAGGTAACTGGTTGCTTATTTTTTTCTTTCTTTCTTTGTACTCAGACCAGACGGTTACAATATTGAAAAGACGCCAACACCTTTAGGTGCATCCGCGAATCGCGAACTTCCATTCGCTATTCCTACAGCACTTGCAGATTCGAGTGATCGTGTGCCGTTAAGAAGAGGAGCAACATCTCAGCCAAGGAGACATTTTGAAAGAACAAAGGTAGATGTCTGGATTTGTCTGGATTTGTCTGGATTCGTTGCTAGCACGGAGTGAGGAGTGCAAGGACATAATCTGATCGCCCATTTTTTCACACTTATTTTAACAGTCCAATTCAACACTGCAGGGCCAAAGCACCTCAGGAGGTATAACGAAGCGGGGACTTGGAAGGAGTACATCGGTCTCGAATTTCTCGGCTTCTGCTCTACTCCGTGGATCCAGCTCAAGAAACCAGCCAAAGGGCGCACCTAGCCTCATGCCGAAAAAGGATGCTGCGAACGACGTACGGTTACAATAGGAAATGAAAGTTAGAACGCTCCAAAGAAGTACCATGGCCTCACATCCTCCTCAAATTATTTTTAGGATCGGGAACAGCAACGGGATGCAGCCCCAGCCACGATACCATTACCAATCACTGAAGCAGAGCTATGGGTGGAGGAAGAGGGGTTGCGGACTGTGGCCGATATATTCAGGATCATGGCCAGGGCCTACGGTCTGCTTTCTTTAAACAAGTTTACAGAGTCCATAACTGAATTTGAACGCTTGCCATTCGAGCACCTACAAAGTGGATGGGTGCAGTGTCAGTTGGCTAAATGCAAATTTGAGATGCAGGACTATACATCGGTAATGTCATTGCTTGGCCTAAATGGCTTGGTTATGACTGATTCCCCTTAGTGGTTGGATGTGCTAACAGGATATTGTGATTCAACAATACTTTTTAGGCTGCTCGATATTTTGAGCGAGCAAGGGAACTAGAGCCGAGCCTTCAGAGAGACATGGAGATCTTTTCAAGCTGTCTTTGGCAACTTCGGAAGGAGATGACGCTTTCAACACTTGCTAAGGAGCTTAAGGACGCAAACCATCAGTCGCCTCAGGCTTGGGTGGCACTCGGCAATGCATATAGTTTGAAGCACGAGAGCGACCATGCGCTGAAGTGTTTCCAACGAGCGATCCAATTGAACGACAAATTCGCATATGCTCACACACTCTCAGGACATGAGTACACCGAGCTTGAAGAGTATGACAAGGCGCAAGCAGAGTTTCGAGCGGCGATGAGCATTGACCCAAGACACTACCATGCATGGTATGTGAGCACTTTGGGCAACAGCGGTTCGTGTTTCATCATATTCAAGCTTTAGCTGAGCGTACTAGTTCTTTTTCTTGATTCAACGAATTCGGTCTTAGGTATGGCATGGGTTTGATCTACAACAGGATGGGCAAAAACGATCTTGCGCTCATTCACGTCAGAGAGGCCCATAGGTTGAATCCGACCAACAGTGTGCTTCTCTATCTGGTTGGATCGGTACGTCTTGTTCAAAGGATTCCATTTGGTGTACCTTTGGTGTCTGACAGAAATTCTCCGGTGCTGCTAGATAAGCCAAAGATGTCATGCGACAGAGGTGAACCCTAATTCTTGAAACTTTTTTTTTTTTCTTTTGGCCACGTTTACTTTTAGATTCAAGAAAAGATGAGCAGGACCACAGAAGCATTACGGTCGTTTGAAGAGGCCATCAATCTAGACCCGAACAACGTTGCGGCACGGTTCCGCAAAGCCCATGTGCAGATGGAGATGGAGCAATGCGAGGAGGCCCTCAGGGAGCTTGAGGCGATCAAGAAACTGTCGCCCGATGAAGCCAATGTGTTTGTATTGCAGGGCAGGGTCCTTCTCAAGATGGGAGACAAGACCCAGGCGCTGAAGTACTTTACGTGGGCGTTGAATCTCGACAGCAAATCCTCGCATGCGATCCGCGACTTGATCGAGAAGGTCGACCAGGGATCCGATGGTGACCAGGGAAGCTATGAAGTCAAGGTCGATATGGACTAGTTTAGCACCGCCCGCATTCCTCACCGCCGCACCGCATTTTGGCCGTTAGAGTTCCAACACGAGGAGGCGATGTTTCTAAAGTCATGTGCAAATCTAGGAAACGGAGCACTGAGCAAGCACGGCTGCCGGAAACGTCGGATAAGATGTAATTTGTATAATATAATCGACTACAGTTCAACTCAATTGCAGTTTGCCCTGTCTGCAGACCGATGCATTTGATCGCTACGATCCGGAAGAGAGCCGAGGAGCGATTGCTCGCGTGGCGATTGTGACAGCAAAACGTACCTTGCTCCAAATGTGTTTTGCTAGCCTACCGGGGAGAGTGGCTGGCCAACTTCTCCTTGATAACGCATGGAGGGGGGATAGCCCATCTTGTTTCTATTTCATTAGCTGTAGCGCCAATTGCCACAATTACAATTCAACTCCGAACAGGGAGATGTGCCTGCAGGAACTACATTCGTTGGCATTGGGTTATGTTGGGGATATCCTGTGCTGTACGTACAAGAGCGGAGAGTGTTGAGTGTGGAGGAGGGTCTAGAGGGAAGATGCGGATGGATGCCAGTGGGTTTGTTTCACTCTTCCTTGAGGTGGCCGTGGATATCTACGAAAGCACGCATGTGCCCTACGGGGCTGGAACTCGCCTTGCGTGGCCTCTGTGGATCGCCAGGATTCGGAGTGGCTGCAGCGGCCCACGGACTTTATGCTCCATCTCCATCCACCGTCACAGCACAGGGTTTGATCAAGGTTGGACATGGGCAGCACACGACAGGGGTAGGTTACGGATTGAATTGGAGGGTCCTATTGAGTAAATATGTGGAGATAGGAATGTGCAAACGAGCACTCACATATGATCGATGGGGGAAGGCGCGCAAACACCAACAACAGAGCGTGAAAATCGATATGGATTGATGGATTGTTATTTTACTTTGTTTGGCAGGCTCATCTCAGATGTGTGGACTAGTCTATGGGCCGGTAGTCTTGGGCCTAGTGTATCCCTTTGCTGACAGTGCGCTTGGACGGACAGCGAAGAGAGGGCCCGTCAGGTTCGCGTCTTCTTTTCGTTGCAACCGTTTCCAGAAGAGACCTCAAATAGACGCGCTCCGCATGAAGGGTTCTAAATAGAAAGAGGACCAGGCTATCTGTCCCGAGCGGACATTGTAGTGCTGGCAGTGTGGCCGTTCAATTAATAGACCGCAGTACAGGACAGGAGGAATGAAGACATAGGGTTCTTCAGCCTCTCTCAGCCTGGAGAGCACTCCGATGCAATCCAATCTCTCTCTATGGTACGGTCGTACCTATCCTGATTAATCAATTTGTCGCGAGGATTGAAAACGCAGAATGAGTGATTTTTTTTGCAAGTACTTCCCCCCACCAAGATGGATACGAAGAGCTGTACATTCAGCGCTGGCGAGGGCAATTGTGAGTGTTCTTCTCCACTTTCAGCATTGTCCTGACTGAGGGGGTTTCCCTGTCTAGACATAGATTGGAAGGGCGCGGGGGATGTCCCTATGACAGGCAATGCCTATGATGGACTTATGATAGCCATCCTTATCCCTCTCTCCCCTCTTCCCCACAGTAACAAGGCATGCAATAGACCAGGACTAGACTAGACTAGACTGCTTGCAGAGGCAATAGCCTACCCTACAACTCCCTACAATACCCTGCATGTACATGTACGATACGCTTTTCTAGGATTGGGAGTAGGCAGTACGGATTCCATTGTAGTCATCGCTAACCTTGTTTTTTCTGTTGATAGTTTCCGTCTCCGATCCCGACCTCCCCGGCCCAGCCCTATAAAACCATGGTCCACTGCCCACTTTTCTACCTCTTCCTCACCTTCCCCCTCCTCCTTTCTGTCTCTCCATCTTTCCAGTGTACTGTGCTGCTGTGCCACAAGGACCCACAGCATATCTCTTTATCTCCTCACTCAGCTTCCCTATCCTATTCCCGCACTCCACTCCTCGCACTCTTCATTTGACACAGAGCTGGTCATATGTATCCCTTGCATTGCAGCAGACCCGTCTTTCCTCGTCATCGTTCGAATCCAAACATCTGTTTCCCCGCAGACCACGCCCAGCACCTTGTACTATCGTCCATTGATTTGCTCCATCGCATCTCGCATTGCCTCCAATTTCCTATATCCCTTATTCAGCTGTCTACACATCTCCAATGGCCGCCATGTCGATATCAACAACCTCTGCTGCATTATATAACCCTGACGCCGCCATCAAGTACGACTTGATCGCTCCCTCCCCATTCTTCTTCCCCTCCTCAAAGTCAAGCGTCGGCACCAGCAACAACTCGCTCCTCAAAGCCATTGCCCACCAGCGCCTCCATATGAACCCTCCCCACCGCGCACACCTGCCCCACTCGCGTCTGCACCAGCACTCGCTGCTCCACCAAATCCAGGCGCACTCGCACAAGAAGACACAGTCGACTCAGCTTGCAGGCAGGCTGGAGGACATCATGTCAAGCCCACTTTTGATCGCGCCGCTGAAGACGGACAAGGTCGCGGTGTCGTGCCAGTCCTATGTCTACACGGCCCCATGCGAGCACCACCCCTCGAAGGGGCAGACGGACTATCTTGTCAACGACATGTTCCCCAAGCTCAACGTAAGTCCTCATCGCTGTGAAGCGGATCAGTTGGCCAACCACTTTCCAAAAGCAGACAGGCATATTGCGGGGGAGATAATTTTCTTTGGTTTTGGCGTGTGATGGCGAAAAGTTTAATTTCCTGCGTGTGCTTCCGAGGCAGGCAGCCTTGTCTCTATCTACACACGTGTCTCGAAGAGGGAGCTGTGAGCAAAGTTGACGTTCTTTCTCCTCTTCCCCCCCTTGTCCACAAGCATCGCACGTACACCATCCACGTACAGGCTATGCATCGCATCGTCCTCGACGCACAAGCCAGCCCTTATTTCCTCCCCAAACAGCCCAGTTGGATCAGTAGCTAACCCTCATACCTCTTCCTCGCCTCTCCTCTCCTCTCTGCAGCACGATCTGTCCACCATCGAGTTCGGCATCCGCATCGCGGACTTCATGCCCCTCGCCTTCAAGACCGTCCCGGTCGCTGGCCTCGCCGAGAAGGAGCTTCAGCTCCTCCACGACCTCGTCAATCTGCCCAACATCATCCAGCTCCAGGACTCGTTCGTCAACGACAACGGCGACACCGTCCTGGTCCTGCCCATGCTTAAAAGGTTCGACTGCCACGCCGTCAACCACAGCCTTTGCTCCATCCGCAAGACCACCACCCAGATCCTCACTGGCCTGGCGGCGGTCCATGCCAAGAACATTGTCCATCTCGACATCAATCCCTCCAACCTCATGGTCACCCACGCCAAGAAGGACGTCGTCATCATCGACTTTGGTCTCTCCATGACCGTCGACCGTGCCTGCAAGGACTCCAAGCCCCAGGTCCCTGCTTGCGGCACCACGGGCTACATCGCCCCTGAGGTCCTCAACCCTCACTTCTACGAGGCCCATGACCCCACTGCAGCAGATCTCTACTCGCTCGGTATTGTCCTCGGCCAGATGCTCGAGCCCTACATTCCCGACTGCGACCTGCATTATTTTGGCTCAAAGTATCTCGCCATCGAGAACACGAACCAGACGGTCGCCTACCTCAAAGAATTTATTGCTCAAGGCGCGCACTATCCTCGCGCCCTGGTTCAGGCCGCGGATTTGCTTCGATGCATGCTCGAAGAGAACCCCAAGGACCGCCAGTCTGCCCAGGAACTGCTCGACACTCACCCTTTCCTCAACTCTTGCCCTGAGACTAGCAGCCCTTCGACGCTGCTGCTCTGCGACTGGCTCTGCCGTGTCCAGGAGATCAAGTACCAAAAATACTTAATGCAGGCACAGCTGGACTGCGAGATCGTTCGTTACCGCTAAACCATTATCCCTACCCCACCCGCCTTTTTTTTCCAACCCTTGTATAGTCACCCCCCCTTTGTACTCTAGCGCATATTGTAAAGATCCTGTCATATTAGAGCATTTTTTTTTTAATTTTTTTTGCCCGTTACCTTCTTTTGCTACAAATGAAATATACCATCCATTGCAACGAAACGAATGCAGATAAAAAGTGCGATGCTACAGAAAAGGAACTTTGTTGTGCGGTTGCTGCTCTGTCCAAATCTGGCAGTCTTTTGAAAAGATGAGCACGCCATCACGCCCCGTTGATTTGAGTAAATCTTTATCTTGATCTTCTTTCTACCCCTCTTCTTCTCTCCACTCTTCCGCCTTCTCATCCTCCACCACCCCACTAGCTTTTCCAGCCTCAAGGACATCAACTACGTCAGTCATGGTTCTCGCATCCTTCTCGCCTCTCAGCTCTGTTGCCCGTTTGGGCGCCAGATCCTCGGCCTTCCAGTCGAGACGATTCTTGGCCCAGGCAGTCAGCGCCACCCCCAAGATCCAGGATCAGGCAAAGGCATCCAGCTACAAGGTCGTTGTTGTTGGTAGGGATGCGTTTAATAGCACTGTGCCTGAGACGGAAACGGCCCTTGATTTGTTTCGTTAACCGTGCTAATTGGAACGTTCCCATCTAGGTGGCGGCTCTGCTGGACTCGCTGTCGCCTCTACGCTCTCTGAGACTCTTGGAAGCAAGGCTGTTGCAGTGATCGAGCCCTCTGATGTCCACTATGTAAGATTCAACAGAAAGAGCCATTTTCGCCTGCAACGGCATCGTCTTGTCAGAACGTCTATGGAAGGAGCGCAGGAGGGACAGGGGAACCATGGGAAATTTTTGCTAATTAATGCATCTTCTATTTATTTCTTGTGCGCAGTATCAACCTCTTTGGACATTCGTCGGTGCTGGCCTCAAGACCTTTGACGAGTCCAAGATGGCGATGAGCGAGGTTATGCCCGAGAAGGCTCAGTGGATTAAGGACTCTGTCGCATCCTTCGATCCCAAGAAGAACACTGTCACCCTTGCCAACGGAGAGTCGGTACGGTCCTGGGAGAGCAATGAAGTGACGATGATTGTGGGATCATCGGATCATCGGAAGAGCAGATGCTTCCGATTATGGGCAAGCTGGAGACGAAAACAATAATCAAAGTTCGATGCTTACGCCGAAATTTGTTTCTTATTAGATCTCATACGACTATCTCGTCGTGGCAGCAGGAGTAAGTGGTCCACGTTCTTTTTGTTCTCGCACCTGTGTTCTTTCTTCTTCCCGTGAGCTTCTTTCCTTGAACTATACAAAGTGGATGTGTCACCAGAGGAACTAAGGATTCTCATTCTTCCGCTGGAAATAAATAGATCCAGGTCAATTGGGGAAAGATCAAGAACCTGCCCGAGACGCTGGGAAAGAATGGCGTTACATCCAACTATTCTCCCAACTCTGTCGAGAAGACGGATGAGTTCATCAAGGCCTTTAAGGGCGGCAATGCTCTCTTTACCATGCCCTCGACGCCGATCAAGTGCGCAGGAGCCCCTCAAAAGATCATGTACCTGGCTGAGGAACAGTGGCGCAAGGCTGGAATCCGAACCAAGACGGATATCAAGTATTTCACAGGACTTGGCAAGATCTTTGCTATCGACAAGTACGCCAACGAACTCCTGAAAATCTGCAAGGCCCGCAACTTGAATGTTAACTACTTCACGGATCTGGCCGAGATCAGGCCCGACTCCAAGGAGGCCGTCTTCAATGTGCTGGGAGGCGAGGCCAAGGGCACACAGCTCACGCTGTCCTACGACTTTTTGCACGTCACACCCCCGATGGGCGCACCAGAGTTCATCAAGTCATCGCCCCTGTCGAACGCGGATGGTTGGGTCGATGTTGACAAGGAGACACTCCGCCACAACAAGTTCCAAAATGTGTACGCTCTCGGAGATTGTTCAAGTCTCCCCACCTCAAAAACCGCAGCCGCTATCACCTCCCAAAGTGCTGTCCTGAAGAACAACCTGCTCGGAGACATCTTTGGAGACAAACAGGTCGCTAAATACGATGGATACACCAGCTGCCCCCTCATCACTGGCTCGGACAAGTTGATCTTGGCAGAGTTCAGTGGTTACACTGGCCAGCCTCAGGAGACCTTCCCCTTTGACCAGTCCAAGGAGCGTTTGTCGACCTACCTATTAACTAAAGAAATCATCCCTGAGATCTACTGGAAGTCAATGGTCAAGGGTACCTGGGATGGACCCGGCAAGTACCGCAAGCTTTTCCGGTCCGCCTAAATCATAAACGCTTTCATTCATTCTTTCATTCATACCATCATCACTCAATAAAACCGGAGATTGCTTTCTCTATATTTTTTTTTGCAGCTACTCTATGTAGTGGTTTATCTAAATGGAGTAGTCTACAGAAGCGAGAAAGGGAAAATCACCAGCTGGCAAACATGGTGCCTCGAGGACCCTTTCGTTCCGGGACAGCCACGCCCTGACGACTAAGGATCTCTCGGATATGATCGTGCCTTTGCATAAACGCCACGATAGCATCGTTGACCTGTTCGTACTCCAGCAAAATCCCATCATGACCCTCTTCAGATCGCACACAAACTAGTTCGCTCTTGGGAAGCAGTTTGCTCAATGCTTCGATTTCCGCGAATGGGTAGAGGACGTCAGAATCGATTCCTAACCCATGTGCCAGAAAAAAAAAAAAAAAAGTATGTCAAAGATAAGATCAAAAAGGTAAGCTCCAAAAAAAAAAAAATTCTTTGTTTCATCTTACCCAGGACAAGGGTAGGCTGCTGAATGTCACGGATCACGTCCGCATATTCCCCACGGCCTCTCGAAATATCATGGCCATCCATCTTGCGGCTCAGGGCAATGTAGCAATTGGCATCGAAGCGCTCGTTGAACTTATCAGCCTGGTAACGCAAATAGCTGTGCGTTGCGTATACTGGTGGACAATATATGGCGTTCACGGGATTCTGAGAGGCCGGGCAGGGGTCTTCAGTTAGGGCACTGGAGCCATGAAGAAGGGGACTTTCCCCAGGCGTTCGGAGACCCGTCATCGTATTTCCGGAGGGTAGGGTCGGGTTTGTCTTCATAAGACGATGGCCTGCGTTGTGTTCCTGACGGTGCACCTCAGCAGGAGCGATCATGGACTTTTCCACTGAGGTCGGATCGGACGAGTCCATGATATTCCGCCCGAATCGACGTTCATACGACACCCTTGTTCGATAGGTCAACATGGCGGTCATTCGAGCAGCTGTCATGCCTTGCAGGGGTTGCTGCGACGCATTAGGAGGGCATTTGGAGTGCAATGGTGATTAGGGATCGCAGAATAAAAAAAAAATCGATAAAGAGCTGCACTGCACAAAAAAAAATAAGTACTTACGGCATCCAGGGAATAGTACCCATCTAGGTACTTGGGATCAGCGAAAATGGATTGTCTTTGGGACTCTGTCCAACCCATACTCCAGGCAGAGCTTTGGGCAGGGGCAGAGACGGGGACGAGCGCTTTGATATAGTCTTGGCCAAAGAAGGACCACTCAAAGACGTGCATTCCTGCCATGGAGCCCCCGATGCAAATTGCCACGGACTTGACACCCAAATCGTCTAGAACCAGCTTGTGGAGTCTTTGTGGACGAGTACATACAGACAGAATGATGAGTAACCATGCTCCTTCATTCAGAGAATATAACAGACAGTAATGGGCTCCGTAACGATAACTAAATACCTGCAGTCGTCTCGAATGGTCGCCTGTGGGAACTCGGGTCCATAGCGGACACCTGTCTTTGGGTTCATAGTGAGGGACGAGGCAGAGCCATAGGGAGACCCCATCACGTTGAGGCATACGATAAAGAACTTGGACTCATCAATGACCTTGCCTTTGCCCTCAAGTTCACACTTTCCCATGAGGCTGCTCCACCTATATATTATGTTCGACAATTAAACCCATTTAGATTATTGAGGGTCTCATAGTCAACATTCACACGCGACTAGAGCAGGCCAACTTCCGCGTTCGTGTCCTACCAATCCTCGACATCGACGCTACGTGTCAAAGGGTGGCAGATCAACATGCAGTTGTCTCCTGCCTCACTGAGGACGCCCCACGTCTTGTAGGCTACAGGGACGTCGCGAATTGTGTACCCGGATTCGAATGTGAATTCAGGCACTATGGCAATGGTCTGCTCGGGTACCAGTCGCGAGAACGGGTTCTCTGGCTGCGTGGTCCTACGCTCTAGATGTGTTTTTGCAGTGATGCATTAGATTCTGTGTCTGATGGATACGCGATTGGGGGGGGGGGGGCTGATGCTTCTCCAAGTCGTTGTGTCTCATTGTATCGTGGTGGCCGTACCGAATGGCATGTTGGGAAGAGATTCAGTGAAAGGTATTGAAGGGAGCTCTGGTGAGAAAAAAAAAATCGATACCCCTTTTCAAGTCCTTTATATCCATGTGTCCATACGTTCTGCTGCTTTGCTTCTCGTGGGGCAAATCCTCTGAGAGAACCCGAGGCTGTGTAAAGTGAGTAACGATGAGCAAATTGAGTCGATCTCTTTTAGGACAAGAGGGATATGAAGATAAACCCCACATTGGAGAACATGGTCCAACAGTTCAACCTTTGGAGCGATGAGGTTCTGTGGAACTGTTAGCATGTGCACAAACAATTGTCGGGGGCGATCGCTTATAGCCTAACAATAGGCATTTGGGTTGAATAAGAACAGTTCCACAAGAAAAGTTGTATTATCGATGAGCAAAATGAGTCGTTCGTAATATTATCCGTATTACGCCCATCTATTGGGAAGCGAGAAGGAGGGGCGCTTAAGCAAAAAATAATAATAATAATTATCTGATCTTCCTTAATCCGCCCAGAAGGCCATGGTAGCACATATATCCCTTACTCAAATGATGGCGACGCGAAGATCAAACTTGGGCGCCTACGAAGTAATATGTGTCGAAATAATTTACACTGTTCTCGTCGTGTGTCTGATAGAAGTATATCTGGCGATGACTCTCGAGTCGCTTCCGGCTCACAATGATGGAATTGAATTCGTGGTCTTTTGACCTCTTCTACGTGTAAGTATCATTCAGATCCACGCCCGTGAACTCCAGTTAGATCTTTTTTCGCTTTTTTTAACGTATGCGCATGCCTTCATAGCACCTCCGCCAAGGTCGCTTTTGGCACTGCTCCTCTACGTAAGCATTATCGGGATGAGAGACAGTTCCTACACCTTGTTCAAAGTGAAAGTCCCCTCCAACAACGACAGGCTTGCAATCGTTATGTTACTTGACCTGATATAGCCGAGATATTCGGCTTCTGGTGGAGTTGAGGACAGCGAAGCAAACAAACGAATGTATCAATTCAGCGTAGACTATCTAGCTGATCTGCCTCTTCTACGATTCCATGTGTTCCCCATCAATTGGTACAGCTATCTCAGTGTCATCGCCTGGTGTCGTGGCACGTCTTCTTCCACGAGAGCTGCGGAAATTGGGTTTGGGCTGAATACCCTTAACATTGCAGTGTATAAGGGGCACAGCAGGGACAGGGGGGGGGGGGGGGGGTTGGCAAATCGAAAAGGTCGCAGAGGCCTCCTCGGCACAACCTAACGAGCATCAAGGAACAGAAGGCATCTCATCACCTCACCTCTCGACCTTTTTATTCTTTATTCTCTATTCTCGGGAACGTTTGTTTGCGGCACTGGAGTTGTCCGACATACTGTTCTGAAACTACAAAGTTGAGAGAGCACGCCTGGCCTCTACTGGTTGTCTGACATGAGGGGTGGAATCATTGCATTGCTCATCTTCCTCTGGCTGCTCAGTGGAGACGAGGGTCCGCGACTGGACCACCTTCAAAAGGCACTCAACGAACTCCAGGACGAAGCCAACGTGTCCGGGAACAGAACATTTGGAGTCAACGTATCATATGTGAGTTATCAGCACTGGGACCCGAAAAGGTGTCACTTCACGTCCCACAGAGAGGAGTAGCTGACAAAGTATTCTCTGGTACATTTGCACGTCATATAGCCTATCCCGCAGTCAGTCTCTGCAGAACTTACAAAATTGTTCCAACCCGAAGGGAGGGACCCTCGGGCGCATTACTATCACAATGTCACTGGATCGTTCAAAGGAGACTGGTCGTTTGACGAGGGGATCGCAGCAAACGTGGACCAGGAATTCCCTTTGCCACCGGCGCCTCCAAAGGATGAGACCAAGAACGGGACTGCAATACAGGATGGGGGCGAGAGCATCAAGGAAATAACAGCCAGTGAAGGCGAAGGGACTAAACAGGGAGGCGGTGCCACCACAGCACTCGCACAGGAAGCAGGAGAGACCAACAACACCATTACTGGAGACGAGGCAACCGAAACGCCGGTGGATACGATCGAGGATAAGAGGGCTCACTTTCTGGAGGATGTCGAGAAGTTCAGAGGCCCGTTTCAGTTCAACGAGTCAGGTTCCTTTACATTCAATATAAAGGAAACAAAGGCAACGGAATATGTGAATTGGGTCAAGGTAACGTCAGGAAAGGCGCTGGATCGCTGTTCAGGATATAGTGATGGATTGTCGAGGACACGTTCACTAATGGGTACATTGTCAAAATCATCTACAGGGGAGCTGGACGTTCAGGCACGACGACAACGAAGACTACGGTATAGCATTGAGTGTCCAAGGCGTTCACTTTGTAAACAACGGCACCTTTTATATGTGGGGGATCCCGGAGCAGTAAGTGGCAATTCGGTCCGAGATGGAGACTATCTGAATAGAGTTCATACGTTTTACGTGCTATCCTAACACCGATGTTTGATACCATGCAGGGAATGGATGCCATCATGGCGTATCTTGGACCTAATGCCCAACAATGCATCATTTGCGCTGGCTTTTGCTGCTCTTCAAGAACATTATCAAAAACGAATCAAAGTCATCGAGGATATTATGGAGGGACACGATAGCCTTGAGTACCCTGGTATGGCACACATTCCGCAGAAAACTCGCCGATTCTCCTTAAAGACTATGGAGTAATAACCGGTTATCTGGACCCTAACAATGTCTTTTTTCTGAATGGGTATCAACTCATAGAAGCATCTCTTTCTGAACCGTCCAGCTGCCACTATCAAATGTACATGCAACTAGGTGCTATCAACCCAAGCGTCAGATCTACAGCTATTAAGGACTTGGAGAGAGGTGAGTAAACCACATGGAGCCCTGAAACTGTGCGGAAGAACTCTGCGCTAACTTTCATATGATCATGGTGACTATAGAATGGGCAGCGCCACAAGGAATATCGACGATCAAGCCTCCACACCTGAACTCGACTCTGTTCATCTACTCGCCCAATTGTCGTCTGACCATTGGCGTCAAGAAAGCCGAAGGGATGAAACGCGAGAAATTCTATGCCAAGGCTGTCAACTATGCCGGAATGGCTGGCACTGTAAGCCGATTTCAGTTCTCCTGCGCTATACGTCGCGTTTGTTTTATATGAGTTCATGCTTCTGACTGAGGTTCTTTCTGAATCTGCAGGTGGCGTTCATCCAGGTGTTTCTCCTCGTTCGTCAAATGGAATACACGCCAACGCCGTCGGTATGTCGAATGAGAAGAACCTACGATTGTACCGCATTTTGGTTTGGAAGAAATGTGGAGTATTTTTAATATTGATATGCCTTTATGATTACATAGGGCGTGTCCAAGGTTTCTTACTGGACTATTGCACTCCAAGTCTTCATCGACTCTTATCTCTGCATGCTCCATCTGACAACCGGTGTCCTAATCGGTATGGGCGTATTTGCTATCTTCCAGTGTTTCTCAATATGATTGCCAGCAGTGTTTATTCTAAAATCTCTCTCTTGCTTTTTTTTTTTTTTTTTTTTTTTTTTTAGATTTCCTGTTCATACCATTCGTGGCGGCATCATTCTTCTCGTTTGTGCTGGTGGCAATCTTTGGAATGCGCTACATGCTGGTCATATGGAGGATACAACGGCCTGAACGACGCGGCAGACGCACCCAAGCGGCGGCTGCTGCTGCTGCCGCCGCTACCAGTGCAGCCTCTAACAGCACAGATGATAATACGGCGAATACTGCCGCCACGACTCCTGCCGCTCGGCCTGCGGACACGATGCCCGGAGGGTTACCGTTCCCGGTTACGGCTGCTCGACCGACACCCACCGATGACACGGATAGTCCTCGGTCGGATATGCAGGCACTCTACGGCCGATTCTGTATGTGATTCATGAGATAGGTTGGTTAAATGTTACTCTGTTATGGATACTACCAATTATTGCAGACCTAACGGTCCCTCTCTCTCTCTCTTTTATATATAGACTGGATGCTTATCATTAGCTTGATAACGCTATACAAGATCGCAATTAGTTCAACGCGCGTTCAAAACCTCATGATCTCTGTCTGTGCACTGTGCCTCTTCTCGTTTTGGATCCCTCAAATTGTGAGAAACGTTACGCGGGGATCTAAACGCGGACTCAACCTGTGGTTCGTCCTGGGCATGAGCGCGACCCGGCTAGTGCTGCCAGTGTATTTCTACGGCTGTCCCGAGAACCTGATGGGCCACGAGCCTACTCCATGGATTTGGGGTCTGGTCGTCTGGGTCGCACTGCAAGTAGGGGTGCTACTGCTCCAGGATTGGCTAGGCCCGCGGTTCTTTGTACCCAAGAAGGTGAGCTACTTTAATTAAACAGGAGCAGGAAAGCACTATGGTATTTGAATGCATTCTAAATCGATATCATCTTTGTACTTTTTTTTTTTTTACATAGTATCTACCACCAATTTACGACTACCATCCTATCTTGCCAGCATCAGACGAGGAATCTACTCGCAGTGGCCGCGCGCATCAACATGACTGTGCGATTTGTTTACTTCCTATTGATACTGCCGCACAGGGAGCTGCAAGGCTATCGAGTGTTGTAGGAAGTCTTGGACGATTGAACTACATGATGACGCCTTGTGGACATTTGTTCCACACGGATTGCCTGGAAAAGGTATGCTTAATTGTCAAAGATATGGTTTTTTTTTTTTTTTTTTTTTTTTTTTTTTTTGGCTCGTTGATTCCCGTACCGTAACTGACGCAAAGCATTTTCGGCTCCTTCGTTGTTGTGTTTAGTGGATGCGGATCAAACTCGAGTGTCCACATTGTCGAGCGTACCTACCTTTCGTTTGAGTTCTTCAGGAAATTAATTTCATTCACGAGCGCTGCACTCGTGGGGGGGAGAGTTGCTGCTGCTTCTATACCGACTATTTGCATCTCCCACAAACGGCGCCGGTTTCGGTCAACATAGACGTATATGCTACCATTCTCGTGTACTATTACTACTATTACTATTATTATTATTCAAAATGTCCTCTGTATTTATCGATAAACGCTGATCCTTTATTGCTTACATGTTGTTGTGCCTCATCCGAGTGCTCTTACTCATGCTGGTGACCCTTCAATTTACGGGTGATCCTCAAACACACGCGTCCGTGTGCTCCCGCAGCATAAATATCGGTGAATACCAGCCGTGTTGGGTCCCTGTGCGCGCCCAGCGCGTCCTTCAGGGCCTGGTGGATATGCTGATCGTTCGATCCTGCATGGACCAGTGAGCTATCCAGACTAGTGTCGACCATCATCACGTTACGATTCTCGATGAAAAATTCGTCATGGCTGCCATATCGGTAGCGCTGCTGGAACAGACGGTTCTGGCGATTCTGGTCCTGCGCATATTTACCAGGGTCCGCCAAGACATCGGCTCCGAGAGCTGGGTATAGACTCGATCCGAGGTTACAGCCAACGCCGTCACCCTTGGATCGGGACAGGTCCAAAAGGCCAGCTTGAGGCATCCTGTCGACAATCTTATAGGGTCTTCTGACGGCCATCCACGCGAGACGAAGGAGGTCATTACCTTGCTGGCCAAAGAGTTTTTCGTAGGTGGCATGATCGGATCCGGTGAGCCAGTGCCAGGCCAAGAAAAGACTCTTCCATGAGTCCTTATGTCTGAGAGCGAACGCGCTCCAGGATTGCTCATACGAGGTAGGTTCGCAGTCGGACTGAATGATGGGCCAGATAGGATTGTCGTGTGCTGGTACGGCGGAGGGGTGTTGCCAGAACACGGCGCCTGTCCGAATGTAATCAGGGTGCTGGAATACGATCCTTGGGGACTGCATCGGAAGGGTCGAGGGTGAAAAATAAATAATATCCTCGAATCCAGAGTTGATGAGCGCTGCGACCGTCATGGCCTTCTGTAGCAGGCCCGGGTTCCTGCCAACCCTCGATTTGAACCCTTGGATATTCAAGCTGCTGATAGGTGTGTTCGTCGCCCCTGAGGCAAGATCGTCGCTGTCTGATGACTGCACAAAAGCGTCGCTCACCGTTGAAGTATCCTCGTTCAAAGACCTGACGACCGCACCCCAGGACGCGATCATCTCGTGCAGCTCCTCCGATACATCGTCTGCTCGCTCGAACCAAACTTCGATCGGGATTGAGGAGATGCTTCGGATCAGTCCGATTTGGACCAGCGTGTTCGAAACCGTGTCCTTGCCATCGCCGTCGGGGAACGCGCTTAACACGATACCTTGACCAATCCATCCTGGGCTGTATTCTTTCCAGTTGGGAAGAATCTGCTTGAGCGACCTCTTCCAGGCGAGAGACAATGTCCAGGCGTTTTCTCTTGTAATCTGTTTCCAGTCCTCGATGCGGACTCGCTCCCGTTCCAGTTTGATCTCCTTCGGCAAGGCGTGTTCGCCTTCAGCAAAGGCCTGCTGGCACACGGGTGCGTCGAAATCCCGAATCATGAAAACGGATCTAGGATCCATCTCTGAGCCGTCTGGGTTTTTGTATACGACCGGTTCTTTTGGCGCGATAATTTTTTTATCGTTGTTGTTGTTGCTGTCGATGTTGCTGGAGCGTTGCTGAAGCTGTGACGCTGATGAAGACAATTGACTGAAGGTGGAGGAGGAGGGGGAGGAGATCCTGATGTCCCAGGCAGATAAGAAATAGATCAAAATGACGATCCCTCCGGTACAGAGCATGATCAGCATGCTGCGTTTCCTGCGCGGCGATCCGTGGATTAGGGTGGGACATATCCTTGAGACTCGGGCCTTGAGGGATTGATTCCTGTGCTGGGAATGCTGCAGTGGATTGAGGAGGTGTAGTCCACTCAGACGCTTGGTGCTGTTAGTATGATTCGGTGGAGAGTTGGGGTGACCGCTGTTCGCAGATGCGGATGCAGAAGCCGCGGCAGCGATTGATGACTTGATGGCGGCAGTGTGGGTGGAGGGTAGTCCACCGGTTCCGGCCATGATGTGTCCGTATGAGCTCTGACGTCGAGGGTTAACGTTGACGGCGAAGGAGGACGATGTGGACGTCGAGGCAGGCTTCTGGTTGAAGGACATGGTTGGCGAGGAGGGGTATGCGATACAGCAAGTGCAGCCCTGTTCCTGAATATCAATTGATGGTATTAGATTCTAATGATTTTTTATTTTGTCTTGACGAGGAAGGAAGGAAGAAGTACGGTGTTCTGGGTGATGGCGGAGAGGAGGATGGGATTGTGAGATGAAGAATGAAGAAGAGGTGGAGGGGATGATGGAAAAAGAAGGGAACCTTATTACAACCCTGGTATGGACTAGACTATAGTAGCAAGGTGTATGTGTGTAACCAAGCTGTGTGGGTGAGCACGATGGATTCCATCGAAATGCTCTATCATTTGCAGAAAGAAACTCTATGTCGCATCCAATCAGAAATAGACTAACAGGAGAGCCGTTCCTGAATGGTGTCTGCCAGCTTACCTTTTCTCATTCTCTCGCGCGCTCTCTCTCTCTCTCTCTCTTTTTTTTTTTTCCCTCTTGCGACTGTGTTGTGGCTGTACACTCCCCTTGGCATCGTGGGCCTTGGGATACCGAGTATGGACAAGCAGGCAGACCCATGGGGAGAATACAGGCATGGTGACATGTGGTGGTACCTGAAAAAAATCTGAAAACTTTGATGGTTTCAAATTAGTCCAAGCTGGCGACAAGGCTAGGAATCCACTGGCTAGCCTCCATCCGAAAAAGACAGCCAGACCGATCAATTCAAACTCTGTAGGGCGTCCATACCATGACTACCAATAGGTCGTATTATGACCATGTCAGTGCCACATCTGTACGGTAGTCTGTAAGCCATCTGCACAATGCGGGTCATCGAAGGCGCAAATCAGCAGTATCAACAGCAGCAATAATAATAGTAACAATTTATGTGGAGCCCATAAGCGAAGTAACGGGACGAACATCAAAAAATGCATCTGTAGAATGGACGAGGAATGATTCTTGATCCATCATCCTTTGTCCCATCTCTCCCTTTTCATCTCCCTCTCTCTTGGCCAGCGTGCGGAAGTATTCTCTTCTCACCCATCAATTGTGCCACCCTCTTCCTCGCTGGCCTGTCTTTTTGTGCGTGCCCAATGGCCCGCCATAGGGCACCGAGCGATATCGAGCGAGCAACGCTCAAGAAGTCCACCGTCAGCACGGCTCCACCGTAAGTCAAAAGCAGGGACCGAGGCAGGGCAACAACCACGGACAAGCTCAGGAGCAGGAATATGGAGCAATGCGCCAAGAAGGAGCTACTTAGCTGGACTGTGCTGCCACAGTTATAGCCAGGCGAGGCCGAACCTCTTCTTGAACCAAACACAGCTCCATATCGGGGTTGAGGTCTCTACTATTCGTCCATCGCTACCCAGATTGCTTACTTGTTCCTCATTCTTCATTGTACAGATGGGCACTGAACGAGTCGCTTTCTTGGAGTGGGCTACTTGAGGAACAATACGAGGTCCGCGCTAATCACACTAAGAGCGGCTCGTCTTCAACAAGCCTGGCAGAATCTCACTCAACCAGGGCTCCATCAAAGGCATCTTTACCACGCTCGCCTAGTCCAACAGGATCTACAGCTGCATCTTCATGGTCCGTCTTTGCGACCATGAGCAATACATCAACAGTATCCGAACGACTTTTAGCCAAAAGTAGCAGCGCATCTGGTAGACCCACCAACCTGGAAACGACCAACCCTGCAGCAGAACCCTTGTTAAGCGACGTCAACCACTCCCACCATCCGCGGTATCCGCAGAAGCTACAGGACATCTTCAGGACCAACAAGGTCGATGCAAATCATAGCCCCTGCACTTGTAATTGCCCTCACCACGAATCTCCGGCCCATTTCCGGCTCAGCAGAAATGGGATGTCGGTGCGGTCCAAGAAGAGGAGCCAAAAATATTCGCTGGAGTTAGCTCGAGGATATCCGACGGGTCAATGCATTTCTTCGCGGGATCTTCCCCCAGTTACAATGTGGGATGAGAGGGACGACGACGACTTGCTTCTACAGGCACGCCGACAAAGCGTCGGCACCAATACTGCTATCAACATTGAGGCCGTGAAGATGTTTCTCAACTCTCCACTCTTCTCCAACATCCTCAAGTCTCTTACCGTTATGGCTGCAGTCTCTCTATTTGTCATTGCGCTCGATGCTACTGTCATCCTTCATCGGGACCTGACGCCAGAACAAATTGCGACTCCTCTCTCCAACGCCAATGCCTCCCTCATCATCACCATCATTCTCTCGATCCTCACCGTGGCCTACTCTTGCTTCACCATCTTTTTGGAATCGAGGAGACCGCCCGAGGGACTGGATACGTCCAATTCCAAACCGCTGATCGTCATCTTTTCAGAGATCGTTGCCTCAATCATCTGGGCTCAGGTCTTGAGCGTGACGATATACGTTTACACCTGGACGTTCGGATGTACGACCGCAGGAAAAACGCAGTTGAGTTGGCTGTGGAACCAGGAGGGCGTATCCTTGGCAGACCACGACCACATTGTGGGTCGATTGTGTCGGCGAGAGGGGGCAATGGTAGGACTTGAGCTGCTGCTGGTCATGTTGTTGATCTTCAACTTTTATACCCATCTGGCGCAGAACTTCCGATTCATCCGCGCAGTTTCATGATAATAGTAATATTAATAAAAAATAAAAAATAAAAAAAAATAAAAAAAAAAAAGCTGGTTTATCTTAACGACGCTCGGAGGCATAAAGCATTGCGTCTGTTGGACATTATGAAGCGAATGCGGGAATGAAGGAAGACTAGACTATCTGGCTAGCCTTGCTACATTGCGCCATGTGGTACAAGTCAGAGGCCACTTGTACTATTTACTTCCCTTAGTTTCTTCCTTTTTTTCTTTTCTTTCCTTTCCTCTTTTCCCGCTCTTTCAGCTGCGTGTCATCATTCTCCTCGTCTTTTCAGGACTATAATTCATCAACAGCCTCGTCCTCGACTGTCCTCACCTGTCCCATAATCGACAAAGAATTTTTTTCCCGCTAAAATGTTCATAACAGGAGAACCAAAAGTCAGAGACCTGACCATCCACGTCGATACAGGAAGCGCCATCGGACCCAAGGGCCTTCCACTTGTGTACGGACATCAAGATACCCACACCATACTTCATGTGACAGTGAAGTTCGAGAGTAGCCATGACTGTAAAGCCAAGGCCGTCGAAATTTTTTTCAGAGCTGCAGTGAAGACGTTTTACTTTGGTATGGTGATAGAGTGCAAGTTTGTGAAAATGCATACAATGCCCTGGCAGCAGTCCAGTTTTCTTTTTTTCTTTTTTCTTTAACATCCTCACATCAACGGTGAATAGCACAGGACGAAGCGTCAAGGAAACACCAGGGAGAACAGGTTTTTTATTCAAAGCAATGGGATTTAGACGTCGAACGACCAAAGGCAGGCTGGATTGCAAAGGGAACCTATGCTAGGCAATGCTCTGTCCTTCTCGACCCGTCACTGCCTTCCTCTAGCGTGAGTCCTTTTGGTTCGATGCGATACATCTTCGAGGCACGTCTGAAGGGTGCCAAGGGCATTGGAATTGCGCGGACGGACTGGGTCGTGACACAGGAGGTTTGGGTCTTGAACTCTTCGCTACCGTTTCTGAGCACCAGCCTCATCGACAACCCTATCGTGGTCCAAGATCAATGGAAGGACTCACTGCCATATTCTCTATCAATCCCTTCAGACACTCTACATTTCGGGCAGGTGGTGCCTATCACCATTCAACTGGAGCCTTTCAGGTCAGGATGTGCCTTTGAAGGGGATGAGGCCGTGGTGACCAGCGCCAGCTTTACATTACGGGAGAAAAAGACCTTCCGAGCCATGTTTGTCAGAGACACATACGAGACATCAGAGAAGCTGCTGCATATTGCTGTTAACACCGGGTGGCCTCAGAGCATCGACGGATGGCAGAGAACAATCCATGTCTCCATGCCCTTATCCCCAGCAATGTCGGCGGATATGCAGACAAAGTACTTGGATGTTGCGCACACATTGATCGTCTTGGTCGAGTTTAAATCAAGCCGGATGGTCAAGGCAGAGAAGCTGAGGGCACAGGGTAAGTTGTTTTGTGCGGTCGTAAGCAATAAAGAGCCTGGAACTGGTGGGCTAACATTCTTGCCTCTGCTTTGCACAGTCGATGTTCAAATCACAGCACCTCGGCCCCTGTCCACATCCTTGCCTCCACAATACGGAGATGCAGTCCCGGTAGAATCGTTGCTGCTAGTGGAGCCTGCTCCAGCATTTGATGCTGATGAACCCCTTCCAGGGTACTCTCGTTACGAGTAGTTCTCACACGTAGGAATATATTATTACAAATCTATGCCATCAACCACCATTGTTTATTAGGCCAATTTGAGTGTAGCCTCACGGATGTTTGTGCCCCTTGACATCAACATGTTCATCCGCCGTGTTCATCATCTCTCATCTTGCCACTCTGGCATATATGTAAAATATATCTTCGCTCATTCTGTAGCAGTCTCCTGTTTGCATAACCGTCAAAGGAAAGGAAAAGAAATTGGGGGTGGAGGTCTTGAACGGGCAGCCCAATGGTCCTGACGGGTCATATCTGTTCTATGGCGTTCCTGAGGGGACAACCCTTATTCAGGGTCGCGTGCGTTTCGCAGCCAATTACGAGTGCAAAGGCGAGAGGATTGAGTATTCATTCGTCGGCAAGGCTAGTTGCTCCTTCTCAGGTAAAGCAGCTCCTTCGAGTCAGCAATAACTGCCCACGCGCAAAGAGATTGCCCGGTTGACACGTTCGTTCTTTTTGCAAACGCTTATCACTAACCATTAACGGACAGCTGGAGATGATACGATATACGGCAGAGAAGTCTTGTACGAACGAATCTTCATCATGAACATCCAGCGACCCAACAGACCACACAAGATATCGCCCGGTCACTACGAGGAGACCTTTGAGATATCTTTGCCTCCCACTCTCCCATGCTTCAACAGTAGTGATCATGCCCGGGTGAGCTACATCATCACGGCCCGCTTGATCCGCAAATGGAGCTTGGACGTGATTGAGACCAAGGAGATCTGGTTTGTCTCAACTATTCTACCACCGCCCTCGGCAGGGCTTCAACTTGTTCCTGCCACGACCTACGGCCACTGGAAGGAAGTTCTCCCTTGCTCCATCACGTTGCCATCAGAGGTTCTCTGCTTGGGACAGACCGTCCCGGTTATTATTCGATTGGGCCCATTTTTGTCGACGAGTAAGGCGTCCGGAAAGAGGATCAAGTTCTGCAGCCGAGACTTCGATTGAAGCAATACGCGACTCTGTCGAGCAATAGTGGAAACACCACTACATCGAGGTACAAGGGTAACGTGGTCGATCTTAAGCTGAGCCACTGGCCGAGACACGAGGTGCAGTGGTTCCAGGGTACGGTTCTGATGCCAATACCTCCGATGCTGGCCCTTACACCTACCATAGAGACGTCGGTCTATTCGGTCCGACATTCCATCAACTTATCGGTTGACATCGGCGCCAAAGGCCTTGCAGGCCTTTTGAAGTTCAAAGGTACGTAGACGTCTGTCGACATTTGGGTTAGAAATGAAATCATGCGTATTTTGATATATTTTTTGAATATATTTTTTTGGATAGTCAAGGTTCATATCACCGCACCCCGGCCACCAGGCGAATGGAACCTCAGCGTTACTCGTATGCCAGGCGAATTGGACCCCGGTGTCGGATATGGTAGGCCAGTCCCTGTTGGGGAAGCGAAGGGCGACTTGCAATGAAGAGAATATTGAGTGGAGGTGCTTGGATGCGGAAATAAAAAGCATTAGGACTGTATGAGCTGCCTTTGGACTCAGCGAATGTTTACGAAGATGCAGATGTAGATGCAGATGCGGATGATACGGATTGCGCGTGTGAACAAAAGGGCACAAGGGCGAGATCATCATGATCGGCTGTTCTGTTTCCGTTGAGGTTTGGACTACATACACCTGTGCGGCCACAGGTAGCGCGTAACAGAGCACCCGGGATCGTCCATAGGATTGTGAGCAGGGGTGAGTGTGGGGAGCGAGGGCCATACGTCGCCCGCGTTTTTTTGATTTTCTCGGAGATCGGAGAGGGAGCGAGGCCAGGGGCTGAGGCGCATTCGTACGTGTGTGTGTGCGAGCAAGGCGAGGCAGAGGACGCGCTAGTCTCCAGAGCAGGCGTGTGGATGGTGGATGGTGGCTGGCGGTGGTGCGGGGGGAGAGTCGAGAGGAGGATGGGCGGGTGTGGTTGGTGGCGGCAGCTGTGGACTGTGGACGAGTGCAGCAGCAGTGGTGTAATGTGTGGGGTAAGAAGAAACATGCGTGTTGTTGTTATCGCCTTTATCGCCTCTGCACGCTCTCTCTTCATCCCCCTTCTCTTCACATCCCTCTCGATCAAGAACCTCCCCATCCATCCATCGTCCCCTCTCGCCCACCCACCCTCACCAACCACTCGCTCGCTCGCTTGCATTCTGCATGCCTTTTTTCTTTTATTTTTTTGTTATCACTATTATTGCTACCATTGCTATCTATTTATTTATTTTTTTGATTGCTTTTCTCTCACGCTGCTCTCCCCCCTCTATCTTCCTCTATCTTTCTCTATCTTATCTCTCTCCACACACACCCACAGTTTCAACCCATCCTGAAACAAGATTGAATGAGCAAGGCAAAGCACCTCCAAAGCACCCTCCTCCGTGGACAGCAGCTCCTGCAGCAGCTCCACACCCCGGTGGTTACCGTCGTCTCTGCCACGGCCACCACCGCCTCCACCGCCTCCGCCTCAGGGTCCCTACGTCTGCTGCCCTCGCGTCTCATAATCGGACCTAGTCTGGATTCAGGCGCGCGTTCGATTCACACCCAGTCCCATTTACAACCACTGCAACTCCACCAGCAGCAGCAGCAGCAGCAGCAGCAAAAACAACAACAGCAGCATTATCACCATAGATCATGTCAACGGCACAACTCACGCGTCCGTCAACAGCAAGATCACCCTTGCTCAAATGCTGCCTGTCTGCTCCACACCTCTGCTTTAAACCGCTCGTTGCCCTCGCCCTCGCCCTCGGAAACAGCAAAGGCTGCAACGGAAACCGCAGCAGCTGCTTCGAGCTTGGATGGCACCGACAATATCTCACGCAACAATACAGACTCTGGCCATCCTTCTTCAGTACCCATCTCGAGCACGGGTGATGTTCATGCAGCAGCAGCAAATGCACACGTGTTTACTGAGCAGACCGCTTTGCGATGGACCTCAGAACTGCCGTGGATAGATCCGCTCACCCAGTCATCGTACGAACCGGGCCAGAACCCAATAAAGCCCAGTAACGGAGGAGGGACATTGGGAGGTACAGGAAGGACTCAAGGATCGACCATTACAACAACAAAGACCTCGTCGTTTTTCGATCAGCCCTTTCAGAACACACGGCATAATTACGTCTTTGCGCATGGCGCATCTGGCTTTGCAAAGAACCCTGGAAAGGCACCCACGCTTACGCCTGAGGAGGATCGCGCCTACTTCAGCGTACAGGTTGGAGAGGATTCATATTTTCGCCGACATGACGCCCTCGGCGTCGCAGATGGTGTTGGAGGGTGGAGCGGCACAACAGGCAAGTACTCAACTATCGTGTCCTCTCTTGCTTTGTCTTTATCAATGTGCAGGCCATTCCTACGCGACTTTGGCCACACAGTTGGCGCTTGTGGAAAGAGAGGGAATAGGAAGGAGCCATCGTTAATTGGCCACTCATGCACCCCATTTTGGTGCTATGAGACTATAAGACTCTTTTGTTGGGTGCAATACAGCAACATAGGAGCATAGGTCTTTTTTCTATATGGAGCGGGATGGTGATGGAAGCGACGCCTGTCTTCAATTCCATTTTGCATGTCTTACGATAAGGACAAAGGATAGAAAGATAGGGCGTTTCCAGGGCCCAAAAATGAATTGGAGTGCAAAAACAAACAATGCTCACTCACTGGAGTTGGCCGGCCACAAACCCTGGGATAGTTACCCCTTCCGCTTCCCCTTGCACGCCGAGTAAATAAGGACAGCACAATGCTACGGTTCACACCGTCAGTGCGCCATTATCTGACTTTTAATGTGCCTACCACATACACATATCTAACCAGCGCAGCGTTTCTGTCTCTTCTTAGGCGCAAACCCGGCCCTTTATTCGCGCAAGCTGATGCACTACGCCTTCTTGGAGCTGGAAAAATATGACAACATCGAGGAGGAGGCATTCTACGACTACTTCAATGTCAACCCTGTTCAGATCCTGGAGAAGAGCTACGAACAGAGTGCAAGGGATGCCAAGAAGGAGGTAACGCAGTCCGTCCAAGTCTCATCAAGTTTCCGTAACCGATTACTTCCTTACAGCAACTCGCCTTTAAAAAATCTCTTTTCCTAACATGTACATGTGTATTTCTCTTGATGGAATATCTGAAACTATATAGGGCCTGATCGGATCTTCAACGGCATGCCTGGCTATCCTCCGTGACGACGAACTTCGTATTGCCAACCTGGGGGACTGTGGTGTGAGCGTTATTCGTCACAACGAGTTCATTTTCAGAACCGAGGAGCAGCAGCACTCATTCAATTATCCGTACCAGCTCGGGACGGGCAGCACTGATAGTCCTACGGATGCCCAGGTGTTCACGGTCAAGGTGGAGAGTGGCGATATTGTCGTGATGGGAACAGACGGCATTTTCGACAATCTCTTTGACGAGGATATTCTGGAGGAAGTTGTGCGATGTGTCAGTGGCGTAGATCCGAATCAGAACCAGAGTCCTTACGGCACAGGAAAACCGCCAGCGATTCTCTCAGGCAAGGGTGTGGGCGGTCTTTGGAGTGGACTGACGAGCGGTGCAGCCAAATTGGCCTCAACATCCACCTCGACAATTGCAGCAATTACCGGCAAGACTACGGCCGCCGCAGGGACAGCAGATACAGCTGCAACAAGTACAGCAACGTCAGCAGGGGAAGCAGAACCCATCGCAGCACTGCTGAGTCGGGAAGATCGAGAGTCGTCTAGTGAGCTTTCGCCCATTGCCGCGGCAGCCATCGCTGCCGCCCATTCGACCGCATTACCGCCCTCCGCTGCACTATATACCATACCCACGGCGTCGCAGAGGCAGTACGAGCGCAAGATTCCAGAGCCCAGCGTCATCAGCGATGCATTGGCAAAAAGGGCCAAGAGCGTTAGCGAGGATACGAGGCATCATGGCAGTCCATTCCAGAGTCGCGCGATGCAGGAGGGCCTTTACTACCAAGGGGGTAAACAGGACGACATGAGTGTGCTTGTTGCGATCATCAAGGTTGCAGAAGACTCGCCTGATCGGCGGTAGAATCTTTTTTTTTTTTTTTTTCTTTTTTCTTTTTTCATTTTTCATTTTTCTTCCTTTTTTTTTTTTCTCTTTTTTTTTTCTTATTTTCTCTTTCTTTTCCCCTTTCCACTTGTCCTCCCCTGAGTCCACCTCCAAGTAATCATAAATGTGAAGAAAGTGATGAAGAAAGAAAGAACCTCGTCTCTTTTTATTGTTGATGCCAGTCCAGGCTGTGCAAATATTCGACGATATGACAAATCACATTGGTTGCCTTACAACGCCCCTGATTCTGTCCGGGTTGTTTGTGCATGAGGCAACCAGACTCGATCGTTGTGTTATCCTTGGACACGGATCGTGGGGCAGAGCTCAGGTATATCTGTTCCTGAGTACCCATACCAGTCTGCAGAAGCCAGCCGTCTACAATCCGCTCCAGGCCAACAGCTTTGCTCACAAGCTGTACCTGCAATTCATGGTCCAATCCCAGGAATTGATATAGTAGGTCTCCATCAACCGTATTGGATCCCGGCGAGGACAGGCTGCGATAGCGGTCATGCAGATTGCCCAGAACAGGGCGACACTCGTATGTTGTTTGGAGGATACTCTGGAGAGAGCTGAGAATCAAGTACACTTGCGAATTCAGACTCCAGAATCCAAAAATACTGCCAATTAGGCTACAAGCGATGAGTGCCTGCGAGGAAAGCTGTGCTGTCAATTGCGTCAGTTGCGTCGAGGATGAAGGCTGGATATTGGAATCCATGGTCCAGGGCAGGAGGATCCATGAAGACAGTTGCCCAGATGATGGTCGCCACGAATCGCACTCCAAGAATACCGTAGCATCTGTGGTCTCCGTGTCAGAGGTTCGCTGCGATAGAGAAATGCCCGCCAAGGAACGGACATCTGCGGGCCAAATTTTCGCGATTCGGATTCGGTTCACAACCTCGCCCAAATGGAAGGAGAACCGGTCTACGAGAGTATGTTGGCAGCCAGGATCCTCTAAAGAATTTAGAATGACGAAAAGACATCAGTTTCGTGCACTCCAAATGCGGCTTTTGAAGTGAACATTCGTATTACACGAAATAAAGACTGCGGTCAAAAAATGGCGTCTACCTCGGGAATATCCTAGCCCAAAAATTCCACCAGAGCTATCGACGCCTACTGCGAACTCAGGCGAGATCGCCATGCAGTCCGAGACCATTCTCGTTGACTTGGCGCTGTATAGGAATAGAGTGATACACAGAAAAACAAAGATAGGTAAATATACCAAGCGCTTTTGAGCTCATGACAGATCCTCGCGTAGCCGCCCTGAGAATGTACCTTTTTAAAAAGCGCAGCCTGTCATGACTCCTCTCGCCTCCGATGCCTGACTGATACTCGTAAAAACATATAGACTCCCGTCTTGAGCCAGTGCAGATCATGGACCCATGGTTGGAAATCTGTACGATGGGCCAACGCTCGCGATGCGAAGCCTTCTCGACCAAGCTATGAAAGCGCGAGAATGAAGAACAGTAGGCACATCAGTACACAACTGGAATCAAGGAATGAAATTGTTTTTTCGCCTGAAGTCGGAGCCTACGTTTTCTTCTCCAAGTCAAGGGCTAACAGCTTCAATACCGGTCCGTTCGATATAAGTAACTTCCTAATAATGTACCACAGTGAGTCGAAAAATCATGTTAAATTTCGTCCTTAGCATGAAAAACAACACGCGTACTACACAAAAAAACTTGTCATACATTTCCATGAATGTGGAAATAGCAAAGACTGGCGCAGGCATCGCCATGGCCCATCTTAAATCCAGCTCAAACTTCCTGAATTTCCGGTCTGTTTTCTTTAAACAACAATGATTTAGTTTGCGTCCATGCTAAGGCTGCTCACACTCAGACAAAATAGCTTTATACTTGCGAAGCACTTACTCTGGACTGCTTCACAGACAAGACCACCAAACGCCCTGTTTTTGGAGCGGCAGCTGATACCTCTGTCCCTGTAGGTGAAAAGAGCCCTGTGCCTATGCAAATATAGACAGCGTCGGACTTGTTTGGTCTTGGGATTTTCCACTCTATAAGAAAGAAATGCCGGCATTAGTTAGCAATGACCAGAGTCAGCTTTGGAAGGCTTAAGACTACTCTGCATGTTTACTCGGTGCTATATTACCTGTAAGGCAATAGACGGCCTCTCCTTGTTTCAGTGAAAATTCAGCCACAATGTGCTGCTTCTCCGAACCCGGATCGTGTGAGGCCCTACGAAATAAAATGGTAGGAAGATAAGTTCCAAGGCTGTGTTTCTTCCCAAACTTCGGCGCAGGGGGAAGCAATATGCTGTCTCACCTGTCTGGGTCAATCAATTGCAGTGTCGATTCGGCAAAGGGGAACCCGTCGCCAACGCTTGCAAGGAGCAGCAACCTCTTTGATGTGATATCAAGGATTCTTCGTGGTGTCTAAGAGTATTTTAACGGGATGTCAATCAATAATAGTCAACTTTTGAGTATATATCACTCAGGACCCTCTACCCATACACACACACTTACACGCCCCAAAGCCAGCGCCTGATTGCTGTACTTGTTGAATCCTTCGAGTGTGGCAAGTTGAATATCGTGATGGTCCACAATAAAGACAAATCCGTCTTTTGCTGTCTGCTCTTCATCGTTGGACTGAAACGAGCATGCTTGCGAAACCTACCAGAATTGAGCATTAGTATCATCCCTCCGACGTTAACAATTACCGTAGCGATAAAAGGAAAAAGCACGCAGGTTACAGATCGTCTTACTTCGCTGTCAAACAGGATCGGTAGAATCTCAAACCCCTGATTATAACTTGCTAGCCATAGCTTGTCCGAAAGAACCAAAGCATTTGAAAGCGTAGGAGTGTCTGAGAGAGCGAACTTGACCGGTAAAATACCGAGTTTGTACAGCCGAGGCGAAGACATAGGTCGTGCTGGCGCCGGAACACTCAAATCCCGCTGTTCTTGAAATTTCGTCCAGTCGTAAGCGATGATACCTCCATCACGCAGGCCCACCAGAATTTTGAACCGGCCCTGACGGCTTCTGAGTAGACAAATGGAATGAGGAATGGCGACACTCTCTAGACCGGCTTGTGCTAAAGTTATATTAAGCAAACAAGGGTCACAGACGTAACACGTTAGTCCTGATTCCTAATATACCTCAACTCTTGGCTCCATTGAATGTGCACTTGCCCAACGATTCACTGTAGAGCTCAAAAATCTCGCTCGTCTTGATTTGGAACACAAGCACAGCTGGCTCCAATGTACCGATGCAAAATAGAGTATCATCCTCAGTGCCCGGCGAGTCCGTGTCACTCGATTGCCTCCAGCAGTTAATTGTAGTTGGCTCTGCCTTGAGGTCTTTTGAAGCAAGGACCTTGAATGTGTTCATAGCGAAGTCTTGATCGCCGATTGATCCTTCCGAGGTTAATTCAAGCATGATAAGCATGCTTGATCCAGCAGATATTTGTCCCAAAATCAGAGTCCCCTCGCTAATCAAGCACGCCGATGTAAGGACGCCATCGTCGCAGTGCCACGAGTGCCGTTCACCAGTGGCAGAATATGTTGCAATAACGCCGGAGCGATGTACTTGGAAGATCACGCCGTCCCGCAAACGCCCAGCATGAACCGTAGCTTGCGCAAGGTCGAATCCACAACTTCCGCTTATATCCTCGAGACTGCCTGTTAATCAAACGGAATGTTCCCAGTTCAGTCTTTGGCCTCGAAATCAAGGGAGGATGAAAAAAAGAAAAAAAAAAAAAAAAAAAAGATACCTTCACATTTTCAAAAATTCTTACCACCATCCCCACTGCGCATGAACTTGGTACTCTGCATAAAGGACACGACCAAGAAGGAATCAAACGCATCCTTGAGGTTTTCTTTGACGCTCCAAAGGCCAGTCGCGCCTGCGAAAAATTCATTTCCACTGCTTCCAGAGGACTCGACGGATATTCCAGATCGAATTCTCTTTAAACAGCCTTCGTCTTTCATTCCAGAACACACATAAAGCGAATCGCGTCCAGGATGAGATGGTTCCCGCACGCAAAAGTCCAAAATGGGCGAGTTGTTTTGGAGCTCTGTTATCGCAAAAAGATCAATTGAATCCTCCTCTTCCTTGATAGCCAATATGCCTCCATCACCATAGTCGCTCGAATAGATTAGATAGTCGGTATTGAGTACAATCTCCTGATCCATATCGGACAATAAAGGCTCGGTAGCGAACTGACGCCTCACAAGAACCTGCATCACATCCCCGATTGGCCTGTCTCCGGAGATGAGCTCAAACTGCATCGTATAGGTCAAATATTGAATGTTGACACGGTAGAGCTCGGAGGTATCGCTTCCCAGGTAAAGTGTTTGATCGCTCGAAGGGAAGGGCGAAGATGGAGGGGTGGCGCACGCAGATATCAACGGGAAAGTGTCACTCGCCAATGGTCCTGCGAGAAGCTCGCCAAGCTTTTCCGAGCGTTCTCTCTTGAGCAGTTGCAATGACGAGCGGGTGGTATGCCTTGCTGTATCGGCTACTCTGGGTCCTGTTGGCGTCTCAACAGTGACGAGGGTGATTTTCTCTTCCTATGAGAGTCGAAAAGAGGATATTAGCTACCTTCTAATACGATTGTGAAAGGGACATGACAACCATATACTTACGTCAACATAGACCAAGGAGCATGGGATATTTGGCAGAGCCTTTATAAGAACGACTGATTTTTGCGAATTTGACCCGAGCTGACTTGTTCCGACTTGAATAGAGAGAGGGCCAGTCAGACGATTATGAAGGCCAATATGAAAAGTGGCGAGGTGATACTTTGAGGTTTCTTTGCTAAGGTGGGTCGATAAACAGTCACAGATGTTGATTTAAATGCGTAAGTGCCTCGAAGACAACCGATGTGTGGAGCAAATATTCATACCAATGTGCCATACTTATGAAATAGAACCGCCAAGATGGCAAGGTCCTCTGAATCTGGAGTAAGGAAGTCCATCCCGACTATCGTCCCCTTCAGATCGATATCTGATATCTACCACACGAGCAAAGTTAGACTACTAATTTATTAAAAGGATATCATGATGTCTGTATAAATTGAAATGCGCTTACCCGTTCCACCGGATCAAAATTTGACCTCTTCGTACTCCTGATGATAACTAATTTGATGTGGTTTTGAAGAGCCGATACTGCCATGATTCGGGACCTTAAAGAGAAAGCAGAAGTGGATGAGATACGAGGCCGTTGACGGTAAAGTCTCAGGTCTTTATATTCTCCTAAGGAATGCTGTCATATCTTACGATGGGTCGACCGCGATCTTCGCTCCTGCTTGCATGTAGTCAAATCCTGGCTCTGCGATCTCGATCTACATGCGTATGTATAAGGGCAATGCCGAAATTATGTTTAAAAGACGTTTGGATGGTGCTGTGGGCAGCAGATCCCATCATGGCAAAACATAGCGAAGCATACCTCCTTTAAAATATGAAATCGCCCGTGTCCAGCTGTACATTGATCGTCTTCCTTGTAGCTGAATGTCAAAAACGACAGAATACCAGAGTCGGAAGTGGCAACTAAAACGGTCATTGACGCATTCCTTGGAAGATACCCAAGCCTTGGACGGTCAGATTGCTCGTCAGCCTCCATTTCCGTTCCCAAAGCATCCTCATGTTCCGGCTCCAATGTGCAGGTTAGCGTCTTTACGTCCTTAATAGTTCCAAACACCGCCTGCTCGTGAATCAGATTGAGCGACCCTGTCGGCCGCTCTTCCAGAACCGCTCCATCTGCCACAAATCTATAAAGCGATAGAAAAGATCCCTGGGAATAACAAAAGACGTACAGTTATAGCCGTTGCTCCTATTGCGTGATCCCAATCCAATATTCCATCTTGATATTGATGAGCATCGGGCTGAGCAGTTCCACTGACCTTTCCGAACACCACGTCAACCTGGGCGGATTCCTGTGTATCCACCTCTCCCTGTACATCACCTTGATGTCTCGTCCAGTCCCCTATGCATGCCTGGTGGACTACGCTGGGCGCCTGGAGGTGTTTTGCATACACGCGAACATTTGAGTGATCCATTGTTGAAGCATGGTAGCATGACGCGATGGAGTCCCACCAAGACCAACCTGCTGATCAAGCCACAATATTGCCACCAATCCTTAGCGCACAGACCTTACTGATTCCTGTTTTTATTTTCTTTAAAGAGGGCTAGGTAGAGCCCCCACGTTGGGTTTATGCTAAAGTACTCTTGAGAACAACGGCGCCAGCGACAACTGCCGCTGCCGTCAGTACGCTTCCGCCTGTGCCAGCCATTACTCCAGCTTGAATACGCCTCAGTTCCGCTGTGGATCCAGGATAGTTGCTCACGCAAATCTGCTCAATCTCTCCGCAGATGATGCCAATGTCCACAAAATGGGGATCCAGGGGGTTAGATTTGTTGTTGATTTGACGGGCATATAATCTGAAAATAGCGGCAACCGTATCAATGTTATTGGATTCCTTCATCAGCCATACGGTCTCTCCCTTGCGGATCTTGACGTTCTCGCGCGTGAAGACCGTGTAGTTGGTATGGAGCAAGTTCAAGGTGGCGATAGCCATGACTTGTGGAATAGCGCAGAATTTGAAGCAGGACTTGTTCTTGATCAGACTCAGGTATTCAAGCACGTCCTTGATATGCCCCATGGCGTTCGTGATCATATGGCCCAGGCATTTCAGTGCCTCCTCCTTGTTCTCTGGCTTAACCAAGTCTTCCAGTTTCCCGGCGTACTGACCCCAGATCTCCTTGGGCCAGAAGCGGCGGTTGTCGTGCAAATCCTCCAGATAGTCACGAATGATATTGGTCTTTTGCAAGAATAGACCCATCGAATTGGACAAGTCCTTTCTTTTGGCCACCATGGGTGCTAAAAAGCACATAAAACAAATATTGATCCTGATCAATTTACGATGTTTAAGAGAAGGATATGCATAGCAGAACGGCAACCAGCGCAACAAGGACGAGGCATACATTCGAATCCACAGGCGCTGAACATCTCGCTCAGTCCCAAACCAACAAGACCGGCAACATAATGGCAATACTCGTCATAATCAGCGATAGTCTCGACGTGGATTCCTGCAGTGGCGTAGTGAGCCATACCGTTCCCCATGCGCTTCGTGATGTCTGCAATAATGGATTGATAGGCAGGCTTCAACTGCAAGAAGCTCTCGATGACGGTGTCGAACTCAACGAGCAATTGACGATCCTTCTCGTTAGGACCGTCTATAGTAATAATAAAAAAACTCTCAGGATTAGATTGTAGCTTCATGTGCCAAATCAGGTACACAACTGTCCATTCCTGCTTACTTACTCTTTGTGAAGGTCCATCCTTTTTGATAGATGATTTCATCGAATGTCTTCAAGTAAGGGATCTTAACATCAAGATCGATAGTCATGTCGTCCTCTATAAGCCAAGAATACAACAAAAGAGTAAGGATTACTAAGGATTATCAATTGGACCCTCAAAGCAACCAAGCAATTATAAACAAACGCTATTTTACAACTTCAAACGATGTGCCCTTACCGATGGTGTCAAGTCCGCGAAGAACAAGATAAAAAATGCAGATCTAAGAAATGCAGTTACATTTCACACTATGTTAAAAGAGAGGGCACCGAAAATCGCGACCACATATACAACAAAGACTAGTGTGGAAGTACGGCGATGATCTATGGCCATCCAATGATGGTGGCTACACTTACGGCGTCCTTGAGTTCCTCGTCCAGATCCTGAATGACGGCAGCAAAACTGCGGGAGGTCATGTTGAGGAAATAGTAGAGACGCTCCTTGGTCTTGTCGCTGCTGTAGTCATGTTTGACCTTCGGTGAGAGTTTATACTGGACTAGGGCCAGTACCTCGGATGGATGGAGGAGGGAGGAAAGGATAGCAGAGGCCATGGTTGTTGAAGCAATATGAAGGACGGATCTAGGGGATATGAGGGGAAGAAAAATGATATGCCTACAAAACAGATAGAGTGTACAAAACCAGCGGGACAAGTGAGCAAGTGCGAAAGAGAGTAAGAGAGAAAGGAACAGAGGGCAGAAGTGGTAAAGAGAAGAAAAGAGCAGACAGTTAAGCTGATGCTAGCTGGGAATCAAAAAAAGTTCCTTGATCTGCCATGCCCTGGCACGTTGAAAGCATCCTGTCCCCAAGGCTTCAGGAATAGCCGTTGGCCAATGAACACTCGGCCTGAAAATCAGGCCATCCTTGCCTTGTCACGTGCTCCATGAATTGCACAACCTACAGAGTCCTTGCCAGAAAGTCGTAACACTAATATATGAGTGCTCACTTTTTTTTGCAGAGATGAGGATGAGAATGGGGAAGGAGATGGAGGTATGGATGAGGTAGGAATAGGACAGGATGGTGATAAAATGAGGATGAATGCACATTGGTGACAATATTGAATAGAAAGAGCTAACGAGAAAATATAATGGCGCTACGCCTTCCCGGCGAGGATTGTAATAAGATAGATGAATCTGCCAGAAGAAAAAAGAAGTGTGAAGTTAGCAAGACAATAAAGCAACAGAGGAGGCGCAAGAATTCAACGTGTTTGTATCCATTCTCTATACATGTACACATGTGGAGCCGGAGAGCAAGACCGACTGCGCTGCAGGTTGAATTTGCAGATTGCGATTGCTGGTATGAACATAACAAGAGGAGAATTCTTCCGAATGGAGGCCACACATCACGCAAGGACAGTTGAAAGGAAGGAGCTACTGCACATATCAACATATCATGGAGTTGTGAGAATAGAGGATGCTTCTCTCCATGCACTGCCATAGTACATGCTAAAAAGTGATATATTATTGTCAAACAAGAACCGTGGTACTACCAGGCCTCTACGTGTCGCTTTTATTTTATTTTTTGATCCGCTACCATATGTACTTCGCCGTGCATCTGTTTCTCTAGTAGAGTGCTCAAAATAATTGAGAGCAGGCATCAGAACGAGCATTGCAAGAATCGGGGCTTTCGTCCATTACGCACACCATGCAAGAACATTTACCTGCTTGGCGCTCCGTAGCAAATAAATGTCCGTCTAGTCTCGAGCCCCGCCTTGCTCCGCAGGCACATCCCATTCCCATAAATTCTTTTGCTGCAAACCTGAGTATAGAATTTCGTTGAGAATCAACAAGAAAAAAAAAAAAAAAAAAAAAAAGCGCGGGAAATTTTTGAACGCGCTCTTAAAAAATTAGGTTCAGAGTCTCCGCCATCCACAGGAAAAAAGGGTGGTTGTTGCTCGAACGAATGTTTTGGCGGGAGTTCCCCTGCTGTGCCTTAGGTGCCTTATCCCCTCAAGGTCCGCGGGACTAGTTGGTCTCCAAAAGTATTGTCCAATACTGCGGCGGACATTTCACTATCAATGCTCGTAAGTGGTATTAAACCAGTGCACTTCTCTCATATTGCAGCAACATTATTTATTGTTGTTGCTATTGTTATTTTGCGTTTCCTCTTTCTTTCTTTGTTTCCTTCTTTCTTTTTCGGGAATGTAGCAAACGACAATATGAGCAGAACTTGATCTTAACAAGGATGTGGTTGTGGAGAGTTACTGCCGCCATCGTCGTCATGGTTGATGATGTAGTGCGTGAGAGCCTCGACTGGGATGGCGACGAGAAAGAGTAATTATTATATACATGAGACAGCTGCATCGAGAGAGTGTTTGCTCAATGGTTTGCCGTAATTCATATCCGTTATTGAAATAGAGGTCTCGACTCAATGGCATCTTCCATTATATCCTCTGTCCTCCATGTGGTATGTTTAGATGTCCGAGTCCTTCTCTCTCCGTCCTCTCCATTCTCGATGCTCACTCGGTCTTTCACCATTGCCGTCTGCGTCGCATCGAATCGCATCTCATCCACATCGCCTAATATACCCTTCTTTCGCTCTCATTTCCCGTTGTTTGTCTTCTTTCTTCTATGAATCCTCAGATCTAAGCTCTGGCTTCCTCTTCTCATTGCGATCCCTCCCTTTCGTCTTTTTTTGTGTAGTGCCACCCTACCCATTCCGCTCACTGCCTTAGAATCCACACATGGCTCAAGGAGCAAATTTAAGCGCAAGTCGACGTGTACATGTTCATCTGTGTGCCCAAACATGCAACGCTGGCATGGAGATGAGCATGGTGTGGGCAAGTGGTTAATCAATTAAATAGTGTTGCTATTCTGACTTTGCGTTACTCAGCTCACTCATTACCGCAAAGTAGCATTAAATGAACGCATCTGCCTTTGATAAATTATATCCGCTTCCAACTCTCTCTCTCCCATTCTCTCACTTTTCTTCTTCTCTCTTCTTCTCCCCCTCTCTCTTCTTCCCTCTTCTTCTCTCCTTCTCTCTGTCCTTTGCGCCTACGCTTTCCTCTCCATTTCCCGCTCCTTTACAGACCTCTGCTGTTCCTTCAACGGCACCGTTTCGCTGTCGATCTTTCACAACGCTTTCTGTCTTGATCTTCCATACCATCACCCCGCACGCTCGATAAAAACGCCTACGCTGCCCTCCTTTTCACGCCTTTCCGCCAGCTCGCCAGCCGCTCAGTTCAGCCTCGCGTCTGCTTGTACTCATTCAATTTACTCAACTCCTTTTAGTCAAATGGCTTCGAATCGTTGCGATCGACTGTCTAAAATTTAATCGTTACCATATTCGTTGTTGCCCTGTCCTATCTTCAACGATTACTTTCTATCCTTCCTAGACTTGGACTCGCCATGACTCGTCGAGGACGGTACCAAAAGATCATCCCGGCACAGGTCAAGGATCACCGCCTGATCGAGAATGCGCCGTCTTCGCATGCACCCTTTACATCCATACCCGTATCCGCGTCCACATCTACATCCTCATCCGCATCCACGTCCACATCCACGCCGACCTCCAATCCACCCGCATCGTCTCCACCATCCTCAACGTCAGTATCCTGGTACCGCATGCTTTCTATGGATCACATCCCCTCCACAGCACGCCATCATGCCGCCTCCCCCAGTCAATCGCACAGAACATCGTATAGAGCCACAACCTACAACACATCCAGTAATATTGGTCCCGCTTCTCCCTCTGCACCACAAGTCCCTGATGATATTGAGTTGCCATCTAGTCGAAGACATCAGGCCATTCCAATATCGTTCCTCATCAATCCAACACACGTGTCACCGCAAAGTCAACCATTGGTATCCCTCTTCAATTATCCGCCCAAGACCTCGTCGGAAAGTTCATCGCAGGCCACAAGGGTAGGGCGCAGCTCTTTAGACGAGTTTGTCAATCAGCCAGTTGATGTCTTGTCAACAGAGCCGTATCTACCGCCGCCCCATTCATACCCGCCGTTATTTGAGGACTCAGGCCTAGAGTCAGAGGCCTATAGATCAACCAGTGCCGCTTCATCTAAGGATTCTACTCTCGCGGCCCCAATAAAGCAGCATTCCTTGGTCGAGAGCGGCAATGGTATTTCGTCACGACGCCATAGTGCTTCCGATCCTAAAGCGCCACCAGAATATCCCAGACACACGTCGACGCTCCATAACACTCGTTCTAAGTGGTCAAGCTCCGTCATTACTCAAGACCAAGATTACCACTATTACACACCCGAAGGCTCTGCAGATTGTGCAGGGGTCGAGCCAGTGGAGGAACTTACCAGCCATGCAGAGGAAGCCTCGGCAGATCATACATCCGTCAGGAGAGCGAGTAAACCAAGCGTGAAGACAACAAAGACAGGCAAAATTCTTCACAGGTCTAAAAAAGTTGGCAGGAGTAGGAAGTTGACAGCCTATGATAGGTTTCTGCAGCAGCGCAGCAAGTATCTGGCGGTAAACCGTTCGGACCTTTCGGCACAAGAGGTACGACGGACGCTTGATCCTTTAACTAAACATTATCCTTGGCGAAAACAATCTTGTTTTTCTTCTTTTTCATTCCTTTTTTTTTTTTTTTTTACATCCTATTATTACTGGTAAAATGTGCCTTAAAATTGATGCGTACTTGCCGGTCGATCGTGGGTTCTAGCAGTGTTTCATTTTCCGGGATTATGGAAACTTTCATGCCTTTACTCGTATTCATGTGCCTAAAGAGGAAGTATGAAGATGTGGCAGTAATGGGGAGAACCTGTTCGAAAACGGATACGTCGTTATCGTCCAGCATTGCTCTTGAGCTATTCAATCCTCCTTCAGATCGCAGCTTTGCTCCCAAGTACTGAAAAAAAAAAAAAAAAAAAAAAAACGAACTGTGGATGAGCCCGCCCTTGCGCCGCTATCTCCGGTGTACACATGGAGCATGAGCGTTGGTTCGCCTTGCGATGTGCAAAGTCACTGTTGAACGTGGTTAAATTTTTTTGGGGCAATGCTGTGTTATGAAATGCCGATTTTGAACAAGATTCATACTCCAGCAAGCATATGTCCTCTGCGCACTTTATTTTGTCCGCAAAAAATGACCTTGCTGAGCAAGCATATCAGCTAGTTGTCATTTGACATCTACGTGAACTGTCTCTAATTGTCTCTTCTCTATTCGTTCTGTTCAAAGCGCATGAAAATAATCGCCGAGGAATGGGCCGTAAGCGACAAAAATCAGCACAAGACACGGCGGAAGAGTCGCTTTTTGGGACCAGATGGAGAGTTGGTCTTACCCACGACCTCATCCTTGGGTCTCAAGCGCCTTGGAAGCGTCTCCTCAAGTCCTGCAATATCATCTCCAGTGGATCGGGATGCACCTGCCAACACAAATAACGCCAGTTCATCTAGGGCTGCTGTTGCTTCAACTGGCAATAGGCGGCTGTCGCAAACGAGCGAGGGCCGCCCTGGGTCTGTGCCCACAGCTAATACTTCGAAGCTCTCATTAGCGTCTTCTCAAATGAAGGATAAAGCCTCTTCTGAATGACCTAAGCCTTAGATCCTCTTTTTCGATGTCTTAACATGCTGCAAAACTGATGATTATCATTGTAGCTGTAAAGCCATATGCTGTTGAGTTTCAACATGGGATGAATGCGTGCACTATTGGTATAATATTGGCATCCATAGACATCATATTAGCCATCGAAATTTTGCGGAAAAAAAAGAGATTACTTTGAGACAAAATTGAATCATGACACAATACCTATTATCATCTCGTTCAAATCTCAGATTGCTGCAATGAAGTGCCTACGATTGAGATGAGAAGTAAGCTACATCTTATGGTTAGCGGACCAAAATTGGTTTGGTGTGACGACATGATCTAAGGCTCAAAGAGTATTTTGGGCCTTAAAACCACAATAATCCATACGATGTTGCAGATGCTCCTGTCGAGATCAACACCTTACCGAACGGCCAAGTAAAAACACATTGCTTTTATTCATTCAATCGACTTTTTATGTTATGTCCCTTGTCTTTTAGCGATGGCTGCACCAATGTTTACGTTCATTGTAGGCTGCAGTTCTGCATGTCTTTTTTTTTTTTTTTTTAGAACTGTTCCATGCAAGCCTGCTATTATCTCGAACGTTTCTGTAGTGGGTTTCTCAGGTTCAAAAACGTTGTATTGCAGAAATAGATCTTGAAATTGTTGTTAGTGACATAATAGCGACAATGATGACTATCCAATGTTCGAAATCACCTCTCTTACCTCTGATGTAGGGTCGAGGGTTTATTAGACTGCGGACCAAATTTTTGTAGGTAAAGGCGTGAATTCGTCGAACTGAATTTATTCATAAGCTTTTATATGATAGATCACTTGCTCTTTGTCTTGAATGTCGTGCACATAGTCTGGTTAGCCAACCCAAGGATTTCGTCGTGCTTTTTTTCTTTTTATTCTGTTTTGCGTTTTGTATCATGCGATGAGCGTCTCAGGTTTACGGCGCGCTGAAAATCGTGTATGTGTCTGCAGTACCCAAGATTTAATATCTGTCATTTCTATTCTTATGCCCTAATACATGTCCGTGGATGTTAACCGGCTCGCCTTGGGAGTTTTGGTGATGCATGGACACAAGGAATCGAAACGTTTCCAACCTAATGTCCGTGTGCGTGTTATTGAACCTACGACACACTGCTTTGTTGTTGTGGCGTCAGTCAATGGCTCCCATCCCAGATGCTCTCGTGCATTGCGCATCACTCAATTTTCATTAGCGTCAACGTTTTTATTTTCCTTTACTCTGAATGTATGTTTGTTGTTCAGCTTTTATACGAAAACAAGGTGAAGAGCAGTCAGTCCACAGGGCGGCCACGCGCATCCTGCCTGTAATTTTTCGTTTCCTCTTTAAAGTTGATTACTTGTGCTCAGTCTAAACGAGCCCGGTTCTTTCATTTATGTTTGCACACTGTCGTACAGGGCCGCCAGTAACTCATGTCAACTCGGCACATTTGGTTTTTTTTTTCCTGTTCTCGATCTCTGTACGACTTGCCTCTATCCTCGCATCAATTTACGCGCCAGCGCATCCGCTTACCATTGACCCATATGAATACATCAGCAAAATCCCTATCTCTTTACCTTTTTTTTTTTTTTTTTTTTTTAATCAAAGCCTGAGTTAAATGGAAAAATATTGCTACAGTCTGTACGCGAAAGACCTGCAGCGAGCACGTGCTATCGTTTGGGCTGAATGCACGTCATTCTACTTGGGCGGATTATCACCAAATAAATAATAATAATAGGAAAGTTAGAAGGGTGCGAAGACTCAGTAGTAGAGAAGTGCACTCAATAACTTGAGTGACTGGTTTGCAAGCGAAATACAAAGGGATTTAGTTTTGAAGGAGCAATCATCTGGGCGAAGCAACAGCCCATCTTTCGATAGTACCATGCACTTACGGATTTTAACAATTTGCAATTTTTATTTATTTTTTATTAACATAAATCCCCATGAGCACAACACGCATGGTCCGCAAAGGCCTTGAAGCCATAGATGCCTTCCATGCACGGCTTTTTTTTTATAACAAGCTTAAAAATGTGCACTTTTTTTTTTTTTTTTTTTATTAACATAAATCCCCATGAGCACGCAACGCATGGTCTTTTTTTTTTTATAACAACTTGTCTGCTTAAAAATGTGCACTTAGAGAAAAGCTTGCACTTAGAGATCGTAGATAAGATAAATTTAGAGTTATATATAGCTGTATAATCGGCCAGATCCACATGGCGTCCGCCTCAATGGCACAGTGGTTAGCGCACTTGTCTTGTAAACAAGAGGTCCCTGGTTCAAATCCGGGTTGAGGCACATCTTTTACTGTCGCTCCCCCCTTTTTTTTGATGAATAATCTCACCCCCCCGTAAGAGCTTTAATTTTACACCCTGTTATTCTGCAGCGAAACAATGATAATCTCATGGGCATATAAAAGAGGCTTTATGATCAATGCCTGGGTTTCTAAGTGCTTAAGCACCTGACACCCCGTTATCGTCGCCCAAGTGTGTTAAGAGTGCAAAATTTAATACATCTCTCTCTCTCTCTCTACCAGTGCGCACTTTTGTACACCTCTCTCTCTATACCAGCCCGCACTTTTTTCCTTCTGCCCCGACCACGCGCCACCGTACCCAATATGTAATTGTTAATAGATTGCTCTTGCTCCTATCACACATCTAGTCCCACCACCTCAATTCATTTAAGGATCCGGATTTTTTTAGCCATCGCTTCCTTAATATAGACTGTAGTTCAGCTCTGTTCTCTGATACCAGGTGTGTTACACTCTTGACACACTCGGGCGACACACTAAATTGCTGTTTACCAGTAGTGCGGTGATAACGGGGTGTCATACTAGGTCTACATGTAGATTCACATATCGGTTTCCCAATATGAGGCAGGATTGAGCCAGATTTCACTCCGAAGCTGAATGACGAGGTGCCATGGAAAAGAGAAAACAGACAGTCGTTTGTGATCATATTGGAGTAGTACTTTACGATTCAAAATCACTATCGTGGATCTTTGCAAAGGTTTAATGCTAGATTTAGTATGCTATGATGTCGACAGTGCTTCGCCCAGTTTCTACAATATTTCAATGCACTGTTGACACCGATGCAACTATTATATAACCCCTATCTACGCATAGAACTAGATAGCAGCATTCGCCCAATAAAATACCCTTTCACCCTAGATCCTTCGACACCTCAGATACTCCAATCGTTTGCAAGCATCCCGACGCGTAGGGAGTTACCTAGCTTTCACTATCGTGGAAAATGATAAGCAAGGCAAGACCATGCGCTTTTCCGTCTCTACATCTGCACAATTTTATATCGTTCTACACTCGCTCCACCAAACCGCCATTTTTATTTTACTTATTTTCAGTTGGAGACATACGACTAGGGGACCTGAATGTTCCAAAGTGAGGGGCGTTAGAACACGTTCTTTTTCTACTTGTAGAAACCGGACTGGAAGGTCCGGTGCCAGGAGCAGAAGCAGAAGCAGCTTGCATAGCTTGCCCCTGCCCTTGACCTGCTGCAATCTGGGCGATAGAGCTTGGGGCCCGTTACTCCATGGCGGTGATTAGCGTGCGCTGTCCCTCTTAAAACGCCATGATTTGCATGCGCTGTACATGTTGCTGTTGAGTATTTGCAATGTCCGAGCCCCGCATGAACTCTCGGATAGTTGCATCAATCACTCTTCCTGAATCAAATGTCATTGAAGTAGCCGAAATGACGTTATTGTTGAATATGAGTGCATTGCTGCCGCTAAACGCCTCATCGCCTTTGTGGTTCTCCTCATCAACCTCGTCATCAGATGTACCTGGGGCATTGACGATCTCCAAATCATCAGGTAGAACTTGAGCGCTGTCAATAAGTTGAAGCCCTGGAATGTTAATCGGGATGTTGGAATGGCGCAGACCCACTTGTAATGCTTGCTCAGGCTATCTCTTGTCAGGAATGGCTTTCTGCAGACGCAGATGAAATCCATGCTTCTATCCTTGTGCCTTTCAAATTGGACGAACACATTTAAAAGGATGTTTTTCACTTGAACTGGCACCGCTGAGTGCAACCGAATCAAGTGGTTTTTTTCTGACTTGGTCAATGGCACAGGTCCGTCCCCATCCCTGACCGGGAGACCCTGATCAATGCGACGCTCCTGTGGCTGGATCGCCGCTTTCCTGTCCAGCAGTCCCTGGACGCAGTTGTAGAATGTACATTCGTTTCTCTGTGCCTTGATCATTGTAGTTAGCGTAGCGTGTAGTGGAATGCTGGCGAAGAAGGTAATTTGCAACAGTGATGTTGGTTATAGAGTGTTAGGGTGTGCACAGAGAAAAAAGCGAGGAAGAGTGCATTCCACCATGTCCTCCACCTTCGTAGAATATATAACTCGCCTCATAGTCTACAAGTTCTCTTCTTGACCATATCTCCATAACCAGGTAATCTCGAGCAACGGCCATGTTGTGTCATTCTCTCTTTTCGTCCAATTGCTTTACGCCCATCTGCAGCTCGTCCTTTTGGAGCTCGTCCTCTTTTCTTTTTCGAAATGTGCAAGGCTGCTTGCATGCAATGCTAGACTTTAAGTCATGATGATTAGGGTTTGTCTTATGTAGAAAGAAAAGAAGAGAGAGATTGCCAAATCACGATGGGCAATCAATGGTCATAAGCATCAGCAGCATCAGCAACACCACATATTCACCAGAGTCCGTTATACAAGGCTATAGTCTATGGTCTATCCAGACCGGGTATCCGGAGAATGTCCTGAGATACGTCTTACTCATAGACTAGATACTCATAAGCAATTGCACTCAGTACACTCTTGATGCTCACCTTGCGCATTATCCAAAGCGCCTTTGCAATTGAGAAACATTTAGAGGTATCGCCACGCGTTTGCTTTTTCAACCTTCTTCCATGATGGTCTGAGAAGTGCATCTGGACTTAATTCACATATTTGACGCTCCAAAACTAGGAACTAGGGATTTTTCGATGCACAGGACAAGAGCGACGCGTATGGCGCTGCACGGAAGGTCGTTTGTAGCAGCCGGCTTCTGAACAATATCTCTGATTGACTAGAAGCCTCACTGCCTACCATGGCAAGAGGCAACGGGGTAATGCGGCGTAGGGGGTCTAATAACGAGTTCTGTAACTTCTATCATTAGTTCTATTTACAATAGGAGACGCCGCACTATTAGGACTTCGGCGAGGGCGTGCTTCGGTCATCTACTGGTTCGCAGTGCGGGGTCCTCCTTTAGATCGGAATGTATTAACACAAAAGTAAAACAGACTAGACAGAGATAGAAGGAAATAAATATAGGCTAAATAGTTCGAACTAGGTATATGTTTCATTGAGAATGACAGGGAGTAGTTGCAAGATACTCACATATATGATGTCCGATGAAGTGAGAAGTCGTGACAATGAAGTCCACCCCTCTGGAGCCGTTGTATGGCAATGTTCGCTGATCAGGCCTTCATTGTACCTTTATAATGCCGTTTCACGAGGGTAAGCCGATGACGGATGCTCAACAATGAGACGATCAGAGGGCGGGGAAACATTGCAATTGATAGTGCAAAGGTGGCGAATGATCAGGCTTGGCATTCTCTGTTGATTGCATCTCGTTGCGTGGGTTGCTGACGACGGCAGTCAGTACCTGTCGATGATGCGGTGTTATCCGGACAATCTGGACGAATGCATACAGGATATATGTGAAGAAGACTCTGGTTCAGGAACCAGACCGTTTATTCTTTTATCCTGGAGTGATGCTCTTCCCCGTAATTTAATAGCAAAAGTTCTCATAGGCTTTAGTCCTTTGAAGGTTGACCGCGCTACTTGACTGATTTCCCTATCCTCCATTGCATCCCTAGCGACCTATCTGGATTTGCGCCTGCCTCGCGTACGTTGGAAACAGCGATGATGGCGATGTGGGTGGATATCTGTGTCAGGCCGCGGCAAAGCTGCTTGTATAACACTGATCGTGATTCGCGTCAAGCGACTGGCATCTATCAGTGTGATGGTTCTTTATCAAAGCCTTTTGTTATTGTGGTAATGCCTTTTTTTATTGTGGAAAGTCTTTTTTATTGTGGGAAAGCAGACATTGCTTCTCGCCTATAAGTATTCTGCCACACACTTCACAGCTCTCTTCGTTCATCATCCTTTCTCCTCATTGCCCTTTGCCCGCAGTTCGCTATCCATATACACCTTCACGCTAGATACTATACGCCTGTAGAAAAGGTAATGTACCCTCCAAGCCTAGCCTTCCATATCTTCAGCGTCCTTACGAGAGGGTTTCGCTAACACTGCTAAGCTTTCAACCCACCATAGTGATCACAGCATGGGCGTAAGAGGCCTTTACAGTACTCTGAAGAAGCGCGGTTTGGATCCAGTTGCCGTGGATCCTCAAAATTATCAAAACCAAGCTGTTGAGGTTGACCTCTTCGGCGCGTTTTATGGATCCCTCGTCCGCCAGATTACGGATGATTACGATCCAAGCAAGGTCCGAGCTGTCAGTCTCACGATGGCAGCGCGTTTGGCGAAGGACTTTACCCCTGCGAAATGTACGATTCACATCGGTGGCGCCCCATCCCAGCAGAAGCGAAACGAGCACATCAGGCGAAAGAACAGACTGACAGCGGACCTCAAGAAGTTGCAAGCGAACTTGAAAGTCATGAGAACGAAGTCGTCGAACGGCCAATGGACCTCGAAGAGCGTGGTAGCGAAGATCAAGAAGGGCCTCCGTGATGTATACAGATTTGATACGGCCAAGCTGACACTCCGGGATGCCTTACAAGAAAAAGGGTTTTATGTCTGCATTTGCAGGACCGAGGCCGACACCTGCATTGCACGCACACTGACCATGGCAGCCGGTAGCTTCGCGGTGTCAGCAGATTCCGATCTGTTGATATATCCGTCGGTCACCAAGGTTTTGCGGCCGGTCTTCCACGGCCTGGCCTATGCGTTATACACCAAGGAGTGTGTTACCAATGCACTTCAGGTCCCCAGTGCAGACTATGTGACGTTGCTGGGCATCGTGTCCAAGAACGACTATACCGAGAACATTCCCGGCCCTGGAATAGTTCGCAACCTGGAGATCATCCGTGCTCTTCCTCAGTCGCCCGATATCCGCCTGATGCTCGGTCCTTACAAATTCATGGCAGCCATCAAATCCCACGAGGCTATCGACCAGACCCGATTCAAGCCATCGGAAGACATCTTTTTGGATCTCGAGGAGAAAGTGCTCCAACTGCAGCCAGGAGATGAGGCCGCCGATGAGGACATGCTCGGTTTTGATTTCAACATTGCATCACCGCAGTTCCGGCACCTCAAGGTGCAACGATTTGCCGTCGCTGCATATCAGCATGCGAGTAGAAGGTAATCTAAGTGCGACACCATTTCATTCACGTACGTGTTGTACAGACAACAAGTTCTCTAACGCCTTTTGCATGGCGATGTATGCGTGTATTTACGTGCGGTTCCCTTCTACGTTGCGAGGAACTCAAAGCGGAACCAGTTCCGTCCGATCTTTCCAGACAAGAAATCGTTCCTACCACGAAAATCGATTGACTTCTCGACTGCCGTACCTCACGGTCGCCCACAGCCAAAAGCAAAGCCCCCCGTCAAGACTCGGAAGGTGGTCGTGAAGAAGAAGAACAAGAAAAAGAGGAAGAAGGGGGCACTGCCGAGGAAACGGAAAGGGGTGGGCTCCGCCGACCCATCGAACCCACGGCCCACTTCTGCAACTGCAGCGGACCGCCGCCTCCGCAAGCTGCATATAACCAAGGCACTCACTGTGGGGAGTATCCAGGCCAACGTAAAGCGAATGAATCAGATCTCGGTTGCAGAAAGCAAGCTCCTTTCAGACAGGCTACGTTCAACGGTCGCAGTCCTTAATGCGATCCAGATGCATATGTACGAGGCCATTGCACTGGATATTGCGCGGCTTGTTCGTTCTAAAGACACAGCGACAGATGTGACACAGCGGAAGGAGGACATTGCAGACATTCTCGACAGCAAGGCCTTCTACTTTGCACTCAACACACTCTTGTGCAGTGGTCAAGAAGGACGAGGTTCTCAGGCTGTTCGAGTATCAGTTGCCCCTGCGCGCAGGATGAGCCCTCGAAATACGCCATTGGTACCTGGTGCCCCGCAACCGCAAGCACAAGCACAAGCACAAGCACAAGCACAAGCACAAGCACAAGCACATGCACAAGCACAAGCACAAGCACAACCAACAGCCACCCATGCCCGACGTGTCTTTGATGCGTACACGACGCTCACCGGCTTTGTCTCCTTTCGCCAACAAGAACCAGAGATGTTCCCTTCGACGGTCTCGAGGCTTGCTGTTGCGGCAGTCTACAATGCAGTGCGAGTCCATTACTATGGCGCAAAGGTATATTAAAGAGTGTGCAAGATGTAGCCGTTGTGTTCCTTGCTTTTCGGAGCACTAGTGTTGACCATTAGCTCTTCAACTTTCTTTAATAGTTTTCCGAGAACGAAGAGCGCCCTGAATCTGTCAATCCGATCGACTACTTCTTCGAAAAGAATACCGAGAAGCGCATGTTTGCAGACTTTGTCAAGGCAAAGTTTGCAGCTGGCTTCGTGTTCTTGTCAGAGGCGGACCTTGTCGATTTATTCTATACAAGCAATACAACACGGCCGATTATAGTCCGAATGCTGAGCGATGCAACATCCAACGCTGCGGAAGCCAAGGTCGTCGGCAAGAAAGGGATCCTCATCGAGAAGCTGCTATACAGACTGGACCCGGCGACGCGCTTTAACGGGTATTACAGGAAGGTTTCGCTTTAGAGTGACAGACAGTACCACACGACGTTCAAGCTTTGGGGCCTCATCTGCACGAACGGACTGGTGTTGCATCTTCTTGCGCATGACACAACGACAACGCGACGCCAAGCACCCCGCCAAAGCATCAGGGCCGATGACGATGATGAAGGAGAACACGACGACGACGAGGATTTGACCCTGTTCCACGATGTTGACGGTGACTATGACCTCGACGACGCGTTTCTTGAAAGTGGAGGGGGCGAATCTGGTACAGATCCGGTCGCAGCTGCGGCAGGACCCGCCAAGAAGAAACGCATCACGCTCCCGTCTTCAACGCCAGAAAGTTCAAAGTGGCAGAGGCTGTCAATACACCAACTGCCACCCACAGACCCTACTGCGACTGCTTCGTCCTCATCCAGCTTAGAAGCCCCATCCGGTCCAACGTCAGGCGCAGATACGATCGATGTCACACGCAACACCATCAACTGGAAGCGAAGTTCAAAGATTCTGGAAAACGTGGAGGTGCGCTTCAACTCTCCTGGTACTTGTCCACCAGGTGATACTGTGATAATCGGCATTGACCCGGGTGAGGTTTACACAATGACGGCGACAAGAATCGACCCCGCCTTACCTACGAAAAGAGAGTCTTTACGGATCCGCAGGGCATTCCTCTACAGGCCTTACATGCTCTTCAAGCATGTCCTAGAAAAGCAGAAGGCCGCGGCACGCATTGATGTTCTTGAGGCAAGACTGCCCTCATTTACCGTGGAGAAGATCGAGGAATATCTGGCGTACCTGGAGGTGCCTGGCACGGACGGCACCGCCGCGACCGCCACGAGAGTCCGCTTTTTAACTTTTACAACAGTCAATGGATGCTAAGGAAGCGCTGGAATCTTCAAAAGGCTCAACAGGCAACGTATGACTACGCAGTTGCGGCCTTGCTTGATCTTGCCTTAGTAAGGACTTTGTTGGTCAGCCGCTGAGCTCACAGGACGGTGCAAAAGTGGTGTTTGCGATAGGATTGGGCTCTTTTGATTCGCAAACTGGCCTGCCAAGCAAGCATAGCGCACTCGAGAAGAAATTTATCGGCAAGGTAAGAAGAACAAAAAAAAGTGTGGCATACCATCTCTCATCCGCACTGCAACTTTTTCTCATCTGTTTATTTGTTCCTTGATGCTGCTGATAGGCAAAGGCTATGGGACACACTGTGGTCGGGGTGCACGAGTACTACACCAGTGCTCGATGCCCTCGTAACCAGTGCATGGCGTTCTTGGAGTCCGACAAGAGGCGGTCAAAGTACTGCCGAAGCTGTCAAATGTACTTTGATCGCGATATTGTCGGCTCTAAGAACATTGCCACTGTGTGTCTGTCGCAAATCCAGAACCAGTGCCGGCCTGCCAAGTTCATGCCATCAACATAATCATAGGGGGTCGGAACCCTCTTTCAAAATTTGTAAGTTCAACATACAAAAAATAGCGTGCATGAACACCCAACCCATTCTGAATTCTAACCAGCCATTTTTTTACTTGATTTGGGTGATTTCTGGTAGACAGATACTGTAGCAGAGCAGCCTAGCGTTCTTTTTCTTAAGGATCCATGATGGATGGGCCCACCCAAACAATCTAGTGACATATCTTGAATAGCTTACTTTCATTTGTATTTGCTTAATAAAATCGCTCTTCCCGCTAGTTCCAATGCTATGCCATGGTCTAAATATAAGTGTTTCTAGTTGTGTAAAGGGTATAACCATCAAAGGCCTTTAATGCTGGACCTGTGTAGTTGGTTGCATGGCTGTAGTGCAAATTTGTAGTGGCCTTTGCCATGCCCAGATTAGGAAAATTGAGGCATGTGGGGGAAAAGAAACGCGTCGCTGTGCAACAGTCTTTTATCAAGTGTACTAGCTCCATACAACCATTTCCCCATCGTTCCCATATCTTGCCTCAGCTATACAGCTTCCATTCTTGCCTCAAATGTACGATTTCCATACCCTCCTTTATATCTTTATATTTACCATCTCATTTCTTCTTTTTTTTTTTTTTTTTTTTTTTTTTTTGTAGCACTCCATAGATAGGAGTGGAAGGACCTTCCCCCATTGGAGGAACAGGAAGTGGAGGCTGCGACCGTAGACATAGCTTTAGTCCAGGATGCAAACATAAATATCCTCAGTATTTATTCTCCTATATCTGCGCAGCCCCCCAGGGATTCACATGCGAAGCGTTTCGACACGGCTTCTAGTCCACCCACAATTCCGTCGTCACTAACGGAGTCAGTCGTCACAGTGCTCGTCCGCGCGCTCCACAAGACGATGTCGCGGACATGATGCCACTGTCGTTACGAGCAACGATTACACAAGCCATGTGCCAGATCAGTCGTTCGCAAAGAATCTAGTCGTGCTATACGGATATAATTCAGACGACAAATAGGGTATCCTGGATCGGTATTGCACCCAGATAGGAGTGAGCAACGAGATGCTCGAATTGTCCAAGTAAATTTCGTTCGACAAGGCCGAGGCCTTGGAAGAGGAGTCGAGGCTACTGACACGAAAATGAAATAAAATAAATATATATTGTGGAAAGCGTAACCAGACACCGCCAAGAGCAAGTGTCCTTTGTTGCACAGCATGCGCGATGGTTTGATGTGTTTTTACTTTTTTCTTTTATTGTTCTATGGCACTGATTCTTCCTTTTTTCTTCTCATTTAGATCTATGACCGTCAGCAAGACCCCAGCAGAGTCCACTAGGTCCAAGGTGAAGTACCTGACCGAAGCGATTCTGAGTCCAGATGTACTGCAGGAGGAATTTGACGATCAGGAGAGCTACATCGTGCTCGCCATCTACCCAAGTATTAAGAGTACCGTAGCAGCCGTAGTTGTGGGTCCACTTATGCCTGAAAGTTCCTGAAGCCCGTCCTTGCCCAAAGGAATACCATACCTGGAACAGCCAAAGACGCACAGAACTGCTGAGGCGCCTCAAAAAAGACAAATGAATTGAGGCTGCAGAGGACATGGCGAGCATCAGCGGTCTAGAAACAAGGATTCGACCAGTGAGGTGTTTCGATCCTCAAGAAATCGAATTGATTCAGCAGTTCGGGAAGCTCAGGGATACATACCAGCAGCATGCAGACTCAGTCTTTACGGTCGAGAAGGAGATAAGGGTGTTCTGCGGATCGGAGGGACTGAAGGTTGCTCGTTATCGCAAGAAGCAAGGAGAGAAGATCGAGGTAGGGCGTGCAATCAATGGGATGCTCAGGGCAGCCCAGAAGGGAGCGAAGGTTGGTCAGAGAAAACCTATGGCCTTCATCGGCGATGGCGACTTCAAGTGCAAAAGCGGAGGACCGGTCAAGTTGCACAAGCTCGTACCAAGACCTTAGGTTCAGACATGCGGAAGCTGCAGAAGCGCTTTGTTCGCACTGATGAAGGCTGGCACGATAAGCCTAGGTCCATGACATTCTACTGATATGAATATTGCTGTGTGCACAGGCCGCCAGTGAAGGAATGCTGGTATGCTGCGTCACGAATTCCGAACGATGATATCTTTCTGCCAGAGAGTCCAGACTCAGGGCTGCTCAGTCATCTGTCCTGACCTGACTTGTGGTGGTTTTCAGCCATCGACATATGACGCAGTACACAAGTTGAGCCCCAAGGCCGGCCTCCAGTGCGGTCGGGAGCACGACACTGCCAGAACATGGCTAATGCTACCTTCAACGGGTAAAGGACTCTAAGTGGCCTGACGCGCTGAACCTGAAAGGGCGTAAGTCACTCCTCGACTTTTATCCTATTCACCCTGAGCCTGACGTACAAATAGCATGTTTGTGTAACATATGTCTATAATCAGGTCACGGAGCACCTTTGCAGAATGTATTTTTGTTGCAGCTTTAATGAAGTAACTAGTTGGGTCCCTGCGTTTGCGTCTGTCCCTGTTGTTTGAGCCATGTCTCCAAACTGTGCAGCCAATCCAGATATTCCGCCTCACTCACGAACAGACTGAACTGGACCTGGTTCAGGAACTCCATCTCCATCACATTGATCTCCTTCACGCTGATTCCTGTGACCTCAGACCATGTCTTGTTCGTAAACGTGTTGTCGTCGAGAAACTTGTTGGCAAGCATTAATGAAACTGTGAAGAGACGGAACTCGGATCCCTGTTGTCCATGTATAGAAGGATTGTTCTTAAGCAGCTTCTGGATGTATTTTAAGGATAGGAGAATGACCGAAGACGACAGTTGCGTTGCCGATAACACCTAGTGTTGGTAAAATATAATAGCAGCACCAGAAGACAGTCAGTCGTCAGTTTTTGCAGCGGAAAAAAAAAAAAAAAAAAGACTGTTCCGTTTCTAGGCCCCGATTCACAATGTCTTACCTTCAAACAAAACTTTCTGAATGCAGGTCCAGCAGACGGAGGTACGCTTATCCGGTGAGGAACAACGTTGTAGGCGTTGCTAGAGGCGCCATTGATGTTGGGTCTTGTGTGCCAGAGGGTATAAACCATCACAGATGCAAATTCCGCGAGTTGAAGAGTGCTGGTCTGAGGGTTGATAACATGCTCCATAGCGCCAGAGTTGGAATAGCCGTTTCGGTGGTCTCTCGCATGATCACGATGTTGATGATGTTGTGGTTGCTGCTGCTGTTGCTGTTGTTGCTGCTGACTCTGCGACTTCACGGACGGGTGCTGGTGTAGCTGCTGATGCATATGTGGCTGCACTTGAATCTGGGATTGATGCGTGGGGTGGGACGTAACGACCGCTGGACCAAGGATTTGCTGGCGCTGTTGTGCTTGCTGTACCTGCTGCGCCTGTTGGGCCTGCATATGATGCTGTATTTGATGCTGTTGCTGTAGCTGCTGTTGAAGGTGAGTCTGCTGCGTTTGCTGGATGTAAGGCGGCTGCTGCGGCTGTTTGTACGAATGCGAGTGGGAGATGTTGTGTTGGGAGGTCGTTATCGGCTGTATTGACTGGATTTGCTGCTGATGGTGCTGCTGTTGGTGGGATTGGGGCTGGCTTTGAGGCATAGGCGTTACCATTGTTTGAAGAGGCATGTACTGTTGTTGCTGTTGCTGTTGCAGATGTATATGGGTCGTGGGTTGCTGCTGCTGATATTGCTGGTGCTGCACCGGAACAGATGTTGTTGCTGCAGAATGATAATGCGCCGAGCCATAACCAGAGTCGGTAGGGGGCGCTTGGCCTTGGTTGGAGTAGACAGGCATCCTGGTGCCCATCGAATCCATAGATATTGGGGTCAAGGCACCTACGCCCAGCGAGGCTCGTCCATTTGGGTATGGCATCGGGTGTCCTGGCGGGATGGTCGTCTGGTAGTATGTGATGGGTGCGTGTGCGTCCATGATAGCAATATGGTCTGTAATCTTGACCGAGACGTAATCTGGAGAAGACTTGGCAAAGGCCTATCGATGGAGCAAGTATATTATTACGGAAGAAGAAAGGGGGAGGGGGAGGAGGAGAGGACGGAGGATGAGGGAGGGATTAGCTGAAAAGGATAAGGATGAGATCGAGGTCCTGACAACGGAGGAGGATGAGAACTAGGATTCGAGTCCGAGGGCCCACGACACGACGGACAATGAGGAGGAGGAGGAGAAGGAGGAGGGGGAGATGACGATGACGGGGATGGGATGGGATGGAACGGGATGGGATGAGGCGAGGTGAGATGAGGTGGAGTGAGATGAGATGAGATGAGATGGGCGGGAGGAGAGAAGGATGGTCCCTTTGACTAGTCTATCCTGCTGGTTGTTGTCATTCACGCAACACCATCAAGACGCTGCTCCAGCTTACAATAGATTTGAAGTCTATTTGCATGCAGCTGAATAGCGAAAAGTACCGCCAGGCCAGAAATAAACAAGTGAGAGCGAGAAGAGGATGAAGCATGTCATCACCTGGTGAGGCGATGATATGGCATTAGCATTGCCGTTGGCATGGAGTCGACCTGGCATGGATCTGGAGAGGAATCGGAGCCGCCCTCTGTCTCTGGTCTTTGTTTACCGCACTGCCATCCATTCCAACCATTCATCGAAATAATGACGCTGCCCTTCCGCACCAATCCTCGTCAGGTCATCTTGCCACTATCTCCGATCGGAGCGCCTCCTCCCACTCCTTTGCTCCCCTAGCCCAGTGATCGAGCCGTCTTTTTATTTTTTTTGTTCGATGTGTCGAGGGCAAGGTTCCCAGACTTGAACAAGCGATACGAACAATGGAATCCGCGGTGAGCACGTCTCGGTGTAAGATACACTCATTCCATCAATTAATAGTCAGTGGACGCATAAAGGACAAATAATCTATGCAGTCATGGCCCACATCAACGGACTCTGCTTCTGCTGCTGTCTTGACGTTTCGGGCAAAGTGTTTGCGAGAAAGAGCTATGAAGTCATGATCGTAATTCACTATAGCAGTGATGAGGTTTGAATGTCTCATATTCCGTAGGAGACGCGTCGTGGCGGCATCTGCAGGCGTGTAGAAAATAGACATTTTTGTTAAGCAGGCATAAAGCGCGTGAATGCCTAGATCCTAAGGCGCACCCTATGTGCAGCGCATACTGTACACAAACCTATCGCTCAGTTACATAAAGAAACACCTCCGCCCACCAGTAGGTTTGGACGTTTGTGTTGCATGAATGCGAGTGGGAATATCCAGGGCGCCTCTTCCCCTGAGACGATGTTGCATGAACTCGCTAAGACCCACATTGTGGGACAACTGCAGAGTGCCAACGTGCCGGACAAATCCCATCCACATGGGCAGATAGTTTACAGGGGTCACTCCGAGGTAAGAGAGACGGAAAAGGAGTTCGGTACATTTTAGTCGTCGTGGCAACGAATCGGCAGTGCAACGTGAACCCTTTCGTTCTTAGATGCTGATAGTCTGCAGTAGTAGCTCGCTTCTTGGATTCTAATATCCTTTATTCATACGGAAACTGTCACTGGACCTTCTCAGTGATCACGCATGTCTCTCCCTACCTCGAACTTGGTGAAGTATGGCTAATCCCCCCCACATTCCACAGGCGCATAGTCCGCCGTGCAACACGAAGACGCGATTTTTTTAAGCATCGAAAGAAGTAAAGCGATCAACGGGTGTATACAATAAAATTCTCTCACCCCTTCCCGTCCTCTCTCGGGCTCTATTGTTCCTTTTCACTATCTGGTACCGCGTAAGATGCAGGAATAACATGGTCTAATATGTTCTTTCCGTCGAAGGACGAATAGAAACCAGATCAGTCGACCATTATGTGTTTAGTGTGTCCCAGCCGACTGAACTCGGGCACTTGATTTGTGCTGTATTCCAGCCCATCATGTCGGGCGGCGGCAGGACCCAAGCAACCCGCATGCCTGAATCGCGGCGGGAAGCATAGGCAAATCTGACGGAAGGAACCAACGATCCGTTGGCTTTGCCTTAATCAGGAAGGACGCGCTGTGGGTAATGAGCACGCGGAGAAACATGTGGAACTGGATCAGCTGGCATGAGGTACTTTGCCCTTGAGGAATTATCTCACCGGTAAAGACCGTTCTTTTTTTGTTTGTTTGTTTTTTCAAAGTAAAAACGCCTGCGAAGAGTTGATGGGAAGATTGAGTGGCGGAAAGAGAGAGAGAGAGGGTGGCAAAGAGCGACAGAGAGCGAGAAAGAGAGAGGAGGAGAGTTGAAAGAAAGGATGGGGGGAGAAGAGAGAAGAGAGAGACAGGGAGTGGGAGAGAAGAGAGAGCGGGCAAGAGAGGACGGGGGAGGAAGAGGGAGATGGAGGCACAGGCATGGGCGCACACCCCAATAAGACTCTTGGTCTACACGCATGGCACATGTGCATCCACACGAAGCATGAAGATGCCTACAACTGACATCCTGCATATATTGCATGTCCATAGTGCTGGCTTCCCTCGTCCGTCAAAGCGTTCCGCTGGATCTTAGTAAGGAGGGCGAGTATACGGTAGAAAAGAAGAGGTCCCTCCGCGGCAAACACATTTTGTGAGCAAACAGAACAGAGCGACCAAAGCATCGGATGAGTTGGTTGGTTACACCCATTTCTTCCTTCTTTGCTTCTTCCTTACTTCCTTACTTTTTTACTTCTTCCTTCCTTCTTTCCTTCCTTCCTTCTTCCTTATCTTTCTTCTACTTTACAACTTTAACTTTCTCCGCTCATTTCCTCCTCTCTTTCCTTCTTATTTCTTCTTCACCTCCGTCGTCTCTTTCATTCCCTCCCCTCTCTTCTCTCGCCGTAATCTCTCGACATTTCCCAGCCCGCTGCTCCACAGACATTCGATTCTCGTTCCTCTCCAAGGTCAGCTCCCACAATCCACTTAGGCCGGACCCTTCCACCGTTCCTCAGTCCACTTCGTCTCCTTTGTCCTGTCTCGCCAACGACGCGCTCGGCAACACAGGATCGACTTTCGACACGCGTACTCCCTCATCCATTCTTTTGGCTATAACAATACTTTTATCGTCACACATCCCGCTTCTCCACTTTCTTTCTTTCTTTCTTTCTTTCCTTTCTTTTGCCATTTAATTATCATCTCCTCACCTGTACTCTTGCTCCATCCACAATGCGTGAATACAAACTGGTCGTCCTTGGCTCTGGAGGCGTCGGCAAGTCTGCCTTGGTAGGTTTGAAAAATTATTTCATGCTTCACACGAGTAAAGCGGCAATGCACGTACCAACTCCCCAGGCTCTCTACAGTACACACTCGTACGCCCTGGAGCACCCCGTGCGTATCCAAGAATAAACGTCCTTCGACCTGTAACGACTACACATACGCTCCTCAGCACAGTCAAGGGAGTGCTCACCCCGATCGCCTTGCTCTATTTGATTCCACCTTGCTTCGTCCGCCTGATGCAGGCATGCAGATTCAAGTAGGGAGATGTTTCCTATGATGTTGCCTAACCAGTGCAGAGAACAGGGTGGAATTCCTGAGGGGTAGCGACGATCATAAAAAATGAAGGGGAAAGGGATCTCGATAGCCAATACACCAGTAGATACTATTCATGCAATGCTCAACATGCTGGCAGCATCAACAAATGAAGGGGCGAATATGGCGAAGACACACAGACACAACTGAGGTTAGGGGAAGAGGGGGCGATCGTGAAAAAAGATCAAGGGGTAAAAAAATAAGAGCACTATTGGTCCAATGTGTACTCCTCTGGCGGGCTTTGCGGACCATGAATGCATGAACACTTGTGGTGGTTTTTTCCAATTGCTGAGAGCGATACGCGACATCTGGTGGCTCAAGCATACGGACACCCCATGGTTCATTCTAACACCCTGTGTCTCTGCATCTGTTTCTGGCAATCTAGACCGTTCAATTCGTACAGTCAGTGTTCGTGGATCGATACGACCCAACAATCGAGGATTCCTATCGAAAGCAGGTCGAAGTGGACGGCCATCAATGCATGCTGGAGATCCTAGACACAGCCGGAACGGAGCAGTTTACAGCAATGCGGGACCTCTACATGAAGAACGGACAGGGGTTTATCCTCGTTTTCTCGATTATTGCTGCTCAAACGTTTGATGAGCTGCACGAACTCCACAGACAAATCCAACGAGTCAAGGACAGCGACACTGTAAGATTGGGCTGCAATGCTGTAGAGTTGTACCTCACCCGTCCGAAAACACAATGTTTATCTTTTCCTATTTAAAGAGATATGTGTGTGTGTATGCGTTGTTCTTTGTGCATGTTTGTGATTGCGTTGAGTGGGTCGATGCACCCGGACACAAGCACACCCCATGCGCTTGGGTATGAGGTGTAAGGGGTGAGATGAGAAGGTCTTGCAGTCAACCATGCTGGACGAGGCATCGTGTACACGCCTTCCAGCGCGACTCACATCTTTGTCGCTCGCAATACTCTCCATTAAAGTTGAAAGCTGATCGATCACTGAAAAACGTACTATTTTATGGTATAGTGTCCCTCGATATCAACGCTTCCATAGTTTACTGACAGCTGTGCATGATTTTTCATCAACATAGGTTCCTATCGTCCTTGTCGGTAATAAGTGCGACTTGGAGGATGATCGAACTGTGCCGCGAGAGGAGGGAGAGAGGCTGTCGAGCAAGTGGGGATCAGCGCCATTTTACGAAACGTCGGCACGAACAAGGATAAACGTGGATGAAGTTTTTTACGATCTGGTTCGGTTGATTAACAGGCAGAATCCCGTCAGGACAGACAGAGCTTCACGCAGAAGGCGTTGCAGAATCCTCTGAACAACATTACCTCTTCATTTCCTGCTACAACAACTACGACAGCAGCAACCAAAAGCAACAACATCAATCCACAGTAACAGCAACAGCAATAGCAAAAAAATACCAACACCAACAACTAGCAATAGCATACCACTTGGCATAATACGCATGCGCACCTCCTCTCCCATCTTCCCACGCACATGCGTAAAAAAGAGTCATGAAGCAAGAAGTGGAAAAGTTCACGCACACTTGGGGTAGAGGATGACTTTCTAGAACCGTAGTTCTGGAGGGTTGTTCCATATCCGTCGACAGCACTTTCTTCACATATTACACATGGAGCGTACTCACGTGCGCTGCTATCTACCCCGCTCTCGCTCCCATTTCAATCAAATGCTGCCTTTGGAAAAAGAAAAAAGAAAAAAAGAAAAAAGAAAAAAGAAAAAAGAAAAAGGAGAAGAAAAAGAAGAAAAAAAAATCCCTTCGTGCGTTTCCTGCTGAAGTCAATTCAAGGAAAATATCTTTTATGGTGTGCATGTCAAAGCGGTGAAATGAAAAGCTCAGACAACGCTCTTCTTTATTCCGAGCAAAGGACTCTACCCTAAATCGAGTCCAAGTTAGGTTCTAGCTCATCTTCCTTGTCTGCCCGTTGACACATCTAGTATGTTACAAAGGGTGAAGACAGTAAGTTGCTGGCGACAATGCAAGACCCTTTCGCTGAAGAACCTTTACATAAAAACCATCTCTTATTACCTTTTTGAACTTCTTATACGGGAACTTCGGGGCGGGCTCAATTTCGTCCCTTGGAAGAATCCACTCAAGATAAACCCAAAACAAATAGTCGAGTGCGATCATGATACAGAACAGTTTGCCAACAAATACTCCACATCCATAGTAACTAAAAGTGGGAATACTGTGAATTAGCTAATTTGCATGGCAATTTTAGCCCATGATCATGGCCTGAAAACAAGAGTGAAAGTCTGAGGGTGTGTGTCAGATCGCAGTGAATTACCTCCGAAGTCTCTCTATGAGCGGCGGATCTCTCGTTTGAGAGATCGCGTCGTAAACTTTTTCTGTCCTCTCCGCAACATTTACCCAACTATACATCTCCTTGAGTTCGTCGTTGAATTTCGCGGGCTGGACTTCCTTGCGCTGAATCATCTCGATAGCACGATCAAGCGCCTCAACAAGGTCTATTTGTGCATAGAACAGAAAATAATACGAGTCTGTCAGTAGCGAGCTTGACAAGTAATTTGCACCACTTTGCATAACATGCATGTAGTTGCGTCTGGTAATAAGCGCGACTCACCATCCTCTTCCGGCTTCGCAAAATGGATCATATGCCTCGGGAGGACTTCTGGAACTCCACCAACTTTGGTGCTGACGACAAGGAGACCAGCACATGCTGCTTCCACAATGCCGATACAGAACGCCTCCGTCAAGCTGGTGTTCAAGAAAATTTGTCCGCGTACCAGTGTCTAATATAGGAGACAGGTCAATTGAGGGCGTGTTAGCCGATAGCCGATCCTTCATCCCATGCGAAGTGCTGTGGTGTCAGCCGTGACCTCGAGGCTGGACTTACATTCCGGACTTCATGGGCCTTGATAGACCCCAGGAACTCCACTCTATCATGCAACAGGTTCTTCTCTCGCATCTGCTCCAAATCGATTCTCTTCGGTCCATCTCCGCCGATGACAAATCGGACCTTTGAATATTTCCGGCAGATCCTTGGCACCACCGCCACCAATAGATCCATTCCCTTTCGATATGTCTGCCTAGATATGACCACAATGGTGGCTATTGGGAGCGATACGCGTGCTCAGGAAAACATGGACTTCCTCATTTGCTATCATCTCCTCGTCTTATTTATAGATGGTGGCACTTACTGACGTTGGGATCTTGCATACTGGGATCGGGCTTGAATCTCGATGCAATGACAGCGTTGGGGATCACCGAAACATTTTGAGGTGTCAGGGCAGCACGGAGAACGGTGTTCTCTTTACTATAAAACGAGTGCAAGAGCACGTTTAGAGGCGATATCGTACATTGGGACATTGATTGGCAAGCATCTTTAAGTACGGCGCATTCTCATCCATACCTTGTGTGGGATACACAGACGACATGATCAATATCCGAAAGTGTGAACTTCAGGAACTTGTTCATGACAATACTGCTGGGGTCTGAAAACCCAAAGAGAGAGTGATCTGTGAAGCACGTTTTGAGTCCCATAGTTCTTGCGTGGATGATGGCCTCATGACACATGGAGGAAAAGGCTTGATGACCATGCACAATTGATATCCGTTCTCGCAGGACAATGGAACGGAAGATAGGGAAGAAACCGTACAGGGTTGGAGGGGACGCCGCCTGAAAAACGACCATCATGGGGACGTGGTATACTTTGAGGCCATTTGTGAGACATCGGATCCCTGTCCTGCCTCCGTATGCATGTGTGATAATAATGACCTTGTGTCCTCGTTGGATGAGTCGCTGTGACAAGTGATATAGATGAGATTCGACTCCTCCCGCGTTGGGATAGAAGAAATCCGATACCATACTACCAAAACATATGGAATATAGGTAAGCGACTTCGGGTGTGTTCCTGCATCACATTCATTGGACCGTTGGGAAGTCATTCTGTCGCTCTCACCAGATGTTATAAGGCATAGCTGAGTGTTTCCTATAGATATTCCAATCGAAATGATGTGGCCCTGGATGTCCTTGGCGGGTCTGCGAGCCGTCTCCTGTCAAAAGTCCATGTCCTCTGCTGGCTGATGATTACCAGGACTTGACACCGTTTGGGCGAAGAGGGCAGGTAGATCAATCAACCCTTAAGAAGCGCACCGTTAGTAATACCTCTAGGCGCTCCTGGACCCATTGAGAAACTCGGCACCAAGGTTGCCAACGTGAGGCGATAGGCGACGGCGGCACTTGGCGGTGCTGAAGAACCTATTTAGTTGACGCAACCGCTGGATCACCCTCAGCTATCTGCCAGATACCGCGACACCATGAGTTCCGCTCAACCGAGGGGCATGGGAATGCTGCTGGTGGCTTGGGCATTGAAGTCCAGTGGGATCTGGCTAACTCGCTTGTCCTTGATGGAATCAAATCTCTAAGCTCTGTCAACCCTTGTTTTCTCGCCTCCACTTCCCGCCTGCCAGACCATCTTGTCAACGCGCAATTACCCATCGCGCGATCGATTCGACGGACATCCTCACTTCACCACCCCAGCATTTCAACATGCCAGGAGAGAAAAAAGCTGCCACTAAGCGCGGCGGCAAGGCAACTGCAGCCGCTCCAGTGCCTTTAGATATCGTCCTTGAGGATTCCATCAATATTGTATGAAGCAGCCAGGTTCAGTGTCAAATGTGCTTCATGAAATAGCAGCGATTATGGGTATCTCCAGGCCTAACCACTTGCCTATGCCCTATTTTCATAGACGGACAAGGATTTGGCATTTGAAGAGGAACTTCTGCGAAATCCTTATTCGCTACGCCACTGGCTGCGTTACTTGGATCACCATGCGAGCTCGCCCATTGCACAGCAGTTTGTTGTTTATGAGAGGGCTGTCAAGGAGCTGCCAGGATCATACAAGCTGTGGAAAGCCTATCTGGACCAACGGCGGCAGCATCTCGCCAAGCGCGATCAACCCTTTGTGAAAGCTCAGGAGGAGTGGGAGAGCGTGGCCGATTGTTATGAGAGGGCCCTGGTGCTGCTTCACAAGGTGCGATACGGTCTCTCGAAATACTTGTGCCAGTCTAACCGTTGATGACTATTTGACGCGAGAAGTTATACATTAACCAAGCTGCATTTTTCACGCGATTGATTTGTTTCTTCCTCAGATGCCTAGGATCTGGATTGACTATTTGGAGCACCTCATGGTGACACCCCGGATTACAAAGACAAGGAGGACATTTGATAAGGCACTGAGGGCTCTCCCAATTACTCAGCATATCCGGATCTGGACGTTGTATCTAGGCTGGGCTAAAAAAATTGGTGGCGAGACGGCGTTGAAAGTATACAAGCGGTACCTGAAGGTAACAAGACTGTTTTCTTCCCATACTTGAAAGCACAAGCATCATGACAAGATGATTGACATCCACGTTCTTGTAATAGCTGGAACCGAATCACGGAGAGGACTATGTCGATCTGTTGGTCTCATTGGAGCGCTACGACGAGGCGGCTTCTCGACTTTGCAAGATGATTAACAACGAAAACTTCCAATCCATGCACGGCAAATCTCATTATCAGCTATGGCGTCAGCTTTGTGATATCATCTGCAGCCATCCTAAGGACATCAAGTCGCTGCCTATTGAAAGGATCATTCGCAGCGGCATCAAGCGGTTTACAGACCAGACTGGACGCCTCTGGAACGACCTCGCCAAATACTGGATCCTGCTTAACCACTTCGAGAAGGCGAGAGACGTATATGAGGAGGCGATTACATCTGTCATGACTGTTCGCGATTTCACCCAAGTCTTTGATGCCTATGCTGAGTTCGAGGAGTCCGTTATCAGTGCAAAGATGGAGGCAGCGGAAGTAGCGGAGGCAGAGGGCGAAGAGGTCGATCAAATGGAACTCGATATGCGCCTGATGAGACTGGAACGCCTCATGGAAAGGCGCCCATTCCTGGTCAACGAGGTCTTACTGCGACAGAATCCCAACAGTGTTCATGAGTGGCAGAAGCGGGTGGAGCTATGGGGTGACAACGCGCCAAAGGTCGTCGAAACTTACACCAAGGCTGTGACAACAATTCACCCCAAGAAGGCGGACGGCAAATTCAACAGCCTGTGGGTCAACTTTGCCAAGTTTTATGAGCAAGGCAATGACATCGTATCAGCAAGGACGATTTTTGAGAAGGCGACCAAAGTCAATTACAAGACTGTCAATGATCTTGCGGATGTCTGGTGCGAATATGCCGAGATGGAGCTGCGAAACGAGTATGTGGATATGGATTCTCGTTGCCGCGTGTTGCCATGGTAGTGTTTACAGTGCAGTTGACTGATCAGTTTCTGTGCTTCATCTATTGCTCTCTAGGAATTACGATGCGGCACTGCAGGTCATGGGGCGCGCCACGATACCATCCAAGCAAAAGAACATTGCGTTCCACGATGAGGTATCGAACAATACATGGAGCATGGCTGTAATGCAGCCTGATGCAAGCCCCTGACATGTTTCTGTGTTTGTTAACATATGCCCGGTTTCTGCTACCATTGTGTATCTCATAGACCCTGCCCGTTCAAATCCGCGTTTACAAATCATTACGGTTGTGGTCATTCTATGTGGACTTGGAAGAATCCATTGGCACAGTCGAATCCACAAAGGCAGTATATGATAAAATTCTGGAGCTCAAAATCGCCAACCCTCAGATCATTGTCAATTATGCCAATTTTCTGGAAGAGAACAAGTTCTTTGAGGAGAGTTACAAGGTGTACGAGCGCGGCATCGATCTTTTTGGATACCCAATTGCGTTCGAACTCTGGAATACCTATCTGCTGAAGTTCATCGAGCGATATGTAAGTGATCCTTTTTAAGGTTAAAGTGATATTTGGGCGATATTCGGTCAAAATGCAATTCTCATGGCTAAAGTCGCATCTATTTTCTGTTATTCTTTCTCATAGGGCGGGACAAAACTTGAGCGCACAAGGGATCTGTTCGAGCAGGCTTTAGAAAAAGTGCCAGCCAAGTACGCCAAACCCTTATATCTCATGTATGGTAATCTGGAGGAGACCCATGGACTCGCTCGCCATGCGATGAGCATTTACGACAGGGCAACTAAGGCTGTCGCAGCAGAGGATCGCGCAGACATGTATCACTTTTACATTGCCAAGGCCGCAACCATGTTTGGTGTCACCTCTACTCGTGAGATCTACGAGCGCGCCATCGAGGTCTTGCCGGACAAGGATGCTCGTGTTATGTGCATGCGCTTCGCAGATATGGAGCGAAAGCTGGGCGAAATCGATCGTGCCAGAGGCATCTTTGCACATGGAAGTCAGTTCTGTGACCCAAGAGTAAGTCGGATTGTTGCAGACGAGGAAGTAATCATGTTCTTTTCAAAATGGGTCAATTTACCAGTAACTAACAACACATCTGTTTACTACACGATCTGGTTAATAGATTGCGCCAGATTACTGGCAGGCGTGGCACGATTTCGAGGTCCAGCACGGAAACGAGGACACGTTCAAGGAGATGTTGCGCATCAAGCGCAGTGTCCAGGTCAAATTCAACACGGACGTCAGCTATATCACTGCTCAAATGCTCCAGACGCAAGAGAAGATCAAGGCTGCGGCTGGGTCTGGTTCTGGTTCTGGCGACGCCATGCAGACGTTGGATCGCATGATCACCGGCGGTGTTGGAGAGATGACCTTTGTTAAGTCGAAAGCACATTCCGTGCAGGTTACGCACGGTGAGGGAGCAGAGAACACGGCATCGATGGAACCGGCAGCACCGGCTAACCCAGACGAGATTGCAATTGATGACGACGAGGATCTTTAAGAGACTCGACACTCTCTTTTACAAGGACAAAACGATGGCTTTAACACCCTGCCATTCCCAAAATTAAAAATGCCAAATGGTTTAATGCAAATCTATGGTTATGACTGTATTCTGGGGCCATGATGCTGTATCCTTATTTCGAGATGTCCCGCATACGTGCCAGTTCGATGGCTTCTTCGATCCGATAGCAAAGCGCCCTCGAGAGAACGGCTTCCTTCTGATCAGCAGTTATGTCGGGATGCTTTGCCATCAACGTGAAAGCTAGACATACAGCCCTGCTATGACTATGGACAGGTACGGGGTCGATGGCGTACAATGTTTCCAACGGGTCAGATCTTTTGGGCATGCATTTCTCAAAAGACGGTGCGGAAGGCACCTTGACAGGGCAGTGGTCTGCAGAAATGACCATGACTTGCTCGCAGGTCGCCATGAACTGCAGGAGTAGTTGTGCGTGAGACGCGGTGAAGAGTTGGCTCTTTTTGATGCTCGCATCCTCGGTCTGGGTTCGAGTATCAGGAACACTGACTGACTCCAAGAATGCGAATACCTCGAGAATAGACTCTAGGCACGTCAAGGCCCATGGGAGGTTTGTGGTTGTAACTTTGATGGTATCTATACAGTTCAATACAAAAAAAAACATTTTAGTAATAGTCTGAGGCAGATGTAGTAGACCACCTGGGATGGGTGCAGGCACATACTCAGCTGACGGAGCATAGTGGCGGAAATGCCAGCGACCTGGTTCTTCCAAATATCATTCATCCACCGAATGCTCTCCTTTGGGCAGGACCGGATGACGCGAAGTAAAAGCCTCGCGGGAACCAGAGAGAACTCATTTTCATAGCTCATACCACTGAGGACTGCCAAAGTGTGGAGCCAACTTAGGAAGGCGCTTTGAGTGATCAGCTGCAGCGAGACCTTGGGAATCGATGTCGCGTTGAACAGGATCTAGGTTGGTGTTCATAGACAGGCAAACATGGAGAAGAATGTTAGCATCAAGTGCGTTGTTGTGATAGCCTTAACTAGATATTACTTGCTTACTTACCTCAATGACAATTTTCCTAGACAGGGGCTCACTCAGTTGCGAGTTGAAGAACGCCATCAAAAGGTCGACAACATGACGACGCTTAAACAACCTGTAGTCGTCTGCAATCTTGAGCGACGTGGCCAGTAACCTGAGCATCCAGACGCGCTCTTTGCGATGTTGCTCTGAGGAAGAGTTGAACATGCTGTAGAACATTGGAATGTCCTCCAGATCGATTGTCGGGCGCTGGAGGCAGAACTTGTTCACATGTGGGTACATAAAATGGTCGGGTTTCAATAAGTAGGACAGAGCATGCGCGACAAATGTAGTGATCACCGCTGGGATTCTAGGAGTTGAGACCATATCCTCACGGTCCACAATCGAGTTCTTGAGAGAGTCTAGCAGCAGCAGCAGTTGATTCTTTTCCCGCATCGTCGTATTCGACAGAATGATGTAGAAGTCGTCCAACAATGAATACGCAGCAAGGCGCATGTTGTCGTCAATTGATGACAAGGCCACGACGATCATACCCAGGCCATTAGACTCGATCAAACGACGGCAATCCATCAGATTCCCGAAAGCCATGTAGGTCCCGAAAAGAGGAAGCATAAAGCACGGATCGTAAATCGGGGTCTGTCGCTGCTGTAGTGCTTCCTCTTGATAATCTCTCTTCGTCACCGAAGGCGCAGAGCACTCCAGCGCACGGTCAAAGGGGAACTGGATGACAGAGATCATCATTACGTTCGGGTCAATCAAATCGATGCTCTCATTGATCATCGCCTGTCCGAAGAGTGCGCTCGAGGCCCTTGTGTTCTCGGCTGCTGATCCCCAGAGTGGAGCGCGATTTGAGATTGATCCCGCCGTTTGAGCCTCCGTTATTCTCAGTACGGAGAGAACAAGTTGGTCTGCAGCAGAAGTTGATGCCGAGTACGATGCCAGAAGTGCCGGGAGAAATCCAGCCTTGCAACATGTCGCAGGTTCGAGACAGGTGAGGGTATAGATCAACTGGACGATCGCCAAACGACTCTTTAAATTTTCGGCCACGGGAGGCTTAGTTGTGGGCGCAGTAGCCATGGTTAAGGACGAGAACTGTCGGTGCTTGAACAGCGTCTGCAGGATCTGGGAGAGGACAGAGCTCTGTGTGGTCTTAAAAAAAAAAAGAGGAGAGGAGGACCGTTAGTGTCATGAACACTAATACATCATGTTCGAAATAAAACGACCGATGGTGCCTGATGTTTTACCTCTACATAGTAGTACTTTGCCAAACAGGCCGCGAACCGGATCAGCTCCACGTTGTCGAGTGCCTTTTCGATCGCGAATGACACGAGCTCAAATAGGACCTTTTGATCGATGCTCCGTGTTCGTTGAACAACATGTTCCTCAAGCAAGTCGTAAAGTCGATCGCAGATAGGCTCCAGCCATTCGGCATCTCCATGCTTGTCCAAAACGACTATCAGCTGGCGGGCTGCTTCTTCAAACCACCCCGCAACTCTGTCCTGTCTCTCCAAATATTCTTGTTCGCCACCTTGGTCCTTGGTGATATCGAGCAACGCGTTCAAAAGGATGATGCTGTCCATTCCGAGGCGGGAAATGCTTTCAATCAGCGTCCAAACAGATGCTGTCTCGTCCTCGTCTTTCGCCTCGGTTGTCAAAGAAATGAAGATGGCGGCTGATTGAGCCACTATGACAGACTCGCGAGAACTGGAAGGAGTGGTGGCGATGAATCGAACAAGCCTTGGGAGCATGATGGGTCGCAGTGCCTTCACAGACGCACGGTCTTGTTCAGATGCAGAAGCCGACCATTCATAATGTCCTCTCGCTGGGAAGGACACTCTGTTCAAGTATGCATGCAGCAGAGTAAAGTAACCAGCGTCATTCAGATAGGCTCCCGACTCCTTCGTAGCAATGACCATGGTAGCCTCCGCAAACCGTTGACGGAAGACGCCAGACGATGTCATTAGAGCTGCCAAGATCAGATTGCGCTGAGGATTAGAGTTGTTTAAAATGAAATCAACAAGGGAATCATCCAGAGATTCCAGTGTGGAGCGATGCAAAGAGATAGCCGCTTGATCAAAGATGCCTGGTGTTGAAAGGTCCACTGGATGAAGCGTTCTGGCCATGGCGTTTAGCCACAGACGACCGCAGATCACTTCCAGCACAATAGCGTCCAGCTCATCCGACGGTTGCTCCTTCCAAAGATCCAGTAGTGCGGCTGTTGACTCCACAGGAATTGCTGAGGCCGAACCTCCTTGTTGTGTCAGCTGTTTCAAGATTGCGGAAAGTAGCGCATTGAATGAGGCCGTTGTTGAAAAAGCCGCCTGCTTATGCAGACTAAGAAGCGACTGCAGAAGCATCGACAGGTCTGAGGCATGGCACATGAACGCCAGCTTCGTGAACAGCTTGACGGTCTATAATGAGAAGTGAAGTCAAAGGGTTATTAATAAGATTATAGGATTAATGGGATAAGACTATTGATCGATCGATACATGACAAGAACCACGTTAACATGTAGTACCTTAGAGTGTAAGCCTCCTCTGCTAGTCTTTTTCATGGTCTCAAGCTCATACACGACTCTCTCCACAGTCTTGCGGACGAACGGGCTGGCTGTGGCCTGGCTGGCAACGTTAGTTTTACTGGCGGTGATAGCAATTCCCGGTTTCGTGCTCGCGACGAGAAGATCCGCAATTAGTGAGTCCATCGTGTCCATGTATTTGGGCTTTGCTTCGCTGTCCTGGAACTGATAAAGATACAGCTCACGTAGGATAAATTGCTCCCAGAGACGATCCTTGAATCCTCCGAAGTCAATTTCACGCGAATGATTCGATTCCAGAAGACAAGTCAGCAAGGCAAAACATGCGCTGATTGAGGCTTCTCCTGCATCACCCGACTTCACCCACCAAGCCAGTCGACGAATGATGAAGTTTGCAAAGAGAGTATAGTTTCTAGGCTCCGCCTCCTTTGCTGCTTGCGTTAAAAGACTCAGAACGAATGGATCCGATACTACCGATGAGCTAACATTGTCGAATAAGGATGTGAAACCCAGCTTGAGCAACATTCCATAAACGGGATCCTGCGCAAGATGATCCTGCTGCTTCGTGTCGCCCATGAAAGCGGATACATCGGGAAAGCTGTATATCGAGCCAGCAAAAGGGTATCTTGTCCGAACATAATCGATGAGGCACTCCGTCAACTCGATGCTCTTCATTGTGTACTCCACAAATTGCCTGAAATGGATGGAAACGCTTGCTGCGTTCTGTTCATGCAGTTCGGCTACAAATATCGAGTGGTCATCTGCTGACAGTCGCTGCAGCCAAAGGCGGTCTGCCAGTTTTTCGGCCTCCATGCCGTTGCTCAACTTCCGATGGGTTCCACCCCGCAAGGACTCGAGTGCCATAGTAAGGTACTCAACGACGCCGAGTTGAGAAATCTGTCTCCGTTTCCGCGTACTCATCATCAGTGCCTTTTCAAGTTCTTGCCTTGATGGCTCCTGGATCTTCTCTAAGCATTTGACGGCATAGGCTGGCGTCCGATTCTGGCTGAGAACCAATGCTGGTAGAAGACGGTGAAGGAATCCTGCGATGGATCGAGCTGCATCCTTTGAGGCGTCCTTGGCGTAGACATGCTGGAACTGTTCGAGAACGGTCATCAATAAAGGACTGAAAGATTGAGTGAAATCTTGGTACGGAGAGATTGCAAGGCTCCATGTGATCCGGTCTGTTTCATCAGGACCGACGGCTGTCGAACCTTGCAGGGATTTCAAGATGGCGGAGGACTGATCGACGTATTTGTAGGGCGTCCTTAAGCATCGAGCAACGCAGTCGTCGAAGAACTGTAAGAAGGCCGTCTGATCTGCTGCGAGGTTTGACCGGCCGTAATTGGAAATAGGGATAGCCTCTATCCAAAGGTTGGCCTCTGAGGGGTTGTGGTGGAACAGAATCGATTCGCCGAGAAGTTTGGAAACCAGGCGCCTTGTAAGAGTTCTAATTTGAGGGTGGGCGTTGGTGAGAAATAGGATGAGTAGTTTCGAGAGATGAGAGGAGGAACCATCGGAAGATTTGTTGGACCATCGGAAATCGGCTAATTCCAGAAGGAGCTCCAGCAAATGAATCAGCGTTCCAGCCTGCACTGCTGAAAAGTCGGAAGGGATGAGTTTTCCGATATCAAACTTGGACTCGCTCACGGCCTGCGGCAGAAATTGTTGGTAGTACTTGATTAGGCGGAGCACTCCATTGTTGAAGAGGTCAAGTCGAGTCTTTTCATCGCCCTCTATTTCGCTCAGTGTTGTCGACTGAATTCCATTGTGGAGCGAGATAATGATCTGGATGTCCGGCACACGACGGCGAAGTTCTGCCAAGAGTAACGTGATAGCGCCTGCCCACTGCTGTGCCGGCGGATCCGATGCGTTTGCGCCTGCGAGTGCCTCGCTAATATCCATGGAGTCGCTTGTCGCTGGCACCTCCTCATCTGTTGCAAGGGACTTTACTGCAGACTGCATGACGGCGATTGTTTGCTCCATTTTCTGAAAAGCTGCAGCCAGCTCGACAATGGTGAAGTATCGGACAAGCATACTTGAGTGCTGCAAACCCTTGCTGAGAATTGTCCTGTTGATTGCACTTGGAAGAATATTCTCGATGATGGTCGATACCGGCGGTGGGTGTGATGCAAAGAGTCCTGTGTGCTGGAGATATAGGTTGGGTACGGGGATCTCTGTGATCTTGTGAAGTAGGGTCATGTTCGCTAGCCACCTTGCAGACAATCTTGGTTCCATTTGTACGCTCGTCTTTTGCCAGAACCTACATAAAGCATATTGTCGACGCGTTAGTTAATTGATTAATTGCTCCGATCAAGATTGTCTTCGTCATATTATTCTGCGCTTACAATCGAACTAGCTCTGGACAAGCTGTTAGGATCGAAACTGTCAACTCCTGCTGCAAGTTGTTCTCAGTTGGGCGAAGGTGGTTGAGGAGCTGTGAGAGCGTCTTGTTGAAAATGTGTTTCGTGCCCTCCTCTGATATTCTCTCATCGAATGCTGTTGACTTCAGAGTGCTGGGAGGGTACCATGCGGCATCCTGAAAACAAACGCCGACGCCGGGGGTTGTGCAAAGCGCCATCATATAACTATGTACCAGTTGTGCGGCTGTCTGATCTGAGTTCGGCACCGGTTCTGTCCTTGTGTACAGCCTCAATTGGTTCACCAAAAACGACGTGTTGAAAAAGCTGATCTTGACGCTCCTGGAAAGGTCATTGTCCATGACAATGTTATTAATAAGAACTTCAAGAACCTGCTTGATGAGCGGAAACGAGTCGTTATGTAGATCCTTAAGTGCTGACTGGAACAGGTCCGGCATTTCTAAAACTTCCTTCTTGACAGCCGCGTCGCCCCGAATGAAGAATGCCAATAGGAACTGAATATAAAGCGTCCTTGTATCTAGTTACAGCAGTTGATTGACAAGCAAAATGTTAACACTGAAAATGATAGCCATGGCTGCTTCTCAACTGCTGCCAAATCGCGCCTCTCAAACATACCAGCTTTGTTCGTTGCCTCCTCGCCTTCCTTTCGCCGTTGATTTTTAAGTTTAGATAGAACCTTCAGCCCAAAATTGAATCCGTCCTTGAGTTCCCTGGTTGTTGAATGATGAACGTGATTCATGGCGGTCAAGAGCCGAAGAGTAGCCTGAATCGTGATTTGGCGACCAGATGATAGATATTTATAGATGGTTGTCATACGGCTCTGGTTTTGCAAGATCGATCTGGTCAGCTTGATGGCATGCGTCCGGTGAAGGGCTGTATTGAGCTGGTGAATGAGTTTGGAAAGGACCTCGACAAGCAAGGCTTCGATCTTGCGGACATCGTGTTGTTGCTGCCATTCCCAGATATTTAACAGCTCCGTGCATTCTGGGGACTCGTCGACATATGCATATACAACTCCGAGAGTTTTGGTGGCCTGAGCACTTTCGCTAGGGTCGTTGGAGTTGGGTCGAACGTTCAGCTGCTGTCGAAGGCGCTTCAGACCTATGTTAAGATTGAGGGTATTGTCAGCGTACTTCGCCTCGGCTGCTCTTGCTGGGGAGGCGTATATTTTGCTGCAAGTGAAGACAGAACTGGCAACGTGCCTACGTATATTGGCTCCTCCTTAAGGTCCGAGAGAGCCTTGACGAGCTCATTCTTGTCCCTGAACTGCATCTTGGCCTCCATTATTGCGCTGTCGAGAGAGTGAATGAAAACAACGAGGCAACAAAAAAAAAAAAAGCATTGTTTGGGTTGGTGACTTTGGTCCTTTTGAGTATAGTAGCCACGTGATCTAACCTAGATTTGCGGCATTCCCTGTTTTGGAATCCTCGCCTTGTGCCTAATTTTCATGCACCTACGGTACGCGATAGATGTGAGTGCAGAGTATCGAGCCCAATAACTGAAGTGCACTACAGATGTTTGGCTGGAAAGAGGGCTGCGGACGATGGAGGCTGTATTTGGTAATGAGCTGCTTCCAGTGCCTGTCAATTGCCCCGTTCAGAGTTGAGTATGTTCCGAATGCGGATGTCTGCGGCGAAGTGTGGAGGGGTCGGCGATAAGAAAAAGAGTTCAACTCAATTGAGGGTGATCAGCGAAAGATTCCGCTCCACTCAACTTCACTCCACTTCACTCCGCTCCACTCCACAACCTCCCCACTCTACATCCTCCCCACTCCACATCCTCCCCACTCCTGCTGTGATCATGTTGCACTCCATCCCCCTCTCGGAGCCCTTGGCTGCTACCTTTAGCAAGGTTAGACAGCTACCATGTTTTTATAACACGTTGCGCGATCAAAGCGAGCAGCCTAGGATCGCCTTCATTAACGCATGGTGTATTCTACTCTCCGCCGCTACTAGGTGGGCCTCCGTGCTACGAGCACCTCGACCATCGTCCCTCAGCCCCAGGATGTAAGTTTGCTGGAAAGAATGAACCAGTGGACCGAGACTGTACTCGGCCAGAAATCGACACGCAGGATGCTCATTCTCTCTCTCTCGCTCTCTCTTTCTATGGCCCTGCGTTCGATGTCAACTCGAGATAATAGCAGATCCACAGCTCGAAACTCGGAGGCCGCTACACTGTCACCTTGATCCCTGGTGATGGTGTCGGTCAAGAGATTGCCGCGGCTGTCAAGACCATCTTCAAGGCCGCCAACGTGCCTGTGGATTGGGAGCAGTTCGATGTGTCTGGATATACCTCCGCTGGCGATAACACCTTCCAGCAGTCGGTTGAGTCCCTAAGACGTAACAAGGTCGGTCTCAAAGGCATCCTCTACACCCCTGTATCCTCCCTCGACCACTCCTCCTTCAATGTCACCATCCGCAAGGACCTGGACATGTACGCGTCTTTGGTTCTCTGCAAAAACATCCCCGGCTATCCTACTCGTCACGAAGGCGTCGACTTTGTCATCATCCGTGAGAATACCGAGGGAGAGTACTCTGGTCTCGAGCACGAGTCCTATCCCGGAGTTGTCGAGTCGCTTAAGGTCGTCACCCGCATCAAGTCTGAGCGCATCGCCCGCTTTGCCTTTGACTTTGCTCTCCGTAACAACCGCAAGAAGGTTACCTGCATCCACAAGGCCAACATCATGAAGTTGGCCGATGGTCTCTTCCTCGACACTTGCCGGGAGGTCTCGAAGGAATACGCCAGCTCAGGCATCAAGTTTGATGATATGATTGTCGACAATGCTTCCATGCAGCTCGTCTCGAAACCCCAGCAGTTCGATGTCATGGTCATGCCCAACTTGTACGGAAATATTGTCTCCAACATCGGTGCTGGCCTCGTCGGTGGTCCCGGCATTGTTCCTGGATCCAACATTGGTCGCGAGTATGCCATGTTCGAGCCCGTAAGCGATTGTTGACTGCAGTCGATATGATGTTCAGTATCATTACATAGATGTAGTGTCCTAACCGAGTATCTGTCTTGTCTGTCGTATGCCATGCATCACACAGGGCTGCCGTCATGTCGGTAAGGACATTCAGGGACGCAACACTGCCAACCCGTCGGCAATGATTTTCTCGTCCGTTATGATGCTCCGTCACCTCGGCCTGGATGATCATGCCAACAAGATCGCCAACGCTGTTTTTAAGACCATCCTGACCGGCGCCATCAAGACGCCCGATATGGGCGGCTCTAGCACCACCACCGACTTCACTTCTGCGGTCGTCTCCAATCTGTAAATCAATGTGAATGTTTTTATTTCATTCCTCACCCCTCACTCTCCACTCTTCACATATAAAGTTCAGTTCATTATCCAAGCGTTGTGTCAAGAAAACATTGGGTTGAACGTATTACAGAAGCACCCTCCTGGATCCGATACTGATTTGGAACCGGATCCTGCGCACTCACATAAAAATTGTGAACCACACTGATGACAGTATCGAAAGGTTGGCTTGTGCAAAGTAATACCATTCGTTGCTGCCATTGACAATGCTCGATATGGAGTGGATGATTTTGATGGTGTGCCTGAGAGTAAAGATAGTGCAGATGAGCGCCCAGAGAGTACCAGGGCGGACGCTCCTATGCTATGCCGCTCATGCGAGACGACCTCACCACCAGACCGCAGTATGGATCGCAAAAGGCCTGATAGGGGAAACGCTGTGGTGAAGTGTCCCCGCTGATGGATTGGCTGAGAGGATCCTGTGTCCAGAGGTAGTACTGCTTCCCGCGCTGCTTGTGGCCCTGGGTCGGAAGCAGGCAGCTGCTGCACAGATAGTCGGTTAGTCCAGCGAGCGCGCCATGGAACGAATGATAACGGGATATAGGCGTCCAGTGGAGATGTCTCCTGAATAATCTCGTCAGTTGCCGTGGAACACCGCTCGTCTTGCCGCCTTCCGATGGAGCTAGTAACAGATTTATCTATAAGTGATTACTCAAACATGAATGACCATCGCTCAAGTTGTTGGCGGATGACATATATCTTGGCCGCAGGCCGCCATGGTGCGCGCAATGTTTGAAGCGTGTCCAGTCCATTCAGCGATAAGATGCGGATCAGTATCCTGGCGCGTTGATATGCGGCGCGAGTTTCGGACTGCCGGCGTTCTTGTTCGAGAATGTTCTCCTGCGGGAGCAATTCCGCTTCTTCTGAGGCCCTTGCATTGTCTTCTAGTGTAGTACGTAGATTGAGCACGGAGTACCTTTGTTTAACTCAACGACTTCAAGATCAGCGAGATAGCGGCAACAGAACGGCGGCAGAATACCATAAACGTACTGCCTCTTTTTGAGAGTGATGACTGGGGGTCTAATAGTTGCTCGCCTTCGAAGTGATCCAATTGCTGCAGAGCACCCTGGCGACCGAAGTCATTAAGTGAAGAGAAGTTACTGTGAAGACTTGCTGCCGAACTAATGATATTGCTTCCTGGCAAGTCAAACGAACCTAGCAATTCCTGCAGTAGGGACGGGAAGGATAAGTTGTTGATTCCATAGGGTTATTCATGCGTGCATTGGCTGCCAAGGTTCTTGCCCATGAGGGTACCGTTCAAGGAGCGTAGATCGATGTGCCGGCTGAAGTTCACTAGTCCCAATTCGAACAGATCCTGCAGAGGTTGCGAGAGCAGCGCAAATCCTCGCTGCTGTGTGTTATCGCCGGCTTCGTCAAGAGTGGTGCCGCTGCGAGGATCGTGCTTCTGTCCGTTCTGATGACACTCACAGACGCAAAATTGCCTGCACGGGTAGACACAAAGTTGGCAAGGCGGACAATCGAAGCTCAGATGCTGGACGAATTGCAGCGGTATCTGACCAAGGACATCTAATATGATCCAGACGGTGTTGTTCTCATTACTATCGAACTCGCCTCCTTCAATGTCGGGCAGATCGTAGTACGCAGGCTCACTCAAGGTTCGGTACCGGCCGTCCTGGAAAAGCGTTGATCTACTAGCGCTGGTCCTACGCTCATGTCTACTGTTGCCACTTCCTCCTCCTGGGACAGAGGTCAAATCATCGATGGGGCAGCGCCTTTGCCATCCTGGATAGCTGTAGAGGAACGGGTCTGGGAAAGGCAGATGCAGGGATTGCCAGAGACTTGCTGTGTTTGTAACCAGTGGATCGATTGCTGGATATGTTGCACATAGGTTGAGCAGATCCAGCGTAGGCAAGAACGTGCAAACGTTCAACACAGTCTCTGGAGGAAGAATATCCCAATACGAGTATTCCTTCATGGGGCTTGGATGAGCGCTGCTCCGTGATCCAGCTCGACGGAAGGATGAAAGACGCAGGGTCAATGAGGAGCGGGGTAGAAAGTATAACAGTAGACCGGATAACCGCCTTTATCGCTTATTTCTTGCTTATCCTGTGCTTATTTCTTGCTTATCCTGTCTGCAACATATCAAAGGGCACTTTGCTGAAAGTATAACCGAAACAGAACATCAGATTTTTTTTTTTGGTTTTTGGGGTCGTTTGAAAAAGTGGTCTGTGCGTCATGTACCACACCCATCCTCAGCACATCCAAATAGACACTCATTTTAAGGAATTTGGGTGTAACAGTAAAATCGGGTTGATCGTGGTGCACTCATTTCTTCTACAAGCAACATCGCCAAAAGAGCCATGCCACTCTTTTAAATTTGCCCTTCGCTTTCCTTAGCACTTTTTTTACACCATGCCTCCATTTCGCAACTATTCTCGCCACCGAAAGACTCCGCGAGCACTGATACTTGAAGCATTGACACGCCTTGAATTCCAACTATTCCTTGACGCGTCCCAGAAAGAGATGTTTACAATCACTCCTCTGTTCCTGAAAGTGTTCATCACAAAGCATTTTTTTAAAACCAACAGATACCTCAATCCAAGGACACCAATCTTCAAGTCGTCGACCTACCGGGACAAAGTCCTTACCACGGACAATGGGACCCTCTTCCAAGATGCTCTACGGTTATCTCCCGAGCAGTTCGAGTACGTGCTCGAGATCATTCGAGATCACTCGGTGTTTCAACGTCAGGGGAAGAAGCCCCAGATGGATGTCGCAATCCAGCTGAAAGTTGGCCTTCATCGCTTAGCACACGACGGATCATTGGTTTCATACAAAGCAATCGGTCGAGTATTGGGCGTAACTGAAGGGACAGCCATCAAGTACTCCCAGCGGGTCATCGAAGCACTCTGTGCCCATATCTCGAGATTCGTTTCCTGGCCCGATGTCGAGGCGAAGGCTATCATCAAGGCGGTTTTCGCGAAAAAGGGTTTCAAAGACTTGCTTGGGGCCATTGACGGTACCTTATTTCCTTTATACCGTGTGCCTTCAATGGACAAGAACAGCTGGGCAACAAGGAAAGGCAACTTCGCAATGGGCGCGACTGGCGTCTGTGATCATCGAGGAGTTTTCATCTTCTTTTCCACGGGATACCCGGGGAGCAGACATGACTCCGCAGCGTATAAGGACACCGAGCTCTATCGCTTCCAGAACCGGTACTTCGAGGGAGACGAATACATGGTCGGTGATGCGGCGTATGGGCTGTCACCTACTCTCATGACAGCCTTCAAAGGCGCTCTTACGCCCTGTGGTGTTCCAACCTGGTGTGGGGCTTGGGCACTATGTGCCTGAGTCGCACCTCCATTTTTATTTCTACGACGTATTAGCGAGTCTTCTGTGACTAGTAACTACAGGGACTATAAAAGACCTGTTGGTACCTGTCATCAATAAAACCTTCTCTTGTTCTCGTTGACTTCAGTCCGATTGTTTAATTAGTAAGTTAACTCCTAGAGAATATCACACGCCCAACAAGATCAAATTCAACAAAAAACTCAGTGGAACCCGGACGAAAGTGGAGCATGGCTTTGGTCTACTCAAAGGACGATTCAAATCCCTCCGCTGCCTTAGAATCCATATCAACAGCAACCAGAGCGTCTTTGAGGCAAGTAGGCATGTAGCGGCTTGCGTTGTCCTGCACAATATTCTTTTGACGAGTGGGATTCACAATCCGTATGAAAAAGAGACTGAGCGATGGATACAAGAGGAGGTCGAGGAAAGGAGGGCGAGGGGCACGATTGCAGAAAATGACAGTGGTAGCGAGGGTGGTAGTGACGACGATAACGACGATGAGTTGACTCCTGCTCAACAGAGACAGATGCGTGAGGAGGCATTAAACAAACGAATCACTATCATGGCCGCAGTTTTACAAAGAAGACGATGAGTAATAAAAAATATAGCAGTTCTTTAGTGATGATACTTGGATGAACTTCCACCGCCAGGACTTCTCTGCGGGCTAGGACTACATCTCTGTGGACTTTGTGAAGATCTCTGTTGCGTTACTCCCGTGTACTGCGCTTTCGCCAATTCCGCCTCTGCTCTCTTCATCTCTGCGGCTGCCTTAATTTTTTCGATCTCCAACTTCATCCTTTCAGCCTCCATTTCGGACTTCAGCTTCAAGGTCTGCATCTCGATGAATCGTATCTGCGCTTCTTGATACCGGCGATTATCCTCGATTGCCCTCTCCTCGATAGCCAGTTTCTGTCGTTTGAGCTCGTGCGCTGTTTCAGATATGTCAGATAAGTTCTTGAGCATGGCGACGTAATCCGACCCTTCATTTCCACGCTTGTTGGATGTCTTGGCCGGTGTCGTTGAGCTCCGGTGTCCGCGTACAGCGCTGGTTTCTGGGAGTCTATTGGGAGAGTCCGGCGGTCCAGCTCCAGTGCCTTGCCCGTCGCTCTCGTCGCTAGTGATGTCGTTGTCGTCCGGAATAGGTCGGTTGAGGTTGCCGGTAAGCTGATAGGGCTCCCTTGGGTTCAAGGACCAAGACGCAGACCAGACCTCGACCAAGATGTAGTAGAAGTGACAAATTTGGATGACCTTCTCCTTCAATGACTTGTTGGGCAGGTCTCCATTGCCGGTCTTGTTGAGAGCCAGGTTAGCCCTCTTCCAGACTTTCTTCATGTTATCGATCTTGTTCTTGATCTGAAAGCCATCAAGGGTTACCGGCTTCTCCTCCGTGGAAAACTTGAGATTGACCTTCTTAGCAATGCCTTCACGAACCTCGGTCTTAGGCATGTGGTAGCTGTTTCTGTCACTTGGACCGTCCAAAAAAGACCAAGTCTCTGGGTCCGCAAGCAGCTCTGCGATATACGTCTCCTGATCCATTGTGAAAACATGTCCTTTCGACCTCCCCTTCGCCTCTGACTGAGTAGGCGCGGAAGGCCGTCGAGGCAGTTTTTTTGGGACTGCGGGGGAATTGGAGGATACGCTGCTGGCAGTTAAAGTCGGGGAAGGGAATGCTGCCGAAAGCAGAGGAGAACGTAGTGATGAGGCAACAGAGACCGGTGATGACATATGGTCTTGAGGCTGCGAAGGATACGTCAATTGAGAAACATCCAGGGGTCCCGTGTTTGACGCAATACCAAGGGAGGCAGCGGTCGTTTGCAAAGGTCCATAGCGTGTGCCTGGCGCTGAATGGGTGGGGAACAAGGGATTATCGCAATGCTAGAAAAGAGACGCTTGTCACCATCTGCAACGAGGCTACAGTCTGACAAGAGAAAAGGTGTCGCGTGTTTTATTTACCTGACTCAGGGCCTGCAGCCGAAGAAGCTCCAAAGTAGAAAACTGCTGCTTTCGATGCAGTTGCTCTTGGTACTGTTGGTTCCTTGGGTACAGCTGATGCTGTTGATACTGTTGAGGCTGTTGAGGCTGCTGGTGTTGTTGAGGCTGTTGGTGTTGTGACTGTGGTGGTTGCCGTAGCTGGGACTGATGATGTAGAACGTCGCGAACAGGATCGTCAGAGAGTTGCTGCCGACTTTGCTGTTGTTGAGGTCGTCTGCTCATTCGAAAAAAGTCTTGGTTTGTTGCTCCATTCTGATGATAGAGACGACGAGATCGAATGCTCGAGCGGGTCAATGGAGTTTCCTGCTCGGGGTCAGATTCTTCTGCCCTGCTGATGGTAGGCGCAGGTAAAACGTCGTACTCAGGTGGGCGGGGAGTGAGGGGAGGGGAAGAAGGAGAACTGGAGTCAACCTCATTGGTAACAGTACGTTGCTCTTGCGACATGGGTTGCGGGGATGGCGACGGGTGTGCGATGAATGAAGAACAGGAAGCGAAAACAGTGGGACGTTGAGCTTGACTAGGGTGTGAGAACCTGATGTCGACGATTTTGCCCTAAACATCGTCCTTTTTGGCGAGTCCACGATGTCAACCGACGATGTTACACGAACAGCGTCCGCTCCTCCCCTTAACACAACATCGAGAACAACATCGCAGACAACATCGTGCACGATTTTTAGAACTGAGGGCGGCTAATAACGCCGATTACCAAGGCCGTGGAAAAGGCGATGCAGGACTACGAGTCTGCTGTCAAGGTCCATCTCGTCAATGTAGCAAAAAAGGCGTCGACTCTCCGATCCTTTTATGGCGGCGCTAGGTTCAAGCAAGACAAGTGCGACTATAGAGAGGCCCTGCGGCATGACCTTGATAAGGCTACAACCGCGATCCTACAGATGCGGAAGCATGTCCCCGATCGGCAACTATCAGACAAGGATCTCGCGGATGTGCTCCACCATCTTGATGACGATATCAAGGGTTCCATGGCATTTTTCGATGGATTGCCGAATGTAAAAGAATACGATTGGGCACCATATCTGCGACTCATGGACGAGGTAAATAAGCGACCGGAGATTGAGCGCAAAACGCTCCTAAAATCCAAGTCGTTGACGAGGCGTCGGAAGAAGATCGCCAGATCTCTCTTCGAACGAGGATTTCTGAATTTGAATACTCTGCCGGACGACAAGCGTAATGCCTTTCTGCAGTCGCCACTCGTGATCGGGATAGGTAATGGTGATTTCCGTGGTTGGAAAGGTCAGAGCCACGGCGGTAGCCAGTTTACCAGGAACTTAATGCGACAGGCAAGCATTGAAGACTTTTCTAAGAGAAGCGAGTGGCAATTGAATGATTCTAATATTTTGGCTTCCCCTGGCATTACTAGACTCGGGATCTCGTCAAGGACTTGGCAAGGAGCAAGAAGTCACCAGTGGTGATCGAGTTGGTCAAGGTCCCAGAGTTCCGGACGTCGATTTTTTGCTGTTCGTGCCACTCTCGGATGAGAGTCCGGGGCCGGTCGGTAATCTGCGACGAGTGCAAGTGGGAGCGCGACCGGGACCACAACGCTGCCACGAATATGTCCAGCGCTGTGTTGTAGTTTCTCCGCAATGGGCAGTGGCCCGCTCCTCTTGACTATGAAAGGGCCAAGCTTGTCGACAAAACAACAACATCAACAATAACGACGCTCGAAACATACAATCGGCAGCCACAGTCTTCAGACCAATCAGAACGCCGAATTTTTGGTCAAATAACGAGGTTCCTCATAGTAAAGGGCCTTGTTGATGAATGCCTACAACTTTTGATCCACTGGTCTTTTCGACATGCGGACAACGCTGCTCTGTCGAGAGAATCAAAATCTCCGCTCGACTAACCCGCACGCAACAACATGAGCGCTCGTCTGAACCTCTACACCAGTTACCGTGACGCTGAGCGCACCTGGCTCCACTCCTTCACTAGTGCCGCAGCAGCTACAGAAGACCCTGGTGATCCATCAACCATTGAAGAGTGCTCCCTGCACTACGGAGAGCTGGCCTTCCTTCTCGCCGGCCTAAAGCCTTGTGTCCTGATCCAACTTCCGACGCTAGATCTAACCCTCAGTCTGTACCGTCATGTCCTCCAATCCCAATGGACGCAGCTCCCTGCTTATAAGCAACAGAGCTTGCAGCAACAACATGAAGATATGCAGGAGGAGGAACACGCATTAGGACTGCACTGTAAAATGATCACACAAAACGTGCGGTCGCCAGAGATGCCACTTCAAGGATGTGTCCTCGTCTGGGCTGACCAAACCGTTCGCTCTCATCCACAATCGGACCTGATCCAACGTGGTATCAATCTTTTATGCCCATTATCGCACTATGACCGAGAAGACACAGTCCCAGGAGTGCAATCTGTCATATCTGAAACAGATTTAGCCATCATGCTGGATCTTCCAGGACGATTACCAGAGAGCGAAACTGAGATGCACCAGATGATAGAGGTTTCATATTGGCATCAGGAAGAGGTGGCCGACATAGCAAATGACAGTCCCTCAGAACCACAGCCGACGCTCCTAACAGCCTTTGCCGCACAACCAGATCAGATACCCAACGTGCAATCTCATTTCAAAAGATACAGGGACGCTGTTCGTGAGAAGTATGGGATGCGGTTAAAACTTCATGTTCAATCCATGGCCGACATGCTATAAACACAAATAAAAGGCACACACACGATATTCGTGGTTTTCTGTTTAATTGATGCATTATGATGGACTGGTAACTATTTGGAAGACAGGAAAGAACTGTGGGAAGGAGTAAAGTTTTTCAGTCTTTTTTTTTCTTTTTTTTTTAGTAGTAAAAGAATATTATCTATTGAGCAAATAAAACAATTCCTGTGTGATAGACCGCGACCAGTTGCTCCACTATCTTCTTCTACTTGAGCGTGAGCCCGTGCTGGCCGGAGATGATTTACTAGCTGCGGGTGATGCCTTGCTGGAAACGGCAGGAGAAGCCTTCCTTGAGGTCGCTGGCGAGTTCTTGAGAGACGATGCCGGCGAGGCTCTGCTTGACGGGGTTGCTACTCCCTTTGTCTTCTTCACCGGTGTGTCTTCCTTCTTCTATACACATCAACCAAAGATGAAGGACGCATAGGTGCATGTTAGCACATCACGTTTAGATCACCAAATAATTCTAGCAAAATCAGATTGAACAAGAACGCGTATACATACCACAGCCTTGACAGGCTCATCCAGCTTGTCGTCCGAGATCAGGCACTTGATCAAGTAAGCACATCGCCGCTGAAGTTCGAGAGGCGTGCGGCTCTTCAAGAACCAGTCAAAACGGAAGAGTGGGCTCTTTCGAATTTCATCCCTGATCCTGTCATATACATCGTCAGAACCGTATCCAAGGCGCTCCAGCATGACAATCAAAAATCGATCCTCCTCTTCAGTGTAATTCTTGGTCTTTGTCTGATTGTAAGTAATCTTGAGCTGCTGCAGCGGCACGCGATGACGGTGAATGACTGCGCTGAGTTGATCTTGTATGTCTGACTGACGCTGCAGCTTGCTTTCACCCTTTTCAATAGCTGCGATGATGCGCTCATGATCTATATCATGTATAACGAGCGAGTATTAGCGACCAGTCCTGTCGCATAACGACACACTCGAGAACAGTGTTCAAGTTTTCTGCATACCTGCAATCTCCGTGTAACGCTTCCAGAAGACCTTGGAGTAGGCCTTGACTTCCGCAGGCGTCTTCCCTTCAATCTCATTAGCAATCTCCGACAAATTGCTGCGTCCAAACTTCTCGCAGGCCTTGTAGAATGAAATAAAATCGCGCTTGCTCCAGTTCTCAAATCCCTATTTATCGCCAAAACAAAAGAAATGAGATAAGTATGCAATTCGCAGCAATTACAGACCCTGGACAGGCAAGGCAGTGGATGAGCAACCTACTTCTTGCAAGAGTTCTTCCTTATCGGCCACTTCCTCGTCTGTCAAAGGCTCTGCGGTGTCGATCAACGCCTGCTCACGATGTTGTTGCTCCTCGAGCTCCTGTTCGGTCATATTAGCCGCCTCAGCGCCGACAGCCTTTGGTACACGATAGCCAATCGATTTGCGATAAAACAAGACTTCCTTCTCCTGGAGCTCATGAAGACGCTGTGGATAGAACTGGAAATCCTGGATATTGAGTGTTTTTGGAGGGCGTGGTGCCCTGTTCGTTGGCGCCTTTGGTGCAACACGCAAAGCATCTCTGTAATAGTCATCGACCGCATAGTTGGCCTTGCGCTCTCTCTTTGCAGGCGTAATCCAGAGAAGACTGCCGTCGGCCTTTCTCTTGTTGCTCCAGTCCTCTCCTTGCCAGTCATATGCGCTTCCTTCGGCGTTGGTAAACTTTGCCAAATCTTCAATTCCGACATTGGAGTACTTTTGGTTGAGCTCCGCCGTCTTTTCTTCTCCACGACGAAGGATTTGCTCGATATCAGGATCGTATGAGAAGTTGTCTGAAGCTGCTTTAAACACGTCTGCTGCACCATGTTGGATCATCGTCAATAGTTCGTCTTTGCTAGCGATCTTTTGTTGCTGTGCCATCCGTCCTTGTTGAATGACTAGCTGATCCAAACGCAGCTTTTGTGCCGCACGCTCCAAGACCTTTTCCTCAATCCCATTCTAGATCACAGGAGAGAAGCAGAGTGAGTACATCGCCTTCCTTGCTTCGAGTGGATCCACTACAACTCATGTGCCCGCTGACATCAAGTAGCCTTACCTCTGTCACGAATCTGAAGACGTAGACCTGCTTCTTTTGACCGATACGATGCGCTCGATCCTGTGCCTGAAGATCCACCTGAGGGTTCCAATCGCTGTCATACAGGACAACGATATCAGCCGTGACCAGATTGATACCAAGACCTCCGGCTCTGGTTGTGAGCAAGAAGATGAACTTTGAGCTATCAGGTTTGTTATATTCATCAATCGCGCTCACTCGATCTTCGTGGTTAGTTTGGCCATCGATACGGCAGTACTCTATATATGGGTAATAAATAGATATATTGATAAATTATCAGGAACTGCTTTCATGAAACCAGTGCTCATCATTATATGAGGATCCAGGTGCTCACCATATCCACGGAAAACACAATAATCCTCCAGGATGTCGAGAACACGACTCATTTGACTGAACAACAGCACACGCGATCCCTGCTCCTTCATGCGCTTCAGCAGCTTGTCCAAAACGACCATTTTTCCTGCATTGTCGATAATGTGTTGGTCGGTAGTGTAAGGTGGGCCAGGTTCTGCACCATCGAACAAGTAGGGGTGATTACAACATTTACGGAGCTGCATCACAATGTTCAACAGCCTGGTCTTTCCCTCACGCTTGTTGGCGCCCGCTCCATTGACAGCATCGATATCCTTCTCTAGAATGCGCTGGTACCACTTGCGTTGCATGGGCGTCAACCCAACATACAGGTTGATCTCCTTCTTGGGCAGTAAACTCTTCTCCACGTCTGACTTGATGCGACGCAACAAGAAAGGGCGTAGCACCTTGTGTAGCTGTTGAACAACCTTGTCCTGATCTCCGCCCTGATTCTCGAACCACGCATCAAAGTCCTCTGAGGAGCTGAAAACATCCGGTAGCAAGAAATTAAGAAGAGCCCAGAGTTCATGCAGATTGTTCTGAAGGGGCGTTCCTGTGATCAAGAGTCGGTTCTTGGAGTTAAAGGTGCGGATGATCTGTGAAAGCTGGGAGTTTTCGTTTTTGATACGATGAGCCTCGTCAATAACAATGTACTGCCAGGCAAACTTCTTGAGGTGAGTCTTCTCCAGCAGACAGATGTCGTACGAAGTCAAGCACACGTCGAACTTCTGAGTCAAAAGACGCGATTGAATCATTGCCGCCTATGAATAAAACAGAATATAACTAGGTGAGCTGCTATCCCTCTTTCTTGGCTACTTTGTCCTTGATCTCGTTCGTATTGCTTACGCGCTCTTCCTTGTTAGCATGGAGCATAAAAACATTCAAATCCGGGAGCCATTTGTGGAACTCGTTCTCCCAGTTGTGAAGGGTTGACTTTGGTACAATGACAAGATGGGGGCCTGAAACACCTTGGATGTGCTTTAAATAGCCTAGGAATGAGATCGTCTGCAAAGTCTTTCCCAAGCCCTAGATTCCAATAGTGTATTGTAGAGGATTAGGAACGCTATATCATTATCGGTATATCGAACGGTTATCCGTCACTCAGTGCCTTTAGCATACCATCTCGTCCGCCAAAATTCCGTTGATGCCGTTCTTGTACAATGATACCATCCAATTAAGTCCTTGGATTTGATAATCACGTAAAACTCCGTTCTTAATATCTATTGTCAGGAAAAAGTACTGTAAGCAGCCAAATTCAAGGACACAAAGACTCAGCAGATTGACTAGGAATGCACACATGTACAATGAGCCCGATACTTTACATGCAGGGGATTCAGTAAACACGAAAGAACTGTCATCGTTCTCGTTCTCTTCGTCGTTCAACAGCTCCTGATCTTCCTCCTTTTCCGTTTTGCGACCGATGCGAGAGCCCCTGGGCGCCTTGACTTTCTCCTTCACATCCTCGCCGCGTTCCTTTAACAACTTTGCAAACTCGGGATCCTTGGCCTTCTTCAAATCAATAAAATGTTTGAACAGCTCTAAGATAATGCAATATCATGAACTGGTTAGATTAGACAAGAATCAGATCGGAACATGAAATAACCATAATTCAATGAATACTCTTTACCTGTTTGGCCAAGGAGGTAGGAGATTCGGTTCGAAGTGTCCACGAGCTATATCAGAGAACATTACACTCCAGATCAGCTAAGCAGTCCACTGCGCAATTGACTCGCCATGTGCAATGCAGCGAGATCTGATCAGGTACCGTACCTTGGCTTTGTCCATCTCCACCATGTCGCTCTCAAAGTTCTCCTTCTGCTGCTGGATCAGGGCACGATCCTGCTCGCGCTGGGCCTTTCGCTCTGCTTTCTGAATCTTATCGAGTTCTTTTTTTGACAACTTCTCAGGTCTCTCGTCCGACTAGGTAACACCAAATCACCAAAACAGAGAAATACAATCATTAGATTTACGACATAGTAGGGCAAACTACACTATGCGAAATTGACGTATGAGTGCAATAAGCTCAAGATGTTGGCTTACGCTGTGCATGGTCTCGTCTTCAGAGACATGTTCAACAACCTATATCATTCAGTAAAATAGGACTTAGGTTAGTCATCGATTCGTGGTGTGGTGCCATTGGAGAGCACTTTTTCCGAGAAGCCGGTGTGGAGTTGCGAGGGTCAAAGATAATGTGATCAAGCAAGTAGTACCTCTTCTCTGTCCATTCTGTATATGAGGTTGTGTGCCTAAAGCATTGCGTAATAAGGAAGAGGTGATGAGTTTTCAAGTTGATCTCGTCTGCCTGCTTGCTGTGCTCTGTTTGTTTCCTGAAGTTGACGCGTTGAAGTTTCCAGTCGGTCAGCTTACGATTTGTGCAGAGTCGAGGCGAGGTCGGGTAGACGAGAAACTGGATGTCTGTATAGAAGCTACCGAAAGAAGAGAAGTGCGAGGTGAGTGAGTGAGTGTGGGTGAGTGTGAATGTGTAGTCGAGCGAGATGAGATGGGTGAGGAAGAACGAAGGAGTTGGCAAAAGGCGAAAGACGCAAAAATGAAATCAAAAGCAGATCCAAGCCACAAGCAAGCTGTCTCCTGCCAATTGTGCGTCTGTCTGTTTGAGCATACACCGTACGGTGAACTATAAGGCCTGCTGCACATCCAGATCCATGACGCCTAAAAACCACAGTGACTATTGATACCGTTGATCGAATATAAGTAGCGCAAGACGCGTCGAAAGTCAAAAAAATGCGACGCGTTCTGGACGTTCGTGTTTGAGAAGAACGTGCCTTGGGCCTCATATGGCTCACGCAAACCAGATCGGTCTTGGTTTTTATGATCCTACACATATGAGCTACCTGCGCTGAACACAGAGATCATGATATGAGTGCGTTTGGGGTTACAATTGCGTTGGATCTCTCTAACATGGATCTTTATTCTGGAACCACGGATCTTCGATATTTTGCTATTTCAATTGGCAAGCGTACAGGGATCAGTCGGTCAATCTTCAGTATCGTAGTGTAAGCGATAGATCGTAAAGTACAGTTTGCACTGGTGAAACGCCCATGGAAACGTAGTTTCTCAACTAAAAATCTCGGTGACGTCGATTCAGCTAATAAAATAGGGTACTATCCTTCACCTCCATCAGCACCTTCCTTTCCTCTTGACACCATGGCTAGAAATGAAGAGAAAGCACAGTATGTCCTTAAGCCTGTTCTCCTATTCGACTACACTATAAGATGCAGGATCGCATTCTCTGGAACTGGATTCACTGATCGAATTTTTTTCCCAATGAACGGCGATGTAGATCTATGCTGTATCGCTTTCGCGAGGCAAAGAATGCTGAGCTAGGTGGATCAAAGAAGCTGGAAAGAAGACCTTACCGCATATCAGAAGTGAGCTCCCTTGCTGAGGCAGAGAAATGGCGCCGCAATGTCATTGGCGATATCTCAAAGAAAGTATCCAAGATCCAGGACTGTACGTGTCAATGCCGTCGTCTTGCCGCCAAAATCCTTGTTGAATTGTCGTTATGGATCAGCGTATAAATCTTGAGACTTGGTACTCACCTTGCTTCTTTTTTTTTTGGCCCCGTGTCAAAATAGCCGGTCTGTCTGATTACCAAATCCGAGACCTGAATGACGAGATTAACAAGCTGATGCGCGAAAAGTATCGATGGGAGCAGCAAATTAAGGATCTCGGAGGCGTGAATTATAGGGTAACAGGACAAAGCAAACTGCTTGAGAGTACCATCAGAAGTCAAAGAATCATTTGAATCTGGATTACTGATTGCGTGCTTTTGCATTCATCTCATCGCAGATAACGGGACCAAAAACGCTAGATGCTCAAGGCAAGGAGGTCCCAGGTGCACGTGGATATAAGTATTTTGGGCGCGCCAAAGACCTGCCGGGAGTCAAGGAACTGTTCCAACCACAAGGTAAGCGTCTTTTTATCAGATCTCAATTGGTATCATGGTGGTATCAGTGCGCATTTATGACATGAGGACTGACGCAGGGACGACTCTTCTTTCACATGTAGCGCTGACGCTGAAGGAGAAGACCAGAGCTGAATTATACCGCTATATTGATGCGGATTATTACGGATACAGGGATGAAGAGGATGGAACGCTTCTAGAATTTGAAGAAGAACAAGAGGAGTTGGGTACGACTAAGAACAAATTTCTTACAATTAACTTATGACCGAGTCATCGTATTGAAGTACTGACCATTTATCTATATTCCTTATCGAATATTAGCAATGGTGAAAGCGCTAGAGAAAGCAAACGCGGAGGAAGAGGATGGCATGGACGTGGATGGCCAGGGTGAAAATACCCAGCCTCTGGGCAAGTTGTATGTTCCTTCACAGAAGGAGGTCGAGGAGTACTTGGTGAAGAGGAGGAAGCAGGCTATTCTGGATCGCTATATCAGCGAAGAAGTCGTTCAGAGTTTGTAGCAGCACTCATCATGCCCCCTATCATTCCAATTGTACTATACATCATCTACAAAACTAAACTCTTCAGACCTGGGCCAACGATGGATATGGCGACTAGATACCCTAAAATACTGATCTTGGCAAGAGCGACCTCAATGAGTATAGTAATTTGTGTGTGCACTCCTCTCAGTTTATTGTGTGTGCAATTGAGGATAGCACTTCATCTCGGTAAACATACATCTCAATGGTCCGTTTTAGGCGAGTCCGTGCTGTTGCCTTGGGCACGAGCAGAGAATCCGTTAACACCATGCCATAACTTTGATTCAGCGCGTGCTTACTCGATCTTAGTGCCATTGCGGTATGAGTCGATACGCCGTTCTCTCGAGATATCGACCAACTAAGTACAAGAGACAATGTTGATGAGGAACACAAAAGGTCAACTAAAAGGAACAACCCAGACACAAGAAACATTTTTCCCGCTTTTCCTTTGAGCACAAAACAAGTAGAAAAGTTTCTCCTTTTGCCTGTTTACCACCAACCTCCATCGCCCTCCAGTCAAATCCACAGCTGCACGCATCCTTTGCATAACCATCAACACGAGCCAGCGTCCACGCCATCGAACCTCCTCGAGGCCACAACTCGATTGCTGAAGAATAGGCCTTTTAAAAAAAAGGCGAGTTCAGGAACCAGGCACAGATGAGAATCCCCCGTCAAAGCGAGGAGCTGCTCTAGAGCTTTTGTTGTTGTTTTTCTTTTTTTTTTCCTCTCTACCCCTGCCTTACACCAACAACCAATTCCACTTCACACTTTACTCCCGGCTGGTCATTTCCACCCTTAGTTTGCAAGAATGAATGACGAGCAAAAGCTGGAGGATCTCCGCCGAAGGCTCGAGAGGGAGAACGAAATCCTCAATGCCACCCGCAATATCCGCAAGATTCAGGAGAGTGAGGCGGCCAAGGCTTCGAGCGATATCACTATTGAAGAAACCCAGCAACGCATCGACTACTTCCAGAACGAGATGAACAAGCTGCTCTCGAGGATGTTGGACGGCCCCGGCCCGGGGCCCATGAACGCGCCCATGAACGCGCCCATGAATACTGGTGGATCAGGTCAGTCAATTCAGTCGTCCCACAGTCGTCAACCATCCAACTCCAGTTTCAACCCTGGCTCTTCAGATGACCCCTCGTTAAATAGACCATTGTCGACAGTGGGTAAGTGGCAATTTTGGCAGCATTCAACAATCCTCTTCTCGTTAGTTGCATTTGATCGTGAGGAACAAATATATTCAAACGTGTATAAATGGAATGGGCTGAAGTGCAGTAAATTGACATAGCCCTTCTGATTAACGGCGCTGCTTATCACATTCTCATAGACCTGCTGAAGACTTCCAGAACAATCACTACGAACAAGGTCGTTTACAAAATGCACGAACTGGCATACAAACTGGAGGTCGAGAAGAAACTGAAGCTGGCATCGGAGAAACTGGAGCAGTTGGGGATGAATGCCAAAGATGGAAACGAAGAGAGCAGCGAAAAGGTCGTTCTTTTGAAGCGTGCTCTTCAAAAGTATCAGGGGCTCTACATCCCAAGTCAAAGTAAGAAAGGGTTTTTTCGAAGGATATCCATGTTTTGCAAGAAGTCCTTAGACTGACGGCTCCCTGCTTTGGTATTCTAGATGACGATACGATGGAGTCTCCAGGAATGGCTCTCCGGCGCCCTATGACCGGTATTCTGCATGTCCGTATTGCTGGGATCAAGCATCAGAGCAATGCCCCAACCCGCGATTCTCGACCCGCAGAGTCTATGGCTGTGATCAAGATCGACGGTGCTTTGAAAGGAAAAACGAGGATGGCCCGTAACGGAACAATGGGTATTCGATGGAACGAAGACTTTGACATCCCTGTCCGCAAAGCGAGCGAGATCGAGATCACGGTGTATGACAGGCCCGATCACACAGCGGTGCCTATCGGCATGTTCTGGCTCAAAATCTCTGATCTTGTCGAAGAGCTGAGGAGAAGAAAAGTCGAAGCCGATAACGACGCAGCCAGAGCAGCCGGTGATGTTCATGATCTAGCTGTCAAAAGTCCCGGTTCCCGCCATCGTTCGATTTCCTTTGGTGAACCTGCCTCCAACGCTGTGGATGGTGTGGATGCATGGTGGGACCTAGAGCCGGCTGGACAGATTGGAATCAAATTTAGTTTCGGTATGATGGATAACTCAAGTCCAGCCATTGAAATTGCGTGCATCTTTCAATGGCCCTTTACTGATGATGGTTCTACATGAACTTAGTTAAGGACGTGGCTGTACGAAAGCGACCCTCGAAACTGGGCCGTCAAGGAGCTGTCCGCAAACGCAAGGGTGATGTGCAGGAGGTTCAAGGCCACAAGTTCATGTCTCAAAAATTCTACCAGATCATGATGTGTGCCCTCTGCAACGAACTGTTCACAGGGAAAGGATCACAGTGCGAAGGTAAACTCCTACTTCAACAGGTGACATGTTAACGGTGCGTTATGCTATACGTTATTCATTTTACTCGTTCTTTATTGTTTGATATCTTAGATTGCGCCTTTACATGTCATACGAAATGCGCGGAAAAGGTTTTTATCAAGTGTATTTCCTCCAGCACTGCTGAGGATCCCGACGAAGCCAAGCTGAACCACCGCATTCCTCATCGTTTCGAAACGTTCACGAACTTGTCCCCGAACTGGTGCTATCACTGCGGTCATATGTTGACCTTTGGACGCCGACACAAGATGTGCACTGGTAAGCAGACATGGACACGTTCCTGTAAAATACTTCAGCGTCATCTCTACGCGACTCATTCTGATCCGACTATTGACTCTTTCAATTTCTTGTAATAGAGTGCCCAGTGTTCGCGCACGATGGATGCAGCGACCTCGTCCCGAACCACTGTGGTATGCCCGCAGAAACGGCCAACAAGCTGATGGAGGAGATCAGACGTCGCAACCAAAGTAGCAGACATCAAAGAGCATCCCCAGATATCAAACGCAGCCCGCAACAGACGCCTTCAGCTGCGACCGAGGCGCAATCCCCTGATGTTGAGCAGGAGCGCCTCCAGCAGCAAATGGAACAAATGAAGTTGCAACAGCAACAAGAGCAGGAGGATCAGCGTCTGGCGGAGGAGAAGCGACAGCATCAGCAGCAGCAGAAGGCACAGATGCTGCAGCAACAGCAGGCATATCAACAGCAATTGCAGCACCAGCAGCAAGAATCCGAGCACGCCTACAAGCAGGAGCAAACAGCTGTACAGACCAGTCGACCGGACGCTATTCGAGACGTTGATCCTTTTCGCAGAGAGCAACAGCGGCTGGAGCTGTTACGCTTGGAGCAGGAACGCACTCAGCAATACCAGCAGCAACATCAGCAACAACAACAGCAACAACAGCGCCCTTTCCCGGTCATGCCCAAGCCTCATATGCCGACCTTGAAAATCGTGAACAAGCAATCTGCCCAGACTCAGCCCTCGCGCAAGTATGGCTTGAACGATTTTCACTTTCTGGCTGTACTGGGTCGAGGAAACTTTGGAAAGGTCATGCTTGCTGAAGACAAGAAGGGTGGCGAGCTCTATGCTGTTAAGGCGTTGAAGAAGGATTCTATTGTGCAGCATGATGAAGTCGAAAGGTACGGATATCAAATATTGCTATGTTTGTCTATCTACATCTGCAATCTCGCCTTTCAATCTGTTTAACAATTTGTAACCCTTGCTACGATCTCATCATAGTGCAAAATCTGAAAAGCGAATCTTTCAGGTGGCGAACAAGGAGCGTCACCCCTTTTTGACGACCCTGCACTCTTGCTTCCAGACTAACACTCGTCTATACTTTGTTATGGAGTATGTCAGAGGAGGCGATCTGATGATGCATATTCAGCGTGACCGACGATTTGGCGAGCGACGAGCAAAGTTCTACGGATGCGAGGTGCTGCTGGCTTTGCAATACTTTCACCAGAACGACATTGTCTATCGGTAAGGCCATCGAGGCATGGAAAGCATTGAAGTTTAGATTTTGACATCGTGCGCGCTCTTATCAATATTATCCCTAATACGTCCTATTGTGTTTTTCTTCATACTGCAGCGATTTGAAGTTGGATAACATCCTACTGACTCTTGATGGCCATGTCAAGATCGCCGATTATGGCCTCTGTAAGGAAAATATGCCCCATGGAACGACCACCAGGACGATCTGTGGTACACCAGAGTTTATGGCCCCAGAGATTATCGAAGAGCAGCCCTATGACCGCTCGATTGACTGGTGGACATTTGGTGTCCTCATGTACGAGATGCTGCTCGGTCGTGCTCCCTTCTCTGGAGAGGAAGAGGACGACATTTACGACTCGATCATGGATGACGAGCCCATTTTCCCCCAAGGCTTTGGTCGCAACGAGCAGGCACTTCTTCAATCGGTAAGGGACATGTGTCCTCGCAATATGAATCTTTCGAATCAGTCTTATGAGAACAAAAACTAACCATTGATCCGCTTTTCTCTTCGGATCGTTTACAAAGTTGCTTATGAAGGTGCCTCATCTTCGTCTGGGCGCAGGACCCGGAGATGCGGAGGAAATCAAGGCCCACGCGTACTTCCGCGACGTGAACTTTGACGATGTGTACCACAAGCGCATCCCACCGCCGTTCCTGCCCAAGGTGACATCTGCCAAGGATGTCTCCAACTTTGACCCCGAGTTTACGAGAGAGAGTCCCAGTGAGACTCCATCTGATTACCAGCTCAATCATGTCGAGCAGGGCTTTTTCCAAGGATTCTCCTATGTCTCGCCATGGATTCAACCTTAAGCGCCTTTCATTTTGTGCTTACACCTCTTATAAATACATACACATCTGCTCACATAATAAATATACAGCGCGATGCGGCTTTAACAAGCACAACTTCAGCAAGCAAATGAGGCAAAATGCATGTAAAGTGTTACTTTTACTCTAGTCGCAACGCAGATAGGACTTCAGTATGTCGTAATTTGCCGGCCAAGAGCTGCAGAAAGTCCATGGCGCCTGCATCGGGCTGAGTGTGTTTGTCGAGGTAGATTATAACTACAGAGACATGTTTATCGATCCGCGCAATGTAATAGGTACATCCGATCTTGTGGTCGTAAAAGTACTGGCTTCGGAAATGGCGGAGGATATTGACACTACCCTGCATGATTGAAATGATGTTCGGCCAATGGTCTCGTGGAGGTTCCTATGATAATAGACGGTGGAGTGTCAGTGATATTGGAGACCAGCGACATTAGCTCCGGTGAGGAACAAGAGACGACAAGGGTAAAGGAGACATTACCGGTGGATAGCTGTAAATGCAAGGAAAGGAGTTAAGACCAGTCGGGGATTCGTATGGCGCATTTGCACTGACAAAGCCCATGGCAGAGAAGCGGACATCTCGAGATATCTCGTACACAAACGAAACACTATGCGGACCAGCCTTCTTGCGGAACGTTCTGATCCTAATAATAAGAAAGCACAGAGAACAGCGAAGTAGCCATACGCCAATGTTGAGTCCAAATGCATCACGCGCAGTTTGCATCACGCGTAGTTCCACCCTGATATCTTCAGCCATATCAAATAACATACATTCCGTGCAAGTCTGGTTCGATATTCGCCCAAAGGCTCCGCTCGTCGCCCCCCATAGCCTGCTCCTTCTCCAGCAGAACATTCATAAAGTAGATCGTCATCTTGCACTTCTCGCTGGCGATCCATCGACCCAGCCACTGTAGGTGATTGGGATGCAAATTGAATTTCCCTTTGACCGCCGACTTGTTCTTATCCTCTGAACTACTCGCAAAGATGCTGTATCGCCATGAGGTCTCCTCAGGTCGATGGTAAGACTTGTCTTCATATTCCTGCTCAGAAGATATCCGCCGCCATTCTGCGAGGGCAACGCAGGCAAGGTGCAAATTGGTAACGGACTTTTGGATGTCGTACTCAGAGACGGCTTTATCCATGACAAGTCCGTGCTTTAGTACTCGGATCTCGTACCCAATGCCAACACCAAGGACCGAGACTTGGATCTCGAGAGATGCTGAGTCGAATGTCTGGAGAGCTTGCTCTGCGTCGATAAGTAGATTGTCCACATCAATATCAACGGTCGATGATGACAATAGCCGATAGCTAACCACCGATTCCCACAAGAAAGTAGAAGTTAGTTTATGAAAATTCACGGGAAACAGATCCTTCTATGAAAATGTGAATCCACTATTCTTACGTTCGGATCAGAATCATCCTAAGACTGCATAGTTCTCGGAGAATGGTATAGAGCACAACATGATCGGCGGCGGTCTGTTCCTCACGTCCGTTAGAGCTGCTTCCCTGATAATACTGCTGGTGATAAGTTGGCGAGAGGTTGCTGTTGTTGGGTATAATATCGAGAACTCTCGAACTGTTGTTGCTGCTGGTGCTCCCTCCACCCGCGAGATTGTGGGAGATGTACTGATGAATACTGGGCTGGCTTACTTCAGACATGTTCATGACTGGAGAGTTATGGCCTGATGCTCCGTGCCGTACTGCTCCTACAATTGCCTTGGAGAGGTCCATTTCCGCAGAGCCATAGCTTCCAATGCTCGTATCCCGGTAAACCAAAAGTTCTCGATCGATATCCACGGCAATCTCGCTGTATATTTGGTATAGATGCTAAACATATTTGACCACGTCGCGTTCAAGTCAGCTGCGACCATACATCGCTGCAAGCAAAAGATAACCAGGATTGGAATGTACCTACGTCTTCTCTTCTGAACAATTTCGGTTTCAGAAATTGCATGGAGCTATATAGACTCTCGCATTGGATAACCCTTGAACATATTGACCCAGCCGTCGGGTGTGCCTATGGCGTGCCATCATGGTTTAATGGTCCGTTACTTTCCTCATTCCGTTATTGATTATTTCGGGCAAAACAAGCTACCTTGCTAATTCTCATGAGGTGCTTATTAGCACAGGCATAGTCAAAGGAGCCTAAAGCCTTGATCAGCTCGGCGCAATCTTGCGGAAACATGGTCAGAATGATGGAGGCCAACTCGGCGGCAAGCCAACCATTTCTATCCTATGGGCGCTTATCACGTGTATGAGACCCACTATGGTGGGTTTGGAGCAGACGGAGTCCTGTCCAGTAGTATAAGGGAACACTTAGCATTGGTATTCTTGTTCTTTTAATGTCGCCCCACTCAATGGCCTTTCTGCGTTCTATCTATGTGTGGTGATCTGTCATTCAGTCGTTCCAATGGTGTATAGCACCCAAGAGTTCATCGTTTTTGCGTACTCTGCAGAGTCCTGCTTCGCGTGTTATCTTCCTTTTACTTGCTGTCCACCTGTGCTTCTCTCAGCTCATGCTTCTGCTGCTCGGTTATCTCAGCGTATTTGCCCTGTAATTAAAAAAGAGCAGCCATTTAGCATTTCGAAAAAAGAATCGTAGATGATATCTCAGTCAATTACTCCAGTCCTAGATACTTTACCTTCAAAGAGTTTCCGCTAACATCAAAGGCGCCCATCATAGCGCCCATGCTCACACATCCAAAAACCATGGTCTGGGGGCTGCGCTGGAATCCACCGGCGACCATTCCTGCAGCACATCCAGCAGCAATAGAGTTCCAAGCGTCCTTTTTCTCACGGATGTTTCCGACAGCAGAGTCGGTCGCTGCAAAGACACCGGCCATAGCGGCTAATTAAAATAATGCCGAAGAAAGTAATCGAGAAAAAAAAACGCGGAAGAGAGTTAGAGGGTCCGAAAGGATATTTGCGTCGAAATAATGGCTGTGATTTGATAGGGGGAATGTCCTGAAGCGAGCAATATTCCTTGAGCTGAGAGAAACGAGGATAACAGCCAAGATAACGATGCATATATCAGTACTGCGAGGAGTGGTATCGTTTCTGAAGCTGTTAATTGATCCATGATGGTAAAAGGATTTAGGCTGGGTATGCAACAGGTCTTCGGATATCACCTCCGAGATATCCCAATGTAAGATATAGATTCCTGTAGCGATTCCTGTCTCCGTCAACGTAATACGCCTTGCTTCGGACTCGGATGACTGGAAAATAATGTTGAAGGCGGATGAAAAGAGCTCCATTAAGAAAATAGCCGGGGCGAGGGTTCTGTAGTTTTACCAAAAATTCCGATGGTGCCTCCAGTTCGTGAAAAAACACCGATGGCTCCTTGTGAGTGGCTTCCGATCGAGTTCTGAGCAGCAGAGACGAGAACACCGACACCGGCACCGATGGCGCCGGCCTGGAAACCCTCCTTAAGGGGGGACTTGGCGTGGTAGATGACTTCCTCTGGGGCGGACATGACAGTTGTGTGATGCGAGGTGATGATGGCGTGAGTGGGGAGTTGAGCTGTGTCGAATCGATCCTGAGCGAGGCCGGTGCAGCGCGTTTCGGGACAAAAACAAATCCTGGATCAATCACGTGTAGTCGCCATGCCACTTAAAAAAAAGGGAGCAGGACTTTTCAGGCATAAACCTCCTGATTGGCTGGCAGACTTTTTGGACGGAAATAAGTTTTTTAAGGGTGGTAATAAGGACCATCCTATTTTGGAACGCAATCTTCTGACCGTCAATCAGACTCAATTCCTTGTGCCTGTTTGACAACGGCTAACTGACATCTTTGTCCCGCCTGGACAGTATTGAGGCCCTTCACCTCAAGCAAGGTCTTCCTTACTCCTGCAATTGTGGTCTGGAAGTACTCGAGCGTACATTTCCTCTTCTTTGTTGAGCCAGCGGCAATGACGATCTCCGATATCATGTTTTTCAGATCGGCCTCAAGATTCTGAAGCTCCTGCTCTTGATCTTTTTCTCTGGCTATTCTTTTCTGTTCCGCCTTTTCTGCCCTTTGTCTATGAAGTAGAAGAAGGTTTGCTGGTGGAAAGGTTTGCTCCAAAGACGGTGGAAGTGTTGAATCAGGTGAAGGATCAAAATCATTCTGGTCGGCCTGTACTTGTAAGTAGTCAACTTCGTAAGGCTCTCCTTGATAAAAATCTCCATGCCCTTATAGACCTTTGCGGTTAAACACATATGTTTGCACGGCGCCTGATGTTGAGCATAATAGTTGCAGCGATAGGCAGCAATGATGGCGAATTCTTCGTCTGTACGGACGTCATATGTAAGACTTGTGGGTGCGCGAGGAACAACGAGGTGAAAACGAGGGGAGACGAGTGAACAAGGTGAGTGAACAAAGACGAATGTGTGAAGACAATTGTTTATTGGCTAGACTGTTGTGAGTATATGAACTGTGGTCCAACTACATAGTCTGTCCTTCCTTATATACATCAGACGAATGAAGGCCCAGATTAGTAATCCATGGCTCCATGGTTCTAGACGTTTCGGTGCTGCCTTTGCTCATCTTTGCATCATGGAGCTTTCTGTGATGAGGGCGACGTTGATCCTTTCTTAGACGCGTCTAGCGTCACATGACAATACTAATCAGAGTTAAACTCTGACATGAACCCACGCGTTACAGCACTGATCACTCGTTTTCCTTCCTTACTTTAAACCTCATAACCTCATTGTCTTTGCAGATTCCCGACATCCGACCTCTTTTCCATTGAATCGATCACATTACTTCAGCTAAACACTACACATTCGACAGCAGCTCTCTCATCGCACCACTCGACGTACAGGAAGTGATGGGTCTTAAAGGCTGGTACGCCTTTCTTCGTAAGAAGGGTTACCAACCCTCTGTACTTTACCCATCAGCCGCGTCAACAACCTCGAGCGCCGCCACCAGAAGAGTCGACCTTCTCTCTCGCATTTCAGTCATCAGGAATGCTTATACATGAAACTCCATCGAGGTGGTCCATACGATCCTAGAGCTGGATGTCATGCGGTTCGGGACCAAGGAAAACATCATTATCTACGTCGACGGAGTCCAGGCAGAGGAGAAGGGGTTCACTGCTCAGATCCGCCAAGAAGCTCGGGAGAAGACCACTAAGCGATGCAAAGAAAGTGTGGATGAACTACAAAGACGGATCGATAACAACCTCAAGGTCCGTAAGCGACACTTTGCCGATGCCTGGACCAGCCTTGCGTCCTCCTTCTATTGGTCCCTGCCCATCCGTGATGCATTTGTCAAGTATATGCAGGACGAGGGATGGAACATTCAGCGATGCGAGACGGAAGCTGATGTTGTGATCGCTCGAGATTGCAAATCTGACGATATTGTCGTGTCTGCGGACAGCGATATGCTCGCGTACCCATCCGTGTCAACCCTGTGGCGCCCGATTTCAAAGAACTTGATTCTGATTTATAAGATTTCGGATATCTGTGAGGTTCTCGGTGTGTCTAGGATCCAACTCACGGCCCTCGCTGTTGCCTCCAACAACGACTACGGAAAAAATATCTACTCTCTTGGACCGGCGACCAACTTTTCGATTATCAAGACGATCAAGAAACAAGGTAAATATCAATGATCAAAGTATTAAGGAGCGAGGCTGAGCCATTTAACTAATATATATATTTTTCTACTTTTTTTTACCCTATTTTTGCAGATGTGCGACAGACGGTGAATGCATATTTGGAAGACTCCAAGGTCGTTTTAAAAATCACAGACAACAGAACACTTGAACTTGCACTCAGAGTCTTTGTTGATCTCCAACAGACGCCTGTCAGTGATCCTCGTCCTTTGTCCAACGTCTCATCCTACAGTGAGCTTTACAAACGACTCAAGGATCTTTGTGCCGTGTACCAGGAGAACATGGATTTTCGCGCACAACTGCAACCAAGGTATGCTATATTTCTGTTCAATATCGCACGGCATTTAGGACTTGGTATCGGCAATCGTCTCACAGCTCACCTTACTTATTGTTTTGAAGTCAATAGTACTCGCAAGGATCAGATCATCCGCCTCCGCTCCTCGCATTCTTCCATTCGATATAGGTCAGTTGAGTCTCCAGCTATGTTGAAGCCTGGCCTTGGGTCGCGCTTACCACAGCTGCCATCACCGCAACCATCCTCAGCACAACCAGAACAACCTGCACCGAACCTGCAGGATAACCCTCCGAACACATTACCGTCTCAGAAGTCAAACGGTCGCCCGCCGCTTCCAAGAACGCAATTCCCACGAAATCGCCATCGTTACTCATTCAAGACGAGGACAGGGGCAACAAACCCCCCACCCCCATTCAAGATGAAGCTCTACAAGTTCAAGCCTTACAAGGAGCCTGAAGCAAAAGACGAGCTTGAGCCCTCCAGCGACGAGTCCAAGCCCAAGCCCAAGCCCAAGACCAAACTCAAAACGTTGTCCGATTCGAGTGCAGCCACCCGCAAGCTCGCTATTACACGGTTATTACAATACCAGCACCCAACGTCTACTTTGAACGTCGGTACTCTATCCGCTAACCTCAGACGAGCTCTGCCAAACGACGGTACCGTTCAACAGGAAGTTGCCCTCTGTATCCGAAACGCTGTGCGCGAGGCTGCCAGGATCAGACGACAAGGTCAACGAGTAATTGGAAAGTTTGTCGAGCATGTAAACAAGCATGGACCGGGTCCCAACGATCATCGATTCATGAATTTTCTTTGCCCTCGAGTCTCCATAAAGGACGCGAAAAAGCTGGATGATGGTTGTGCTGCAGAGGACGACGATGAGGATGGTGGTGACATGGACCAGAAATCCAAGGATGGCAAAGGCTCTGAGCAGTTCTTGTTCCTCCAGAGCTTTCTGTCATACCTCTACTCTGGGAACTACCCACGAAAAAGTGGTACCGGTCAGAAGGTCAACGATTTCATTGATCGCCTCAAGGATCTCGGACTGTACGCCCCACCACGTCCTCGGGCCGCTCTCAACGAGACAACTCCCTTCTCACCAACAGAGTTACTCCTATCGGTGGCGTTGCAGCTCAAGGTCGAACTCAAAAAAATATACCGTAATGGGACCTGTGAGCTGCATAATAAGGTATGAGTTGAGGGCACTACTGGTCATCTTAATGTACATCAAACCGATACCTATCATGCCTCTCATTTATTATTTTTTATCTTCTCAAATATAGCTCCAGAAGAGAAAAAAGAAGGGGCTGCTGGGATCTGATGTTAACGTGGAGATCCAGGAGGAGGTATCTGCTATTGAAAACTACCTCGCGATCAACAAATTGAGTCCAAACCCTCGTAGGATCATCCCCATGTCGACGGCGAAGCAATCTTTTGTCAGTTTCACGGAGCGACAACTAGCCATGTTCTTTTTCAACCGCGGAGGCGCACTGAGGGCACGGGTTCAGGAGCTGGTCGGTACCGTCTGCACATCCATGCAGGATGTTGAGGAGTGGATAGGAGGAAAAAAACCAGGCTTTCTCATCAAGCACCTCATCGTCGATATCGATTCCGAAGATCTGACCAGTCGCCAGAGAGGCAAGGCTGGACACCGCGCTGCGATCGTTGTTATCCCTTGATGATCTCGAGATCCACTTGCAGGTGCTGAACGATCCAGAGTTCAGACCGGAGACCTATGCCCGCAAAGGATATTTTCTCAGGGGGTCTTTACGAACTGACGGATTCACTATGCAGCTCCTGTGTTCCAAAGTCAGGGAACTTCTGTCAGTCAAATACAAGCGGTTGCCCGACGATCGCCTACCTCCTCGATTGACTTCCACACCTCACGGTACCAGTGATTTTTTTGAAACTTTATCCGAACCAAAGACGATGTGGCGAGACTTTGGCCTAGTGTCGATCCTAAAGATATCAAGATCCTCACCCTTGATGCAGGACAAGCTTTCGTCGTCGGAGCATACGCACATCTTCCACAATCGGGCAAAGACAAGGATCCAGTACAAGGAGCCCCTCCGTCCTTCAAAGGCTCATTCTCTACTACCTCTTCCTCGACAACAACACCACAGGATGTTATGCAGAGACTCACTTTGGAACAACAAGCGACCACCAGGCCACCAACAATGATAGGGCTCACGAAGGCCATAGAGCTCACGAAAGCCCACCACCATAATCTTGCTGTCGACCAAAAAGCGGTGATGCAGCCTGTGTTCCGATACAGACGGTGGCTTGAGGACGAGAAGCAGTTGATTCCAGCGGGTCAGTCAAACTCCATCGCGGACATCGAGTCCTGTCTTCCTCCTATTCGAGGTCCAGAGGCGAGCGTCACCAATTACATTGAGATGCTTGAACAAGTCGAGGACCGACTGTTGAACTTTTATAATGGTAACAATAATCGGCTCAACAAACACACTTGGGATATGAAGCGAGCTAAGCACATCGAGTACCAGGCTATTGCCAACAGCCTACTCCGGATTGTTGGTGGCAGCATCGGTGAGCGCTGCAAGGATGACAATCCTGTGTTGATCGGTGTAGGCCTCGGTCAGTTCGGAAGCTCCAGTCGACTGTCATCTCTGCACTCTTCATTTTTGTCGTATTTCGTCCCAATGGTAAGCAAACTCTTCACCATGTACCATCGGGAATGTCTTCAGAGGAGTGAGTGCCAATGAATAACATATTTTGTTATTTTATTTAGGCTCGGTCTCTCAGATACAATGTGGTGGGTCTCAACGAATTTTATACGTCAAAGAAATGTCCGGATTGCCACTGGTTTGTGGCCCAAGTCACCCTTCGAGAACTCTTCTACCCCCACTGTGGACGGTATCGTCACAGAGATGTGATGGCGGTCGAAAACATGTCCAACATTGCCCGAGAGTACCTATTGCACCAGGAACGACCACTCTGTCTTCACCCCGTCACGGCAGATGGTAGATACCCATGGATAGAGTCAAGAAGTCCAGGGCAAGAGATGGCCGAAGGGGCGATTGTTGGAACCAGCGCCACTAATCGCAAAAAAAGATGGAACTTTAGCATTTTGTGTGTACGGCGTGCTGATTACAGGGGGCGTTGATGAATTTACGATGACGTAGATAGCGCCTAGGTAGTCCTGTTTTCAAAAAAAAAAAAAGAATCTGCCTCCAATCTACCCAATTTACTGTCCCCTCTCGAGGTCGTAGGAAAAGTGGTCTGGAGAAGAATCTGGATCAGCTATGTTGTGATGAAGCAGGGCTCGAGGCGGAGAGCAATCCGCTTCGGATTGTTTATAGTCGGATGTATAGGACATATCTAGAGTCTACGCCGGCAGGAGACATCTGAATGGGCGGATTTGGATGCGAATTTCAAACTACTAGACGTGAAGACAATTCATCGAATCTCCCTTTCGTGTCGCCTTAAACAAGAGTATAGATTGCCTGTATGATGCTGGATATGTCAACTATGGAATTGAAATTGCATTAATGGCCAAAGGTGCAGACATCGTGGATATCGGTTTTCACGGGGATCTTGGCCTAGACATCGCCATCCTTGGTAGCAACATTGACAAGGCCACGCTTGTCAAGGCGAAAGTCTTGGAATAAGTCCACAGAGGTCTGGAGATCGCGCTTAAACACATATTCGACGTTGGTTCCTATGACAGCGGCGGTAAGTATAGGGGACACGTTGAACTGTTGTCAGGGTGACAGCGAGCACAGTGGCTATGATAGAGATGATCTTCATGCTGCAGCGGATGGGTCTTGTTAAAGGAGGAAAGGCAGCCGCTGTGAAAAGATCTACAGAAGCGCTGGTGGATGGTTCTGTGTACGGATAGGCAGGGAGGATAATCAGTAAAGAGTATTGCTTTGCCTTGTATACGCGCGAAGCTAACTTGTGCAAACATAAGCAGGGATGGCGGACATCAAGGACTTAAACATGGCGCTCGTCTTTTCAAAGCAACAGAATCTTTATTCGCAGCCTGTCTGGTCTCCTGTACCCCTTTGTCCACTCGACTTTTTCTTGCGACTTGGTACCAACAATCAGAGGTGAAAACGCATCGGATCTGTAAAAGATATGAGGTCATTAGGATTACTTGTGGGACTTTTGGTTTCCAGTATGGCGCGAATAATTGCCTCAGGTTAACAAATAGAAAAAGTTTGTTAGCAGGAATAGGAACCATCATACAAATTCATGCATGTCAGACATGCATGCGGCTGTACAACAGGAAATGGGCGGAATGCATAGTATATTGCTACGTATCCTGCATGTCCTAGTGGCAAACAGGTTCGTTCCGTAGCCAATGCTATTGCAACGTATATGCGCAATAACGTGGCTCATACGCGTGAGACAAGATATGGGCTCATGGCCGATATCGTGTCTCCGTTACACCTTTTGTCATACTGTTTTTTTCGTCCGAAACCGGGAAAAGGTAGCACATGGTGGTATTCAAGAAGAAGGACCTCAGGGTGACATAGTTCTTGCTAGGAAAGAGCCGTTTCAGGGCCTACCAGATGGGTGATAGAAAAAGAAGGATTTGGGCACGTTTTCTTTAAATGTCTAAGAAGGATCATTTTCACACCAATGATTCTATACATGTACCACTATAAATATATCTCTTTAACCTGCTCTACATGCGCGATTATGAAAGAGAAGGAAGGAATGCAGTGCTGCATGTGCAGAATTGCCTGGTTGTGGCTCAATATGGCACCATTACACATGCGGGCTTTGATTAGGTCGCTTAAAGAAATGGCGCTTGTGAGCACTCGATTTCGCACTCAGTAACAACGTTTCACCACCGCACCCGGCGAGCATGCTATGGACACGCGCTATGATAGGAAGCAACCCAGCTCAAACCAGTATAATGGGGGGGGGGTTATATAACTGCAGACCCTTTTGGAACGATCTCCTCTTCCTTTCTTGTTTTCTCACATTTTGTACCCTGAATCTGATCCGCATCCCTGCAACCCCTGCACTTCCCTGCACCATCTCCTTCAAAATGTCTGCCGCCGTTTCGTCATCCACAGCTACAGCATCACAGGGGCCTGCTATGCACCGGCACACGACCATCGCTTCCAGCCCACTTCCGCTGCTCCACCCCTTTTCACACTTCAAGCAACAGCGTCCCCGATCTGTCCCCACCTCCGCATCAGAGGAGCGGTCGGATGACGAGACATTAAGACCACCCTCCCCTTCTGCTTCTGCCGCTGGCAGGTATAGTCCACCGCTGCATGAGATCCTGATGGATCAAGCAGGTGAACCCTACAGCCTTGAACGCTTCGCCAACTTTTTGCAAGCCCAGTTTTGTTACGAGAACCTTGCCTTCTGGCTCGCTTCACGTCAATACAAGGTACAGAAATAACCTTTCCTCATTCCGGCTCTGTACCCAATACCACCTACCGTTGAGTCCCGACTTCTTACTCCCTTTATTTCGTGCTCAGTTCTGTGCCCAAGCATTAGAGCAATCGGTTCGGCAGACAAGCCCAGAGTTCAACCTGCACCAAAGCTCACTCCCGTTCTTAACACCGGCACAAACCCGTCTCTTTTCGGACCTTCAAGGCGATATGCTGGTCATCCTCGAGACCTTTATCCTTCCAGATAGCCCATATGAGCTGAACCTATCAGATTCTATTCGATCCAGACTGCTCAAGGCGGTTACTGTGGGAGATTATAACCCTCAAGTCCTAGGTGATGCCCGGAATGCTGTAACAGATCTCATGAAGAGCTCCAGCTATCCTTTGTTTCTCGAGAGTGTCTCAGGCAGAGTCTCACTATCAACGTCATCATCGTCTTCCGCGTCCATGCTCTCGCAAGACGATTCTGACCGTGATCACGCTCCGTGGCGACTCAGGGCCAAAGAAAACCTCAAGCTGGTTTCCAAGGCCCTGAAGATGCATGGATTGTAAAAAGCACATCCCTACCACTGTACATATAATCTAGAAACCCTTTCCCCTCCATTGACATGTAAAATATTGTAAATGTATCCAAAAATCCCCCTGGAGCTTTCATAAAGTTGCACTCGTTTAAGCAGTGTTGTTGTTCTTTTTATGTACGAGACTGTAATGTGAACAAAATAAGAAAAAAAAAAAAGTGTGTGGTGAATGTATCTTACGAGCAAGCGGGAAAGAAAAGACACCCCTGTGTATTTGTCCTCCTGGGGCTACCCAGACAACAGAAAAGACAAAGAGAAAACAGAAAGGTTGAGCGGGATAAATAACAAAAAGAAAAACGAGGTCATGTCACCGCAAAGACCTTCTCCTTTGCTGTAGTATTAATGGTGGTTGACTTGATCCTGAGGTGGGATGAACGCTGCATCCGACGATGCAGCTTCGACCGCCGCTTGCTGATCCTGAAGCAGCTGTTGCTGCTGGATTTGCTGCTCAATCGTTTGATAGTTGTCGCTGTTACGTTTGATAATCTCGACCACCGGCCCTAACAGGCGCACAAAGGCCCTCTTGCCCAAAGTCGCGCACTTTAGCCTGCCTTTTGCCCTCACAGTCGCCGCGCGTGGCATATTGTTGAGTAGCGCCAATTCTACATAGGCACAAAATGATACACATCAGTCAAGAGTTCCACATTATGCTCAAGACAATACAAAAATATGATGCGATACATGAAAAGAGATGAGAAATGAATAGTCTACCTCCAAAGTACTGGCCAGGTCCGAGTCCTGGCATGGCGTACTCAACACCTTCATCGTTGCACTTTGTGACTGTAGCCTCTCCGGATTCGATAATGAAGAAATTGTCTCCTTGATCGCCCTGCTTAACGACAACCTGTCCGTCATCAAAATAGACTGACTCCAGTGCATCTGCGATCTTGTGGCGTTCATACGGTTCCAAGGACATGAGCAGCGGGACGGTCTCCAAAAAGGCCTCGTACATGCGCCTCTTTCTCGATGTGTTCTCCATTAGGATCCGGCGGAATGTGATGCGATCAAGAGCCCAAAGAACCACATCCGACGTTGCAGTAACGGTAGCAGCGCGAGGTCCGTTATACATGAGCGCGAGCTCTCCAAAACTGCCTCCTGGTCCGTACTCGAAAACTTTTTCAGCAGGGTTGCCATTTTTTGCCACAAAGACGTCCAGCGTTCCTGTTTCGACCACATAGAAAAAGTCACCGACGGCGCCCTGCTCGATCACGTTGTCGTTGCGCTGGAAGCGTTTCTCTGTCATAGCGTTCACGACATCCTCGTGCTGATCCTCATCCAGGTTCTTGAACAGGAAGTTGTTGGAGATTGATGCTTCAATTCTCCTGCGCTGCTCCTCTGTCTTTGGGATGACTGTCTTGACATAGTTCTGATGGCTGGGAACCATGCTCTCTGCACTTACAGAAGTGCGACGCCCAAGCATGTAGTTAGGGGGAATTGTCATCAAAGGACTGGGGCCGTCTCCGTCCTCGTCATCGCTATCGCTGTTGCCTTCGCTTTCGCTCTCGCTCTCCATCGAATGATCGGGACTGGATGCTACAGGGGTGGTGGCATTGCCAAGCTTCGGGGAAGAGACCGAGAGAGTCGGCGGCACCACAGCGGGAAGGAATTGAGGAACTTCCCGATTTTGTTGTGGTGCAGCTCGAGCTAAGGAGCGAAGGATTCAGGAGAGGGTGCGCTAGTCAATACCAAAGCATAGATAGACAAGAAAGAGACGCTCATTCGTCCAACAGAAGTCCACGCGCCCCATCCAATGGTACGGGGCTTGACCCTTTTTCGTCTTTCCTTCCTTCTTTCTTTTTCCCTCCTCTTTTGTATTCCCATCCGTCCAAACTAATGGCTGGCCGCTGCCTTTTTTTTTTTTTTAGTTTAGCAATTGGCGACAGAAGACAACTGCCGAAGCACATATCCCAATATGCGATTTTATTTTGAAAAATGGTCTGAATGGGCACACGATACGTTTCCCATCATCTGGATGTGCAGCTTTTTGCTCGCGCTCCATCTCCAGTTTGCTTGCAGCTCTCTTTTTTTTTTTCTTTCTCTCAAAATCTCTTTTACATCTTTCTGTGGACGAGAGATTTTCTGCAACACAACTGATTCAGTCCCTCGGCTCTTCCATATGTCCGAAATAGCAAAACGCGTACTTAATCCACTACAGAAAACAACAAAGCCCAAACAATTAGTGGCAATGTATGGTGTGCGCGCTTCTTACCTGCAGCCAGGAATCGAACGCGCTGCTCCTCCAGCTTCTGGTTGAAGTAGTTGGCACAGAACTGGAGGACGTCCTGGGGCTGAGCAGAGATGACCTTTTGATTCAGGTCATTCAAGATCTCTGCATATGCCTGGGGGAGCGACCTGTGGATAGGTGACTGAGATGAGGTCGAGGGAGCAAACATTGGTCTCGTTTTCAGGACGGACGGAGGGGTTGGGTGGAAGTGATGAAATGAATTTGTTGGGTTGCTGCTGTTGCTGCTGAAGGTGTGAGATGCCGGTTGCGTACGTGTATTTTTATCCTTCTATTTTGTCGTCCCAGCTGGATAATAATGCCGGGGGAGGGGAGAAGGGGAGGGGAAGGGAGAGGAAGAGACAAAAAGAGTCGCGTCTTTTGGAATAAAATGAGAGCAGAAAAGGGTTCAGAAAGGGCCAAAAGGACGACTGCCGGCAGGGACGGCGGGGCGGGAAGGTGTGAGCAAAAAAAATAAGAAGAGAGGTCAGTCAGTTATGGTGTGTCTGTGGTCCGTTTGAGCAACAAGTGCTCATTTCCCTTCATCCTTTTTTGTTTGCATGGATGAAGAACGAGAGAAGAGAAAGACGTTCCTTTCGTATGTGCATCGCACGCTGGAGGGATGAGTAATGCGATGTAATGAGTGGGATGAACATGCGAGTTACTTACACTGGGTGTTGTGGGTGGAGAGGGATCTGATCGGCAGCGAAAAGATCCTTGAGGGGAAACAAAAGGAAAAAGAAAAAAGCGAGGGAGTGAAAGAGAGAAAGAAGGGGAGAGAAAGAGAGGGAGAGAAAGAGATGGGTGAGAATGAGTGGATGAGCGAAAGTGAGAGTGTGAGAGAGTGAGAGTGTGTGAGTGTGTGAGTGTGAGAGGATTGGCTAAGAGAAAAGAAAAGAAAAAAAAAGGGTGCGTGTGTATCGTCTCCCTCTCTCTCTCGCCTCTCTCGCTCTCACTCTCGCTCACTCTCTCCCTTTTGGGCCGCTCGTGTCTCTCTCTCTCTCTTTCTCTCCTCGAAAGACGACTCGACGTGTTCCAGTCGGCCAAAGAAACACATAATACCCACGTAACTGGTGGAGAATCGTACTACACCCAACACGGACCATGGGGATACCCGTCCAATGGCATCCATCCCACTGCACCGGAATTGCTCTTTTTTATTTTATTTTACCTTTGCTTGCATAACACCAAAATAACCCCTGTTGAACGGGGGTCGAGAGGCCAGGGGGATGGGTGGATTGTCCCTCTTACTCTTCCTTCTTTCTCGTTTTGACATGCATTCTCCTCCCCCCCTCTCTCTCTCACGCACGCTCACTCCCACACATATTTATACAGCAGTGCACTATGCACGAAGCGGCATGCATGCACATTGTTAGATTAGCAGTAGCGGGACCTATTCATGTCAAGTAAACGACCGCCATCCATCCCGACCCTGAAACTCTGACTGCAGGAGCTGGAGCCGGAGACGGTTCGTGAAAAAAGTGTCTCTGTGCATTCCTCCTTCACTCTGCAGGACGCATAAGAATATCGTCTGAATATCTACTATATACATCCGCCCATCGCTAGAAACTCTAAACTCTCCTTTTTTTTCTGGAAAAAAAGGGTGCAATCCTTCCATGCCTCAATGTCTCTTGGTAACTAGCAGTTTCATGGTCCATTCATCCATGAACTCAATCTGGCTTTGTGTTTAGTAGAATGGGGAGCACAGACAAATCAAACTTGCCAAGGATAGATGGTTTGGATTGCACAAAGCGTCAGGAAAGGGAACAACAACAACAACAACAACACAGGCAGCACAGCAGACCCCGCAACTTGGATCGCTCGTCCAGCTTTGGATAGGTGCATATACGAATCTATGTAGTATCCCAGCCCCTTGTATGCGTATTCTGATCTGAGCATTGTGTGATAATGAGATAATGGTAAGCATGCAATATGCGCTGTGCTGCTGCATATTTTAGTGGCAAAATTGTAGCCTATAGATTGGCGGACGCGTCCAGGTCGCGTTCAGCTGTTGCAAATTGTGGGGGTTGTGACGTGTAATTTCGAGACCAAAAGCCACATTCAAAAACATTAACCTCGCCCAAGGCTGCTTGACATGACCTGACCATGACCAAGCATTTCTACCCTCTCGACCCCGACTTGGCGCTCACAAGCACTCCATAGACATAAAAGCTTACACTAGACATTAGAAACCTCTATCCGCATCCACGGCACGTTCATTCCCCTATCTTCAGCCTATTATTTACTTCCCGGTTTTCATCAGTCCAAGGTATATGGTAGTGCTTTTTCTCAGGAACATCATCTGCACAGGCACAGGAACAGTTCTTCTTACCTTGGTCCCATCCCTACTGCGCTCAAATACAACGAAGACTAGTAGGAATATCATCTCCGATACATTGTTCCCTGCTGGAGAGCATGTAAATGGCTAACCTTGTAGCAGAAGCAAATCATCTAACCAGTCTATACCATTTCATTCCTGAGCTACAGTCCAGCCATCCATTAAGGCTCTATTTTAGTGAGAGCGAACCGGGACCACAGCGACCATGGATGAAGCGACCCTTGTTGCAGAGTTGCTGGCCGAAAAGTTCAATACTCAGGCTCAGACACCACATCTCCAGCACTTGCAGCAAACACAGCAACCACATTCCCAGATATTAACAGCAGCAACAACTACAACAGCGGCATCGTATTCCGACGTTGCATATCCACAGGCAACAGACACCAACGTAGCTGCCACCAGCCATGGGGAATTGTCAAGCGAACCTGTACAGGCTTACGCGAAATTGGAGGGCGAATCCTTTTGCTACTATATAAGGTGCGCGCAACATGACACAGATTTTGTACGTGGATTACTGTCACCCTGGGGCAGGGACAGCCGCTAGTTTTGGTCAGAGTTGATCTGAGTAGAGTATCTACTAAGCTAACTGCGTCTATTTCATGCCTGTTATATATATGGTTCAGAACCCTGCAGGTAACATTTGGACGGAAAGCCAGCTCTTCCGACCAAGTCGACATCCATCTCGGCCCCACCAAGGCCATCTCTCGCCAGCATGCGCGTCTCTTTTATAACTTCACAACCCAGCGCTTTGAGATGATGGTTTTCGGCAAGAACGGCGCCTTCGTTAACGATCAGTTTGTGGAGAAGGGTGTTACAGTTCCCCTGGAGAACAGGACTAAGATTCAGATTGGAGAGGTTTCCTTTTCGTTCTTGCTACCAAAAATCGAGCCAGACGATACGACTCAGGACGCGACTTATGAACAAGGAATACCTCAGCGGAATAGCGGGAATTTTAGCATCGATGGTGGCGATGCCAGGTCAGCTGCAACTTCTGCCACAAAGGAAGCACTGGGTACGCCGACGGAGCAATTTGACGTGTCCGAGTACTCGTCCAAGGACACCAAACCACCATTCTCGTATGCCTCGCTTATTGCGCAGGCCATCAATTCGACTCCTTCCAGAAAGCTGACCCTGAACGGAATCTACCAGCACATCACAAACAACTATCCATACTATCAGCTGGCACAGAATGGCTGGCAGGTAATGCTTGTTCTTGAGGTGGACTGCACAGCATTTTCTTGCAGCACAATGAAACAGTCTGCTAATTTTCATTTTATCGAATTTACTGATTCTCTCTTATCTCCATACAGAACTCGATTCGTCATAACTTGTCGTTAAACAAGGCATTTGTCAAAGTACCACGGTCTGATAGTGAACCAGGCAAGGGCGCATTCTGGACAATTGATCAAAGTTGCGAAAACCAATTTGCAAACGGAGTGTATAAGCGGAATCGGCGAGCCATGTCTTCTAAGCCCAACACTGGGGTACGAAATAGATCTGATTCAGAATCACCCATGGATCAGGCTGATAGACCAAGGAAGCGCGTCAACACGGGTCTGGAAGGCGATTCCCACCAATCACAACAGCAATCACAAGCCCTAACTACACAACAAATACCATCGCCTCAGACGTCAAATCCTGTAGTCGGTGTATCTCCCATGAACCTCGCTAACCCACTCCAGGAGGCTCCTGGGCTGTCGGCGCTGAACCTAGCTGCACTCACTCAAACAATAACGGCTGCAGCAAAGGAAGGAAATCAAGCCGCACTGGCATCCGCCTTGATTGCAGCAGCAAATGCAAGCGGCATTCCAGGAGGGCTAGCGGCATCGTTGCCTGCGACAGCAAGGGCGCTGGCAGCCCATGTACAACAGCAGCAGCTCCTTTTACAGCAGCAACAGCAAGCTCAAGCGCAGGCACGTGCGCAGGCTCAGGCACAAGTCTCAGCGCAATCACAGCAAACGACAATAATATCGGCTGCCAGCAGTCCCCAGACCTTAGTGTCATCAGCCGTCTCTGCTCAGCTGCTCTCCAATCTTCAAGCCGTGGCCACAGCTACAACTGCCGCCCGCCCGGCAGCCTCCTCATCTGCAGCATCATCCGCTTCAGCGACCGCGTCGACAGCACCTTCTAGTCCAACATCGTTTATACCCATCTCGGCAGCATCTGTTGCAGGCACCCTTTCTTTATCTGAACCATCGTCACTACTATCTGCCTTACCCAGCGCTGCGGCCTCATCGTCACCATCTAATGCTACGAGTACCCCTACGATAACTTCGAGTTCTGCAGCAGGAGATACCTCTACTGCACACTCTCCAATAGCCCAGTTAGTGGCGGCCGCACAAGCGCAGGCCAGAGCACAGGCATTAGCCCAACAGCAGCAACAGCAATTACAGCAACAGGAAGAAGGCCAAGTACAGACCTCTTCTGGTCTCAAATCCCCGGTGGTATCTCACGAAGCAGCGTCAAACCCATTGCAGGCAACAGCAGCGGATGCAGTAGTACCGACATCTTCATCCCCGGCCACTGTGCGTCCAAGCAGGACAAGCACTGCGTCTCAATCAGATTTTGAAACTGCAAACGGAATCTCAGCAACAACAGATATAACGGACTCATAGCAGCTGTACTATCAGTATCGACCTTGCTTTCTTCATTAGCCAGCCTTCACGAGTAATAAGAGAGTAAACATATATCATAACTTATTGGCAACTGCAGGGATCTGACGGGATGGCGACATGGGCTCTGCATTGCTGTTGCGGAGAAGGGGTAGAGTGCGACCAAAGCCCACGATCGTTGCTTTTGGGTGTGCTTGTGCATGAATCGCATTCACTTTCAGGGCAGCATATCCACCCGTCACCACCCTCTATCCAATCGTCCTCTCACTTTTCTCTGCATCCCACTTTCACATGTACCATTCTTCTCCGCACCCAACCCTTGTAACCTTTGTATATACCTTAATAACCCGAAAATCGATCGCAAGACACGCCGTGTCGATTCCCTCACCGACATGGATTCATGGAAGGCAATTCATTCAAGCATTCGCCCTCCACCTACTCAGAGGAATCACTCGGTACTCGCTCCGGTCGTCGTCTTCGATGCTGCACCCGCTAGTCCAGCACTGAGTACTTCTGATTGTGGGCTCCTGAGCCCGCGTATCGATGTGGAGGCTTCAGGTTCCAATGGGTCCTTCGTTCAGACTACCTCTCCTCTCGAGCAGTCACCTTCGGGGCGCTGGGCGACTAGCTCCATACCCGGCGTGGACATCCAAGCAGGATCAGACAGTACTTCGGAAGCACTTCAACGCGAACCACCTTGTTCTCAGGCGTTTGTTCCAAGACCTCCTGTCCAATTGCGTGTCTCAATTATAGTAGACCCCGAACGACATTATGAAAAGCTGGTGAAGGCGAAGGTTCAAATTGTCCTTGTCTTGACGGCCCTAGTGCAGCTGCCTGATCGCCGCGAGACATGGGTGGAGCAAAGCAGAACGGAGCTCATGGTATTAGAAAAGGTAAACGTACTGGGGTATATCGTTGATTGATATGTGTTGTCCAGCTCAAAGGAAAATCATCATGCAATAGAGCCGAGGACCTGTGATCTGTTGTTTTGTTAACAGGGCTGCTCATATACCCTTGTGATGGTGATAGGGGCGACACGAGGGTCACTTTGTCAAAGTGCTGCCACTTCAAATTCAAGAAAGCTTTCTTGTCGTAGGGTTCACGCTCTTGCTCGTACCTCCGTCAAGCGCCAGCCAAAAATTAATCGCAGCGTTCCCTGGACTCGATGGTCTGGTGCCTTGGGCAGAAACATCGGTCGCGATTGAACATTTTGATCTGGGATCCTTTGGCGAATCTGACGGCGATATTTTTCATGAGAACAGCCATTCTCAGACGTACCTCTCGTCATTCTCTACCCCCCTCATGGAGATATCTGCGCTGCCCGATATCGGACTGAGAAAGAGCAAGCAAACAGTTGCCACGTTGAGCGTTGTCGTGGAGGAAGTAAGTCGTCCAGGAACCCCCACATGCGGTGCTCCATTCAAAGGGCATATCATACCAGGATCAGCCGCACTGATGCCAAGTTATTCAATATCATATTTTTAGATGCTGCCAAAGATACTTCGGACAAAGGCGATCGCGGAGAAACACAGGACTGGTCCTAGCTTCACGCAGACCTATCATGGACACACTGTTCGAGGGACTATTGTGTATGGTCGTGAGCACTTGTATGAATCCCCATTAGCATTCACTCTGCCTCTAAAGTTACTTCAGTTTCTTGCGCAAGATGAGAGGAGAGTCCTAGAAGAAATGGAGAGAGAGCCCGGTGTATCATTATCCGATATGATCCAAGCAGTGCCCTTGGATCACCAGCCTAATCCGATCACGCGAGGTGCAAGCTTCCTGGACAATTTGCGAAGGAGTACAGCACGGCCAAGCATTACTTCAAAGGAGGATGCGTCAAAGTCAACGAGAGCACGTCAGATCGGCCTATCGGAGGAGGATTCGCAGCTTCAGAAGCTGCTCAGACAGCAGATCAGCGCCCACCGTAATATTGAGGTCTACTACCAAGAAATGACGTCCAAGGTTGAGCAACGGCTGAGAGATAACCTGGAGATTGGACAAGGAGCATTTCGCAGAAGTTCCGAAAAGAAGGAAGAGTCGGTGCAATGGATCCCTTTGAACTGCTGTGTGCAGGATTTGCTTGTCTACGATGATGGATATCGTAAGTACATATGCCATCTAATCACCTAATATGCACGGTGCAGTTGGCTTTGGAGATGACCAATAACTAACGCATTGTATATGTACTATCCTGAGCAGAGACCAATTACCAGACAACAACAGTTGGAGCCGCAGCAGCCCATAACGCAGGATTCACTCGATGGGCTAATCTACAAACGCTGAGCCAGGTACCTGCACTTGGTGCCTATTGGGACGTTCAGGAGCGGGGAAACGACCTCATACGGGACTTCAAGGCTCTGCAGGAGATCCTCGCCACTTGCTCCTCTGATTTCAACTCTCTCATGGCCTCAGAAGAAGATTTAAACGGACCAAGGATCTGGGCGCTTCTCAAGGAAATTAAGTTCTTGAACAATGAGATCGTATCGTTTGGCAATTTCCTTCTCTCCCAATTCTTGACGACCATGTCAACGGAGGGTAGCGCGCGTTTCGTTTGTGCCGAGATCAGGAGTCTTATCGAACGACTGAAGCAGATCGACCTGGCCGAGAACGAGGCAGAACAGCAGGATCCGACACAAGGACTTTCCTCAACATGGCTGGCTCACTGCAGACGATCTATCAGAGAAACAGTCAGCTGTACACAGGACCTGAACAGCTTTGTTGTCATTGCAGTCCAGCACGAGTGCCTGGTGACTGATGCTGCGTTTGTGGCTACGCCGGAGTGGATCATGGTAAAAAAGACGCGCGAGTGCTGTCTTTCACAGATTATTACAGCACTAGCAACATCTTTCCAAGCGGTACTGGAAGACTGGTGGACAAACATGGCAGCAGCATTGCAGAAGGAACAGAAAATCACTGAACAAGAGCAGCAACGGCAAGACCAGCATCATCCAGAATGTCGACGCTTTTTATCTCGGGACATGGACTTTATCAGCGAAGAGAGCTCAAATGTTGCAAGGGAAGACCGGGTCCAAGAAGAGGTGCCGACGTCGGAACCATCCATCAGATCTCGCAACTCAATCAAACGCAGAGGAAAGGGAATAGCGGTCCGACGATCGTCCCAGAGATCAACAACATCCAATAACTCTTCTGTCGGCTCGGCTTCAAGCGCCTTGGGCGGCATGGACCCCAAATCACGATCGAAATCGACTCCCCGGCATCCATTGGAACACTCTCCTCAGGCAAAAGCCCAGAACAACCTTTTCTGGAACCAGCTGATGACTTTAGGGTGGCTCGCGCAGATCAGTAGCCTTCTTTCAACTCAAGGCAGCGAGCTGGGCATGCTTCTGGATTTTGCACAAGCAGTTGCCGATGCACGAGAAACAGTTACGATCAGCTTCCATTGTCGGCCCCAGGTTCCTGCCAGCTTGCCAACATCTCCAAGGAGCCCAAAATCAACTTTAAGAGCAAATTCGATCGATCTGGATGAAATTGGAGACAATTCAATACAGATATCCGGTCGCAGGGGGCGACTCACACTGTCGTTCGGCCTGGAGCCACAGCAGTTTTCGTTGCTGCCGGATCAGCTGAAAGCGGGTATCGCCAAGATTCAGGTCTGGCCCGTACTCTTTTCCCAAGGAATCAACGAGATGCAGACCATTTCCAATCTGACTGGAAAATCACCTCTACAGCGCTCGATCAACGAAGAGGGACTTCGACATATGCAGAGCTATGTTCTGCGCTACCTTGCTTGGCATGCACAACATCAAGCGGCTGCGGAGATCAGTGAAGTGCTGCCCGATAAGACTAGGGACAACCCTGCACGACCCTATGCTACCTGGAAGAACCGTGCTAACCTTTCCTCGGTATCGGTGATGTCGAATCTGAGTTCCGACTGGGATATGGTGTCACCTACAAAAGCCGAACTGTGGAATGGTGAGCCCCTGGTAGCCGAGCTCCTGAATCACTTGGAGATGGCGGTGCTGGGACATTCGGACGAGACAAGGTCGCTTTTAAGCTCCTCCGCGACATCCCTGGACGAAGGCGGTTCTGAGGTCTTCAGCGAAACGACTATTGCGGAAACTGTACCAGGTTCAGCACCAGGAATCTTTGGGACGATGGTAGAATTTGGAACTTCCAAGCTGCTCAGCTTCAGGGGCTCGAAGGACACTTGCATACTGGAGTGCGCGGAGGCACTCACCCGAGCCCTTGGCCAGATCAAGACACTAGGTCATGTCGAGGGTACCAGCAGTCAGTCATGGAAATCTAAGGGCAAGAGCGTGCAACCTGATGGTTATGTTTTTCAGGCGGATATGGACAGGTGCGAATGCTTTACTCGATCCCAAGACGCGCCCACGACAATGTCATTCACCTCCCTATGGGTCACTAGCCACATTTCTTCTTGCAAGAGCGCCAAGGACAGAACTTCGATGTCGGTTACCTTATCGCAAGCGAATCTTCTAAGGGCATGCCATGGGCTGCAGACTGGTCCGGAGCAAAGCGGTGAAGATGATTGGCAGGCTATTTTGGACGCGATGAGGAGTGAGATTGGAGTGCGGATTAAAAATGTGGAAAGGAACCTCAAGCTGGGGGACTTTGCAAAGGATTTACTATGGCTATCTGCGTTTGGATCTCCAGAACCGCAGCAGCAGCCCATGTATGCCTTTGACGCCTCAAGTAGCCATTATCAAGAGTCCGACTATTCGCCTGACGCAATCACCCTCGTTCGCTCGTTACTTCCTGGAACAACACAGCTGGACATAAGCGGCATTTTGACAGCCAAATCAGAAGACGACATGGATGAGCCGGACGCGCGGGAAGACTCTGTCGATTCGATTGACGATGATGTGGCCTTGCTGGAACCTAACTCTCCGGAATATACGCAAGCGAGTGATACTGTGGCAGGGACATCTCAGCTGTTATCTCCGATTTTGCTGGAATCTCCACCACCACCACAGAAACTTGTCAGGTCCTCAACAGGACCTGCGCTGGCGCCGGTCGTAACTCTGGATACTAATGTCGGCCAAGAGCAAGACAGCAATCTATCACTGTCCCCTTTTTCTGGGTCGCAGGATGCTCTCGTGAAGCCCATGAATATCCCTGATGGACATCCTCAAGAACAAGAACAGACCAGGATGGAAGAGCATTACACATCCTTCCCTGACTCATTTGATGAGCCGGTTCTGGCAGTGCGCTTGGCACGATCGCTTGGTTTGGACGCACTAGGAAAATCCTTGGCCTCGGACACTTCCTCAATTGAAAGATCACCACAACAGGCACGGACTCAAGACTATCCTCCGCAAAACCAGACTCGGCGAGCAGTAGGCATGCATCGATCAACGCCCTCTTGGTCCTCTCAACAGTCGGTCTTCTACCAACAGCAACGGCAGCAGCAGCAGCAGCAAATTGCCTCGCCTCACAGTCAGAAAGTACCTGCTTTGACGAGGCGTCTTTCTTCATTTGGACTTGGACTGGGATTGATTTCAAAGCCGAAGGACTCGCTTCCTTTTATCGATAGGGAATCTTTGATCAACTCTGCTCAAGCGCACACCCGCAGTGAAAGCCAAGGAAGCGTTGACTATGGCGGCTCGTCGCAGATATCCAGTCCTCCAGGCTCGAGCAGTAGCAGAACGGCAGTGGTAGCGCATGATCGAAACGTTACTGTGACAAAGGCTAAGAAAGGGAAGTTTGCATTCAACAAGGTCCAGCTCAAGTTCCTCCCTGCTGCCTATCGACCCCCTCGGCGCATGACAAGCAACTTATTTGAGAGTTAGAGCTAAATAAATAAAAGACCGCAAGGTACGCGTAGGACAAAACGCGTGAAAATGATTTGCTTTTTTGTTGAGGGATGTGTTTTCGAACCTATCGAGTTAAGGGGCACGATAAGCACTTTTGCTGTATTTCCAAACAAAGATCATCTTCCACAACGATGTTCAACAGGCACTGGCCTTACAATAACGATGGACGATTCTACAGCCTTGCAAGGCTTTGTTCAGCAGCAAGAACAAGCCCTTGCAGCAGCACTACAGCACCATCAGGAACCGAAACCAACGCAAGCGCAGCAAAGGCAAGACACTGAACCACTACCGGACCAACGTGCTGAGGAGGCAGCCCATCTAGTACATCCTTCTTCAGCTGTTACGGAGGACCATGCACTAAACCACAAGAAGGTCCTGAGCAGGAACACGAACAACCGATCCCTGGACACTCCAGTCGGCAATGGGGATAGCAGGAAGCTTGTATACGCTCACACGACGACAATGACGACGACGACGACGATGAACCATGCCTTAGGGAATGGTCAGCCCCATGCTACGACGACGGATACAAACAGCCCCATTGCAGTCCAAGCCCCTGAGAGCAGTCAGAGATCCGGCTCCAGGACCCCTACACCGACCACGGATGCCGGCCCAACCACGATCGCTACGTTCGAGACCCTGGCTTCTGTGATGACGCCTGAAGCAGGAGTATTAGCAGCGGCTGGCTCCGGTACCGTTGATACATCGATGGAATCGCCTGAGCAGGATTCCTTCGCGTCGTCGTCGTCAGCAGCAGCTGTGGCGGCGATAGCGACAACGTCAACAACAGCAACAACAACAGCAGCGTCAGCATCAGCATCAGCATCAGCGCCGACGATGGTAACAGCAACGACTCCAGAGGCAGGACCATCAAGTAATAACAGCTATCACGGATCGATGACACATTATGCGCCAGCAGATGCGCAGGATCGATATGAGCATTGTCCTGCGATGATCAAGTGGCCGGCGGATGAATGGGAGGCATGGTTGAATAATGAGAAGGCGAATTGTCGTTGGAACTTGATTCGGTACAGACATCGGGATAAGCAATGTAAGCGATAGAGCATGTGCAACAGGAGGAAACTGTAAAGGACGAACCTCTGCGAAAAAAAAAAAAAAAAAGCTGGTTGTTGAGCGATGATAACTAATCACCTTTTTTTCTCGTTTTCGCTTCTTGTATATAGCATTCGCCCGTGGACCGACAGCTAGTGAATGGACACGAGAATATCAATGCGATCATGCTGGTCACTACCGGAACCGGAAGGACCCTAATGTGGATCCGAGCAAGAAGCGGAAGCGATCAGGAAGCATCAAGTGCAACTGTCCGGCGTTCATCAAGATGCGGAAGCAGTTTATGGAGGACGATATCGTGATTGAGTATGGATGGAGGCATGAGGGGCATATACCCGATGTGATGGAAGATATCAAGGCTCAGAGGTTGCCACAGGACATGAAGATGTGGATCAAGAAACGAGTGTATGAGGGATACGATTGGAAGACGATCAAGAATATGCTTTCCAATGGATCACCTTTGCTGGATGAGGTGCGTATGCTATGCGACTTTTAACTTTTTTTTTTTTTCTTTTCCTTTTGGCCGCACCAAGTTAACTATGAAAAAAAAAAAAAAAAAACGAGCAAGGATATTGAGACTGATACTATAATATGTCTTTTATTATTTTGTTGATTAGTTGAACCCGACAACGAAGGAGAATATTAAACTACTGGCGCAGGCCTGTTATGCGCAATATGCGAATGTCGCCCGGCAGTACAAGAAAACGCGTGGACGATCAACATCCTCTCAAGATTCAGAAGGCGCAAGCCAGACGGCAACAGGCGATGAGGATATATCATCCTCTAACAGAGATCACCACTATCATCAGCATGGACTACAGGTCGCCGTTTCCTCCTCTTCCTCGACATCGCCATCTTCACAAGCTCGGGACCATCGGATCCGAAAGGACGCCAACGGTACTGACGCAGAGGCTTGGAGACTGATGAGCCTGGAAAGTGCGGATAGCAGCCACGGTGGTCAAACGCTAGCGATTCCTTCGACATCTGCAGGTGCCGGTGAAGCGAACGGGGCCGGGGCACAGAGCCATGGCCATAGTCAGCTACAGCAACATGTTCTTGCGCTCGGAGAATCAATACTGGCAGCGACGACGGCAGGGAGTGCTCAACAGATGGCCGGTCTTTCCCTTGTGGGTGTTACAGCAGCAACGACGTCCGCAATAGTGACAACGAAAAATGAGAGGGAGGTGGTACATACACAGCAGGTTTTGGGAACTCCGGGAACGAGCGGTGAATTGTATGCACCGGCGACACAAACTCAGCAGCAACAACAGCAGCAGCAACAACAACAGCAGCAACAGCAACAGCAACAGAAGCAAGCGAGACAACCACGAGAGATGATGCTAGAGATGTTGAGGGCAATTGGGGAGTTGCACAAGCAGATGGAGACGAGCGAGGAGACTGTGACGCAGGAGGATGCGATCCAAATTATAGAGTCGTTTGCATTACCGGTACGGTTGATGAAAGAGGCCCTGGAGCGAAGCAGTGGTGCGCGGTTCTGATGTGTCCCATCGCAGAATAGAAGCCTGTGCTCCTGCAGTAATAGTAAAATAAAAAAATAAAAAAATAAAATAAAAATGAAGAAAATGTGCAAAGGTATGGTGATAGCTGCCACCATTTGTTGAAGGTTAGGAGATTGGAGGTTGGAGATCGCCTCCAGTGCGGACATTGTTTTTTTTTTTTTTTTCTAGTCTTTGACCTACCCACCGCGTAACAAGATATATTGACCAATGGACAAGAAAGTGGGATTTGTAGATTAACAGGAGCCATCAGCAGCCCTTGCGGGATATGGTCTCTCTCTCTTCCTCTCTCTCTCTCTCTCTCTCTCTCTCTCTCTCTCTCTCTCTTCCTCTCTCTCTCTCTCTCTCTCTCTCTCTCTCTCTCTCTCTCTCTTCCTCTCTCTCTCTCTCTCTCTCTCTCACAAACGCACGTAAATAAGTGTTATTCGTGGCTTTCATATACCATGTTACATTTCTAGTGAATACATGTCTATACATGCCATACTCCACAGGAACGCGTGTCCTTGTCAGTGGTTTGTAGGACCACACGTTGCGCAGATGAGATCGGCGAGTGAATACCAAAAAGAAAAGAAAGAGATGGCGTATATACAATTAATTACCCATGACAAAACAGTCGTCGTGGGTACACGAACCAGATCATCCAGATCATACGAGGAGGGGGACCTGGGAAGTACTCTCTGGAGCGTGTCTTTTTTTTCTTTCTTTCTTTCTTTCTGAGAGCCAGGTTCTTTCGATCAACACGTACATACGTCCAACATAACAGGTGGTTGGACAAAGATCTACAGCGGAGATCTAGTCTGCAACCGACATGGGATCCAGTTACAAGTACAGAGTAAAGGGGGACTAGCCATGGACGCGTGTGGTGTTCGATTGCGACGGTATATGAATGTTGCGGAGCTGCTGGCGGTGGATGGGCTGCAAGGGTATCAGTCTCAAATAATAATATAGTGAAGGGAAGGGAGGGAGGGGGGGGCCTTTTCACGTGGAAATGCCTCTGTAACAAAGTTTCGCGATGACTGTCCCACAGCGTGTGCCATATGTCACAGACATAGACAGACACGCGGGGGGAGAGGGGAGAAGGAGGGAAGGAGAAGAGAGCAGGAAAAGAAGCTTTTGCTGGTGGGATGGGCCACACCCACTGGAGGCGGACCTCCGATCCTCTCCAAGGGATGGCGTATGCGTTGTGGGTGGGCAGGTTGTGTGTGTATATGTCGGTGCTGATGTAGTTGGTCTTGAGGGGGAGGAGGGGGGAGTGAGGGTGGATGTGATCATAGTACAAGTAGACTTGTAGACTGTTAGACTGAAGACTCCAGACTGTAGACTGTAGACTGTAAAAGAGTAAAAGAGTGCCTTGTCCGTGGGCGGGTTGTGTTCGGTGCTTCGTTGGTCCTGCCTCGTGGGCGTGTCTCCGTCCTCTCCACACACCCACACATCCGTCTTTATCATACATCGTATCATCATATCATATCTCCTTTTCCTCCTCCTCCCTCTTTCCCTCTTCTTCTTCTCTCTATTTGCTGTCCTCCACCTCGGTCATCCCTGCCTTCCCTTCTTGGACACCGAATCGCCTCCTCTCTCTCCTCTCATCCTCACTCTCTCTCTCACTCTCACTCCCTCTTGCTTCCCCATAGACGCACCCAATCCGCCCTTTTCTCGATTACATTCCTCTCATCGGGATCCCTCCTAACTCTCATTCCCTCCATCCCTCCCCCCGCTTCTCAAACATCGCCATGGCTGTCCAGTCAAAGGACCTGCCTCAGCAGATCAACGCCGTCCTCGACGCTGTCCACACACAGAAATCGTCTTCCGCTCGTCCACTCCCCGCCGTCGCCCTCGTCGGCTTCATTGCCATCGTCGTCGGACGCTATCTGAGTGTTAAGCAGGCAAAGCAGAAGCGCGCCGCCACCGCCGCTGCTTCCAAGATCTCGACCGAAGGATCCAGCACCAGTGATAATACGACAACATCTACCACCACAGGCGAGAAAAAGGCTACGCGTCCACCCAAATACACCTCAGAGGCAACACTGGAACGCAATCGCAAATACTTCCCGCCCTCCAAGGTTGCAACCGCAGGTTCATCCGCTAGCTCTGCAAAGGCCGCTGTCAAGGTCGGCGTCAACAAGGAATTCTTTCGCCAGATCGAGGCCCTCTTCAAGGTCCTGATCCCTAAACTGCACTGCAAGGAAACGTTGATCCTGGCCCTGCATACTACTTTCTTAGTTCTGAGAACCTATCTCAGCGTCGTCGTCGCTCGTCTGGACGGAGCCATCGTCAAGGATTTGGTACGCTATCCAAAGTCGATCGTCGATCGTGCATTTTAATTGCAAGTGAATACGACACTATTGAAATGAAAAAAAAAAAAAAAAAAAATGCTTACAGGACATGCATACACTCTCTTTTTTAATGCTCCATGTTGATAGATTGCTGGAAATGGCAAGGGGTTCATCCGTGGTCTTGGTTACTGGTTTGCAATTGCTCTGCCTGCCACCTACACTAACAGCATGGTAAGCATCTCTGCTCACTTGACTATGGATCCTATCTCTGTCTGCATGTCTGATTCCTTTGGGTTTGAGTTGCTGTGTGGGTGTCACCGCTCTCGATTTGTGATTGCAAAGCAGCATTGAGAGGGCTGGGAATCATTCAGCCGACCGACACAGATCAAACAGAGGACAGAAAGCGCGATCGATCACAAATGCAATGCGTAACATTACCAATTCCTCCAATACTCACATTTCATATTTTCCTATCCTATAGATCCGCTACCTGCAATCGAAGCTCTCTATCGCATTCCGAACCCGGTTGACGCGCTATGTCCACGATCTGTACCTAAACGATCAGATCACATACTACAAGGCCCTCAATCTGGACGATCGCATCGAGGGCATTGACCAGTATATCACCACGGACATTGCAAAATTCTGCGACTCACTCGCAGGACTTTACTCGAACTTGGGCAAACCCCTCCTCGACACCATCATCTTCAACTACCAGCTCATGCGCTCGATCGGTGTCTCGGGCATGGGTGGTCTCTTTGTCTCCTATGTCGTCACGGCGTTCTTGCTTCGCATGGTCACGCCCGCCTTTGGCAAGTTGGCTGCCGTTGAGGCCAAACTGGAGGTACATTATTACGGGATGTCTCCTTCCTGAGATTATGATATGCAGTTCGACGCAGTCGCTAACTTGATTATGATCATGACTATGTCGATGCACTCTAGGGTGACTTCCGCTCTGCTCACACACGTCTGATCACGAACGCCGAAGAAATCGCTTTCTACAACGGAGCTGAGCTCGAGCACTCAATCTTGACCAAGACTTACAAGCGTTTGATCCGTCACATCAACTCGATCTACAAGATCAGAATCGCCTACAACATGTTTGAGGACTTTATTATCAAGTACTGCTGGTCTGCTGTCGGTTTGACCCTCTGCGCCCTGCCAGTCTTCTTCCCTACTCTCGGCGGTATCGACTCTGTGAAGGATGTCGCCAGCGGAGACAAGGTTGTCGGTGCCCGCACCAAGGGTTTCATCACCAGCAAGCGGTAAGGATACCTATTCACATCCCATATTCTATTCCCGACGACACATTCACTTTTGTCTAATCTATCGCAACATGCCTTGTTGTCCAGTCTTATGATGTCTCTTGCAGATGCGGGTGGCCGTATGATGTACTCGTACAAGGAAATGTCCGAGTTGGCAGGTTCGACCCTTCGTGTGTACAACCTGGTCTCGGTCCTTCATCAGCTTCATGCCGGTAAATACGAGGGCGTCACGCTCAATGGCGAGAACAACTCTGGCGAGGAGCGCTACACCCTCAACGACATCCGTGGTATTATCGAGTATGGTTACGAGGGCATCAAGTTTGTGGATGTCCCCATCGTGACACCGTCACCCGGAAACGCCAACGGAGGTGAGGAACTGGTCCATAGTCTGTCTGTGGACATCAAGCCTGGCGATCATATGCTGGTGACAGGACCCAACGGTGTGGGCAAGACAGGTTTTGCCCGTGTGGTCAGCGGACTCTGGCCAGTGTTCCGTGGTCAGCTCTCCCGTCCCAACCCCAAGGATATCTTTTACATCCCGCAGCGTGCGTACCTGTCAATTGGATCGTTGAGAGATCAGGTTATCTACCCACACTCGCATGCAGATATGATCAAAGCTGGCAGGACCGAAGAGGAGTTGATGGACATTTTAAAGCATGTGCATTTGGCATATATCCCTGATCGCGAGGGTGGATGGGATACGGTCAAGGAGTGGAAGGACGTCTTTTCTGGAGGAGAGAAACAAAGGGTAAATGACAGAAACGCGTCTTTGCGTGATGACCTTTTTTTTTAAAAAAATCTACTAACTTGCTTTTTTTTTTTCTTTAACAGATGAACTTGGCTAGATTGTTCTATCACAAGCCAAAGTTTGCGATTTTGGATGAGTGTACGTCGGCCGTGAGCTCGGATGTGGAGGGATTGATGTACAATCACGCGAAGGATCTGGGAATCACGTTGATCACGATCTCTCACCGCCCTGCGCTGTTCAAATACCACTTGCATCTGCTCAAGCTGACGGGTGATCATGGACACTGGGAGTTCTCAACGATCGGCACAGCAGAGGAACGTCAGTCACTCGAGAAGGAGGTGGCGTCGTTGCAGGCGAAGTTAGACGAGGTGGAGGACCTGAAGAGACGTCATGCCGAGATCCAGAAGGAGCTCGAGGTCGGATTGAACGCTGGACCTCAGGATGGAACCAAGGTCCAGAAGCGTGGGTTGTTTTAAACTCACGCAATTAAAATCTCACACGCATACCTCCATACTATATATCCATTAAGCTCTCTATTAAACGACTCTTTACCCTGTGAAAAAGGAAAATAATAAAAAGAAAGCCTTGATGTCTCATTATGATCGGCAGGAACGAGCTGTTGTTGTTGTTGTTGTTGTTGTCGCTTTTACCTTACACTCCGCATGATGAAGACATTGAGGAAACCTTGACTCTATTGCGCATTACATCATGGCGCGTCCATTCATTCGACTGTGACAGCCCCTCAAATATATGAGTACACACAGGAACGAACACAAGGGACACAAAGCACACAGCAGGCTCATTTTTTTATAGAGTCGACAAGCGTGTAGGGGATCGTCGCAAGATTGGGCTTTTTTGCTTTTTCGTTTATTTTTTGATAGATGGATTGGATGGACAAACAGGGAAGGAGGGCGGGGGGGGGGGGGCGAGCACAGAATTATGGAAAAGAGATCACGATCAAGACTGGATATATGAAAAGTGTGAAAGAAATTAGATGTGTGTGTGTGTGTGTGTGTGCGTGTATGGATGTGTGTTTGTGTGTAAGTAAGTGTACGTGGAAGGTTTTTGCGGAGAGGGGTATTATTGGAAGGGGATGGATGCCATGGATGATTAGATAGAAAGGAAGAAAAGTTATACAAAAAAAAAAAAAAAAAAAAAAAAGAAGATAGAAAAGAAGATGCTACAAGAAAGAATTGAAGAAAAACTATACAATGTACTTCACAGGAGACTCGAACTTGGCCGAGGTCTGGCCCCCGACCGCGAGGATCAGGAGCGACAACAGGGGTAGCCACAGGAATCGGATATACCGACTCGAACTCTGTGCGATCGCCTGTGGGGAGTTGAAGGGCGCCGTAGAGGTCGTCGTGCATGCCATTGAACCTGAGGAGTGCTGGCAGGACGACAAGGAGGAGGAAGAGGTCAAGGCACAGAAGGAATGGTGCTTATGGTGGTGTTGATTCGAACGGTACCGATGGGAGGGAAAAGGCGGTGGAGATCTCGAGGCGGTCAAAGCTGAAGACGACTGCATCTGTTGCGCATCCCGTAAACATGCGCCTTCTCCATGTTCCTGTCTCTGTGCAGCCAACGCCCGGCGTGCATGTCGATGCTCCTTCTGCTGCTTCAGTTGCTGCTGCTGCTGCTGCTCGTAATTCTGCTGTTGAGATTGCTGCTGATGCCTCTGAAGCCGTCGCTGCCGTCTTTGTGCCAATGAAGTCTCGGATCCCCTCAGTGGAGGAGAGGGCGAGGGCGACGAGGGTAGAGCCGCACAGGGATCTGCAAAGTAACCACTCACGGCCCGCATCTGCTCCCGTTCCCGTTCCCACTCACGCTCCTCACGCTCGCGCTCACTCATGATCATCATCGCCTCTGCTGCAGAAAACGATGCCATCGATGTAGACGAGGATGAAGACGGAGACGGTCGGCTGGTGATCCTGACTGGTGATGAAGCCTGCGAGGACGCACTCGATGTCCGTGAAGATGACGACGATGTCAAGTTTAGGATCGACATGGTATCCACAGGCGAACTCGGTCCTGCTGTAGAAGGAGCTGTGTGTGAAACAGCAGCAGGATGTCCAAACTGGATCACATCCGGTAATAGTGCCGTCAGTGTATGGGACAAGATCGGCGAGCAGTGAGACATTCCTGTTGAAGACAGCGACGACGAGTAGCTCTCTGACATGGCTGCAGCAGAAGGTGAGGCGGTCGACATGACGACACTGCTCAAAGAAGGTGATGGGTGGGTGCTACTGCTGGCGGAGACAGTCGAGACGGAAGAGACAGTCGAGATTGAGGACGAGTGTGAGTGTGAGGGCGAAGACGGCTGGTGGCGTGGGTTCGATCGCGAACAGTGGCAGGACGACGCGTCCGGGGCCGAGCAAGGCGAAGGTGGAGAGGCGGGGATGGTATTATGATTACGATGCTGATTACGGTTGATATTGTTGTTGTTTTTGTTGTTTGTGAAAGTGTTATTACTGTTGTTATGACCATAAATGACGGATGGGTGGTGGTGTTCGATGGAATTATTGCTGGTATTATCGCCATACTTGTTTAGACTGTCCTGGTAGGTGTAGCTCCTTCGCTGTTGCTGCTGTTGCTGTAACTGTTGCTGCTGCAGAAAAGTCGTAGCGAGTGCTGAGGAGTAGGTGGTGTAGGACGCAGCCGAGGCGCTGTATCGCGGTGAGAACCGCTTCCGCTGTGGGTGTTCCTGCGGATAGATGGCCACGGGCTTTGCGATCGAGTCATGGTGCAGACTATATCCGTTCGCGAACGACATTACTATACGATGTGGTATTAATAAAGGAAAAATAAAAAATAAAAAGATAAAGGATTGAAGAGAGATCTCGTTTCGTTGCTGTTCCCGAGAGCAAAAGAAAAAGAGAAAAAGGAGAAAGACAAGGCAGGATCCCGGAGTGATTAGATACGGGAGGGAAGCATTGCTCGGTGATAAGATACCAGCCTGTGGCTCATGCAAAAGCGAGGTGGAGTAAGGGCGAGGAAGACAAGCGGAGGCGGTGAAGAGGAAGAAAATGGAGTTCAAGAAATAAGAAAGAGGTAGAAAAGAGTAGAGAGAAGACGAGTGGGCGGGAGTGAGGGCGAGAAAGAAAAGAGAGAGAGAGAGAGAGAGAGAGAGAGAGAGAGAGAGAGAGAGAGAGACAGAGATACATCTGCACTATGTGTTTATAATAAACAGTGCGGAGAAAAAAGAACACAAAAGTGCTATTTAATGCTGCATGTAATAAAATACCTCGTGTGGGATATGCATTCTCTCTCTCCTCTCTCGCGCCCGCTGCATGCAGCACCATAAGAAACTGTTTGTTTCCAACTGGGCATCCAACCACAGATTGCACCCCGCCCCTCCTCCTCCTCTTCCTGTTCGTTTCATTCTCCTCGTGCGGATCAAAAGTGCCGCTGCCAATAAGTCCTGGCTGGCTCCCGTCTCTTGTCAGCCATGCCTTAATCGCCCCCTTTCCTATTCTCTTTTTGCACCCTTGCAGGGTGAAATAAGAAAACTAAACCAGTGTCCTCAGCGGACTATGTAAGCCAAAAAGATCTGCAGGTTATTGAAGCTGTCCGAACTTGGCTAGCTACCGATTGCAGTGCAACGACGACAACGACGACGATTCGATGCTAGCCCACAAAGGGTCGTGTGTTGAAATGGATCCAAGTCCTTAGATTATAGAGTTTCCGCCTGCGAATTGATCCACCTGGACACCTTTTTCTACTTTTCGGTTTTTATCCGTCGGATTTGATCTGATCTGCCCTTTCGTCTCCTCCAATCCCAGTGCATAGGCCATTCTTATTTGCTCAGGCAGCTCTCTTTGTATCTCTGGTGCTTCGGGTGTTCTTAATGCCTGGACGTGGGCAGATGGACAGGAAAAAAAAAAAAAAAAAAAAAGTACGCCAACAAGCGGACCAAATAAAAAAGAGGACCATGGTAGTTATGTGCAGGGATCAGTTTATGGGCTGGTCCGAGTTGCCCTGCCCTGTCCTGCTCTTTTTTTTTTTTTTCGCAGAGATAGCAAAAAAACCAAGTGCTCTCATGTTCCTCTCTCTCAGTCCTCTCGATCAAAGTAGAAAAAAATGGCTGCCGATAGCGAGCAATACCAAATTAGACATTCTGTTTATACCGCAGGACAGCGGGTTTCTCCGTGCCGTAGCCGTACCTGTTGCCATTGTTTGTAAACAATTACCGTAACCCATCCAGGAGTTGTGCCAGCGAAAACAGGATTGTTCCTGTTCGCGCACTATTGTAGGCTACAGGAGGACAACGTTGTTACAATAGCAAGTTTGTACCGAACTCCTTCATTCGCCCTCTCTTTCTCTCTCCCTGGCCGTTTATGTTTTGTCCATCTCTTCTTATCCCTGTATTTTATTTTTAAGTAACAAATTAATCAAGAAGCTGGGCTTTTTCTTTACGGCCACCCTTAGCTTTGATACTGCTGCGCTGGTGGAACATGTGGGATCTATAACTAGGGACAAAGGGAGAAGGACAGGGAACAAGTCAAAGCACAAGAGCAAAAAAAAAAAAACGTCGCACATGTACGCAACTCCTGCGGATATAGCAAAAAAAAAAAATACCACTTGCAAGCAAACGTTAGTATGGAGGGGAAAGAACTCCGAACTTCCTTTTTTTTTTTTACCAAGAAGCGCACGTACTTTACCTGATGTAAGCGCGCGTACTTTTTTTTTTGAAGCTAAGATGTCGCGTGCCCCCTCGTTCAACATTCCAGTGGGCCACACACCGTTCGCCCCAACGGTCCGAGTGCGTATTTGTACATGTGTATGTTGTCTGGTATGTTCAGCAGGCATGAGAAAATAGGGGCAGCAGCTTGCATCATCGGCCGCTTGTCGGTCAACCAAAAAGCACTTTTTTTTTGACTATCGATTCAGTCTTTTTATTATTGGTTTGCAATAAATCTTATAAAGCTGACATGGCGAAAGATCTCTAGCCGTTGACGCGTCTATCCTTTATGCAAAACAACAACCGCAAAAAAAAAAAGAAAGATGTGTGTCTTCGGTGCTTATTGAAACTTAATACAGTGGAACGCGACCTGAAATAATCCATGCGCATACGAGCCTTAGGTCGAGGACGACCTCGTTGGATGCGACTCTGTCCACCATCTCTGCAGCTTATCCAGCAACTCCTGCTCACGATCCAGCCAGAAATGATCTACACCCTCCACTACATCCAAATGAATGGCTCCATCTGGTCGCTTCAGGGTCCACGAGCGCGCACCTTCGGCTTGCTTGGGTGAATTCAAGCCCGTATTCGTCTGAAGCCAGGAAAGAAGTGTTTTTGGGCTAGTGAACTGATCCTGTGCACCTGTGATAAAGTACGCCTCCACGGTGGATTTCTTCTTTCCTTCTGCAGCTGTCTCGGCGACCCCCTGATCATTTGATGATGAGGATGGTGATGCGGGGAATTCTCCTTGAAGAATGGCTCGAGCTCGCTTGTAGAAGGAGCCTTGTGCGCCTGATGTCAAGAGCCAGGCCACGCCTGCGGGGTAGCTGACCAGAATATATGACGTGGGCAAATGTCCGCTGGTTGGGTCTGTAGGATTCCTGAGTGGTGGAGGGATGGTGGATGCGATCAGCCCGCCAAATGAAAAGCCCTATACGGTATGGATTGCATATGTCGAAGTTAATAAAAACCGTGGCCCAAGTTCATTACATTAACGAGAAAGAGCCGCGTCGCATGGTAAACGTGTGCAATGCAAACTTACGCTGAGGATAAACCGAGACAGGAAAGGAAGTCGCGGTGTATCAACTTGACGACCAGTCTCGTCGAATACCTTTCCATTCCAAGCTGCTGATGCATTTGTGCCGCTTGCATCTCGATCCTCAGTCTTGCCCAGATGGCTATTTCTAGCGTAGGAGCCGCTCTGTAGAAAATCGACCACTGTCTGATAGTCATCGCGCTCTGCTTCTGCAAACCAAGATGTCTTGCCCTTCGACCTGCCACAACCTCTATAGAAGGCGAAGCATGTTCTCGCGTCAGATGCAATGCAGTTACGCTATTGTAACAAGTACGCAGGTACCATCTGCCTGATTCCATGCAGAGGAAACCTTACCGAAAGTTGAACGCACAAATTACACACGACAAGGGCACGGTTTGGGGGCTGGAGCCCTTCTTACGTGACGGAGCTGCGGTGGCAGGCTCGGCTTCCATGGGATCCGTGTTTTGCTGCTGCTGGTTCGAACCGGCGCTGTTTTTCGTCGAGGATTTGGCTGATACGAGGGAGGATGAAGAGGTCGACGCGACAAGGTCCTCGCTCATGGCCGTCAGCGAATATGTCTCAAACCACTGCAAGAGGGCGCCGACCACATTGTTGTTATATGACCCGCCGAGAGGCCCATAAGGATGAGCTATGACAACGCCGGTGTAGGCGTGAGGTTGCGAGGAGACTGTTGTTGGGATGGACAGACAGACCTCGAGAAGGCAATCGTCGTTCTTTGAAGGAATATAGATCACTGTGCGGTAGCGGCGGGGGATAGGAAGCGAGGCCATTTTAACGTATTGTGAAAAGTTGGAATATGTTGTGCAATATGTAGAAAAAGGCAGAGGTTGATGGAGGTAGCAAAGAGGGCTGAATGTCTTTCTTTATTTGCTGGGGTAGTAGTTTCGGCTTGCCCATGTGCCATCGGTTTTCATTTTCGTCATCTGAACAATCTGAACGAGGCAGCTGATCACCGCCACGACAACCGCTGCACCTTTTCCCCAACCCCTTTTCTCGCGCAAGGCATTTCGCGACTGATGAGAGTGTACTTTTACTTGGACCAGGATGGCCTCTCTCCTTTATTTCCCTGACTCCTTTCTTTATTTCCTCTCTTTCTTTGCCACCAAAGTGAGAGGGAGAAGGAAAGAGGACAGACGCGATGCGATTCGGTCCTTGATCGATTGGAAGAAGAGGAAGGAGAAAAAGAGCTAAAACTTCCTTTTTCGAGGTTGCCTGTACGACTCAGCCCCTCCTCTTCGCCTTGGCAAACAACGCCCACCTTTCACTTTTTTTCTCTCTTTCTCACACACATCCAGACATCTCATCGTACTCATCTCACTTCAAACACCAACCCCCACCTGCTCTCCTGCCTGACTCCACTCCACACTTACTCTGTCACCCTTCCTTTTGTATATCGCCTTCACTTCTCTCAGCTGGTATGCCCCCTACCGCCGACCCGCTTTGGGAGGGGCTTTCTAGCTTTGGGTCAGGTCTTAAACACCTCTGGGAGGCCTTCCGCTACAAGCACGGCAGAAATACCAAAAGGACTGCCCTTAGCCTCGCCGTCCGCTGTCTTATCATCCAGACGATCGTCAATGGCCTGACTTACATCTTCCCGAGGTGCTACAGGATTGTCAACCAGCTCTTTTTTCCCATAATCCTCCTCTATCGCTACGTCCACCCGGAACCATGGGACAACCTCTTCATAGCCACAGTACGAGCCCTTGGCTGCTCAGAACGATCCGACGTTCTTGCGAAACCAAAGCCTCAGAGATTCTCTCAAGCACGACAATACTGCGCTCGGTTGTTCAAGGTCATGATCGGCATGCATGTCATCGATTTCCTCGTCACTCGCTCAGGTATCCTTTATCTCCCAAGTGCCGGCTTAGGCCTGGTCGCCGTGGACCAGATCCTGCAATACAGGGGCATAAAAAGCTCGCTTTGGAAAATTGCTGTTCTCTCACTCTTCACTGGACCCCGCTGGCCCGTACTGGTGGTTCAAACACTCCTGTTGCAGCAACTCCTTATGTACGAACTACTGCAACCATATCTCGCGCGAGTGAACTTCAAGGGATGGGAGGAGCGTGTTTGGATGTCACAGTACGAACTCGAGCTGCAAGGATTCGCAATCGGAGCATGGTATCTGTGCAGCATTCCCTGGATCGGCGTTGCGCTTATCCCACTCATGTTTCCAGCAGTCGCGTTCCTCCTCACTCGATCGTGCGGATTCATGGAGAACACAAGAAATGGAGCTGGAGACGACATGATCGAGCGACGGTATCCAGGCGTCAAAACTGTGGCTCTCGGAAAGAGCAAATCTGTCAGTGGAGACTGGGAGGAAACCAAGGTTAATACTTTTGTCCGCGGCACCGACACCAAAGCTTTCAAGCCGGAGAAACACAACACGAAAAATTCAGCTACATACATTTTGGATTGTGGTCACGACGAGCCCGTGGAGAAATGTCAGATTCAAAAGGACAAGGAGGCCTCACAAGTTCTCCGGATGGGGCGATACAGGGATGTGGAAGAGCGGATAAAACATATGAGAATACATCCCTCTTCACCGTCAAATGGTTGGGATCCACGCCTGTCCTTTGGATCTCCATCCACGCGACATAGCCCGTTTTCAGGCTCGCAACTCAGTACGGAACAAACGTCAACTTTGACACCGAGCATTACCACCACACCACAGGAGGACCTTACAAAATACAACTTTAGCGACCGGAAAACATTTGATTCGGCGCCATCAGCACCATCGGAGCAGGCGGTTATTGAGACAGAAACCGCTGTTGGACAAGGAGACGTTTTTCGAGAAACACCTTATACAGATGTGGATTCTGATTCAGTCGATTTCTCAGCAGCACACAAGGCTAATATGCAAGAACATGACATGCAGGCGAAGGAGGCAAAGCGACAAGCAAAGGAAGCAAAACGACAAGCCATCGAAGCAAAACAGAGAGCAATGGAAATGAAGCGAAGAGCGATTGAACAAAAGCGCACTGCCAAGGCAATGGGGAAAAAAGAAATGAGACGAGCCTCTAGCATAAGAAAGGGCGACCCTGAAGCGTCAAAGGAGAAGCAAGAGGCAAGGGAGACAGGAGAAACACAAGAGAAACAAGAGGAAGAGGAAGAAGCACAGGAGGAGGAGGAAGAAGTGCAAGAGGAGGAGTGGAATGATTACTATAGACCCACGAATGAGCATGGAGCCAGACCCTTCGATACCTCTAGAGGTCGAGGTCGAGGTCGAGGGGGACCATGGGGCTGGCACGGAGTTCGAGGCGGACGGGGCGGATGGGATGTTACGAGAGGCGTGAATCGCGGACGAAGACGCCATCATGAAGGAAGTACAGGAGAAGTTATGGATGTAACTACAGAACAGACGAGTCTCTCAACAATCATCTCTCAAGGTGTGCAGAGTATTGAGGCGTATATGGGTGAACTGCTGCTGGACGTAGGCACTCAAGTAGCAGAGAAATTACGGGCAGCTGTGGTGGACCCAGACAACCCACAGCGCTTCCAGATTCATCTTGGGGAATTTGAACGAGATGTGGTTCTGTAAAGACCTTACATATGTAAAAAAAACATGCACGCACACCTATATTATTATGCATATATGAAAATGTAACACCAGAAACGCATCGATGTCTATCTTCATATTCTTCATATCTGATGTGTCTAAAGAGCGCGCTCTGGGAGGCTGCCCAATGAGAATGCGAAGGCCGCAAGAGCAGGTTTGCTACTTGCCCAATCCGGTTATATGTTTGAACGTCATCACTTCCAAAATGAGCAATAAGCTTTCGAATCCTCAGTTGTCCAACAAAAATTGTTGGCCCGCCGAAAAAAAAAATTTTTTGTCTCTCGCACTCGAACGAGCACCCAAGAAAAAAAGACCTGCTGCAGCAACACAACCCCTCATCACCTCAAATCACTGCCATCGAGGGACGACAATACCGCCCGAGGATCGCATCATTCATCCCATCATCCTTAATCAAAACATCTGCAACTCACTCGTCTCATCATTGCTCATCTAATGACCATCCCCTCATTCATAATCATCTTTGCCTGCTATTCCTGCTGAAAAACTACCCTACCTTGCCTTGTCTTTCCTTTTTCTCCCTTTCCCCATTTTTTCTTATAAACTGCGCAACCCGAAAAAGGCCACACCTGACCCGTACATTCTTGATTTACGTACACACACAACCTGCCAATCAAAACCCATCTTTTATCACATACACACCACAGCTGAGTCAGCCCTTGGTTCACTATGAAGAACGTCGGGGCCCGTTTCAGGAACCGTAAGATCAACAACAAGCAGCTGTTGCATGTCTATCGCGCAGTCGATATCCCTGATCTCGATGAGTCCGTCAGCTTGCAACGCAGTATTCCTCAGACAGAGACCGGTGTTGACAAGGAGGAAGAGTCGGTACGTTGTCCTGCGATTTTTTATATATTATACATATTTTCCCGCCATTTTTTTTTTTATCTCAACAAAACAAATCTCTATGCGGCCGTGTTCCTTTTGAGTCTGGATGAAACTCGTCGTTGTCAGCGCTATCCACATCTTTGCAAACAGCGAACCATTCGCTTACTTCAAAATATGCTTCCGTCGCGTTCCATCGTCATATGCGTGCTTTATTTGAGTTTGGTTCCTGCCCCAGTTCGGACTGAGCGATCTTGTCTCAATACCTTATCTGAGTTTTGGCGGGAACTGTTCTTGTGTACGGTCTCCCAGTGCGTGTTAGAATACATATATCACTTTCTAATGATTGACTATGATATATTAATCTATAGGAACACCACTTGCAAGCTGCGATCTCTGCATCCAATCTCTCGAGTACCACTGGTGAGGCCAAGGCCCTATATATTCCTACCCCTGATGCCAGTCGCAAGATTGAGAACTACCACGACTTCTACAGTCGTGCGTTCACTGAGCCCTCTACGCTCATTCGATTCTCGTCTACAGTTGAGGACTGTATTGGCTGCCCATACAACATGGACGAGGAGGACGAAAAGTGGTTGAAAGAGTTCAACGAGAAGCGGGCTGCAGAGGAGGAGAAGCTGGACGAAGACCACTTTGAACTCATCATGTGGCAGTTTGAGAAGATCACGAACGAGCGCGTTCCCTATCTGCAGCTTGTAAGTATCATTAAATAGCACCTGTTGCAGTCTGTGTTGAGCTGAAGCCTGTCTGCTAACTCTTGCTCGCTTTATCTTTACTCCTTGTCATGATTCATGTAACGCAGGATACCAATCAGATTCCAACCTTTGATGACCTGAAGGCCACGTTCACCGTTCCACAGCTCCTGGCAGTCAGAAACATAGCCTCCGCCGTTTACCCTTGGTGGCAAGAGAGAAGGATCAAGCGGGGCGGCAAAGTCATCACACCTCAATTGAAGGCAAGTATATTGAGATTGACGCGCGCGTGTTTCTTCTATACCGATCATGGGTGTTTTGCTAACCTCTTGCTCAACATTCATACTATTTGCTACTGTAGTTCGAGGAGGTGGTGCGCAATGAAGCTGATCCGTACCTGTGCTTCCGTCGTCGTGAGAGCAAGCCTATTCGCAAGACCAGACGCACTGACCAACAGTCGATCGAGAAACTCAGGAAGCTGCGAATGGAGATGGAGAGCGCCCGCAGTTTGCTGGAGATGGTCTCACGCCGCGAGAAAGTTCGCAAGGAATCGCTTGTGCTTGAGCATATGATCTTTGATCAGCGATGCAAGGTGCGTGAGTACCGGAGAAACCTTGGCATCAAGGACGACGACGACGACTTGCAGCACCAGAAGGTAAGAGATCAAGGCCATGTTCATGTCACTCTATACCATTTGCACTTTTTCAATTTATCGATGGATTTCTTGGTCAGCGACTAATAATCTGAACCTTCTTTGTATCATCGTTTTTCTGTTCTTTGACGATCTACAGAAGAAAATGCGCAAGATGGGAGAGACAAGTGCGACCATCCGCATCCCACTCAACTTCAAGGATCGCGACTCGATGTCCTCGCACGACGACTCCAAGAAAGATCGCTCGGGTCTTTCTAGCATTGAATCAGAACTTGCCAAGCGTCGTGAGGACGATGTTGGCTGGGAAGATCTCACAGATGTACGTTCTCTCACATACCATTGCAGATCTTCTGATATCTGAGGTTATTCTTTGAATGCGTTACTTATGCCCTGTATCTTTTTTTCTATATTTAAATTGCTGGTCTTATTAGAACCCATCCCAACAATCCTTCCCCGTACACGTATCGCAGCAATGCTTCAAGCCATTGCGTGCAAGCAAGGATGTTTATTTCAGAAGGCGCATCGGTCGCGGTGGCCGTATCCATATCGACCGCCATCTTAATCGTCCCAGGAATGCGTTCAGGGATCCCTACGATTACTACGACAACATCAAGGACGTCTATGGTTACGACGGCATTAACACCTTTGACAAGTTCCGCTTCGACGACGACTCATACGATCACCACGATGATATTGTGGATGACTTGCGCGATGGGTATGTGTCTTTACAGCGTTTCTTCGTGGCAGTATTTGTTTTATAACCGAACACTTGTACTGATGGCTCCTGTTGGTTTTTTTTTTTTTTGTCGTTGGTCGTAGTCTGATCCGTTATCGATGCACACTCTTGTCCGAGACGGACCTCCGGAGCCTGTCCACATCGACGAGACACCACTTTATCTCGATCGGTCATCCTGGTCATGCACAGTAGAGATATCCTCCTGTGCTCTTGTTCTCCACTCGTTACTTCAATTCGGCAATTTGACCATCCGACTCGCATCTTTCTTTTTCTTTTCTTTTTTTTTTTTTTTTTACTCTTCCTTTCGATTTCCTTTTAACACTTGGAGTCTTGCACATAACATTTAGCCTCCTTCCCCTGTACTTTACACCTGCACCAGTATGCCGCGTTTATTCTCGCCGCGTGATCCTTTGCTTGCACTCATTAACTTTATTGAGATTTCATTCTCCATTGTTCTATCGTTGTTGCTGCTGTTGTCTCTATCATGTTTCCTCTTACTATTATTATTTTTTATATCTCCGACATTGGTCTTGTATAGTAGTCCTTCGCTCTATGTATAGTACGACCTTAGTGCAATCCCACACACACATATCCATACCAGTTTAGCTACGTCCGATCCATAGACGAACAGCGATCAAACAAAAAAAAAAAAAAAACCCCCCTCTACTGTATTGAACAAATTTTAAAGACCGGAACTAGTTATGTGTATTATATCGATATATCGCTGTGTCCAAGCCAATCTATGAATTTACTATTTCTACTGCCATTACTACTACTACTACTACTACTACTACTACTACTACTACTACTACTAACTACTTCTTCTTGCCGAAATCCTTCGCGATCTTGACCCAGACCTGATCGGGGTGTCTGGCCGAGACCGGGTCCTGATCCAGATGAACATTTGCTGGGAAGTGCTTGGCATCGTACTCCAGAGGTACAGTGCTGTTCTCGAAGGCGTAGATCTCACCGACGGCCACCTTGATCGTGCCCACGATCGGGAGCCAGGTTGGGCTGGCCTTGGTGTTCTTCATGTTGATGTTGTCGAGGTCGTTGATGATCTGGCCGTTCTCCATGACGAAACCGCCGGGGAAGGAGAAGTAAGAGAGTGGGCGTTTTGCCAAGCCGCCGATCGCGTAGGTCTTGACAGACTGGGTCAGAGCGAAACGGGTCGCGATCATGGTACAGGCAGAGCCACTAGAGTTACAGCGCACAATAAATAAAAAGGCGTGTTAGGCATCTCAACGACGGGAAAGAAAGAAAGAAAGAGAAACGGAATAAAACGGGCGCGGACAAAATTTGGACCGCAAGTAAAACCGATAGAAAGACTCACCAGAAACCGTTCGACACGATGGCCATGTTCTCGGCCTTGAACTTGAGCTGCTTGCCCTTGGCGAGTGGTAGGAAGGGCCAGCTGTGGGGGAAGAAATTCCTCTGGGTGTATGTTGCGGTGCTTCCCCCACGCTTCTGATTCACACCCTTCGTGAACATTGACGCATCCTTGAACGGTTTACGGGTCGCCATCGAGTTAAAGTTCCTGGCGTCAAAGATCGAATCAGTATGCTTGTGCTTGACCGCCTGCTTGGCCGCCGCTTGCGCCAGCTGGTTATCCCTTATGTCCTGGACAAAGTAAGGCTTTGCATCCGGGAAGAGCAACTGGTTGATAAAGTACGCGAAATCGACGGATCCACCACCGTTGTTGGTCATGTCCAGGATCAGTTTCTTGCATCCCTGGTCCTGCAACTTTTGGAAACCCTTGATGACATCGGTGTAGTCTTCAGTGTCGAAATCAAAGTGCGTGGCGTCCTCGGTCGCGATCACGGCCACACAGGTGTCGGACAACTGGCTGCTCGTCAGGCGGTAGAACGCGGTTGTGTAGGAGGTGTGCACGAGCTTGGCCTGGGTGATCGTCTTGGGGCCCTCACCGCCCTTACCGTTCTTGGGACCGTCCTGGGCCTTTGAAATCTTTCCGCGCTTACGGAAGATAGCTGTCGCAGGCGCGACAATCTCAGACTCGATGCCGTTCTCAGAGACACGAACATCGCCACGGCGAGGGGAGCCGTTCCTAACGTTTCTCGAAGTCTTCTTTTCATTTTTTTTAGAGTCATCGAGGGCGTAGCATTGGACGTCCCAGTAGGACTTGACATCCTTGACGAAACCAGTCTCAAACTCATCCGAGGGCCTGATCGTCCAGGGGACTGTCAGTCTCTGGACCTTACCGGTGCCGCACTGGATCGTGTAGTCCATGGAGGCCTTCTGAGGCAACTCCCAACGACTAGCGAAGCCTCCGGGACTGGAGTACCATTCTTCGGACCAGGAAGTACTGGCGAGGGCATCGTTCAGACGGACGCCAGGATCCTTGGAGATGGCCGAGGTACGGTCGGTGAATTCCTGGATGGCCTGGAGGGCGGGCTTACCGTCGATGGTGAGAACTGCACAGTCGGTGAGGGATGCAGGGTCCTTCGGGAGACCCTTCGTCGTCGTGGTAGTGTCGACGAAGAAGACACGGGCGGATTGCTTGCCGTCGACGACGGGCGCGTAGAGTGTGAGGGGCTGGTAGAATGATGCGGTCTGGTAGCAGCTGTCTAGATATACAAAGAAAAAAAAAGTTAGCCATCGCGATAAAAAATTCGACAATACTGGATGCCAGAGAGCGATACAACTAGTTGGAACCTACTTCGATAGGAAAGATGACCGTCATTGAGCGAGAAGGTCAAGTAACTCAACGCCATCTGGAATTCATAATCGTTCTTCCAGTCCTTCTTCTTTCGAAGCTTGGCCAATTCCTTCATCAGGTCCACCTTGGGAGTCTTAAAGGGCGACCCAGGGACGTTGCTCGAGTCCACCTTGGCCTGGTCCACGAACGCATAAAAGTTGCCCAACAGGTTCTCGACCGATGTCAAGACCTTCTCAGCAACATCTGGTCTGAATTTGTGTGCATTAAAACAACCTTTAACGGCCTCATAGGTCAGGGCTGGTTTTGAGGCCTCGGCTTGCTTGGCCATCAATGCACAGGGATCATTAGGAGCTGGTGCCTTTGCGGGTTTTGCGTTAACAGGGATCGCGCACACGGCTGCAGCCAAGGTGAGGATGGAAGCGACTTTCATTATTCTTTTTTTTTTACAGATGATATGAATGTTTATCAGATCGATTAATTAGGGTTTGATAATGGAATGGAAGAGAGAGGTATGCTGGTTATCCCTGAAAAGGGCTGGAAGGGGTCAGTAAGATGTGGGAAGGAGGGGAGGGATGGGAGGAACCAGGTTTCGATGGATCCTCGCGGGTAACAGGGAAGGTAATTGGGAAGGGTACAGAAGGTGGGAGGGGGGTGTCAGACAAGCGAGAGGAAAGAAAAGTTGGCAGACGCCCTTGAGCCGGCGATCTTTTATAAAAAGGGCGCAATCAGGGCTACACTCGATAGTATGTGTTGTACTTTACACAGATGTGGATGGGGGGGGAAGGGAGGATGTGGATGCATTTGTGGTTTACGGAACCAGGTGCAGCGGGGGTGAGGGATGTTCAGTACGCGCGAGTGGGGTACAAGGGATGCAGCTTCCGTTTGTTCCTTTTCTAAATTAAACAGAACCATACCGGGAAAGCACGCTAAGAACGAGCGGACAACTGCTCTCATACCATTTATATTGTATGCGAGGGATGTTCCAGTATAGGAAACATGGATTTAGGTACGGATACGATGGATAGTGGCGAGCCTGTGGAACGCGATGCTAAAAAAACGAGTGCTCTCAATTATTCGCGCTGAAACTATATCGACCTATATTGCGCATGCAACCACCCATCGCCAGCTCAGCTCAACGAACGCATTGCAGCCCGCGATCCATGTAAATCGTCAGACGTCGGCACCTCCGCTCCTTGCTCCCACGAGCACAAGTAGTCTGACTAGGCGGGGCTTGAGCAGCTCCCTCCTGGTTGTGAAACCCACTCATTGATATTCACAGACCGACTCCAATGGGATGCAGCATCTCAATTGTAGATTTACAGACATCTGGTGCACACAAAAAAAAACCTGAGGGCATACCATAGGAAACGTACATCCACCCACTTCGATCTGATAAGCGCAACATCATTGTCGGAAATTGAACTACAGCAGGCAGCCGGAGTACCATAAATACTAGTTTTAGCGCGATGCATGGGGGGGGGGGGGGGGGTGGGCCGCGTCGATATAAAAATACGTTCAGCAATTCCTGCTCGCTTTATTACTGAATCCACTCAAAATAGTCCCCACGTGCACACACACAACCCTCTCTTTCTCTATTGTCTATCAATTGCAGGCCCATTTACTGTGGCAGCTCAAACTTGACGCCCTTCAGGACCCTAAGTTCGACATTGAAAAATAAAATGCTCAATACGCGTCGCTTGTCAATATCCATGGGCAGCTTACAGCGACAATGGATACAATAGGACATCCTTACTTTGTAAAGTAGATGAAGAAAAAGTCACAGTAGAGTCCTGTCTGTACTGCTCCTGCAATCCAGACGATCCAGTCCACGTAATATTCGGCGCGATATCGATAGATCCAGTTGATGAGATATAGGCCACGGTATGCACCCAGTGCGAACAAGTAGTGCGTCGTGATCATCTTGGCCTCTCCTGTCTTTGTCAGCATGAATAACTGAGGAAGGATTGCGACTGCCTCGAGATACACTGAGAACGTCCAAAGAATCTGTTCAATCGATCAATTCAGATCGGCAAGATGGCGGTTAAACACCAGGGTCATTTGTCTACCAGCGTCTTCCCTTTCATGCAGTGAACAGGCTCATGATCTTTCTGAGTTACCTCTTGTACTGTGAAGGCATAGTTAGTGATCAGCGAGAGTACCCCCGCACCAGCCAGGATGTATTCAACGCGGAAGTTGTCCTGGTGAGGGTCGTTCGTGGCCTTGAACTTGTATTTCATCAAATAGACAATGTAAAGCGACGACGAAATGAAGAAGATCTTCATTGATGTATTATAGATTGAAACGTAGTTCGTGAACAGATCGGTATATCGCGTCAAGAACACGGCGGCATAAAGGGCTTGGGTCTTGAATGAGATCCCTACCAAAGTCAATCGTCGTTATGCTGTCAATTTTTTTTATCGAGCTTTGGGTCGAGGAATTGATCCAATGGTGCTTTTACCACTGCTGACACTATATACCTGCTACTGAGCGCGTCTTTTGCATTTTCAGTAGGAGAATGAAGATCGACGTCAGATGCATCAGGTCTGCAACCAGACGAAACAAGTTCATGGCGAGTAGATTGATCAGTTGCAATGAGTGAAAAAGTTCAGAGACTGAGAGTGAGAAAAAGAGGGGTCAGAACAAAGAATGTTGCCCGTAGTCTTGGACTTAGGAGTGAGAGAACTGGCATATTTGCCCCCTCCCCTCCCCCCCTCGTGAAGTAGCGTTGTCTGTCTCGCACGAGCATTGTCCATGCCAGGTTAGAGAACCCGACATCATTCTTGGTTTTGTCCAGCTCCTTTGCGCAAACTTTGACATCGTGCACTTTAAATCGCAGCTGCACATTCACTTTCGCGTCCATAGTCCGTATTCTTGTGTCTAGACCACACCAACGCGTGTACTATCAATTGCAACCGAGCTGCTGCTCCCATACGGAAAAAGGGGCTTTCAGACGCACACTCTACATTGACCATGCAAAGAGTCTCCTCTCTTTCTGAATCATTTTATTGAAGATTGTTCAGTAGATCAGCGCTAGTGAGGCACCGGCGATCACTTTACAGAGGCTTGGCAGGCTGGGCAGGGGCGACCTTCTTGCCATCCTAAGATACATAACGTCAATTGTAGATAGAAAAATCCGTTAACACCGTATTGACGTATTCCCAGTGGTACCACCATTTGTAATGTTAACACTGTCTTTGTGATCGTGTACCTTGAAGCGGAAGCGTGGTGGGGGAGCACGGCTGCGACGACCCACGCGGGAGCGGACACGGACGATGTGGGCGTGAACAGCGCAAGAGATACAGTAGTGGATCTTGATGTAGAACTTGGGCAAGGTGTACTCTGTTGAGATGAAAGGAGCCGATTGCATCAGTGTCATATTCAGATTGGAAAACAGGTTCAAATAACACCTCCATGACAGCGTCCAGATAGGTCCCAATCCAGTGCTCTTCCTGGCGGTGTTTTCTGGTCCCGAACCTGGATCGTGCGGCGACAAATGATCTCAGTCCATATCCTCGACATGACCGCGAATAATGACAAAAAGGTGGCGGTTCCAGATTGTCCTGTTGTCCATTGTGTTCCTGCCAACTGAAGTGCTGATCCAAGCCTTACCCTTGTAGACAAGAGCCTCAGTGATATCACGAACGGCAGCCAACTCAACCATGGGGCGGACGGTGTAGCGCTTGATAGCCTTGTCCTTGGGGACGCAGCGAGAGCAGTTGGAGCAGCGGACGGGCTTGACGTGGCCACGTCCGTTCTTGTTACGTCCGTGATTTCTTCTCTTGACGGTCTGTTAGTTAGAACGTTGAAGCGGAACAGAGGATGCAAGACTCGGTAAGTACTACTGCTTCTCGACATCGTGTTGCAACAAAGTGTGGAGGTGAGGGGATCCAGTGCGCGTTGATAGTCTCCCTGACAGTTCCTGAGATTGTTCACTTTCTGATCAAACGTCGGGCATCACTTATGACACGTCAGGCGATTCCAAGTCGCGTCATGGATGCATACAGGGTCCTCATACAGCATCCCAGAGCGCAGAGCATGCACAAGGCTCGCACGCTGAGTTCAGTTCAGTCAAAGACTATGACTGATCGTCCATGGCGCTTGGTAAAGTGGACCATCCAAGAGAAAACCATCGTCTCCAGTGCTTTGCCACAAGTCCTTTTAGGGATGCTGGTAGCTCCTAAGAAAGGGCGCTTTTCTGCAAGTTTGCTAATGTCGAATCGAGGCTGTTTTGAAAATGTCTGAAGTGCCAGCTGAAGGACGATTCACACAGGAATGCTGCAAGGATGATGCCGTTCTGTCCAGAATCCGGCATAATGATATGTTCGTCGAAGAAATCGATGGCGATGATGGCGAACAGATGCCAATATGTCGATGGATTGATAGTTGTGTGCCGGGATGGGTGGATGGGACCCAGGACTGCATTCAGATATACTTTCCATGATTGGAAGTGAAAGGAGGAGCTCCAGCAACAGGCACTGCACAAGGATAAAATGTAAAATCTAAGTTGATTTACCCCTTAACGCCCTTCCCCTCCCTTCTTCAGCTTATGCTTGCACAGGGAATATGCCAAAGTGCGATGTCGCTGAAGCGGTGGTTTTTGAATCAGCTGGTCAAAATGTTATCGTTCAATGCAGATGAGGCCTGTGCTGTTCTATGGGATCTTATCTCCAAGGAGACTGCAGAAGAGGTCGGGTCTTTAGTCTTGACAAATCCTCAATTTCACTGTTCCCGATCCTGCATGATGAAACCATGGTCGTTCCATGGATTTGAGGAGATAGGTAGGTATCTCTCTGCCTGCTGTCGAGCGCCCGTCATCGGGCCATCTCTGTCCTTACTTGCACATGATAAACATCAGCAAACAAAGACACATGGCAAGGTAGTGTGTCATGAACAGTATCCCCAAGTCCAGGGCCCGGTAAGCGGATTTGGACAGCCCATCGCCTGGTGCCTGTGCGATAGGCAGTTGTTGTTGGTTTGGACGTTGGCGTCATGCGCGTGGCAAGTTTGTATGGTAGACTAGGCTGCTCCACTTTTTTCCTGCACGAGTGCACGAATGGGCACAAGGATGCCTGCTGTTGTGTGCGCCAACGGGGACGAAATTGGAGGGCTTGCTTACTCTCCTTTTTTGCGCTCTGTGCGAGCGCGTGTTTGCGTGGGCGGACAAAGGAGCACGGAGAGGGGGAGGAGGTTTTGGCCTTCCCGCCATTTTCTCAAGAGTCAGTTGGCGACAGGCCAGAAAAACAAAGGGGGAGGGGATGAGAAACCTTCATAGCAATTACCCCGGATGACCAACAAAAAAAAAAAAAAATATGAAAAAAGGGAAACGCTTAATGCCCAAGTGGTTTCTTGGGTGAGCTGGGCCTGCCCTGGCCACATTTCATGCAGTATGATGCTAATGATCCCTATACGCATGAAGGAGTCCCCAGCCCAGTTCAGGACAAGACCCATTCCACTCTGTCGCCACGTAGCCGTACTCGTATGCGTTGTTTCCATTAGCTACTGCAGGCTATGTGGTGAGGGGTGTGGGAATAAAAGTTTACATGGTGCCGCCTTCATCGGGGCATAACCTGCGCTTGGGTCACAGCGTGTATCGGATGTTTGGGCAGCAGAGTTGTCTCAGTAGAGAGTCTTCTGCCCGTTGCCATTTCCATGCATCTCTTTTTCTATTCCTGTGCTTCTGGCAATCGGCGTTGACGAAGTGCAGCGGTTCTTTCGCGGGGCATCAACTTCTTCGCTTTTTTTGTTCGCTTAAGTACGCCGTCGATGGTAGCACTTTTATTCCCTCTTTTTCTTTCATTTTCAACTCAGACAAGCGCGCCATGGTTGCTCAGGCCATTATTATCAGCTCGAGAAATGATCGATAGTAACTATCCTACTCTGTCATCCTAGAATTGCTGCTCTCTCGGATGTTGAACATTAGGATGGGGCACCTTTTCGCATGCAACTTTTTTTTTTTTTGTTTGTTTGTTTATTTATTTGGGCGACGATATTTTTGTATCTGAACTCTGGACCATGCACAGATTAGAACATCGATTAGTGAAATGGCAGCATGGACCATGGACAAAGGGCTATTGGTTCAGACGATATCATTGTAATTAGGCACCGTCTTTCATTGCTGCAGTTAGCTATCTAGGCTAGCCTATGATACTACTGCATGCGCAGGAGAAATTACCAATAGCGCGCGACCCGATCAATTTCGAGTGAGAGGAGCGGAAAGAGTGTGGGTTCAGTTGATCTTGCTCAAAGGGATACATACCGCATCATCACTGACATCTTTCCCTTCAGACCAAACGTGTGTGTTCGTGATGGACGCATGGTTGGGCGGGGACCTCGTGCTGAAATAGCGGTACTACAGAGTGCAGCAGTGCAGCAGTGCAGCAGGACCGTGGGACCGATAAGGGATCTGCAGCAATGGAGCAAAGCTATGGACCTTGGATCGGCCTCTTATCCTGTCCCTCCTTCTTCCTCTATCGTCGTCATTCGCATGTGCAGTGCAGCGCAATGCGACTGCACATACATGTGTACAGCCCTGGACCGAACTCGACATGATCGGTTCTGACTTTGCCTCTAGTAGAGTCGTCGTGGTGTACAGTAATCAGACTGAATTAGGACATTGAGGATCAAGGAGGCAAAAAGGGGAACTGTGTTGATGCGGGTGATGATGTCGTTGGTAGTCCTCCTTCGTCAGGGCCATGGGTTGCGATCATATGCCAATGCTCATCGGACGCAAGTTAGAATAGATTCCAATTGAGATATAGCCTATATTCAGACAAATGGTTTATTCAGACTGAGTTGTGAATCGGTCCATCATATGTCTGCCCTCTTTCCCTCATTTTTGTCTGTATTTGATTCAATTGAATCAGTCCCTTTTCTTTTACCCTCACCATAGTCTAGTCTATTGGCTGTATCCCATTCAGTCGGATTCTGTGTGTGTCCATGCCGATGCCTCCCTGCCTTCTATACACATGCCCTGCGATAGCGAAATCCTGGACCACATTTCGTTGTCCTTCTCGAGAAATGCTCAGCAAACGGCGATCGAACCAAGGCCAATAAGTAGCCCTCTCTTCTTCCTCTTAATAAAACCCAAAAGCTTTTCTCTCTCTCTTATATTTCTCACATTCTCTCGTTTATCAATTCTCTCTGTCTCTCTGTCTCTCTCTCTCTCTCACTCTCTCCTCACTTCACACTCACTCCACTTCACCACACTTCATTTCACACTTCATTTGCCACTAAAACTAGATTTTGCCAGCCAAGCGCATCCATTGATCTTATATACACATATTCCTTTTTCCAGCAGCACTTCATACGAGCAGGTCTACATACGCCCCGAATCACTTCCTCTCCCGCTTGCCACCACTTCTTCCTCTCTCTCATTTGACGATCAAGGTGAGTCAGCAGTTTAACAGCACAGGATCAACTCGACTCTCTTTCTTTTTCTTCAGTCGCATGCACCTCCCCTCCTTCCCTCCCTTCCTCGATTCCAACGATCTCTGATCCCGTTCTCGATCCTACACAATCCCTGATCACTAAGAACCGAGGAGATCACTGAACACATCCGAAACAGCTACGACTGGAACGTAAGCAGCTGCGCGCACGCTCAAGCGAGCAGTCGATGGCAATGGCTGCGTACCGCCGTATCTTGCCACATGCCACATGTCATTGTCACAGACCCAGTGGGTCAACGTGGACATCTATTTTTTGCCTTCTTCCCGGTCCCTATCCAGCCTTTTTTCTTTTCTTTTTTTCCTTTTTTCCTTTTTTCCTTTTTGTTTTCGTACGATAAGGGAGGGAAACAACACATTCTCGTTTACGTGGGAGAGGGACAGATAGATGCCATGCACGCATATCCTTACGTACAGCGCTTACAGTACATACACCGCCCTCCCTTCCCTTCCCTCTTCCCTCTGTCCTCCCTCAAACCCGCAACAACAAACAATCCCCTCTTTCCCGTTCCACACTGCTGGCCTTGGACTGAACAATCGCTGTCCCAGCATCCATGACATCTCCTTTTTCCACTGCTCTCTTTTTCTGCCTCTTACAAATACTGCCCCTCTATTCCAGCGTTCGCGCACTGGCAATCGGCCCTTTCCTCTTTGGTTTCCTTCCGAGGTGTATTTTTGCACATGTCAGTGACAGTGCTTAGGAGAACATAGGAGGCGCACAGAGCACAGTCATCTGGACGCGCTCTGGTTGGCTTATCTGCACCTAGACCAAACAGCTGATTATCGGCTTTTGTGGCAAGATACGGAGTACAGTGCTAAACTCCGTGTCTGGTCACCAAGTTGGTTCCTGAATTAAAGCAGCCTTTACACATGATTGGCCCTTGCAGCCACGCGTGTCCCTGATATACGTGCCAGCCAATCCCAGCCTCCCCTGGCGGACTTTTGTCTCAGCGCGCCTTTGTCGGTCTTTGTTCGTTCTTTATCGCCAAAAGCCAAAAGCGCTTTCTCTCTTTCCTTCTCTTTCTCTTTCTCTTTCTCTTTCTCACCCCCATTGATGCACATCCGTAACGGCCGCCACATCCCTTGCCTGACCATTCCTATCCCATCCCAGCATCCACTCGTCCCCATCGGCTGCCTTCATCTCCTCCCAGCCATAGAACCAGCCTTTTGGTGTACCGCGCCCCGAGACTTACTCCTCCTTCTTCACTCATCACACTAGACAAAAACACATCCGCAGACGACTCTCGTCAGCAGCACACCAGCACCTGCATAAACATACATACACACATACAACAACCGCATCCACAGACATGTCACTATCACAGGAAGTCGCACCAATGCAGTCCTCAACAACAACCGCTTCCACATCATCTACAGACGCTACTGTCGCACCATCATCAACTACAACCCTCTACCAATCATACTATTCACAGATTGAAAACCTCAAGCGGTTACCGGTCCCCTACAGCGACATCTATCATGCTCTTTCCTCCTACGACTCTATCCCCCTAAGCACCCTTCACGAACGCTTTCTCAGCGCCTCTACCAGCCTCACCACATGGCTTGAGACCGCCGAGATGGCTGTCTTTGCCCTCGAGATGGATGTCGGGCAAGAAGGAGCCTCTGACAAGCGCGACGTCGGAGAGATGGATGTCATCATGAACCGCTTCCAGCCCAACGTCGATATGTTGGTCGAGCTTAAAGAAAAGATTGAGTCCAGAGTAAAGGCTGCCTCCCCTGCCGAACAGGAGGAAGCCTCGTCGCAACAGATCGAACAAACCCTTCAACAGACTACCCAGAGTATAAAGTCAAGCTGGGGATCCCTCAAGCAGATGCTTGATAAGGTCAAGGGCGATCTCGCTGGCGCAAGACTCCGCGCAGAACTCATGACGCACATGGACAATGTCCTCGCAGATATCGAGGACATCTGCTCAAGTATCGACGCCTATAACAATGAACGAAGCGCTATGACCTCTGACGAAGAGGGCTTCCTTCCAAGCAAAACATCCAGCCAGACTGACGCCCAGGCCAAGCAGCGCAGCTTGGAAACCTTGGCCCAAGTCGATTCTAGGATCGAGCTCCTAATCGCTCGGATCGACTTTTTGGACAACCGTGTGGGTTCTTTGCCTACGGACGAAGCAGGTCTAGGCAACGAGTCCAAGGATGCGCTCCAGGGCAAGTACCAGCAAGTGCAATGCCGATGGGACGATCTCAAGTTCCGCCGGGAGCGTGTCAGCGAGGAGCTCAAGGATGACAAGTGGCTCGAAGCCTTTGAACAAGTTTCTGAGCAGGTCGAGTCCATGATGGAGTCGATCGAGAGGGCAGTCGTCCATTGCCAGGGTCTTCTGGACCACATCTCACTGATGGTTCGCCAGAAGGTCGTTCCCGATGCCCCCATCGACCGCGAGCATCTTTACAGCATCTTCAAGTCTTTTGAGGCCAAGCACAAGTATTACACCCCAGCTGTTAACCAGATGCTCGAGATGCTTGAGAATGGCATCGAAAGTCGCACCACTCGCAACATGGATGTCATCTCTAGACATCAGGCTATGAATGTCAGGTGGGACCAGCTTGAGGATGCTATCGAGCGAGTCGACAGGGAGCTGGACAATGTCGAGAGATTCTTGGACATCCTCGACGACTCTAGGACACCGTACTTGCCCAAGCTTCCTCTGAAGAAGACAGAGACGCCAGCTCTTGCAGCCAGACGTGCCCAGCAGGGAACCCCCAAGCCTGGCTGGAACGCCTCCTCCCAGCCCGTTCCAAAGAAGCCAACACCACAAAGGTCAACCCAGACGAAGCAGCCGGCTCAGCGTGGTCGTCAGACCCCATCATCCGCGCGATCCCCTGTGCCAACGCGCGGTCGCTCCAGGACCCGCTCACCAGAGGGATACTACGACTACCGCCCATGGTCGCCTGCCAACTCGAACAGCAGCCTTTCGCAATCTGGTCTTCTCACTGCAGCTGCTTTGAATAGCTACCGATCATTGAGCCCCAGTCCAACCAGGGGGGAGCACGGGTACCGTTTGCGTCCATGGTATGTGCTAATTCTCTCAAGATCTTTTAACGCGCCAAGCCTACAATACTAATATTTGCTTTTTTCGTTGTCTTCAGGTGCCCATCTGTGTCGCTGTCGTCCCCCGGAATTCCAGGTATCCCTCAGGTCTTATCGCCTGCAGCAACCTTTATCCCCCGCCCCGTCTCCAGCGTGGGTCAACATCGCATGGAGTCACCTGCACCAACACCAACAGGACGTTCAAGCTCCTCGATGTCGGGTGGTTATAGAAGCACAACCAGCAGCCCCTCGATCCCCAGGGTCTCCTCCCAGGTCAAGCCAGTGTTCTCGCCTTCGGGCAGCAATAGCAAGTTGTCGAATGGCGTTCGTTCCGGCATCTCTTCCCCTTCACCCACCCCTGGATCTGGTAGTGGTCGCATGACAAACCTGCCCATGCCATCGTCGAGAGCCGCGCCACAGCGCTCGGCAATGAGCCCAACGCCTCAGTTGCAACGTCCCCAGTATGGCCGTGGGGCTTCATCCCCAGTTCCAAATAGCTACGCATCACAGTCTTCGTCATCCAGAATTCAGACGCCCCTGACTGCAGCAGGACGCCAGAGACAGGTCAGCACTAACAGTTCTCAGGGTCAAAGCCATTATGGATATGGTGCGCAGGAGGGTCGTTCTTCTCCAGGCTCGGCACATATGGCATCGCGTCAGAGCCACCATGGCTACTACGATGACCGTGGACACCACACCTACAGCTCTCGTCCTGGTTCGGCTGCAGGGTCAACGTCGAGTCTAGGGCGAGACTCCTATCGGTACTCAGCCTACGAGGAGCCTACAAGCCCAACGGCATCGTCTGTCTCTTCCATCGCATCATCCATCCGCCTCATGGACAGGATGAAGATCCAAGTTGAGGATGCTGAGCCCTATGCTCCCATCCGTGGCGACGAGCTCGACGAAGAGTTTGCGAAGGTCGTGAACGCAAGCCCAATCCAGATCCCAGTCCGACGACTCGGTGATGGCAAGTACTACTTTGGCGGTCGCATGGACGACTCGGGGAGTTCTCTGATCGGTGGCAAAATGGTTCTCTGCCGACTGATGGAGTACGGTCGCCTTGCTGCTGAGGAGGACTCTGGTGTATCGAGCGGGGGCAGCCACAGTGGAACGGATGATGGTATTCATCCTCAGCCCAACCATTCGAGGACCCAGCTGGGCGCCCGTCGATCGATGCACTCGGGTGGAAGTCTGGCGGCTCTGCATGCTGAGGAGGCGTCTCAGCACGGCAAGAAGCGACCTCGCAAGGTCTTGTGCCGTGTCGGCGGTGGATGGCAAGATCTGGACATCTTTTTGCTTGACCATAGCAACCTCGCAACCGAGAGCATTGGCGTCCGCGGATACTAGAATCCTCTATGCTCTTTTGTCATTTATTTGATACCGCTCGCGGCAAGTTGGCGGAACAAACAGCTCTCTCTTTTATATCTGCACTTTTCCCTTTAGCATTCATACCCTTTAGCATTATACTCCATCATCCCATCATCCTCCTCTCCCATTCTTTATCCTTGATACCCTTCATACACACAAAAAAATTTGTCATCCCCTCTCCCTTCCCTTGTAAATAAAAAAATCAATGTATTCATCTGTACATCTCGATCATGAAGTGGTTTTGGAGGTGGCAATGCCGCCAATATTACAATCACAAAAACCACGGCGTTTTGGATGGCTGTAAAAAAGGTCCTGTCGTAACCTGTCAAGTTCCAAAGATGAAGCGGACCTACTGCTGCATATTCAACTTGTGTGATCATATTCGTCAAAATATACAAGAGGGCTCGCGTAACTGCTCTCGTCTTCAGCTAGAAAAAAAAAACTTTTTCCTGAGGTCAACGGTGAACAAGAAGTTATTGACTGATCAAAGGAATTGCTCTGTTCTCTTTCCCTCTTTCAGATCTTCATCCTCCTCCTTCCCCTGTTGCCTCATAAGCTCTCTAACGCCCCAGTCCTACTTCACTTTTTTCTGCCTGAACACTCATATAGTCATACATATAAAGAACATATCGGCGCATACGCCGTTCCCTTCGTTCTACACTTTTTCCTCGCACTCATTCTGTTGTAGCACAAGCACTGGTCGCCTGGCTGGACGGCTTCAACAGATCACGGATACATCCTCTATTTCGCATACCTCTTTCATCACCTTCTTCTTCGTTCTCTTTCCTCGACAGTCGACACATCATGACATTATTTTACCGACACACGGGTCAGTTACGGACATGGGCACGACGGGTACTCTGGTGTATCATCGTCATCGGATCCCTGTGTGCAATTGTCATCCCGATCTTCTCGATCTACCGAAAAGAAGGCGATAATGCGCGGTCCGTAGTTGAGGTCGCACCTCGAGGGGTCTCGCACACGGGGGATTACATCCATGTGGTTGGGAGTGTAGCCAGTGTCGACTTTGAGGACAAGAACTTTCGAGTCCATTTCGAATTCACGCCCCATGGAGCCTTGGCGGGCGATGATGGGGTGCTGTCGGCGGCAATTGTGATTTCGTTATTTTATACGACGCTCACGTTTCCAGAGTCGCAGATCATGTAAGAAAACATCGAAGCGAGATATCCGTTCTCCACTGCAGGGAGCCGTTGGTAACACAGACCCATCTTTCTGAATAGGCGCTCGGTGGATGTGACGATGCCATACATGCAGGGCGCAACGATCGATTACCCCTTTGATGCCTACAAGTCCTACTTTGAGATCCTCGCCAACAAAAAAAAAGAACAGCTACACAAGATTCCTGTCAGTCTCACGTTTCTCGGGATGCTCCAGTCTGTCGAATTCATTCCAACAGTGCACCTCTCCAATGACGACCTGTACAAGATCTCGATCGAGATCTTCACGAGACGGTCGCCGACGACAATCGGGTTCAGTCTGTTTATTGTGGTGATTATGTGGGCGCTCAGCATTGCGATCGGAATTATTGCTATTCAAGTGATTAGGAAGTACAGGGTCACAGATGAACATGTCCTGACGCTCGGGATCACCACGTTGTTTGCGTTGCCAGCGTTGAGAGAGACGCAGCCGGGTATACCGGCGATTGGATGTGCTGCAGATGTTCTGGGGTTTTATTGGTAAGTGAAGGTATTTGTATGTCCCATGCTACGGGATCTTGAACAGACGTGTCTGAAACTCTTTTTTTTTGGCTGCGATAGGAACATGGCGATCATCGCCATATCTTCGATCATGATTGTTATGGCCTCAGCTCTTCGCTGGAAAGAACCCTCGCTTCAAAAAGAACTCGAGCTCGTGCACAAGCAACATGATTTCCAATCGAAACTCATCTCCGAAATGGCTATTCCCATGCCCTTTCCGATCACAGGTGGACCCTTTTCAGACTACCAGGTCAAGAAGAAACGCATACCTTTCATGATGACGCACCATCACGAGGATATAGAGTCTACGATGCCTTCGATGAGCTCGTCCATGTATAGTCAAGGAGGACATGAGTATCATCGTACGAGTATGGATGGGTATTACTATACGGATGATCCGGAATACCGGTCGCGAATGACCGAGAAGCAACAACAGCTGGAACAAAAGCAGCAAAAGGTGCAGGAGAATCAGAAACAGCCGGCCAGTCTACATGTGCAGGAACAAAGGCAGGTGTCCCAGACCAGATTAGGGAGTGCCGACAGTAGCGGTGGCGAGCACCTTCCGCATAGTTGTGGATCGGGCACGCTAGGTTATCACTACGGCTCCTCCATGCACTCGAAGAACAGCCTGTCGACCTTGACCAGCCATGATTCTCTGCGCCTATCAGCTTCCAAGCCACATCAGGAGCAGTTCCCGTTGCAATACCATGCGAATCCTTCGGGAGTGCATTTGCATGATCGTCAGGTTAAAAGCCTTGCGGTCCAGCCCGCTGCTGCGACGCATTCAGCACCATGGTTACATGATACAATAGGAGCAACAGGAAGTAGCATCTACTCAACGGACCATGACAATGGGTCAGTGCACGAGACACAACTGCAAGAACAGCAACAGTATCCGACCTTTTATCGGCACTCCAGTACGCCTCCCGTGTCTTCAGCATGGAGCAGTGCTAACAGCAACAGCAACAGCAACTGGGCACATCCTCCACCTTCGAGCCCGGTTCCTTCGTTTTCACCTTCTGCGACGACAATGCCGACGACTACGGGGGCAACATACGCGTCGTCGCTACATTCCAACAGCACAACCTCGACCGTCACCACGTTGCATCATGCCTTATACCGGAGATAGGCTGAGCTCTTGGCGCCACTTACTCTATACCAACACATATACAATAAAAAAAGCAAAGAGAGTTATAATTATATCTGATGTATCCTTATCTCCTTGAAACGCCTTAGGAACACATCACTTTCTACCTGTACAACCGCACGATCTCCAGTCGGGTCGCGAGCCATCGTAGATCCTCAAATAACTACGACGCATGCGGATCCGCACACATACAGCCAACCACCCATCTCGAACCCAAAGAAACCATTCATGGTCGTGCTATCCCTCTTGATCATGACCAAAAAAAAAAAAAAAAAAAAAAAAAAAAAAACTCCAGCGCCGCAATCATCAAGCTGGAGACCGCAACTATATCCCGCTCCGATGGCCCCCAGGACGCGCACCATACAATTTCATCGCCCATGGTGCCTGCGATCTCGCTTGCCAGAATCTTCTTAGCCAACCTGCACTTCTTTAAGATCCACGTCGGATCTACGATCTCCTGTAATCTGAACACGAGTCCCGTCCCGGATGGTTGCAACAATATCGGACGTTCCAGCCTCTTCTCGCGCGAACACATTGTGCGTATATCTGTAGTGTCCCTGAACCACCATATCGACGGCCCCACCACCGGGAATCGTGGGGATGTACTCGTTCCTGTCCATGGAGCTGCGCTGTTTTGGTCTATTCAAAGACGGTTAAACACGTAACGAGGACGCCCGAGACGATAGGACCCTCCTGGGAACTTGTGAGGGCGAAAGAAAGGTGCTGGCTTTGTAGGCCAGACTCTTTGGTGGATCGGAAGAGAAGGAGGAGGAGGGAGTGGAGGGCAAGGGGTTGATATCGATGGTGGGAGAGCAGGACTGTCTCGGTTCATGACGGATTCAAACTTTCTCAAGTGTTTGGACGAGGCAAAGAAGTCGGCGTAGATAGGGGGTTTTTTTCCTTGCCAAAAGGGAGGATTTGCAGTTGTAGAAGCGATGAAAGTAATTATAGATCCTTTTCGCGTAGACGCGCCCAGTCGGCGAGCCAAACTTTTAAATCCCTTTTTTTTTTTTTTTTCGGAAGAGGTATGTAGTGAAGCTGGTTTTTTGCCGGGCTAAGTTCGTAGAAGAGACAAGTGTTTCTTCAACAAGGAGTGTGAAGAATGGATGTGTTCAGCTCACCGCGTGCGGATTGTTGAGTCTATCTCGATCCGTGAGGATGAAGCAGGGAAAGCAGAGCGAAGGGAAGAAAAACTATAAAAGCGAACGAGACTTTACTTTGCATATTGTCGTCGTCGTCGTCGTCGTTGTGTTTGTGTTCGTGTGCTTTTATCTTTTTATTTATAGTGGATACTCATTTCTCTTGAACGTGTGCATCCATGTCTTGCTTCAACGCCTCTTCAGTTTCTCTTACAACGTACAGATAAAGTAGCCCCTCGTTCTGGATGGCACCACTTCTCGTCATTTCCCCGGCTGTTAGATGCACGTTTTATAGATCGCTGTGCCTGCGAACAATCCTAACCTCGAACATTGTTCCTCACGGGCGATGATCTGGTCTACATGTGCCACATCAAAACAGTTCTTGATCGAAAGTGAACTCGTCTGATCGCACTACACCATGGTCGCCGAACACACACGCACCGCCGTCTTAACTCCTGAGCCACAAGGAGTTCAGACCGCAGAGAACAAAACCATTACTCCCAGACACTCGCAACCGGCTGAGCCGACTCTGATTTCAATAGCGCGTCTAGACCTTTCTTCGTCGCTGGTTGCAACAGTTGAAAAGGGAATAGGTGTATCAGTTGGAGCATTGCGTGAAATCTAATCTACATTATTTATTACAAGGGACGAATGAAAGAGGATATGCGGAAATGAGGTACAGGAGGAGCAAATTGACAACACAGATAAAGCAGAAAATGTGCGCCTAATATCCTCCTCGTTCCTGGTACCCCTTAGCCAGCTCCTGTTGATGCCTTGCCAATTCCTGTGGGTCCCGCCGTCTCTCGGATGGGCAGGACAGTTTCTGTTTGCTCGACTTTGGTTTGCCAGCAATACTCCGGATTGCCTTGTAGTCCTGAGGCCTGTTAATGATCGTCAAGATGTAATGTGCAAGGTCCTTCCGGCTTAGTTGCTTAACCTTGTTAGCTTTCGGAAGTTCTTCTGAGCTCACCCAGTACCTCTCCGACAAGTCGCCATCTTTAAGAGTTATCGGTCGAACGATAGTCCAATCAAAGAACTCTGAGTCCCGCTGAACGATATCCTCCTGAAGCACCTTGTCCTTGAGAATCCCAGTCATGAAGACCCGTGAAAATAGCCTCTTGGTGCTGATGAGATAGTTACGGAGACCAAGGCACCCATATGATGTGACGACGACCAGCCTCCTCACGCCTAATTATAGAATAGCGGACGATGGTGGACAGGGTAAGCAAATGCATAAGGTAATTTGCATTCCGCAGCATATGCGTTGACAGAAAATAGTAAAAATACGCACCATGCTTCTTGAGTGCATTATTGAGAACGACCTGTGAATGTGATCCGATGATTGGGTCGCCTGCCATGAGCCGGGCCTACGTGTCGCAGAAAGCACAGAAATTAACAACAAAAAAAACCCTGCTAATTTTGCAGTTCTTAGTATTGGTGCAGATGTACAACGTACCCCAATCAGGTTGACAACAACATCTTGGCCCTCAACACAGCTGTCCACGTCGGCCTGCGACGTCGGGGAGCCTCGCACGATGAGCAGATTTTGGTTCCTACGCAATGAGCTGTCCTCCAACAAAGGTTTGTCGTCCCGGACAAATGCCGTGACACGGTAGTTCCTCTCTAGACCCTGCTTGACTAGCTCAATACCAGCTCGACCATTGGCACCTAGGACTATGCACGGAACATGTATATTTATAAATAAATGAAACAGACAGAACAGACATCGTTAGCGTATGCAGCCATGCATTGGGAATGCAGCAGAATGAGCTGACAGACGGATAAACGATTAAACATGCACGCGATCGCAACCGTGCATGCAGCAAGCGGACAATTCTTGCCGTGCTTTAATATAACATATTAACATAGGATGGGCTGTGATAGGCACATCAGAAGGGTTGGGCAAGGGAGGACTAAATCGGCGATCGTAGATTGCCATGAAAACAAACGTGCGTCTGTTGGTCAAATATTCAAAGTGAGCCCCCTTATTCCCCCTCGACTGACAAAGAGATGGGCAACATAGTAAACACTTGTCCATGGTCAGCTTCCTCCAAGAGAGGAAAGGCGACGGCAATGACAACATATGAGAGCCGATTGGGGTCAAATGAGAAATGTGGGCGTGAATGAGGATGTGGGGGCTTTTTTTGTGTTTGAGACTTACCCAGCAGATACTTTCCGTTGCCATTGCCATTGCCATTGTCACTGTAGTCGTGGGAGAATGACAGAGCACCCATCGAGTCCGTCAGGTCCTGATCTTGGTCATCCTTGGAATCCCAGCTAGCTGCGTCGGACGGCGATGGCAACGTTGGCGAGTACAATGTATCCATCAGAGAGTCCCAGCCGTGCGATCTCTCATCGCTTTCGTATTCAGTGTGATGTCCTTGTGTGGGCGATTGTGGTCCACCAGACCACGGCCGGAGATCGTACATGGACTTTGTGGTGCTTTTGAGACTCAGCGAGCGCATATTGTTCGAGGCAACGTGGCGCGATGAGCGGGATTTTGCTGACGATGACGATATGTCGTCGCAGTCGTAGGACAGATTAGACGATGCGTCCTGGTGATAGAGGGGGTGTGCATCATGAAGATATGGACTACTGAGCTCGTTGGGGAATGGTTGAATTGGAGCAGACCGTTGCTGGCGCTTTTCTCTGGAATCCTTCTGACTAGCTTGATCATATTGGGCCCGGTAAAATTGTTTGGCTTCATCCCTTGCCTGTTTCTGCTCGAGCTTTATCTGCTGTTTCTCGATCTTTTCCTGCCTGGCCCTCTCCTGGGCCTCGATCTGCTGCTGCTGTAGTTTCTGGACGATCTGCTCCCGTCGCTGACGCTGAGCGACCTTGTCGTCCTTTTTCTGATCGGCCACGGAAGGCGCAGTTCGTTGGAATTGGTCGAAATGGAAGAATGAGTCCTGGGCAGGATCGTGTTGAAGAGGGGCGGGCTGGGCTGGCTTGGGCAGTTTTTGTGGGCAGCTGGGGAGGTCTGGTATGGAAGGACTAGGTGGGTACGGGTGGGCATAAGGGTATTCGGAAGAGATATAGAGGGTGCCCCTGGCCTTCCTGGTGTCAGCAGCGACGCTGAGGGCACGCTGTGTGCGGTGGGGAGGGGTGGAGGAGCGACCGTTAACCATTATCAAAGTCGTTGTGTGGATGTATTAAGTGAATCAGAGGACAAGAGACCCGGAAATTTATGTCTTTGCGTCCCTGGGCGGAAGTGTAAAACAAGGAACGAAGAAACGAAGAAACGAAGAAACGAAGGAGCGGAATAAAATATGGACGAAGAAAGAGAAGGAGAAAGAGAAAGAGAGAGAGAAGGATGGGAATGAAGGAAGGAGATGGAGAAGAGAGAAAGGGCAAGCGGTAGAGAAGCGAGAGAGAGCGGGCGGAAAAAAAAAAAAAAAAAAAAAAAAAAACCATAACCTTACTGCCATGCCAACCCCATTGGAACATGTTGTTTAAAGTCCATTTTGGTGTGTTCTGCATGCAAAGTATCTAATTGCATATATTCTATGGTAGTTCCTTCTGTTAATGACCAAAGATCTGCATACTGCCGAGTGCTATCCGTCGCGGACATGGTATCTCTTTGATAACTGTAGGAATGACAATGAGACGATGAGGAGGACAGGGGATGGCCCATGGATACTAGACTACAAATACATGGCCATAAAGAAGATAAAACGTGGCCCAGAAGAAGGAATAACACGGAATTAAGGAGAGAGCACGTTGCGCGCGCGCTGTCATAATCCTACCCTCATCCACATCGGCCAAAGTGGTGGTGTGTTTTTTTAAGTTGGGGTTCTTTTTTTTTTTTTTTTCCTGACGGAGAGCTTTTGGAAATAAATGACGACTCTTGATTTGTAAATTTTACCTCTTCAAGCTATTTGTCTCAATAGACTACTGTCCTGAGCAATCGCACTACCGCAACCTGGCCTTGTCTATCCATACCTTGAGTCGAGAAGGATAGGGGTCCATCCATGCTTCGGAATAAAAGGATTGGCATGGCAAAGTTGCGTGAGAATTGTCCTCAAAATGTCTCATACAACCCTCTCCTGGATCTGAGATCTGCTTACTAGAAGCTACCGCTACAACAACAGCGCTGGTCCACAAATAACAAAAGGGTTTGGCCCTGCATGCAGGATAATTTATTTGTGCAGGTCGTACGTGATGCCAAAATGTATCGGATCAAGAACCACTGTCTGTCTCCGCACAGATACTCGAAATTACCTTTCCCAAAACATACTGCCAGCAGGCAAAAGGGCAGCAACAAATATGGTCATGTTGCTTTTTAACTTTTTATATGTGGACCGTTTGACATCAACAATCTATTGCTTCAGTAATCCACCATTTCCTTTCCCCCCTCAGCCAATGTCGTTTTGACGTGCAGCTGTCTCAAGAAAATTTCGGCAATTCCAAGAAGGTTTGGCCGATATGTACGCGTACCTCTGTAGTTTTCAACTCAAATAGTCAAACTGTTTCTATTATCGATGCAGTAAGGACGCGTGAACCAAGCTGGCTACTTCACGTCAATCCCCTAGACATTGTGCCTGGCTTCTATGCTTTAATGCTACACCGTCACATTCACAGAGTACAGAGCCATTCAGGCTCAAATACGTCATAGAACGCATCCTTGCATGAAAGTGCTGCATCTGAACTGTAGAGTGTGCTTGCTGACACACATAAATATCTACATAGTCTATAGTCGCTTGACGCATCCCTTCCATGGTGAGGCTGCTCGCTTGCGTTCTCCAGCTCGTCCTTGCTCTTGCCCATGCCCCACTGCGCTACTGCTGCCGCTGCTACTGCCCCCGGCTTCTGTGTGCGGTCTTGCATCTTGCATCCAAGGGTAGTGCCCGTCCTTATATGCTGGCTGAAGATAGAGCGGTCGCTGTTGATGGAGTAAATGGCTGCGGACGACGTTGCAAATGTTGTTCCCTGCCATAATATCGCGGTGTATGAAAGTGCCGCAGGTTGAGCAGTATAGCCTGCGGATCTCGACTTGTCTGAGAAGGAATGATGTTCTTGCTCTCATAGTCCACCAGTACTAGCTCCTGGAGTTTCTTTCTTCAGCGCAGCGTTTTGCCAAAACAACATACCGAGCTCACGCTCAGAAAACGACATGAAAGGCTGCTCCATGCCCGTTAGTGGGGATGTCTGGCAATAACTCTTGTTGGACTGGTTCAAACGCACGAAATTTTCGATCCCTGATCGATCCCTGTACGTGATCCATCTGATATGAGACCCTTCATTTTCAAAGTCTTTAGCTATTATAGACAGATCGTCAATATTAGTGTTGTCGTTCTTACAGCTAACCTCTGCTGGCACGCATGTAGCGACAGATTACAAATTTTGTATTCTACCTTTTTCTCGAGCTCAATGTTGCCGTTCCTGTATTGTTTTTTGAACAACTGCGAGGCAACAGAGCGGAGCAGAGCCGCGGCAGGGTATGGCTTCCTGACCAAGCTTGCAGCACTATTGTTTCCTCTCTGCAGCAGTCCAAGGTCCGCATCCCAATCAACAAACTGTTGGACGCGCTTATCAACTACATTGGCCGTAATGATGGGTCGCCTGTGTAGAGATGCTGGAACAGCACAGTATGGAAGAGTAGGTGGTCTGAGCCCTTGCGCCCCGGGTCATCATCATCCTTGTCTTCCTCCTCCTTCTCCTCCTCCTCCTCTTCTTCTTCTTCACATTCTATTCCTTCTTGAAAGAGCCATCGTTGGGATCCAAGGGATTCTCGGGTGCTTTCTTCCGTGCCTTCCATGTGTACTGCTTCATTGCTTCAGGCGGTTCATTCTCCTTGAGTCGAGTGCGTTGTTTGACAGAATATCGCGGTCGGTGTTGCGGGGGTTTGGTACGAGTCTGGGTAGGGCTCAATGCCTGTTGAAGGTCTGCGAAGACTTGTGCTGCCGAGTCTTAGTACCAGAGTTAATTTTATGCATACCTTCATGCAAGTGGAGATTCTTACAAAGCAAGGCAGTGCTTGACGGTGTGTACCTTATCTCCGCTTCGTGTGCTTCTCGCATCTCCTTCTGCATTTGGGAGTACCACTGAGAAAGACAATCGAGCTGCTTCCGAAGACTGTCATAGGTCGTGGTAACTTGAGCTGAGGACGAAGGGAGTGGGCCAATCTGCACAGGGGTCTGTAAAGGTCCACAAAAACCTTCTGTGAAGTGGCAAACGTCTCCTGGGCAGTATTCCTGCGCATGTCTTGATTGTGTGCCAAATAATGCTTTGTCATCACTGCAGCATCTGCAAGCCAAAAAATGCCAAGACGTTAGAATTGATAATACGTTTCCGGGATCATTGATATACACGATGATCTGTTTGACCTGTTTACCTTCTCCATCCAACTCTTTAATGACTTTATAGTTGGTAGCACTTCCGAGAGAGGGATGTTGCGGTTTTAGTTGTTTTTTGATACGATACCAAGTTACTGTAAGCTGGACCCGGCCGAAGCCTGTCGCATAGACGCTTGGAACGTCATACGCAAAGAGTTTTCCTTCTGAGATGGGTCGCCAAGTGGCCTCGACATTCTTGTACATAAGCATGTCACTGTCTCTTGATACGGCGATGTCGCCAGGCTTGCATTCAAGGCCTATCGTGAGATCTGCTTCGGTTGAGCACTCGACGATCGTCCATTGTTCCTTGCGCATTTATACGACAAAGGCGCGTCGAGCGTCGAGGGACCAATGGGAGGCCGAACTCAAGTGTTTTCTGACGTCGATGAACTGGTGTTTCTGCACGCGAAGCTTTTAACCCACGCCAACCTCGAGCTCACGCAGATATTTGTCGCCGCGTTCAACAGCTTTCTTGCGAAGGCTCTTTCGGTGCACTTGAGTGGGTCCGAAGGAAGGCCGTCCAGGTAAAGAACTAAGTTCGTCTGGGTCCTAAGCTTCAGTATCTCTCGCTCGACAATGCGGTGAGCATCGTCCACAGGATGCGAGGAATAGGCGTAGCGAACGGTGACACAAAATGTCCCAAGTATATCGACTCGAATCGCCAAACTGTGGTCAATGGAACTGGGGAAGCTGGATAAGTGGTGGGACTGATAGCGAAGAAAGGGCCACAGGCCCTCAATGCCCATGGCAGTCTACATGGCGAGGAATATGGAACTTTGTTTCAAAAAAAACCAATGACACAATGACATCATCCCCGCTGATCTGATTTCCCCTGTCCTGGCAAGAAACAAACCTCTCTTCCGCACATTCCTCTCCTTCCCGCAACACTCTCAAGACAACTTCATATCACCAAATGGCAGCCAGGAAACGGAAGAACGCCAACAAGCACGCTAACCACAGTGAATCCAACGGACATGCCAACAGCAAGGAAAACGATTCTCACAGCATACAAAGCAATGAAGCCGCCCAGGAAATCAAGGACGCTATTACAAAACTCTCCAGTACCTTGCCGAAGGATACTAAGCTCGAGGTCAGGCACCCGTCCCTCAGCCGAAATCCCTCTGTTTCAAACTACCTCCACCATGCTTTATTTATATCTGAAGCAGAGGCGAACGAGCGCAAGAAGCTTGGTGCAGGAACTCGTCGTCGAGTCATTCTTATGCTCGGAATCATCATCGGTATGGGTCTCACGACCTTGCTGATGGGACAGACCAGGGACGCGGCTTACATTGAGGCGTTCTCGCACTACTTCCAGGACTTTGATCTGGCATCGATGGTACCAACTGGCATGATTCCGGAAGAATTCATTGGGAATGTGTCTGCCATGTTTAAGCCAGAGATCTTGATGGAAGAGGAGTTCTACCCTGGCGAGGAGCTTCGTCAACATCATGGTTACAAACCCAAATACCCTGTAAGAAACGATTCTTGTTGATCCTATGACATGTTTATCCGCCTGTTTGACCTAAATCGCAGCTGGACGACATGCTTACAACCTCTACCGCCTTGATCATGTCGTAGGTAACGATGATTCCAGGAATTGTATCGACCGGCCTCGAATCTTGGTCGACCACGCATAATTGTTCTCAAAAATACTTTCGCAAGCGCATGTGGGGAACGACAAGTATGATACCTGTGCGAGCTGTTGCATTGTCGCAGGATATTGGAGCTGCCGGGTAAACTTATTCGCTTTTTTTTTTTTTTTTTTTTTTTTTTTTCCTGTATACAAGCAATGTTTAAGGCAGTATTGCTGGACAAGGAATGCTGGATCACCAATATGCGTCTGGACTCGAAAACTGGGCTTGATCCTGAGGGTATTCGCTTGCGCGCAGCTCAGGGGCTTGAGGCTGCCGATTATCTCGTACCTGGGTAAGCATCTGCTTGTCACTTTCATGTGAAAAAACCGTGGTTTGCAAAGGAGCCATAGCAACCATGACAGCATGATTGTTTTGTTCTCCCCCACCTCCTCCCCCAACCCCAACCCCCCAACCCCCCAACCTCTGACATACCTGTGTGCTTTATGAATAACCAACATGTCAAATCATCCATAGGTACTGGGTATGGGCACCTATCATCAAGGTATAAACGTATGGTCCTTATTCGCGCGATATGACAACTCGCCAATGCCTCCTGCTTACCGTTGTACAACTTTCATGATTTAGAATCTAGCAGCAATAGGATACGATAACAACAACATGCATTTAGCTTCTTACGACTGGAGACTTGCTTTTTCTAATCTGGAGATCAGGGACAACTATTTTTCAAGACTCAAGTCCAGCCTGGAGCTGTCTCTCAAAGTTACAGGCGAGAAGCACGTTCTAGTGGCTCATTCTATGGGATCCAATGTCCTATTTTATTTCTTTAAATGGGTCGAGTCCGAGAAGGGCGGAAAAGGAGGTCCTAATTGGGTCAAGAACCACGTTCATACCTTTGTCAACATCGCTGGTCCCATGCTGGGTGTACCAAAGACACTGGCCGCTGTGCTCTCAGGGGAAGTCCGAGACACGGCTCAGCTTGGAGTCGTTAGTGCTTATGTCCTCGAGAAATTTTTCTCCAGAAGGGAACGCGCAGACTTGTTCAGGAGCTGGGGCGGCCTCTCTAGTATGATACCTAAAGGTGGAGACCGCGTCTGGGGTACAGTTAAGGGCGCACCTGATGATGGAACTCACGATGAGGAAGAGACGCTGGTGAACGAAAAGATAGCAAAGAACCAGGAGGCTCCCGGAGCAACTTCCAAGGATAATTGGGGCGGCAAGAAATCACCCTCCTTCGGGGCGATGCTGGCATTCGCAGAGGGTTCTGACATGGATCACCACACAATGGACGATAGCATGGTTCTTTTATCCAAAATGGCTGGGGTCGATTACAACAAGATGCTGGCTCAAAATTATACCGTTGGAGCTTCTGTCACCAAGGCAGAGATGGATAAGACAAACGATCTCCCAGCTAGTTGGACTAACCCTTTGCAGGCGACTCTACCGAACGCACCCAATATGAAGATTTACTGCCTATATGGTGTGGGCAAGTCGACTGAGCGCAGCTATACATACAACCGTATGAGTGACTTTACTCCTCCAATTTTCGACCAACGACCGGGCAACGTCTCAGATGAGACCGGAAAGATCCCCAACATTTACATCGATACCTCAGCTCACGACGACAAGCTGGGCATCAGCTACGGTATCCATCAGGGCGATGGGTAAGAATCATCCGAACCGATTGTTGATAAAGCAATTATAGATATTTGCTTGTTTGCTTCATGTTCTAATACTGCTACCTCCGCTTTTATTCTGCACGCCACAGAGATGGAACGGTGCCATTGCTGTCGACGGGCTACATGTGTGTGGAAGGATGGAAGAAGAAGCTGTATAACCCCACGGGGATCAAGGTCATCACACGCGAATTCACCCACCAGAGCAGCCCATCTCCTGTCGACATCCGAGGAGGCAAGAGAACAGCAGACCATGTGGATATCCTGGGCAACTACCAGGTCACGAAGGATCTTCTTGCCATTGTAGCTGGACGTGACGGCGATGGACTGGAAGAACAGATCTTCTCCAAGATCCGCGAGTATTCTGACAAGGTTGACCTCTAATCCAAGATACGTACTGTATCCACTCTCTTCCAACTGCACATACACATGCGCCCACACAAAGGCATGCGTATGTTCCTAAGCATAGCACCGATCCATTATCATAAAAGCGTTTATTTACTCTGTCTCCTTGCTGTGCCAGTGCACCGATGATACACTCACTCAATATGTCTGTGCTACAGCTGCTGGGAGGATCCAAGGACAAACCTTGTGTAGTTCGTTGTACGTCACGTACGAACGAACGAGCTCTCGCCCTCATCTCATCCCTCCTCATCTGTCGCAACTACATCCTCTTCACCCATCCCTATTCTTTGTTCCTCACTCGAAATAGTCTCTTTCAGCGTGGACGTGTTAGACCCAACATTATCCTCGGCTGCCAATATCTCGCAGGATGAAAACTCCCTTTGGCTGCCTCCTTTTTTTTACAACACTAACGCTGAGCGTGGCCGTGGCCAGAGCCGCCGAGAGCCATCTTCCACGCGGCGTCTCACCAGCAAGTAATGTCCTACTATCATTCGACGCGAATGGCCAATGGCCTACACCACCCCTTGCTAACCTGTCTTCGTCACATTAGACGCACACCTTTATGTGCCTGACAGCTCTACACACTGGAGGTGCCTGGACGGATCGAAAAAGATTCCTTTTTCGGCCCTCAACGATGACTACTGCGATTGCAAGGACGGTTCTGACGAACCAGGTATTGGACGCACGAATCGTCGTTAAGAAATGCGAATCAATTACCTTAATATTTCCGATAGCATCTGAAATTAACGGCATTTGATATTATCATAGGCACTTCGGCCTGCGGAACAGGATATTTTCATTGCGCAAACATCGGTCATGTCGGCTCTAACATTAAGACCTCGAGAGTCAACGACGGTGTTTGTGATCCAGAATGTTGCGATGGCAGCGACGAGTTCAATGGACAGATTGACTGCCCTGACACTTGCAAAGAAGTCGGAGCAAAGGCGAAGGAGGAGCAGGAGAGGGTAAGAGAGGTCCAGGAACAAGGAAGTCAGCTGCGGAAACAGTATATTGCGCATGGAAAGTCTGCCAAAACCAAGCTGCGTGAGGAGCTTGAGCAATTAAAGGCAAAGACAGAACGTCTTCAGAAGGCGGCTTCAGATGCCAAAGGTCAGTGGATCATGAACCAGCGTGCAAATCATATGATATTTTGAACCAGCATGTAGAATAGTAACATCTGAAATATGTCTTCTATCGTACTGTAACCGGCAACAACAGATAAGCTGGATAAGATGACCGAAAAGCAGGAGCAGTTCTTGGAAGGCACCAAAAACGAACGCGAGGCCGCTCGCAAAGTACAGCTGGCGCCCTTAATCGAGGAGCAGTCTCGGCGATTGAGGCACGCTCAGGAGACCAAAGACCATCTGTTCAGAACGCTGCAGAATCTCAAGGAAAAGTACAACAAGAACTATCACGACCTGGCTGTCAAGAACACTGTATCTGGATTTGAGGATTTTGTATCGGGCCTTGGTGAGGAGCCCATTTTTAAGGAGGAAAAGTCTGCCGTTGAAGAGAGCAATGAGGATGATATCGGTATTTCTGGGGACGATCGACTCAAGGCTTTGACGGACGATACAAACATCGTCTTGCGGGAGATTGGTACGTTGTACGATCTTCTCAATGGGATGAAGCATGAATACAATACAGAATACAACGATGAGGCGGTCTTGGCAGCCGTCAAGGTTACGGAGAACTTTGAGCCCCTATGGAACTCCGGTCTGCAAGAGTTCCAGGATGAAGTCTCGCTCGAGATCCCAGATGAAGAATCGGACGACTCTCCGGCGGCGGAAAGGTTGAAAGAAGGTATTGCAATTGGGTACATCTATCGAACTAACGATATTAGAATTTCGGCCTGAAAGCGAAAAAATCTAATTGCGTATTGCCTTCATTTGTTGTTAGAGACGGACATTGCTCGGGCAGAATACGATGCGGCATCGGAAGAGGAGAGATCAGCCAATGATCGTATTTCGGACATCAACCGCAAACTAGAAATGGACCTTGGCAGCGACGAAACATTTGCTCAGCTGCTTGACCAATGCTTCGAATACAAGGATATCGAGTAAGCCATTGGGCCTAGATGCAAGAAGCATTTATAGACGACTTATGGCAGTTGAAGGCGTTATTGGCATGCTGACAGATATTTTTCGTGGTACTAGATACACATATTCAGTTTGTTTATTTGGAGATGCTAACCAAAAGTCGCATGCAACGACATTTCTTGGGTAAGTCGTCTTGGACATTGCTGGCTCTTTGTCCCAGAGTGATCTTTCGCTTTATTAAGCTCGCTGTGTGCCTCTTTCCATTTAATATCTGCCGACAACATATAGAAAATTCTCTCGTTGGGAAGGCGACAACTACGATACCCAAATCTACACTGGTGGAACACAGTGTTGGAATGGTCCTGAACGATCTGTCAAGTTGGTGATGAGCTGCGGGGCCGATAACCAGATCATTTCTGTTTCTGAGCCAGCCAAGTGTGAATATCTTTTCAAGTTAAAGACTCCTGCTGTTTGCCCGGTGCTTCCTGACCTAATTGAAGCGGAAATGGCTGCTACCACGCTCAAGGAAAGGAGCGGCACTAAAGAGCACGACGAACTGTGAAGATAATAGAGAGTTTTCGCCAACCAAGATTTACATCAAGATTTTCATCAGAGGGCCGGGTTGAAACCTTAACTGCCCTCGGTAAAATCCTTGATGAAAACAGCTTAATGTATTTTTTCATCAAGGAAAATAAAATACTCGAGTCAATTTAAACGCCTGATCAATATAAGGGATATTTGTTGACTCCTCCGCGAACTTCATTGCAAGCTTCTCATTAGCCTCTTCAGTCTCATTCATGAACCAAACAAGAGATGAGCGCACAACAGCCATGAGGACCACGAAAGTCTTTTAGAAGAGCGACAAGAAGAGGAGGAGGCCATGTTGGCGAGGAGAATGAGGAGGAGGTACTGCACAGCTCTCAATCTATGCAGCAAATACATTCCGCCAAGGAGCGCGAATCGAGCGAGGGATCTGTCAACGGGGATACTGACGAACCTGGTTCTTCCTTCAAGTCAGTCGCAAGATATCAAGAAGCGACCAGTCAATAGCTCTTCTGAAAGCTATGCTTCTCAAGTCACCATTTGTGTTTTCAAATACGTCACAGGACATATCAGGGCATGTGCTGTTTTTTTCCCCAAAATGAGAGGGCTCAAGCATCGAGATCTTGTCTCTGAACCACACATCCACTTACTTCACTCCTTCGACGCAACACTTCACATGGAGGTCCAGAGTGTCATTGTCAAGCCGGAAACAGAGAAAGGGTCGTACAGGTTCGTGTTATGCATTTAATACTACTACAGCCTTCTTCGCTTCTGTGTCGAGCTTCGTTATTTACCGCGCCTCTGATTTGTCACTATAGGTCTTTGTCCCGATCACCGAGTAGATCTCCACCACCCAAGCGCAGGAACAGATCGCGAACTACATCTCGTACACCATCCGGTTCTCGTTCTCGTTCTCGCTCTCCCTCTCCAAGGCGGTCTACCAAACGGAGGGCATACTCGCCCGACAGCTCGCCACCACGCAGGAGTCGCAGGGACTACTCCAGGGATCGGTCTAAGGATCGTTCTAGGAATTATTCAGCTGGGCGAAACCCCAGGCGTGAACCCTCGCCACCAAGGCCCTTGATTGATTTTGACCATGTCCGCCGCCAGGAGCGCGAAAGACAAATGCAGAAGAGGGAACCAGCGGTGCCAAGGCCGCGACAGGATCCAGATACCGAGATGAAGACACTGATGAGCACAACTCGCACAGGAGGTGCTTATATCCCACCTGCACGTCTTCGTATGATGCAAGAGCAAATTACAGACAAGAGCTCAAAGGAATACCAGAGGATATCGTGGGAGGCACTCAAGAAGAGTATCAACGGTCTCATCAACAAGGTATGTCTCGATGCTACACTGGCACTGATGTTCATGATGATCCATCGCAAATATGCACTCACTCGCTGCCTTTGAAAATTTCTGCTTCAGGTGACCGCTGCCAACATCAAAGCAATTCTGCCGGAGCTGTTTGGGGAGAATTTAATCCGTGGACGGGGCTTGTTCTGCAGATCGATCATGAAGGCCCAAGCAGCATCCATGCCATTTACACCTGTGTATGCTGCGGTTGTCGCAGTAATCAATACCAAGCTTCCCCAGATCGGAGAACTTTTGATCGCCCGTCTCATCATTCAGTTCAGAAAATCATACAAGCGAAACGACAAGGCAACCTGTCTCGCCACCACGACATTCATCGCCCACTTGACAAACCAATGGGTAGCCCACGAAGTTTTGTCCCTCGAAATTCTCCTTTTGCTTCTAGAACAGGTAACAGAAGACTCGATCGAGATTGCAGTCGGACTCATGAAGGAAGTTGGATCGTTTCTTTCCCAGGAGGCTTCGGATGCGAACGAAGGTGTCTTTGAACGACTTCGTAACATCCTGCATGAGGGAAAGATTGAGAAGCGCACGCAGTATATGATTGAGGTCTTGTTTCAGATTCGAAAGGACAAATACAAGGAAAATCCACCGATTGCACCCGAGCTGGATTTGGTCGACGAGGATGAACAGATTACACACACACTCCAGCTGGACAAGGAAGATCTAGATGCGCAGGAAGGACTGAGTAAGCGTTGCGGTTGTGCAAATTATATTACAGGATTGATCTAGACCTCGTACTTTGTTAGTTACTAACCCCCGACTGATTTATTTAGACGTATTCAAGTACGACCCAGATTATGTGGCCAACGAAGAGAAATACAGCGAGATTAAGGCAGAGATTCTCGGAGAGGACGACTCGGATGAATCGGGGTCGGAGGAATCTGACGAGGAGTCCGATGAAGGGGAAAGTCGCGAGGCATTGCAGAGGAAAATGGAGATCCAGGACCATACAAACACCAATCTCGTCAACCTTCGCAAGACTATCTACTTGACAATTAAGAGCTCTCTTAATTTCGAGGAGTGCGTTCACAAGCTGCTGATGATCAGCATGGAGCCAGGACAACAGGTACTATTACAAATGCGATTTGATATGCTATTGTTGTATTAAAACGAAATGAACCATGTCGCTGACCGTGCTCGTTCCCCCCCTCGACTCTTTTCATCTAGATTGAGTTGTGTAACATGTTGATCGAGTGTTGTTCGCAGGAACGAACCTACGAAAAGTTCTTTGGTCTGGTGGGCGAGCGATTTTCAAAGATCAATCGGGATTGGGCAGAGGCGTTCCAGGAGTGCTTTGTTACGAATTACGAGACAATTCATCGTTTAGAAACGAACCCTCTTCGCAACGTGGCAAAGTATTTCGGTCACCTTATGTCGACAGATGGACTATCATGGAGTGTGCTGAGCGCGATTCATTTGAATGAGGAAGAGACTACCAGTAGTTCTCGTATCTTTATCAAGATCCTGTTCCAGGACCTTGTGGAGTCTCTCGGTCTGAAGAAACTGGACGAGCGCGTTAAGGATCCCCGGTATGCGGAATGGTTCGCAGGGCTCTTCCCCAAGGACAATCCCAAGAATACCCGTTTTGCGATCAACTTCTTCACGTCAATCGGTCTCGGAGCCCTCACAACAGACCTCAGAGAGCACTTGAAGGTATGATCACGGCTGTCATTTCTCTATTAGCGCCTCATTGGTATTCAAGCCGATCGGTCTACTGATTACTTCATTTCACCCCCCCATTTATGATCTAGAGCGCTCCAAAGGCAATCATGGCACAGCAGCAGGATAGCTCGGAGTCCGATACAGATTCAGACTCGGATTCGGACTCGGATTCAGACTCGGGCAGCTCCAGTTCTGAGAGCTCGTCTGATTCAGACACGGATATGTCGTCTTCGGGATCAGAATCAGACAGGCGTCGTCCATCCAGGTCCAACAGGCGTCGCTCGCCCAGCCCCGATAGACGCCGATCCTCTAGATCGAGTCGCCGCTAACATGGCCACTTGTATCACTCAGTTCTTAATAAATAATGAAAAGCAGAGCAGTTGAGCAGAGTGAAAAAACGCCCAGCGACAGATATCGTTTTCCAGAGATCCCAGGGCCCCTTCAGATAAAGAAAGGCGTAAGAGACGCATAAAAACGAAAAGAGCATCATGGAAGCTGGATCCCTTTCTTTGCTGATGTCCATGGTAAGGATGACATATTACGTCTTTGCCCCAGGTCGCTCCTCCTTCCAGCTCCGCCCTGCGGTTGTTGACTCGAATTTCGGCAGTCCCCGATCCAGCGCGCCCTGGCTGTCCCAATAAGGTGATTTTCTGAAAAGATCACATCGCAAAATAACGATCTCTTACATCCCTGTTCCTCCCCACCCACCTAACATTCTCCATCGTTGCCATGAGCGCCTTTATCTCTCGGGCATCCTTCTTGTCGGCATCCGCCAGGCAGGGATATGGCAGGGTTCCTGCAACTCTGTCTCGCTTCAGCAACACCCCATCAAGATCGGGACTTTTGAGTCGTCGGACACAGTCTCGCCTCTATGCATCTGAAAAGCCGCCTAAGCAACAAGGGGAGGGCAATACGCCAGAAAATATTCCCAAGGGTTTCGAGAACTTTTTCGGCAAGGTACTCCGGGATGCAGCCAAAAAAACTGAGGGCAATGGACAGCAGCAGGCATCCAAGTCTGGAAGCGGCGGAAACAAGAATAGCAGCAACAACAGCAACCCAAATAATAACAGCGAGCACGGCAGCGGCAGCAAAAACAGCAGCGGCAACAATCAAGGGAGCAGCCGTCCACCCAATCGCAAACCTACGCCACCCCCAGATGGCCAGTTTTACACGATGAAGATTAATCCGAACACGGTCCTTCCGATCGCTTTCACGTCGTACGTTCTCTACAAAGCCATGGCCCCATCTGAGAACTCGCGCGAGATTACCTGGCAAGAGTTCCGTTCGACGTTTTTGGACCGCGGATTGGTGGATCGCTTGGTGGTTGTTAACAGGAACAGGGTTAAAGTTTACCTGCGCCATGATGCACCAGGACAGATTCCAGGCTCAATGAGCCAGTCCCACGGCACCACTTATACTTTCAGTATCGGATCAGTTGAGGCATTCGAGCGCAAGTTGGATGAGGCACAGACTGAACTCGGCATTCCTGGATCAGAACGTATCCCAGTTTCTTACAGGGATGAGGTCAATGTCCTTGGCACGCTGATACACTTTGCGCCAACCTTGCTTCTTGTTGGTGTGCTTGTCTATATGGCCAAGAAGGGCGGTGGAGGAGCTGGCCAGGGTATTTTTGGTGTCGGCAAATCCAAGGCCAAATTGTTCAATCAGGAGACGGATATCACTGTCAAGTTCAAGGATGTGGCAGGCATGGATGAGGCCAAGGTCGAGATCATGGAGTTTGTCAAGTTTTTGAAGAACCCGGCTGCGTACGAGAAGCTGGGAGCCAAGATCCCCAAGGGTGCCATCCTTAGCGGTCCACCCGGAACCGGAAAGACACTTTTGGCTAAGGCAACCGCGGGTGAAGCCGGTGTCCCTTTCTTGAGTGTTTCTGGATCCGAGTTCGTGGAGATGTTTGTTGGTGTTGGAGCATCGCGTGTTCGTGATCTATTCGCCAGCGCAAAGAAGCATGCACCATGCATTATCTTTGTGGACGAGATTGATGCCATCGGTAAGGCTCGTGGTAAAGGAGGTCAGTTTGGTGGCAACGACGAACGTGAGAGCACACTGAACCAGCTTCTGGTGGAGATGGACGGATTCGGATCGAATGAACATGTGGTTGTGCTCGCAGGAACGAACCGACCGGACGTGCTGGACGACGCCTTGATGAGACCTGGTCGCTTCGATCGCCATATCGCCATTGATCGGCCTGACATTAAAGGCCGAAGTGACATCTTCAAGGTCCACCTCAGACCCATCAAGACGAGTGAGGATATCCCTAGATTGGCGCAGAAGCTGGCCGCTTTGACGCCAGGATTCTCAGGAGCTGACATCCACAATGTCTGTAACGAGGCTGCATTAATCGCCGCGAGACACAACAAGGACACTGTGGTTGAGGCGGATTTTGAGGCGGCTATTGAGCGCGTGATTGTGGGTCTGGAGAAGAAGTCCAAGGTCTTGTCGCCTGAGGAGAAGAAGACAGTGGCGTATCACGAGGCTGGACATGCTGTTGCTGGATGGTACTTGGAGCATGCGGATCCTCTTCTCAAGGTCTCGATCATTCCTCGTGGAGTTGGTGCTTTAGGATATGCGCAGTACTTGCCAAAGGACCAGTACTTGTACTCGACTCAGCAGCTTATGGACCGTATGTGTATGACTCTCGGCGGCCGTGTCTCTGAGCACATCTTTTTCGGCATCATCACCACTGGTGCCCAGGACGATCTTCAAAAGGTTACCAAGATGGCATACGCTCAAGGTACGGCTGAATATGCACCCAACCAACTAGCCTCGTCATTTGTATATGGTGCAGGTGTCTAACATTTGCTTCCATCATTATTCTTTCTGAAAACCAGTTGCCACCTATGGAATGGACTCTGAGCTCGGACCATTGTCGTACGGAAACCCCGAGAAGGAGAACCAGTTCACGAAACCTTACAGCGAGCAGACTGGCCAGCTGATCGATAACCAGGTCCGTGCATTGATCGGGAAGGCCTTCCGCAAGACCACTGATCTGTTGACGGAGAGGCGTGGCGATGTTGAGAAGGTTGCCAAGCTATTGATGGAGAAGGAGGTCTTGAACCGTGCGGATATGGAGCGGCTTTTGGGCAAGCGACCCTTCCAGGACAAGCTGCATGAGTTGCTGGGAACCGAAGTCGCTACGCAAGATGACCATCTTCCCGGAACAACGACCGCCCCCTCCACAGATGACCCTTCACCACCCAATCCTTCATCCACACCACCTGTATAATCTTTATTCTGAATCGACTATTTTTATGCTACAATTCAATGCCTACGAGCCGCTGAAACGAAGATGCCTTTGCTTTGCTTTGCTTTAAACTTGTTATGGTCCATAGTTGGGCTACGTATTTTTTTTTTTAAAAAAAAAAAAACTCTAGAAGTGCGACTTCCAACAACAATGATATCCCCATTCCATTCTCACGCATGTTGGGGGACATATGTCTTTACGCCCGATTAACCATAACAAAAACTCTTTCGCTGGTCTGAAAGATCTCCCTCGCTTTGAAACCCGCTCATTTCACACTCCTCTTTCAGGAGACATACTTTCTTATAAGCAAATCACTTCCTCTGCCACGTTTTTTTCATTCTGCGGACTCGGTTGCTATAAGCCTGCTTCAACAGTTTTTTCGTAGCCCATGTTATAAAATCATCATTCCAGGTCATCAGTTGGAATCGCTGTAGTAGATCAAGGAATGGGATAAAATGTCGTTGCAAGTATATGCTTTACAAGGAGTAAATCATATTCTATGCTGGATCGTTTAATCCCCTTTGCAGCTAAAGCTCGTGTGAAAAGGAGGAGTGCACTGAGAAAGAAAGGTCGATAATAATTGCTGGAATAGGTTCAGCTTTGGGATTTAAGCTATCCGAGGATGTCGCTAGTAATTTTGACCCGACGGAACTAGCGAAGGCCCTCTCAATGTCGGTTCATAAGGGAGCTCTAGAGAGTGAGTGCTCTATCGAAGAAACGTTGAGGAAGCACGCTACATACCGAAGACGTGCGTGATGGAGCGTCGAAGGAATTCGAGGTGGACCTGGATGAGCTCGACGATGGTCCTCATAGAGTCATTGCTCCGACCACAGATATATACGCGACCCTTTTACGTGACAGCAGCGGATTGCCCGATGTTGAAACCATGCTGAATACCCACGGCGTAGCACTGGAATTGACGCAATGAGCAACCTATTGAGCAAGTACAAATAAAAGAAAGCTAATTCAAGATATACCACTAGATTGCCCGGGAGGAGTCTAATTATAAGTACTATTAGCCGTGTAAAGGGTATAACCATCAAAGGTTTAATGCTGGGCCTGGGCGTGTTGTTGGTTGCATGGCTATAATGCAAATTCACGCTGGCCTAGCGCGTGCCTTTGCCATGCCCGGATTTGGAAAGTTACGGCACGTTGGGAAAGAAAACGCGTGTGCATCAGTTGCTGTGCGACTCGGTTCAGATGTGCTCCCTGTAACTTCTCCATCGCTCCTATGTCTCCCCCCAGATTTATTACCTCTATCTCGCACTTGCATTAACTTTATCATCTAGAATTCCGCAGATGGAAGTGAAAGGCATCTTCTCCCATTTTGAGAAACAGGCAGTGGAGGCTGCGGCCGTAGACATGACCCTGGCTCGAGACGTGAGCGCAGATGTCTCCGGTGTGCATTTTCCCTTCATCTGCGCAACCCACCAGCGTATCACATACGAAGCGTTACGACGCGCCTCTCAGCCCACAACTCTGTCGTCACCAAACTAATTCAGCAGCGACAGGATTCGTCCGCACGCTCCACAAAACGATATCATAAGCACTTACCCAAGATCCAGTAACCATCCTGTACTTTGATGGCCCGCCGACGATTCGTATGACGCTGGCGTGGGAAAGAAAAAGGATCAGAAACCCCAAGAATGTAAGTATCATGAGCGATCAGGCTAAGACGACTCAAGAGATGGTGGACTCCGATAACAGCAATCCATTCTCAAGAAATTGCAAGCGTAAGCTTGTCCAGCTGATCCAGAAAACAAAGGAGAGCTAGGTCGCTGTAAGGATGATCGACTCGGTGATAAAGAGCGGTCTCATTGCTGGGTTGAAGGAGCAGGGCTGGAACATGTGTCACTGCATTGGAGAAACGGACATCCATATCGGTCGCAAGGCGAAGCAACATCCTGGTCAGGTCATGGTTGCCTTGATTAACTCAGATATCCTCGTTCACAGAAAGGACTCCTATAACCGCACCTCCACATCGTACGAGGTGGAAGACGTGGTTCAGAAGCTGGAAGTCAACGAACCCCAGTGTATTGTCGCCAACATCACTACGAACAACGACTATACGGCTCATGTGCCAGGCCAATCGTTCGCAAAGTGCTGTGCGGATGTGATTCGTACGACAAGTAGGGCGTCATGAATCAGTATTGCAGCCAGATAGGAATAAAAGGCGAGATGTTCGAGTCGTCCAAGCAACTTTCCTTCGAAAAGGCCGAGATCATTGACATGAGAAATGAAGGGAGTCGTGGGCGCGTTACCAGATACTCCCGGGAGCAAGTATCTTTTGCTGCAGAGCATGCGCGATGGTTTGACATATCTTTAGTTCTCTATTGTTCCATCGCACTTTTTGATTTTACGTAAATTTATGGCCGTCAGTATAAGTAGCATGACGACGAAATTCATAGGGATCGATGAGTGCATGGGTGCTGAGGCAGCCATAGCCATCGGTGGATCCTTGATGAGCGAGGAGGCCGACCAGGATGACACGAGCAAGGACAAGGGCAAAGAGCGTCCTACCACGATTTTTTTTCTCACGTTTAGGTTAACCTTAATGATATGGGAACCGGTGAGTTAAGGGCAGAAAACTAATTTCTATCTTCTGATTCTGAAATACATTGTAGTTACCGCATAAATATAAGGCTAAGGAGTTCATCCAGCCTGTCTTCAGCACTGACTAGGACGGTACGATTGAATCAGATCTCATCGACAGTAGGAAGTGGAAAGCCAGCTCCAAGAGAAAAAGGCAAGGCCAAGAACGTCAACAAGAAGGGCAGGCATCAGCTCAAGCCCAAGAAACCCTGCAGATATATATATATTATACGCAATACCGCTTCAAGAAAGGCTCGGCAGCAGGAGGACAAAAACTCAAAAAGGCCCAAAGAAGGACGAAAGCGAAACGTTCGAAACATGGTCGGGAATGTAATGAACAGTAATTTCGCGGCAGTAACTATGAACGTTGAAATGATTGATCGCCGCCTTCAGCGCGGCAGCGGAAATATAGCGCTGGTCATTAACTTCAGGCGTGTCAGCATATCGAATCGACTATTCAGGATCTCGTCAAGCTCAGCACGCACTTTATCAGATGCGGAAGCCTGGCCACGTTCAACTATATCAACAAGGCCATGACAGAGCATCCATCAGCCCATCCAAGCTTAGAGAACATTCAAACCCGTTGCAATACATTTCTCAGGAGAAGCACGAATTTTTTAGAACTCTTGTAAAAGAGATGCACTACTGGGACAACAGACTCAAGGCCAAGGGCGGTAGATTTGACTCAGCGTTAACGACACTCGAATCGTTTAAGCCAATGCTCGGGGCCAAGGACGCCGTGATACAAAGAGTGAAGGGATACCTCGAAAATGCGACCACGACTCGATTTCTGATTGAAGTTGGTAAGGCGCTGGAGAATCTGATCAGATGCCTCCGAACATTTGTATCTGTGTTGAAGAAAAGGGTAAGTGCTCTGTTCACGTCTCTGTCCTCTGTCACGATTTTGCCATGCAGCTCCTGAGCCATTCATTTATTAAAATAGGAAAATAGGAGCTGTTTTAAGGACCAAGGGACCAGATAAGGAAGGCAGGAACAAACTGAGCAGAATGTTTGAGGGTCCGTTGAGGCTTGGGCAATGGCTCAGTCCCATCGGGGAGAGCTTTCTCGAAAGCTGTTTTTCCATGGCAAGGAAGCCAACTACGATCAACACGCTGGTGTGGCGTTTCCCGACAACAAGTCCTTGCCGCATGTGCTTGATCAGCTCGACACGCTTACGGTTCAGCCTTCGTCCACACCAGAGTGCAAAAGGACCAAAGAAAATGTTAACGCAGCAATCAAGGAGAGTATCCTGGCCATAGATACAATGGGATACTCAGGACGACTCGGGAGAGGGCGAAAGTTAATTAGAGGCGACCTATGGTCATTATTGGTGATGGTGACTTCAAAAACAAGATATCTTTTGCAGATATCCCTAGAGACTCCAACCTCCGGGCCGCTCGATCATCTGTCCTGACCGGTCTCCAGCGCGATCGGGAGCGCAACGCTGACCAGAACAAGACTTCAACGCCCGGTACGCTGAATTGGCAACCTGTCAAGGAGCAAAAAGCTCATTAAGCTGGGCAGCAAAAGAGAGTTCCCAGTCCGGGGATCGAACCCGGGCCTTGTCGGTGAGAGCGACAAATCCTGACCACTGGACCAACTAGGAATTTGTTGATGTTAATCCTTATATTATAAAATTTATATATCTAAATTAATTTCCATAAATGCATATTTCTATAAATGCACATTTTTTAGCTGGTGTTCTATAAATGCAAAGTACTCTAAAATTCTTTAATTGCAAGTTCTTTATTTCGCCCACCGTTTTCTCTCGTCGACTAGCCTGGCCCCCTTTCTTTGTTCTTCCGATCTTTGCACCACTTCCCGCTCGTTACTCTTTTGTTTGTTCTCACTTAATGATTTCATTCCTATCGTCCCCATTCGTTATATCCACAATCACGTCGATTATTAAGCGCAGTGAACTTTCTCGAAACAGCTGTGTAGTAAAAGCATGGTTAATCTATCTACAATAAATCCGGGCTTTAGATCGATGTGCTGAGCCCAGCCCAGTAGATAAGTTTCTGGGTCAGTTGTCGCTTCGCCCAATTGGCTGTTGCTTTGTGTTGAGACCCCTCGCGTTTGGTATTAAGCTCATTTATTTACGATTGACTGGTTCACTCCACTGTTAGCCTTTCCTAAATATCTACTACCTTCCTCAGTACTCTCCCTATTTTGACTCATCCCAGTTCACCCATAACAATAAGATGTCGCTTTTTTCATTAGATTTCGCCCAGCCTTTGGGCTGGCACAGGAGCACAAAGCTTGCAAAATCGCTCAGAACATATTCTGCTATGAGTAATAGAATGCGATCAAAATCATTTCAACAGAATAAATGTTTTCATTTTTTTAGGATCAGTTCTGAGGAGAAGTGTTATGGGGATCGCGCATACTACATCATCCGAATTGACAGACAGTTTGACATGAAATATAAAAGTGTGCGCTGCATATTATCCGACGGTTGCAAGGAGTGTCAAAGCATGTATGCATTTTGCATAAGGTCAAGGCGACTGTCACCGACGGTTGAAATGGTGAAAGAAATGCAATGTCATTACTGACAAAGTCATTTTCTTTGCGAGCCACCACGCCATTGTCAGTAATGCAGCGTAGATGAAAAGGCGCATTCGCGTACACCACAGTGGGATTCATAAGACTGAGTAACAGTTGCGAAGCAATGAATAACGCGTTTTTATTTCTAAATTCTTTCAAAACTATGGTGTGAGGGTAAAAAAATATGAAGAGTGGTATGCCACCCTTTGATCTTTCCTCAATGTCGACACGCTGTCCTTGCAAAGTGATCACTAGGCAATGGAAAGAAAGAGATGAGGAATAAATAAAAGGCGGCCGGCTGCTAGAAAAATATAGTAGCGTTCGTAACATAGTGTTGTTTGTTGTTGTTGTTTCCCTTGCTGAAGGACCGAGGTGAAGAGCGCGGAGTATCTCCCTGCGAAAAGAAGCAAAAGAAAAAAAAAAAACGTTGAACTAAAGAGGACGAGGAATGAAAGCTGGTATCGGTAGTTGTCATCCGTTGACTCGTAAGACCTTCAAATGCCGGAGTATCCTCATCGGAATTTCATGACCGGATAGCGCAGCTCGGAGTCATCTACAAATTAGCTGCACGAGGAAAGCGGACGTTATACAGCATCTCCGGGAGGTAGGCAGCAACGATTTGCCTACCGGCAAAGAATCGACCTCCTAGCGTCTGCACTGCATTTGTAGCAGATTGGACGGTGTCAAATTTTAGATAGATCTCACCCTAATAAACAAGAAAGCAATAAAGACCGTCAGCATTGCGCCATGATTCGCCAACAGCATCCTTTAGTATTGCTAAAAATTCAACATACCGGTGAATCCTGTTCCACGTGAATGTGAACGACCGGCCCATTCTTCTCTGCCTCTTCCTTCACATCCTCTTCGAGCTCTTTAGCCCAGTCTGGCTCCATTTTACTAACATTGCCATCGTAACAAAAGAGATAGAGAAATGGAGGTGGATATTAGCATTGAAGACAAGTTGGGATATGAAAAAAAATGAAGCCTCTCCGACCCGCATTTGCAACTTACTCTTCATCTGCGAACATATTTTTCAAAAGGACTGAGCGAGAGGGCATAACGACCGGAAGTTGTCTAGGTGGGCTGTTGAGTAGCGGAAATATTAAAAAGAGACAATTAGACATCGTATACAGTATTCTTACTGCCTACAAGCCGCATAGATTAACGCGAGGCAGTTGGTGCTTACACAAAAGATGGAACAACAGGAGCAGGCACAGCAGCGGTGACTGCAGAGGGGACGGCTCCAAGACTAGCATCACCCCTAGCCAGTTTCTGCATCAGCTCAGCTCGCGACTGTGAAGTCATAGCATATCCAACAGTGTCTAAAAGCGAGAATTTAGGAAAACACATAGTCAGTTCCAAGGTCGCAATGTTAAAACATGTTTTCCATGGCTCCATAATTCGCAACTGTGAAATGTACATACCGCTATCGTCAATGCTAATGCTGTTGTTGATCTGACCATTGCTGTATTGGTAGTTGTTATTCGTTTGAGGATTGCTTCCTCTCTCTGTCACAAGTCCAACTTTGATCTAGTAGCGGCATAATACAAGGCGATTGTTAATTCTAAATCGCCTTCCACATCATCACTGCCATCAATCCTGAACGAGTTCGCAACGAAGATTGTTTAAACATACTGTTCTTCCAGCCAAAACATATCCGTTCATACGCTCCATGGCCTGCTTTGCATCGTCTGCATTTTTGTACCTATTTGGGATAAAAAATAGACCTAGTTAGCCGAAATTACCATATGCAACCGTACAACCGCCTTGAACCAAACGCAGGACGGATACGTACTGAACAAAAGCGAATCCTTTGGATTTTCCTGTCTCAGCGTCCCTATGCAATTTGATGAACTCGATAGGCCCAAAAGGCTCAAGAACCTGCTTAAGATCATCCTCGGTCAAGTCAAAGTTCACCGAACCAACATAAAGACGATGCTGGGAAAGGTCAGCTTGGGCGGGCTGCGCAGACGCCTCGGCAGTTGCAGCTTGCCTAAATGTAATACGATAAAACAATGCGTCAGGATACTGTGCATAATGGCAAGCGTCTTCACAGATCTTGACATATCGTCGTCAGTTCATTACTAGACATACATTTGCGAGGCAGCTTGCAAAGCCAAGCGGTTCTTCTCTGACTCCGTGTGCTTGGCGATGACAGGGATGCCTAACAGTTTCTGTCCAGTCAATTCGATTGCTTTGCCTACTGATTCTTCGTCATAAAACTCCACGTATCCAACCCTATCATGGAATAAAAAGATGCGCCAGACGTGAGTTCCCTACTATCATATCATCGTAGCTGGAGACGCCACAGAGCGATTAGGCTCTAACATACCCCTTTGATCGTCCGGTATTGCGATCCTCGATAATGCGAGCAGCGCGCACTTTTCCTGCTTGGGAAAAGAATGCCTCCAGCTCAGAAGAGCGAAGTCGAGCCGACAATTGCATCACAAATACAGTGCGACGGTCGCAGGTAGCTTCATCTGCGGGAGGAGAAGGGGATCTTCTGCGGCGAGAGTGTCTATATGTCATCAAACAATAGCGTTAGTACACAGCACGCTGAGATAAGAATACCCTTGTAAAATGCTGCAATGACATACCCTCCATATCCTCTGGGGCTTCTACTCCTACGTGAGCTAGGGTCCCGAGAATAGCTCCCTCGGCTGTCCCTGTCGTAGCGATCCCTATCGTAGCGTTCTCTGTCATATCTATCTCTATCATAGCGATCGCTGTGATGACCGCGGCCGACTCTGTAGTCGCGGTAATCCCTGTCTCTGTAATCTCTATGCTCCCTATGCTCCCTATAATGATCGGCGTAGTCCCGGTGATCCCTAGAGTGTCGAGGCGAACGGGACCTTGAACGACGATGGCGCTTGGTTCCTGATCGCTCATCATCCTTCTCTTTGGAGTGCCCGCGCTCTTTTGACTCTGAATAGCGTCGTTCATGGTCGCGAGGAGATGCAGAGCGATGGCTGTCTCTGTATGGATCGACCGAGGGCACTCGTTCGCTACTAATAACGTATATGAAAAGTTAGTGGCTGAAGCTGGCCAAATTGCCCTATTCACAGCGCTAGGAAAAAATAGGAATAAAATACCTCTTTGAATTGCGACGAGAGGTGTCGACTTCCATAGGGATGGACGGTTGGTGTTGCTCCTGCAGTGAAGCAAAAGGAACAGGTCGTTAGTCGACGTTCAGCTTCTGCTCAGTATCGGGCAGGATGAATCAATCTTGAATGCAACCTGGTACCTTCTGGAAAGGGGCGTCCACCATGGCTTCGATTGTGTCGTAGTCCATGCTTTGTTGATGCAGTATAAGAGCGAAGTAGAGAAAAAAGGAGCCTTGGAAGTGCGAAGGAGTGAATTGCGGAAGGAAGAAAGGAAGAAAGGAATGCTCATCTGTTTTCTTTCTTTTGCGCAGGCCTAAAAAAAAGACCAGGTCCAAGTGCTTTGTGGCGAACCGAAGCCACCAATCTAATTTTTTTTTTTTTTTTTTTGGTTGGGCACTCCCGAGCTCGCACTCCGTATCCGACATCACACCATCACATACCATTACCTCTCATGCTGGCCACAATCACTACCATTCGTAGAGTGGCGCCTGTGAACACCATAGCAAGTGCCGCGGCTTGTGTGCGACAGCTCGCCACCCAGAGCTCTGCGGTCGGACAGAGCACTGAGCAGGACTATATTACACAGACGCGACAACTGCTTCAGGATGCCCGCCCTGCTCTTCCTCGGTTTAGTCTTCAGGGCGAGAATATTCGGCCGATCCTTGGCCCTTCACAGTTTTACAGCGAAATGAAGGTGGGCCCCGGCGGTTGTTCAAATAAGATCGATTTGCTTACGGCCGATACACTCGAAACTAAATCTTGGCCCTTGTCATAAGTAGGATCATATCCGCAATGCGCAGAGGTCGATTACATTAGCAGCCCTCTACCTCGGACATTCCGAGAGCGATCTTGTAGGTCACGATGGCCATACCGTGAGGGAGACATTTGTCCTGATAGACGCTTTCATACTTTTATCCGATCCACTCATTCATTCGATACTTTGACTATTTTCAATGATAGATCACAGCTTTATCAGATGCCTTACGAAGCCGACCTAATTTGAAGTTGAATCTATTGTTGGACTCATTACGTGGCACACGGGACTCAGGAAAGGGCAGCTCTGCATCACTTCTATATCCTCTTCTCAAGGCGTACCCGAATCAAGTCTGTATTTCGATGTACCATACTCCGGACCTCAGCGGATTATTGAAACGAGTCATGCCGCCGAGATTTAACGAGGGTATTGGATTGATGCATATGAAGGTCTATGCATTTGACGACACGCTGATCATGAGTGGGTATGTATGGTGTCGTGAGGAATGGCAGGTTGAGTGGGACGTGTCCATACCCAGGTTATTTCGACTGACACTGTATGCGAACCCTTTCCACCAAATTCTAGGGCGAACATGAGCCATGATTACTTTACGAACCGCCAGGATCGATACATTACGTTCTGCAACAGGGATATCACTGAATACTACTGCGATCTAGTTTCCACAGTATCGTCATTCTCATATACTATGCAGGAGAAGGACAACCACTTTACCCTGGGCATTGCGAATGGAGTTCCCGACCCAGTGCAGGAGAGCAGGCAGTTCAAGCGGCATGCAACAAACACAATGCGTACATTCTTGAAAAAATGGACAAAAGTTCAGCAGTCGCCCGACGATCCATCCTACGACACGACCTTATACCCGCTTGTTCAGATGGGGCCATTTGGTTTGCGACAAGACGAGCGGGTGACCCTTTTGATGCTGGAGCGCATTCTTCACGCGAACAAGCAAGAGGAACCGACCAAACTGTTTATCACTTCTGGATACTTCAACTTTGAGAAGAAATACAGCCAGACGATCGTGCAATCTAAAGCAGCAGACGTGTGTCTAATTGCAGCTTCACCAGAGGTTTGTTCAGCACTCGACTGCGATGGATCGGAAGGAGCAGAAGTATACGGATTGGGCTAAGATGAGCTCTTCTCTTGTTAACAACTTTAGGCAAATGGATTCTATAATTCCGCAGGTATCTCGAAATACATTCCGCCGGCCTATACACTTATCGAGCAGCGATTCCTTAAAGATGCGAAGCGTGCAGGAAATGCTGAGCGGATAAAAATCGAAGAATATCATCGTAAAGGATGGACATACCATGCAAAAGGCACGCCCTCGCACTTTATTATTCTTTCTGGTTGTCATCGTCTGTTCGCGCTGTATACTGTCAAGGGCTAAACATGATTCATCTTGGCACGCGAATCTAGGTCTTTGGGTCTATCCACCACACTCGGATCTGCCCGTCATGACAACCATCGGGTCGCCCAACTTTGGATATCGGTCGATCGTTCGTGATCTGGAGGCGCAGCTTTTCCTTGTGACATCAAACCAGGGCTTACGGAAGAGTCTTCACGAGGTAACTCGCCTACTAGGGATCTTTGTTACTATCAAGCAAAGCAAGCGACCCAATGATCAATTATCTGCTAACCCTTTTCGTTGTAATGGTAATCATGTTGATCTTATTTATATTTTTACTGGAAACAGGAACTGAGCAGTCTGCGCCAGCATGCACACCCTGTGACGGAGGCTACATTTAAGGCTCCGGATCGGCAGGTGCCTGTGTGGGTTGGAGGTGCTAGTAGAGCTATTAGGACCATGCTCTGAAATAAAATTGTTGCGGTAGCCCAGAGCCTCGAATCATTTCACAAGAGCCGAAGGAGTGGACCGCAGGGACCGCTTCTGCATCCACATCCGCATCCAATAACATGGTCTGAGACTGGAGACATCTCGACATCGGAGGTTTGTTCTTGCGGAGCCTTTGACATACTTTGTTGCGTCCGCTTCTGGCAGCATGGTTCATAAAGACAGTCACTTGCCTCGCATAAAAAACACTTTGATCTCTCTTATCTCTCTTTTTTTTGTTCTCATCGATCGATCCACCGTTTACTTCCGCCCTCTTTCTTCAATACACGCGTCTACTCGTCTCTCTGCTCTCTTCATCTCTCTTCCGCCTTCCTCTCTTCAGCTTCTTTATCGTTTCTACACTCCTCTTCGTTTTAATCCTCACTCCACTTTGAATCATGGCTCAGCAGGACAGCAGCAACACCAACAACAACAGTCTCACTGTTCCAACTGAAGGGGGCAAATACGTTACTGTCTTCAATGATCCCGTCAACTTCAACGCCAAGCATCCTCTTAACAACTCTTGGACTCTCTGGTTCGACAATCCCGGCAAGAAGTCCAATGCCAACAACTGGGAGCAGTCGCTCAAGGAGCTCATTACCTTCGATACAGTCGAGGACTTTTGGGGGTAACGTAACTTTTTCAGGATCTCTCCGTCTACGCTGTCCCGGCGCACGGTCGTCCCTCTGCACTCTTCTTCAGTGTATACACTTGACTGCGGCCGATTGGTAATCGCTGCCGCGCTTCGCCTTTTGTCATTCGCTATGACAGCGAGTGCGCAGACTGGGCCCAATTGACACCCTCAGCCAATTGGAATACGATTTTGAGATGATCCACACTTGGATCACCAGGGGGAACGATCTTCTGCAGCCGCATTATTCCATCTTTGAACAGCCAATGCCGCATATTAGCTGCGGCGAGTAGGACATTCGACTAACCAAACTCGGTCCTCTTTCTTTCTTTCTTTTTTTTTCACTTTACAGGGTATACAACAACATTATGAAGACCTGCGACTTGGGTATTAGTTCCAACTACCATTTATTCAAGCAAGGAATCAAGCCTATGTGGGAGGACCCCGCGAACAAGCGCGGAGGCAAGTGGAGCATCCAGTTGCCTCGCAACAAGACCATGAACGAGATCGATAATATCTGGCTGTACACAGTAAGCATGGGTTATTTGCACAGGATTACTGGTCATCGACATCCATGAGTTGTTTTTAATAACGGCATTAATTCTTATTCATGTTGGTAATCCTTCTAGATGCTGGCTTGTATCGGCGAGGCTTTTGAACAGGAGAGCGAGGTGTGCGGTGCCGTAGTATCTGTCCGCAAAGCATTCTTCAGGATAGCGCTGTGGACGCGATCATCCGACAACTACGAGACGGCCATGAGTATTGGGTATGAATGACCTGCTTGATCTGGTCATATTCTGATTTTTCGTCTTGGTAGCCTTTAAACACTAACATTTTTATATTATATCTTCTTAGTCGCATCCTCAAGAGAGCCGCTAACCTCAACGGAACTCTTGAGTTCCAGAGCCACCATGAGTCGTCCAACACTGGGAAGGCTTGGACCGTGTAAAGAGCCAGCGGGATTGAGCAGGACGAACACCTCTCGGCACCGAAACGCCAACTCGGGATTGGTCTCCTCTCATTCAAATGCACCACCAACACTTCTTTCCTGCACAATTTTTTTTTTTTTGTCATCGCCCTTTGCATTCTTTGTATTGCTCTTGACTTCATACTCATACTTGCACGTCTTTCCCAGCTCAATTTGCTTTCATATTCTTTTCATATTTTTGTATGTACTCTTTTTTTTATTCTTACATCCAGCGCAAAGAATCGAATCCACTCATAGACACAGCCCCGCTTTCCCTTCCATCAATTATTGCCATAATTTCCCTGCCTTAGTTTCTTTTCTCTTTCTTTTTCTTTCACAACGAGCTGGGAACATTGAGATGGAATGCATTACTAAGGACATGGACGACGAAGAACGGATCACAGGAAAAGAGAAATGCTACGCATACTCCAAGAATCCACATGCACACCCAAGGCTGTGAAGAGGCACACGACACGTTTTTATTAACACGATGAGAGGACAGTGAACTTTCCAGAGTGAAATAAAAAAAAGCGACTGCGTCGTTTCTTCCTTTAATCTTAGCTTCACATGTTGCTGACGACTATCTGGCGACGCTGGGCGAGTTCCATCCTGAGAGACCACAGTGCTGATTCAAGGTTGGACAATTCCTCCTTGTCCAACAGCAGCTGATACTCCTCCCCGCTAGCCTTTTCTTCCACCTCAATGGACATTTGGTCAAGGCGAAGGAATTCCTGAAGAGCATCATTTGCTTCCTGATCTCGTTTTCTAAGAAAAATGAAAAGAAAAGGAAAGAAAAAGTTTCTGATGTTAGACATTGCTGTCACCATGAAAACGTCGCTGGCAGCACTAAAAGACATTTACAGTACCTTTCAGTTTCCTCCGCATGTTTGAGTCTCTCGTTCAATTCGTCTGCGCGAATGTTGATCCGTCGTTCGTATACCTTGTTGAACAAGTGTGCCTGCAGTTTCCCAAAGAAGATGAAGATGAAGTTCACGATGAGTTGCTTTCGCCGCAAAATAATCAAGCACCAAGTCTTGAAAGTGCAGAGCAATGGCCTGTTTGTTCATTACCAAAGCCTCGGCTTTCTGTTCTTCAGTCCCCAAAACTTTCTTCGACTCGGCGATCATGTTTTCCAACTCTGCTATTCTTTCATCTTTCTTTTGAATATTCGCCTTGATACTTTCGATCGTCTCCGGTTTAAACATTTTTTTCAGCTGGACTGATATCTCAGGAAACTCCTCCGTGATCTTCATGACCTCCTCATACTCTACCCGTAGTTTGTCTCTCTCGGCCCGTAGTTGTTGCAGGGCCTCCACTTCGGTCTCCTCGCGGTCCTTCAAAATCTCCTGCCGATGTTGTTCCATCTCCTGAAACCGGTTTTTGATTTTGATCAACTCCTGATCTTTTGCTGCCAGACTATCGTTCAGACCACGGATGATCTCCCATAGTTGTTGTAAACTCCCGCTGTTTTTGAGAGACTGTTCCTGCAGCTTATCCAAGTCGCGCTTTAAATTCCGTAGCTGGGTCCTGCCCATTTGCATCACTTTGTCATGCTGCTCAGTGGAAGTGACTAGCTCGTGACGAGTAGATCGGATATCGCGCTTGAGTCTCTCCTCAGCGTCCCGGTGCTGCTTGAGTGAGATTTCGAGGCTTTTGATACGTTCGACAGTCTTTGCGTCCAAAGGAATGATATCTGAGAGTTGAAGTCCAGCATTCGAGACAGTGCTGTTGAGAAGAACTTCGGACTCTGGATAGACGGGCGTGGTCGTAACGCTTTTTTCTGTGTTGTTCGATGTAGAGAGTGTGTTGCCACTGCTGCCTATGACACTACTCCGATGTACACCAGTCCTTGACTAGGTAATATTTTTGAAAACAATGTCAATTAGGAGCAGGGTCACATAATAGAATGTTCGCAACAGGTCCTCCATGAAAACAAAAGCTCCGTCAAGGCCTTACAGATGGTGATGGCGTCTGTGCAGTGGCAGAGGTACGGCCGATAGACGCTGTCCGCGTCCGAGAAGCAGTTGGTGTCCTGGGTGTACGAGGAGAGTTCGATGCGCGCGGGGTGTCGCTCGCAGCCTGTTTTGTGGCGCGCTCTGGCGTGCTTATGGGAGTCTTGTTGCGATCCATTATCGATATACGTGTTGTATGGGATTGTGCTGCGTTGCTCTTGTGGTCTGCTGGGTCTGCTGTTGAATGATGTGTGATGGTGCGAAGAGGAACGATTTGGTGGCGAACGAAAACAAGCGGTTGAGCGTTTGTTTGTGCACAGCGCCTTACAGCAGCAACAGCGGCAAAAAAAAAAAAAAAAAAAAGAGGCGGCTCGTGACTGTCGCACGCATTTTGAGTGGTGGGTTTGCAGGTCGCACGCTCTCGGAGGAGCGGACCCTTCTTGTCTTTCTTACGCTCTTTCTCTTCGTTCGCTCCTCCTTCCCTCCCCATTCTTCCCTCTCCATTCTTCCCCCTTTCTCTTTCCTTCTCACTTTCTCTGTCTCTCATTTTTTTCCTCATCCAGAAGAAGGCGACCGTCAAGAAAACAGCTTCCAAGGAAAAAATAAAATAAAAAAATAACGCTCAAGTCGGACACTGGCTTGCCATGGGAAACGCCCCGTCGAACGCTGGAAATGGCACGCTCGAGAACGATGCCGCTGTTGAGTCCGTTACCTTCACCAATAGCCCTTACCAAAAACAACAACAGCAGCAGCATCAACAACAGCAACAGCAGCAACATGGCGGATACATGACTCACCAGCGACATAGCTCGTCACCACACGCCTTCCCTGCACAGTCTTCCACCTTGGGGCCCCAGGATTCGATTCACCCTTCAACAATACCCATCGCCCCTATCCCTGTCGAAAGTGCACCCCGGAGATTCCCCTATGTCAAGGAGCAATACCTGAACGATTCTCCAGCAGGGTCCTCTCCTCTCGGCAGTGATTCGTCTTATCCACATGTGTTGGGCGGAGGACAATCTTTAGGGGACAAACATTTTCAGCAGCATCGCCAACAGCAGAAGCAGCAGCAATCACAACCAGTCAAGAGTCCGTTGCCTGGGGGCGGCCCTCGGAGGAGAGCTTCTTCCCTGGTGAGCGGGCAGTCATATGGACAATACACCGATGCCTACAACGAGCAGGTGCTGCTGGCCACTGCGGCGCATCAGGACAAGTTGGAGCATCATCGATCACAGCAACACGCAATCGAAGGGCGGGCAAGCTACCGCAACTCTGCAAGGGTCTCACGAGCCTTTGATACGGTCGACCCCCTCAAAAGTCTGGATGATCCGAGCGATGGTAGGCAGATCCAACTTATCCTGTACGATCCAGCCTCGTAACTTTGATGGCGAGACACACACAACTGACACCATGATGTGCCATCACCTTTTATGAACTGCAATAGATCCCACGGATGGATATGTGCCCACCATTATCACATGGAGTCAGGGAGGCACCAACGTGTATGTCACCGGGACATTCAACAACTGGAAACAGAAAGTACGGCTCAACAAAAGGTACACGTTGATCTGTCATCCGTTTGGCCCGTCCACCCATTATCTATTTTTCACATCCAAACCTTGATATGATCATTCACACAGCAATTCCTTTTTTTATTTGTTTATGGCCTGACATTAGCACAAGCGATTTCTCAACGATACTGAACTTGCCGCCTGGGACACATCGGATCAAGTTCATTGTGGATGATGAATGGAAGTGCTCCACGGAACTATCTGCAGCAACCGACGTCGAAGGAAATCTAGTCAACTTCTTAGAAGTCGCGGACGAAGAGCAGGACGAACTCGAGGGTGGCCATGGTAAGCACTTTTTATGGATGAAAGTTAAAAAAAAAAAAAAAAAAAGAATCAAGTCTACGCCACTGCATGGTACACGCATTATCTCTTACAGAAATCCTCCCACGCTCTATCTTCCTCTTTATCTTTGTAGATACACCCATCAATGGATCGCCTGTGGGGTCATACACAGATCAAATCCCACTTTACGCTCAATCCGGTGACTCATCCCCATCAAGTTCTTCAGGGAGCGATGCGGTTTTACCGCTCACATCCATTACAGCCAAGGCGACAGAATCCAACAGTAACAGCAATGGGGGCACAGCCGGACAACACAGTCCTCAAGGACCTGGCGTAAGAAGTGGCGGGCCTGACTCCCCCACGAGCGTATCTTCGTCCTCCTCAAAACTGTTTTCATCCAATCATTTGACCATCCCGAATGACCCGCCTCCGGCACTACCCCCACATTTGGAAAAGGTTATCCTCAACAATGTGCCGTCTAAGGAAGATAACTCGGTTCTGCCTGTACCCAACCACGTTGTCCTGAACCACCTGTATGCATGTTCAGTCAAGGAAGGGGTGTTGAGCATCAGTGTCACTGCGCGATACCGAAAAAAGTACATCACCACGGTATTCATTAAACCTGTGGTAACAGATTGAGAGGGTATTTGTACAATATACAATAAAGCAAGCAGGATCGATCCATCTCACCAATCCATTTGGCATATCACTCACTATATTGTAATATGCAGCGCGTCGTATTATGTATATGATGATAAGTGGATGCTATTTAGGCACCTTCGAGGAGTGATTCCATGTTGACCTCCTTGAGTAGATCATGGATTCTGGAGCGGTACATGTCGATCACTTGCTCTGGCTGTGAAGAACACTCTTTTCCTCCGCTGGAACCATTCTTTTCTTTGTCCATGGACCCATGCTCCTTTGAGACACAAAGTCCGCCGCCCTGCTTTGATCCACAACATCCTACTTCTGTTGATGCCTGTGCTTGAGCGTCTGATGTAGAGGTGTCCTTGTCTGCCGTCGACGAGACAGCGGTCCTGTTTTGGCAACACGAGTCCCTGCTTCCAGATGATGTTGAGGAAGCACCCCCGCAGCATCCCGAATCAATGCCGGACAATGTTCCGTCAATGTTCGAATCGGCTTTGTTGGATTTGGATGTCGACGAAGAGGGTTTGTATCCGTCGTCGAAAAAGGCCTTATCAAAGACATTGGAGATGTCCAGTTCGACCAGCTCCTTGACCAACGCCGTCGCTTTCTCGACCCATACATCTTTGTCTTTCAAGCTGACTAGTGGGCTTTGGTTTGCGGATGCCAATGTTGATGAAGATGGCGAGGATTGGACGTATTCTAACAGTGAGCTGGAATGGACTCGAAAAAACATTAGGATACCATTTGGCTAATAGCATAAGATAATACATAATAAAGGGCAGTAGGGAAGGCAAAGAGCCTCGCTCACGGACCTGATCAAGCCTCGAAATCTCCCCAACTCATGGCCGTACTGAGTGCCCTCTGACCAGCCCTGGTTGAAACCCTGTTGCAGCGTGCCCTCTTTCCCTTCTTCAATACCCTCCCTGTAGCCCGTCTACAGTGCAAGGTAAGGACGAGAAAGTGTTTTTTTTTTAAGCAAATGCAGGCATAGGTTCATTTCAGTGTTATATCGGTCAATGTTTCCTGGACAAGGCATCCCCTTACATTGCCAAAGGTATCGTGAAGTCGAGACCACTCTCGTTCTGCGATCGCACGATCGTACGAAACATTATCCCCATCGTCCCAGATATCGTCGCCTCCACTGCTGTTGCCGCTACTGTCGACATCGTTTCCGTCCACCTGGCGATTTACTGAGGAATGAAAAAGGTCTGAATGGTGGTCCTGATCTGTCATGGTTGCGATTCAAGGTTTGTGGGTGAAAGAGATTCATAAGCGCTCGCTGGGCTTTTTGCTTCCATCCTGATTTTTTTTTCAGTTGGACTGTCCAACTGCGCCGGTGTGCTCCTCGCCTGGTCCACCAAAGACATGTTTCCTTCAACACCCTTGCGTTCAATTTGTTCAATTGCAATTGCCGCAGACCAATATGCAATACCAGAAGAGTTGCACTCGAAGACGTTGCACTTTTTATTGTATTATCCATGGCTAATTTGAAGACGCAAAAAGAGGCCCCATTTTTCCTTGCTGATGCCCAGTCCAATGCCGCCCGACCAACTCGCGATAGAGACCGTGCTTCTTTTACTTTGATGAGAGCTCGGCACCAATACGATAAGTGAGGATCTAGTTGAAGTCAAAGAAGCCATGTAAGGAGTCAGCGACTTTTTGAATCCTCTCAGTTTCTTCTATCTCGATAAAAAAAAGCAAGCACGTTACCTTGTTCCAGTCAAGTTTTGTGCGGGTGTAGGGCAGAGCGCGACGAAGGCCATTGAATGTACTTTCTGCCAGGTCATGGTAGCTCTCGTTCAATGCCGCCTGGTACTTTGCCTCCTCAGCAGCGATCAGGTCCAGCAATGCCTTGGAAACAATTTTGTGCTACCCAAATCCAGAACCACGAATTGATAATGTTAGTGCTCCTGGCCCCTGAACGCATTGTAGTTGATAATTTGGGGACCCAGATCCTTGACACTTACAGGATCCGACGAACCCTTGCTCAGCTTTTCTTCGATCTCCTTCGATGTCTCCAATTGAACGTTTCCATCCTCATAGTAGTGGACCTTGCACTTCAGTGTGCCCTTGACTTCACTTGTCTCAGTATTCAGCGTCCAGATGGATCTCCATCGTCCGTTCCTACATTGGAAAGTTCACAGGTTACTGATCAATTGCATATGCATACAATAACGTGCCTAATTACTGTCATCTGGCAAGTATTGCAGAGCGACATTTTCTTTGATCCGCTTACCAAAAGTTTGACGGGCTGTACTTGTTGTGGACGATAGCGATTGTAACCACGCCTTTGGAAGCATACACTGCAGAAACACCCTCAGCGTACCGGTCAATCACATAGTCCTCCGTGTCCTTCTCAATCACTTTACGAATCTCCTCCATCTCCTCGTCGACCGTGTGATCCTCAGGATCCGAGGCAATCTACAATAAACCGTGAGCATCCCAGAGTGGGGTTCAATACTCAAAGTCAAAGCATAAATGGCAGGAAGCAAATACTGAAAAAACAGGCCAGTAATGACAGGGCGAACATTTGCGACATACCTGGCGAAAGTGATCCAGCTTAAACACTTTATTGCTCTTGGGGTGCAAGAAACGGTTATCTTCGATCTGTCCATACTTTGAAACAATTGCCTAATGAAAATAAAGGCGAAGGTGGGACAATTATTAACCTTTTGCACATCCAACATCAATCAAAAAGTCACCAATGGACTCAATTGAACGCAAACGAAACTTGCCTTGCCCTCGATACCAGGGACATCCACAGTCGCCAATTCTTCAGTATTATATTCCTCCAAAGCACTCAGGATACCGCCGTCCAGTAACTCGTCGTCGCCCACCAAGCCGCGAACATCTATTACGCCCACCATTCCATATCAATCCGTGTCGCGATAAAAATCGGCAGGGTCAGTGGTCCCGTTTTAGACAAGCTGAGTTGGCCATTTTTTTTTTGGCGCGAGAGCGTCCCAATCTTCGCAATAGAAAAAGCAGCCTGTCATTACCGTTGAATACATCGTTGATTTCACCTAGTTAAGCGTTGTCGAAATGAAAGCCCAAGAGACTAGTTAGATGGAGTCATGTACGACAAATTCTCATAACACTGTGTGTAGCAAGCAAGCTCTGTCTAACCTGGTGGTGCTGCCTTCAAGAAGCCCGAGGCAATCTTAATTTTTTCTTCGATGGTGGCCATAGGGAGCAATATAGGGAGATGAAGGACTTGCGTAGTTTAGTTGATGAGGGAGAAGAATGGCGACTTTCTAAGGGTGCCTGAAGGTTGATGAACGGTCTGCACTTGGTTGTGACTCGGTACGTCACTACAAACCTGACGCGTTGCACACACCTGGAACTACCATTTTTCAGTAATTGAGGTGCATATCATGCAAACATGTCCTCGGAAAATAGACCTGTTGTAAAGAGTCTCAAAGTCAGCCTTTATTGTCAAAAGAGAGAAGGGGATGCGTAAAAAAAGGGCAGACTGAAAGCGGATGGGATGGCTGGAGGGGGCGGGTTTTATTTCTTTAGTTGGAAGCGGCACGACGACGATCACGCTCCTCGGCAATGGTGAGCTTGACACCCTTGTTCTTAGGAAGAGAAACCCAAGGCTTGTTGCCCTCACCAATGACGAAAACGTTGGAGAGACGGGTGGCGAATTGGCGGTCGAGAACATCCTTGATGTGGACGATATCGAAACCTCCGATGTGACGCTCACGGTGGGTGATGACACCGACACGGCCAGTGTTGCGACCTCCGGTGACCATGGCAACATTGCCGACCTCGAACTTGATGAACTCGTTGAACTTGCCAGTCTCCAGGTCAAGCTTGATGGTGTCGTTGACCTTGATCAAGGGATCAGGGTAACGGAGGGTGCGGCCATCGTGAGTGACGACGAAAGGAATGCCCTTGGCACCGAGCTGAACCTTCTTGACCTTGCACAACTTGTACTGGGCCTCATCAGCGGTGATACGGTGAACGGTGAAGCGTCCCTTGGTGTCGTAAACGAGACGGAAGTTCTCGCCAGTCTTCTCGATGGCGATGACATCCATGAAACCAGCGGGGAAGGTGGTATCGGTACGGACCTTGCCATCAACCTTAACGAGACGCTGCATAAGGATGGACTGAACCTCCTTACCGTTGAGTGCGTACTTCAGACGGTTGCGCATCAAGATAATAAGAGGCAAGCACTCACGGAGCTTGTGGGGACCGGCAGTAGGTCTGGGAGCCTACAATATCGTTACGCAAAAAGACAATGAAAAGAAGTCGCTAGACGTGAGTATGACCGGTCTTTGCAAATAGTCGGTAGTACTGAGCTGGTGTCCTATGATGATCCGATACTGTTGAATGCCAATCGAAGTCGAACTGAATAAAGATCCGTCTTTCATGATAGGGCACCAGTCATTTCAGGTAATCGCGTTTTTGGTTCTTGCTGATAACAGTGATGTTCGAGTTATCCTTTTGCGTGCAAAGTTGAGTTGTCCTTGCAATTGTTGATCAAGCGTGTTGCAAAAACTGTCGAAGGCTGTCTACCATTCTGTGGTAGAAAGAGACTGAGGACATCAACTAGTACGGGGGCGAACAGGTTTGGCCGTCCCAAGGTACTCGATGATATGCAACTGCTTTCTACGAGCCATCGTGTGTAAGCGGAAAAGCGGGCAGTGTTGCCGTTTCGAGTCGACACAAAAACAGGGCAGCTTTTCCGCTTTAAGTTGTTGTGCGCGGCGCGAATAAAGCGTTTCCTGTGTCCTATTGTTGGTGAGCGTCCAGGCAGGGATTGATGGAACGCTGTTTGCTTGATGATGTTTCCGTGTCCCGATCTCCAGTGTAGTTTCTTCATCCTCTATTTGCCACACCCTCTCAAGAAAGAACCTGATGTTAACGTACATAGGTGCCGGTCAGCTTGTCCAGCATCCAGTGCTTGGGGGCATTGAGGCGCTTCAGGTGCTTTTTGGGTCCACGAGCCTAGATTAGCATAATAAAGGACAGTCGGTCGGATGTTAGGTGCGCCATGTAGAGAGTTGCTGTTGAGTAGACATCAGTCCTGTTGCTTATTCCTGTGCGTGCTATCCGTAGATCCTGGATGACTGACTGCTACGCGCATGAACCTGATCCTGTTGCTCCAAAGGATGTAGTCAATATCCGAAATAACTGCGCCGTTTTACTATTGTCTACCGCCAGTGTTGGGTTGCCAACTTGACAGCATGGGCTTTAGCAGGTCCTCGAGTGGTCATCGCTGAAGTCCAATTGATGTCTATCCTGCTGTCCTCTTTTTCATGGTAATCAGCATTCAGTATCTTGCTGACATAGTCCCATGTCGATTGATAGACAGATCCTTGAGAGTTGCGCTGCTGTAGTGATCGATGGATGGGGGGCTTCATCCGTATCCTGGATCCACGGTGCGCTGTGCCTTCTGCGACAGTCACGAACCATTTTTTCTGCAGATGTTAAAGGGGGGATTTCTCTTGGAGGACGATGGCCAATTTTTGTTACAGCCTACGGCGGCTTATACCACAAACTTTATTTTACAAAATGTACGAACGTATGTGGTGGATTTAATTGAGTTCAGGAAACGGACACCGTCCCTGGGCGCCGTGATTCAGAGAAGTCGGTCAACACTGCACCTTGCACTGTACTGATAGAGCTAGCACCCGACTGTATCGAATTCATCCTGTAACTATTCGTATCCTGGGCACTGTCTTGGAGGTACAGAGAGCCAGCTCCATCCTCAAGTCCTTTGGTGTCGTCGTCGCCTTCGTCGTCCGACCAGTCAAAATCCCCGCTGAAGCCGCCGCCGATCATGCTCTCTTCATCGTAATCGGCATCGTTCCGTGCAGAAGTATTGTACATGGATTGAATATGCGTGTTCTCTTGTATAGTCATCTCTTTGCCGGGGGACCTTGCATGTGAGTTGCTATCCTGCTGTGGCACCACATGCTCCGACCCCTCAACCTTGGTCTCGGCAATCGGCGTGTCTTGATGGGGCTTCTTTTTCTTAAGCTCCTCTCCTCTGTTAGGCATCACTTGAGCGGCGTCCCTGTCGGCGTTAACAAACTCTGTATTCCGTTCGATGGTGACTTGAAGCGGCTGCTGTTGTTGCTGTTGCTGTTGCTGCTGTTGATCCTGCTCTTCCTGTATCACGCTCAGGTACCAAAACATCATGTTCGAGATCAGCACCTGCTCGTGCAGTGGGCGCCTGGGATTTGCAAGTTTGACATGGGATAACCTGTAAATGGCTCGTTCAATATGGATTGGCATCCGGCGCGGGTCGTTCGCACGGTCGCCTTGGGGTGAAGATTGCTGATGTGATGTAGAGGACGTCGCAGTGTCCTCAGGACTGGCAGGCTGGGGTTTGGATGAACCTTTGCCATTGCGTGAGAACAGAAGAGAGAGGGCCGACTGTTTTTTACCCACAATTTCAGTTGAGGGATCCCTGTTGTGCTGATGCACCTGCGAACCGGAAATCGGTGTCTTTTGAGGACGCTGGGCCATATCCGCCGTCTTGTCACCTCCTTTCTCCTTGCCCCACAACCAGGACCACGAAGAAGATTTTTTCAGGTGAGGTTGCACAGGCGGCAGCCGAGCAGCGTCGAAATCTTTCTGCCCAGAGGTCGTATGTTTCTGTGACAGTTGAGCTGGCTTCGATGGCGCTGGTTGTGGTGGTGTATGTTGCTGAAGGAGGTTCTGGCTCAGCTTGACAGGAGGGGGGATAGGATAGGTCACTTTGGAGGTTACCGCATCTTCGAAAGTGGTACATGCGGGCGCGGAAGAGCTGCTGGGTTGTAATGGCATGGCATCCGCTGTTGCCACTGTGATTGTAGTGGTGATACTGGAGACCGCAACTCCAGGATCCGATCGTGATTCTTCCTCAATCTCCCTTCGTCGTTGCTCCAGCAGCTGAGGCTCGACATACGTCGTGATCGTTGGTTTTGAAGAATCTCGCAAAGTTGATACAAAGCGCTTTAGAGGCCTGTGGGCTGACTCATTATGTGCTGAAACTTCATCTTGTTTGACGACGACGGAAGCAGGAGCCGGCTGAACTATTGTGGATGTGAGTGGCATGGGACCCGGATCTACAAGTCTCACAGCTGGATATTCGCCATTCTCGATCGGTACAGGTCGTAAACGCGATACATCATTTCTGATTTCGCTGGATGTTGTCGAATTTCGGCGAATCTTTGTCCTGGCGCTTCGTCTCAAAAGGGACGGTCCATGCCTCGTCAACCCACTGCCGCGTTTTACGGCTGCAAGATCCTCTTCCGCCATGTCTGTCGCCATATCTGTAACTGCCTCATGGTCTAATTTCCCAACTACAAAACCATAGGAAATGTAGTCATTATTAGTACTAGCACATCCACTTTCATGAAATAAAAGAGACGCTCTTGATTGACATACCATGCGGTAGAAGCTGAGTATGGCTGGTAGATCGTCTCAACGAAGTTCTTGTCTTCAAAGGCGGCTCGCCCATCTGCGTCAATGGGGAAGAGAATACACCGGATAAGAAATCCTGCTGCTTCTCATCTTCCTTGATCGCTACTGGCTTCTTTTGTTCGGCTTTTTCATCCGTATCTTCGTCGTCATCATCGTCTTCCTCCGGGTTGTACTGAGCCGAGAGGACGGACTTGCGTCGGTTGAGAGACTCCTTTCTGGCCGAGAGAAGGCTTCCACTGCCATCCGTGTCGACGCCATGCTTTGATAGCCACCTATTGTACTCGTTGGGCGCAATCTCCGGGTGCATGTGGAACGGGACCTGGCGATCCGTGATACAAATTAATTAATTTAAAAATGGGACCATTTAGATTATTAGATCGCTATGCTTTTCATGTATATGCAGCCATGACGTATTCACAACAAAGGAAATATAAGCGCAGGATTCATTTACCCAGAATAAATGTGAAGGATCTTCGGTTTCGATTTGGACCTCTTTGATGTCCTCTTGGTGCACTGTCCGGACTATCTCTGTCAAATCGCTGCTTTGATCCAACTGTGACGCCAGTACGTCCTCTGAAGGATGGCTCATGATCGGTGCTGTAATAGCTGCCTCTGCCGTCAAAGAGAACAGTGACGACGATGTTGAAGAAGACGCAGTTGAGGAGGAAGTCGATATAGTCGAAGATATGGAGGAGGTCGATAGCGTCTTCTTCTTACACTCAGTCGCATCTTGATCTTTATCTTCTATGGATGGACTGGATGCTGTAACCTCATCTGGAGCTGCATTATCTTGATCTAAAAAATCCATACTGTCATGGGCTCCATTCGAACTTGACAGGCTATTGTGTAGACTATCATCTCTGTGATCCTCTGATATAGCGATGTCACTGTTGTCAACTTTTTCTTGACCGCCTGGTAGCGATGCAGGCTAAGGGCGATGGTGGACGTGATGCAATAGGTGCGTTAGTTGGTGACAGTAGCAGCTAGCCTGGGGTTATCGGTGTGAGATGAAGGCTCAGTCGCAAACCAAACCTCCCCAAAGATCAAACAAAAATGAAGGGATGGATATATACAACTCTGGACGATCAGCAACGATGTCGTGGTGTTTTCATGGCGCACAGGCATGTTAGAGATTGATGGATACAAAACGGGTCATAAAATTTGTGCCACTATCATCGCTTGCATCACACTCGCTCTTCAAGATAAACCTCAAAGGTCCAAGATCTGACTAGTACCTTTTCCTTATGGTCCCATAGAACACTCGAATCAAACATGAATCCGTTAAGTGTGGCGATTTCTCGTCGGGAGCGCATCACTGAGTTATTTGGGATAGCTGCTGCTGTTGAACAGTCTTCTGTATTATCTGAGGACGGGTGTTGGTTATGCTGACTCCGCTTGGTAGTGTCGTCGCATGGCAATGGAGCCACAGCAGAATTGGTAATGTCCGGTGTCGACATTTTATTTTCGCGCGCTCGACGGGGTATGGTGTGAAGCTCTCAAAAATGGAAGCCCTCGAGGGCTTGAGCGGAATAGAATCTACCGGCTGTGATTTGAATCAACCTAGAAGAGATTCAAGAAAGAGTGGTTCAGGAGAAAGGGATTTAAAATGATGGTCAAATGCAGGCACGTCGGTGGTTGCACGCAGGGGATGGGGGAGGAGATGCAAACAACGTCCAAAGGAGTGCAAGGAACACAGTCTATGAGGCAAGCTCAGGCCTGCACCAGCCTGCAGTCCAGTTCGTCATACTCAAAGAGCACTTGAAGAAGGTTAAACGATAGGCGATTGGGCTCGTATCTCCTTTGTCAGTGTTGCATAGCCTTAGTTCTTTTCTTTGCCGACTGCTTACTATACAGAGCTGACGAGGGAGTTGTGCGTTCTGTTGAACTTTGTTATATACCTCTACAAGGACACTATAAAAATTCCTTGCAATGGACGACGAGAGGAGTAAAGGAGTGAAGGGGGGAGGGGAGAAAGAGAACTATGTCTAGTGTATGGGTTATGTGTGGATGCAGGTGTGAATATGTACTGAATATGTGCGGAGCAGCTGTAGGCAATTGGGGCTGACAATGTGCTGTTGTGAATGGGATTCACTGCGCCAAGAATAGACGCATAAGAGAATAGGAACCTACCCTGGGCAAGAGGTCTGGAACTCAGGTGCAAAGAATAGGAGAGGGGAGGATGGGAGAGAAGGGGAAAGGAAGGGAGGGTTATATGTTTATGTCTATCTATTCAGACTCAGGGCTTTTTTTTTTTTAGATGTGGCCCATGCAAAAAGAGGGCGACTTGTCGATGGGGAATGAAGGATGACGAGGAAAGGAAGAAAGAAAGAAGTTAAGATGGAGATGAGGGAGGAGAAGGACAGGGACAGGGGAATGGTCGGTTGCAGGTGTACCGTACACGCACATGGCGATATCAACACGCCTTTTTTGAAAAATAGCGCGCAATGCTTTTTTTCCCTCCGTCTTCTTGAGAACGAGTGAAATAGTTCACTTGTCCACTGCCCGCCCCACACAGGGCAAGCTACGTCCCTTTAGCATCCTCAGGAGCCAGAAGTACCCGTACTATGGTCAATGTATATGATGTTTTTATTTTTTTTCATATTTTTCTCGATATTAATGTACCTCCATGTTCTCGAAACCCGCTTGATGCCTAGTTCTCGCACCATCTTTGTTCTCATGGTTGTGGTACTAGATACCCACTTACACAGACGGGCCATTGTGGCGGTACAATCGCACGCCGAGTAGACAGACTGCAATCAGCGCTCCTGCAACGCCCATCGCTGTCAGATACCTCATCCTTCGTGTACCTGAATTCGCATCCAAAAAGCCCGGCGGCGTGGCAATTGATGGACACATGGCCACCGCGGTAAGAATATTAAACAGGTCCGCCATCTGCCTTGACTTGACAGATATGCTGATCGGTGAGGCAAGTCCCAGATTCCGACAATACACATCTGGCTGGACCTCATGCCGCTGCAAAACCAGGTCTTGGTCACTTTTCGTAGCCACAAACACACTTGGCATATGGTCGAGATGGTATTGTTTCTATAGTAAAGAGGGAGAAAAAGAATTTCGGCTAGGTCAATGCGAGCCATTGATTGCCACAAATAAAATTGGTCCATGCTTTGCGATTAAAATAAAAATCCGTACCCGCAGATTAACCACATAGGAGAACGAGTTCACATCGCTCGAGTCAAAGACAAAACACAAAAGATCGCACTTATCCAGACGCTTCTTATTCTGCAACACCTCGGTCTCGTGCTGCATGCCAAATTCCTCCATCTATCATAGTAGAAACATGGGCACAAACTCAGCAGCCGTTGTGCTCATATGTTCGTTATACAATCCACATCCGCTTTCAGGACACTCACCACCAAGTACTTCTCTGCGCCCTTGATTTCAACCGAATTCACAACTGCAAATGGCCGAACAGTGGGCTCGTACTGGTCTGAGAACGGCTTGTCTAAAAATCCTCGAAGTAAGGATGTCTTCGCGAAACAGGCACAGTGTTAATATCTCTGTTTCAGGACATCAGTGTGAAGGCATAGTGAAGTATCTTCGCCATTTTATTGCCATGCTGTGCCATACCTTGCCGGACCTTGGTGCACCAAACACGTAACAAAGAAATACGTTTCTTTGGACTTTCCCTTTGCGCCGATCGATTTTCCTAGGTCGCGTCACCTTGATTGCTGTCGTAGTGTCTCCCTCAAACCCAAGGTAGGCCAAATACCTTAGTGTCAACTGATAGTCCAGCATGGTCGTCATGCTATAGCAGATATGGATATCCAATTAGCACTCGCGTTTCAATTGATCCACGCTTTGTTGATACGCGTTCATTTGAATGCTGGATCAAGTTTTACCTCCACTGCGCTAGGAATCCTTGTAATGTGACCGCGCCCAGTTCAGTAGTGATGGTCGTTTGCGGGAATGCCGTATGTGCCCAAGGGTTTCCAGGAGAAGTTTTGAATAACGCCTCGAGCTCACTCTTTTTCAGAGCGCTGTCCTTGTCCTGTATTCGATCGGTAAAATAAAATAAAATGATACAGCATATCAATTACCATAAACAGGATATCGACAACGTCCCAAGCGGTGAACATGTATTCAGAAGTGCAACTCACCTTATCGAAAACTTGAAACAATTCAGTGAAAAATTGATATCCTTTAGGACTGAGCTCCACTGAACAGTCTGGGGGTATTTCGACCCTAGAAATATTTCAAACATCTTTGGTGTGAGCACTCCCAGACATGGTCTACTAGCCGACAACAACCTCCAGTACAAGTCAAGCAAAGCCCCTCTGCCGTACCTTGGGCACAAAAAGCTTTCCCTTAAGGTCAAATCATCGCCATATCCAAACTGTCTCAATACAGTCCATGTCGTTTCCAGTCTGCCTCGTTGAATGAAAAGTGTGTGAAGGAACAAAAATCCGACCTCCGTCAGACCAACTTCGTTGACCCCCTCGGGCTCGTGCTCCTTCACAACCTCCTTGACCGCCTCTAGTTCCTGCAGTTGTAGTGGGGCGTTGAAACATTTCCTCTAGTTAACCAAGAAAACCAGGTATATGGTCAATAGTCGAGCTTAAAAAATCCTGATTGAAATTGAAGTGCCATCCTTGCGCCTTCTCACGCCTTTACCTGGAACTCATTCAGCTCAGCGTCGTCGAGAACTCCGTCTTTGTCAAGATCGCAGAGGTTGAAAATTCGCTGTAGAGCATCCACGCATGCTGGCTTAAGAACATGTTCTCTGGAGTCATAAAGGGGTGCCGTGGGGTGGAGCACGGCCTTCTGGGCGAAATAAAACACTTCAGACACATTAAGCGGCTGCTTTGCTGAACACTCAACGCATGTCTCGACCTCCTACAATACAACGTGGATGAGTGGCTGGAGTGTGATGAGTATGATTCGCAGCATCAAAAAGCTTCAGATCCCTTATACGCACCTTAAACTCATTCATGATGGGGACAACTTCGTCTTCCAGACACTTGTTCGATACATCGTCGCCCCTCAAATCAATCTTGTTTCCGACCAAGACTACTGGAACCTACGAGGCATATCGTCCGGAATGTCAGCTTTCTTCTTTGATAGTACCTCCTGGATCATGTGTCACCCTGTACTCCTTACATTGACGCCAAGAGACCGGATATAAGGCAACCAATGTCCGCCAAGTCTGTTGAATGTAACTGGTTCATCGATGGCGTAAACTATACAAATAACATGGGCTTTCCTGATCTCTGATTCCAGCGAATCCCTGTATTCCGGCCGGGCTATGCGTCATGAGGAACAAGCGGGGCGGCGGCATTGATTAGCTCACATCCCGGAGATTTTGGCGCTGATTCATGTATGATACCGTGCGGTACTCCTGTATTTTAGGCGAGAGACGTACTTGAGGTGTCCACAATGTGTGTGGTCACATTATCCGGAGTGACTTCGGGCGGGATGGTGACCTCGGGAATGACATGTTGAACCTACGAAGCGGAAGGAGAAAGTCATTCCAATGTAAGCAGGGAGCTACCTTGCATCCATGGTCAACAGTAGATTCCTGGTCTGGGCTTACATTGGCGACGTACGACTCTTTGATGAGGCTGGTGATCAAAGTGCTCTTTCCAACACCATCTGCGACATAGTGGAGCAGAAAAATAAAGCTGAGATAAGTACTGAATTCAAGGTTACTTTTCGCTTCCTAGGCAACGAGGTATAGTCGCTTTACCGTCGCCTAAGAGAAGGATGCGAACGTCTCTTCTCATCCTAGTTCGAAATCAAGTTCAGCGTGGGACAGTTGAATGAAGAGGAAGCACGAACGGAGGCAGGAACGAGGGCGAAACACGCTACTTTGCGTACCTTCGCATATCACGTGAAAGTTAAGATATTCGGTCAATGAAAATGTCTATGTATACGGGGATGTTTATTTGTTCAAATCTACGACTTCTAGTCCGATTCTTCTGCTGCGACAACATCCAAGGTATCTTGCGCCAAAGTAACCCCGAGGTCTGCCTCTGGTGTGGCCAATTTCTGGGCCAGCTGCTCTGTCAAAGTGAAAGATCTCGAGTTGCGCCGTGAGGACCTGTGCTTCATGAATGCACCCACTGCACCGAGGTAACCCTCGTGACGAAGGAATAGCGCTTTCATTGCGCCCTTGGACCAAAAGTTGATGGCATACGAAAGCGTATTCATCGTAATAGGATGGCCTGATATAGAATAAGAAGAATGAAAGACAGATCCAAGAAAGCAAACGTGAGCGGATGAACCGTGCACCTTGTTGCAAAAACCAACGACATTAGAGGGGTTCCTGCTCCTTACCTCGGATGAAGCATCCACCAAAGTAAATTCTGCTGAGCCCATGCGCCTGAGCATTCAGGTACGCGATCTGTCCAATGTTGTTGCTATCAAAGTCAAAATGATTAGAATAATTTCGTTGTCAATGATTAGACACCCAGGAGATAAAAAAAGACTAGAGATCAATGAAATTGTAGTGCCTCATTTGTGCTTCTTACCTGACCATGTACAACAATGATCTTGAGATGTCCTCCGGTTTGAACTGGCGCTTATCCACATTCTTCTTGAAGACTTTGCCCATCGAGGAGGCGATCGTTGTAGACTTGAGGCCGATCTTTGAATAATCAGCACCGTAAATGTCCCCTACCAGCATGTCGACGTTCCTGTTATCTCCTTCCTGGCTCGCTTCTAGCATTTCTGATTGACCGAAGCAACCTGGATCTTAGAGACCATGCTATTTATCAATGACAATCATAATTCGATTGACGCATGCTGATCCTGGACCTACCGTCAAACGTCTTCGCTCCAGTCAATAGCGAAAGTAGACCCCAGAGAGTTCCTCCTCCTAGCTGCTCAAAGCACAGGTCCAAAGTAGATCAAGAGGTTAGGAGCTATCCTCAACTTCCTTTACCTGATGCGCAATATGCCGATGTAAATTTGGTCAAATCACCTACGGACGTTCCGCTGATTCTCTCAAAGGTGTTGGCGCTTGTCACTTTTAAAATACTATTAAATCGTCACACGTGCAAGGAGAGCCGAAAGGGTGAGTCTGGAGGTATACGAATGCTCATTTGCATCGTCGATGTGAAGAATGGTGAAGTCGGCGTAAACCATACCTGACTCCAGACCCAATATTGACCAGCTGTAGAAGGATTAAGGAAATCAAAAATTAGAGGTCAGCACGCAGTGTGAATTGAAAGCGAGAAGAGCAGGGTGCAGTTCCTTGCATTGACGTGCCATGTAAGGGAATGGATCGGCAGGGGTCTCTTCAAAGCACATTGGGTTGGCTTCGCTGTATGTGAAGACTTCGAACGGAATTTCCGTGATCAAAAAGTTGAGACCTACCAGTTATGATGCAACGGATAGATTGTTGAGTCAGTACAACAGGCGGATAAACACTTTCCACGGCGTAAATATATAGACGGCATAGGACTTTTCTTACCAGTGATCAAACACTCCATCTCATCCTCTTTTTCAATTGTCACTTTGAGCTCTTCCCTGAATCTTTCATAGTAGAGATGTGCACCTCCTCCTGTGGCCTTGATAACAAACTCGTGTCCTGGCCTGGTAGCTCTTGATTCCTCCAGCAGCTTGACGATAAAGGCGATGCATTCATCAATCTTTTCAGTCTCGAACTTTCGAAAGTTCAGTCGTCCGCCCTTGGTTCCACTCTTACGCGAGAAGTAAACGACCTTGGCGAGCGATCCTCCAACCTGTGTGGGATAAAGTTCAAGGGAATATGCTCAGTTTAATGATCCGCCCGTTCACCCGGCTTTGATAGCAGCAGGGCATGGTATGAATGTGGTGATCCATTGACTTGTCTGAGCGAGACGAGAACATCGCAAGAGGTCAAAACGGAGTGGATCAATTGCATAGGATATGATCCGACCCAGCCAACAAGCGACAGTGAAGTATATGTGTCTATGTGTGTTTCTGTGCGTATGTGTGTGCATGTGTGTGTCGGGTATAGTGTTGGTTGTCGCAGACGACTTACATCGACAGAGATCTGGGAGACATGCTCAGTGTTGGGCAGTTGAATGTCTCTGGCCTCCCCTTGGACGAGTAGTTCTTCATCGCAGATGGATGCACCAATCACGTTCATGGTCATGCTGCGCTTGTCTTTGGTTTGATTTGTCAGGCGGCTTTGTCTGGTGGGGTGTTCCTGGTAGGGCAAGTCCTGATTGCTTTGTTGGGATGGATGCGAAGAAGGGGTAGAGTGGAGAGTGTGGAGTAAAAGCGGAGAGAGTCGAGCGACGACTGGCGGAGAAGGAAAAGAAAGAGCGGGCGCGCGAGAGAAGAGAGACAGACGATGAGAACGGAGAGGGTGGAGAAAGAAAGGGAAGATAGAGTGCCGCTGCGAAGAAAAGAGCAAAGACCTCCAATAAAAAAAAAAAAAAAAAAAAAAGGTGGGGAATGATAAAAAGTCCGAAGCTGCAGCCACTCAGCTGCCTGGCCGTTGAGGCCCGCACCAGCACCGAATAAATATCAGACTTGTCAATTGCTCAGTCATCGTCATTTGGGATCATCCCACGCCCACTGTTTGGGTGCTGTATCCTTAATCTGTACGCCTAACCACAACAGCACCCATATCCATCTCCCTTTCTATGTGAACTACGGTGCTGATCCCTCCAGCTATCGACATGCGAAGACTGACTGACTGACTGGCCGACCGACTGCAGGAAAACCAGGCACACACGAGAATGTGATCCGATAAGAGTTGTCTGCCAAGTGAAAAAATAATAATTCAGTGTTGGTGGCACAAGAAAATAATCTTTTCTGCGTGCCTGTCTGTCCGCCTGTCTGCCTACTTGCTTTGCTTGCTTGTAGTCGCATCACTTTCACACACTCGTCCATCGACTGGCCCAGCTCAAAAAGAACTCAATCCAGCGCCGCTCTTCTGATCAGACTACTACTCGTGTCGGACGACTCTCATTCAGGACTACAGGACAAGGGACCAGCAACACTATCAGGACTCACTGATGGCAGAGGTAACTGGAACAAAGCACGCTACCCTTGCCCTGGAAAGAATGGAATGCAGGCACAGCGCCACACCATCGACCCTGCTCATCCTAAATGCTCCTCATCTTCATTGTCCGAACCTTGGCAGGAACTTGTCGTTCACTTTGAGAAACTCTTGACCAGGCAAGTATATATATATATACACATACACCGTTGAAGAAACCCCACCCACCCATTTCACACTCACTTTATAGGATGAACTCGATGCCAAGTTGATCATCACCAATCGGGAGCACACAGTACGGGACTACCTCGTTCTTCTTAACTCCAAGTCGGTAGACTGACACCTTTATTTTTCTATTTTCTGCTATTCGTTTACTGACTTAGAGTCGATGGGCTCATATCTGCCGTGGTGACAGACCGCGATGGCGTTGTTCTACTAAGAGGTACATCCTGGATGAACACAAGAAGCCAGCGAAACCCATGGAAAGCAGTAAAACAAAAAAAGAGGGAGAGATAGCGACTAGTCTCTAACACGATATTTTACTTCACCGTATAGCCAATGCACCCAACATTACGCCTCCTTTCACAGACTCTGCCCTGGGCTGCACATTCGCACTAGCAAGCGACCAGGTATGGGCTAATGCCGGGCCTACTTGGATTCCACAGGAGAGATAAAAAGCGTACAACGCTACAACGACGCCTAATCTTCTCTCTCTTTCACTACGCAATCCATTTGAATAATCAATAGGCGTCTAAACTTGGATTGAAAAAGAACAAGTCGATCGTGAGCATCTACGAATCATACCAGCTGGTTCAGTTCAATCATGCTTCGCTTATCACCACATTTGTCGCGAGCAGCAACGCCAACACAGGTAAGTCGTCGATACAATGATGTGGATTTATCACATACACTTGGACTCATGTCTTGGTGCTGCATTGCTGCCCTTATTGACATGTTCACTTTTCTGAAATGCAGGATTATTGCTGGAGCTGGGTACCGAGCTGGAGAGTGTCACACAGGTCATTGCGACGGCCCTTCACGAGAGACATAGCGGGGCCTTGTAAATACGGTGTAGTAGCAAACAACGATCAGTCTGCAGCAGCAGCACGTGCCTTTTCTTATATAAACCAGATCAAAACGCTGTACACCCCTTAATTTCTTCGCGCGCGCTCGCGGCAAGTAACTTTTTCCATGCTGCAACTGCTTTTGGCTTTCGCTGTTTCTTTACATTCCTACACTCTTCACAACACAATGGCGACCTTTTCATACAGTGTCGGCATCCCCATCTTCTGCGTCGGATTCACAAACGATGACAACCTGATTCTTGCTGGTGGTGGCGGTGCAGGACGATCCGGCGTACAGAACAAAATCGTAAGGCATCTCTGCAACAACGCATGGCAACTGTCAAACGCCATCACCTGCATAGCATAATTGCAATTATAGAAGACTCAGTTTCTTCGTTCTGTCTCTTGCTCGCTCACTCGCTCAAACTCTTTAGAACATCTACAGGGTCGACAGGACCAACAGGACCTTGCTTCCTCTTGTTGAAAAGCAACTCAACCGGGAAGAAGATGCACCCATGTCACTCAGTGTACACCCAAAGGTACCCCTCCGTTTTTCTTTCTTTTGGTCGGCCTTACTCGCGAATTAACCCTCGTCGATTATCATTTCTTGTATTGTTGTATCATATGCCTCTCAATTATTCTTTTTTCTGAGCACTCATTCTGTTTTCTCTCTGTACTACCACGTTTTCGAGCTTCGAATAAACAGATGATTGACTTCTGATACTCTACCCATTGCTTTTCTACCATGGCTTTTAGGAATCCACAATGGCCTTTGGAATCAACAGTGCAATCAACAAAATCGAGGCAGGGGAGAATGAAAATTGCAGGATCTTTCAGTTTTCGGACGAGAGGTAATGCAACAATTACAGGACATGGACGGACAAATACGTGAGGATGATATCACGGTCATAAGGACAACCCAGAAAATAATCTTTACAAGGACATCTAATTGACCAATGGTTTCGAACAATGGTGTGTTTACGCTTAGGATCGAGCCGGTTCATAACAAGGGAACGTTGGCGAGCAAAAATCCTGACGATTACCAGGTAATACTCTCGCCCCGGTATAATACTTTCTTGTCAGGATGCATGAGTGAATACCGTGGTATTTCGAATGCTGACTACGAACACCTCTTAATCGGAAACTACTAGAGAGTCACACGATTCAGCATGGACGGCACGAAGCTTGCAACTGGCGGCACCGATGGAGTTGTAAGTGAATCGACTTGTATCAGGTCTTCAAGCGTGAAATGGAGGGCATGGTAATATCTGAATTGACCTTTCAACAATCCGCTTTTGTACAATAATATTAGCTGGCTCTGCTGAAATACCCCACCCTCACTCCAGTGATGCCAGTGACACAGTTCAAGGGACACGACATTCTTGATTTGGACTTCTCAGAGAACGGCTCGCATGTAAGATACCGGAAATTGATCCACCAAGACATCTGTCAATCTGTTTGTTACTTGCATAGAACCAGTAACACTGACATTGTTACGCTATTTTTCGGGTCTGACTTGACTTGAGCAGATTGCAGCGGTCTCGGCTCAGAATCTGTGGATCATTGCTGCGGGAACAGGTAGAGTGTTGGAAGTGATCACGAACCCGGTCCTGAACAAGAAGAAGCCGTTCGAATTTAGGACATGTCGCTTTGGAAGGGGAGCCTTCGCCAACATCCTGTACACGGTCGTGAATGGCGACAAGAGCCAGAAGCCGTTTGTTTGCATGTGGAGTACTACCACCTGGACCCGTGTCCGTACGCTTGCCGTCGGACCCAGACCTATTACCGCCTGCACAATCAGGTAAAAAAAAATAAGACAATGAGAGTCTATCTATTTGGCAGAGGATACCGAGCCAAGACAGGAACCGAGGAGCCTTTTTGACCCATTTCCACGTTCGCTATCTCCTTCGACATAGCTCTGATGGCAAGTTGATCGCATTTGGATCTTCGGATATGTACGTCCGGATCTGCAGCAGCAAGACTTTGCAGGTGCTGATGGCGGTCCCCAGGGCACACGTGCTGCCTATCACCTCCTTGGCATTTAACAAGGACGCGTCGCTGCTAGCCAGTGGGTCCGTAGATGCGACATGCCATGTCATTTTAGTGCCAAAGACCTTCCCCAAGAACAATAGTTTTGTCATGTTGGTCCTCGCCTTGCTGTTCTTGTTCCTCGCGGCCCTCGTTCAGATCTACCAGACTTATGAACTCTAAATGCACAGACCAATTCTGTTTGAGCTTTACCCGTGCACTCTCATGAGCCATCAAACCAATTAATAAAAATCGCGACATGATAACAAGGCAGTCAGGGAGAGTTTATTTTTACAAGGATATTTTACATCGTGAGAAGGAAGAAGAATACAGTAATCAAGAAAGGAGCAACGATGTTGACGAGGAAAAAAACATTTTGTCTTCATCCACCTGTGTTGGCAACTTGTGAAATGGGCATGTACTCGCGCTCCCGGAATATGGCCACCAATGGAATATGATCAGATGGGAAGTGCTGGCTCGGTAGTGCCGTCGGCATAGCAGCGCGCACCACCATCGGTTCCGTGACCTCCTGCTTCTTGCTTGGTGAGTTTGAAGCTGAGACATTCGTCGTTGTCGTGCTCGTTGTCGGCTTCGTGAACAGTTTCGAAAAATCAAGATGCGGAATCATCTTGACGGTCTTCTTCGCGACCTTTTTCCCACGCGCAGACGACAGGATCGGAGATATTGACAACGACGAAGCAAAAGACGAGGATAGCGATGGCAGATCCATCTCCATTTCTGAGTCCAAGTCGGAGGAGCTCATGTTGACATCATGATGATTCGCCCCTGAAGTATCCGGAATTGTGCCGGGGCCCATCGCAGCCGTATGCCAAGTTAGATCCGGTTCAAAGTGATCCAAGAATCCCACGAGGCCGAGTGATGAAGGATCGTACAGCAGATAATCAATCGTTCCCTGGAATTTGCGCGTCACGTTGGTGAAGGGCAATATCGATGAGTTGTAGCTGTCAACCAATCCCAGATGATGGTGGAAGTATTTGCTCCCTGCCCTTGTAAATCGTCCAAAGTCGTTGCCGCCAAAATGGCACGTATCGATCTGGCCCGTCTTCAGAAAGTTGACCACAGAGCTGTCTGGCAAGGAGTTAAGATCGCCAGCAAGGATGGTCGGTATATGTTGCTTTGCACGAGATTGGTTCGGAGGATGAGGTGTCATGCCTGCTGTTGATCCTTCTGTCATTGCTGTCGCTGTCGCTGTTGCTGTTGCTGCCGTTTCTGCTATTGGAGTCGATGTTGATGTTGGTATTGATGCCACTGCCTCGGCCTTCAGTTCCTCCAGTTTCGATGTTAGAATGGCGGTCTGGAGCATCTTTGCGTCCGGAAAGGCTGGGTCTGCCAGCAGATGAGTTGTTGCCACCTGAATTTGCCGCTTCGTCCGCCTGTTTTCAAAGAACGCCACGACAGCTAAGTTGTGGAAGAGATTGAACCGTATAGCGGTGTCTCGTGCCATGGATGGGCGCTTGACATTGCAATCATCGAGCTCAACCTGGTTGAACCGGAGGACATGATCGCTGAGCAGTTTGAAGCGACTATCAACAGGGAATAGGTCGTACAGAGCAGAAGGCATAAGCGTGAGTGAAAAAGGGGGTGGAGAGCGTTCCTTTGACGAAGGCAATAGGGCCGCTGGACGCAGAAACGTGTTTCCTGTTATAACTCTTTCTCGCGTAACGTGGAAATACATTCTAGATTGGCACGAACGAGGAATGTGGTGGAACGAGTATTACCTGTCGCGGTAGAAGATGGCACAGCCATCCCGCATCTCGTAAATGTTCATCTTATACGCATGAATAGATTTGAACCCCAGGCGTGTTAAGCGCGGGTTGAAGTACTCTTCGTAGTCTTTGAGTTCCAGTTCCTAGGAGATTGCAAGGATGTCGGTGAAATTATTTAATCGACTGCATAGGATACCGTATGAACGTTATATTTCCTGAATGTCTTTTTACTCTTTGCCTACCTGTAGACAAACGATATCTGCATCTGTAAACGCGACTTGGTTCAAGATAGCCTCTTTGCGGTAGTTCCAGTCCAGAAATGCAGGTTCACATCGAGCATCAAGCCTCGAAGCGTGACACAATTTGGGCGAGAGCACGTTCCATGACATGACTACGAACGATTCTGCAAATCGAGGGTTGGAAGTAAAAAGAGGAGCTGTTAGGCGAATGCTAAATCGGTCTCAAGATCGTTTATCTATTAAAAGATTACAAAATATTCTTACTTGTATCCATAGACATGGGACTACTTGAGTCATAAACCCACTGGCGCTTTGGCAAAGCGACCAGGACATCGTCTGTTCAAAATTCGGCAAAAAGACATTGAGGAAAGCAGAAACAGAAAATAGAGAGTAGATGAGTAACAGGCATTGGTGATAGCGAGAGCGTACATCAATAAGAGCGCCACAGACGAAAGCAATGAGGCCAAAGACACGCGTTTATTATACTTGAACAGAAGAAGAAATTTGATGAGGCGTTTTGTCGCTCTGACTTACCGGCGAGAGACGGGCCAAAGTCTTCTTCATAGAGCCACCCACGGGGTATGACACTGCTCAGCATTGAAAAACAAGAACAGTTTTTTTGTTGCGTCGTTACAGCGTTGTTCACTGGGATCTGTTTGAATTCCTTGACCAGCTTTTGAGTAGCCAGTCAGTCAACCAAGTAGGCAGAAAAAAAAGGGATATCATGGGTCGACAAATACCCACCTGAGAGGAATAGGTGGATCCACAGGGCCGTAACGGTGATCGTCGTCTTCCATTTGAGGCGAACCAAAGTCGACCAAGGGCATCATATTCTGAAGCTGTGCCATGCGCTTAGCATGATAGGCCTGTGTTCGTACCCGTCGCCGTTGCGCCTTGCCCAGGCGAGATTCCTGTTGCACCTGTCCCTGGTCTTCACTCTGGCTCTGGCCCAGACGCTGCGCTTGTGTTTGCTGTTGCTGTTGACGATGCCCCTTGGAATGCTTGATGATACCGTGGTGAACAAGGGAGGGGTTGCCAGATGCATTGAATGGGTTGCAATCAGGACTGATAGAACCATCGTTGTTAATGCTGATGTTACTGTTGCTGTTGCTGTTTCCAGTAGACGACTTTAGAGTGAGCTGGCGCTTTTGTCCTGGAGGAGACCAAGCAGCAGCCTCGGATAAGGAAGGCCAGGATGACTCATAGCCAGAATCGGCGGGACTCCCGCCGAGGAGCGCAGGAGTGATGGAAGACGAGGCGGCGGACAGGTTGATGACGGCGGCGGCTGAGCAAGATGAGTGGGTGGACTGGATGTCGATGGGGGCTGTCGCGGGTGGTGCGACCATCTCGAGGACGGATGCCATTCGTGCGTATATCTTGAGGGACTATGTGATGAGGTATAGATGGGGGAGGGGTTGGTGGTGTCGAGGGTCGAGGAGGATGGAATGAGGTGAAAAAATAAGGAGAGGGAAGGGGGAAAGAGGGGGAAAGAGGGGGAAAGGGCGGAAGAGGTGGTAAGTGCGGGAATGGAGTGTGTGTGGGACAAAAAAGTGTGGTAGAAAGGTTAAAGAAGCAACTGAACTGCTTGCTATATACATATATATATATAGCGTGAAAAAAACTCGGCCGCTTGGGATTGGAAGCAAAGGGGGGCTTCATTCGCGAAGGAGAATGATGAATGATGAACGAGAATCATTCGCTCGAGACGCTGGTTTATCTTCCGCGGCATGCTGTGGCATTGATATTTGGATTTGTCCTTCATATTTCGATATACAACTTTAATAAGACTCTTACTTTATGTGTCGCCTGGCGCTGGTGCTGTTGGTGTGGGATGGGTAAGAGGCATTGGCGGAGTAAAGAGCCTGTCAATAACACGGGGCGAAAGGTGGGCCTCTGGAAGGAAGGAGCTCCCCTGCGATGTCTGGCCGCCTTGGTCTTACGATCCTGGAGCACCGGGGCGGCTTCGACATATGCCTTGTCAATCTTGCTCGCCTTGACAACAGCTGTCGATGGCTCTGTAGAGCCCGATGTAGCCCCTGTTCCTAGATCTAAGGTAGATGCAGTCCTCGAGAGATCCGCTAACGAGGACGGCGGCACCGCATCCACCGGCGATACCTGCTATCACCAGATAGTTGAAGGCTAGGACGGGAATATGGGCAAGAATAGTTAAAACAGGATAACGGCACACAATAAAAGGTCCAATATTCAGTGAAGATACTGAAGATACTATACAAAACGCTAGCCATGGCGGACACGTCCAGGTATCAAAGCAAAGTGAGCGACAATGCCTTACCTGACAGAGGACGCTGCACGAAGATGTCGACTTGTCTCCTCCTACACGGTCCACCAATAGCCCGCGACTCGTTACCCATTTTCTGAGGCAGCCATATCAGCAGTCGTCTGCGGATGTTTGTAATCCCTGTAGCCTACAAAGAGAGAAATGAGGGTGTGTCGGTATTTTTTTACCAGCAGGTGTAAATGAAAACGTAGCAGTGGTAGGCAAGGCCGCCTATCTCGTTCATCTTCCGTGCACAGAAGAAAGCCTTTTGAAATTCTTTATACTCCCTCACTGGTACGTGTTTTCCTAATGTGCGCTGTTAGGAAAATAATGTTACCCTTCCGCCTCCCAAAAAACGTACCATGCTGTAAAGAACGACTCTATCACAATCTCCAATGCCCTTCAGCGCAAATGAAAAATCTTGCAGAAGTACATCTCTTGCTGTTCCGTTGTATGGCCAAAGGTCATAGGAGGCAATATGTGTTTTGGTGGTTACTGTCCAGGCAAGCACGGTGGCACCCAGTGGGAGAGGAGGTGGAGGCTGTGTACATTTGCCTTCCGATCCATGTTTCAAAGTCAGCATGGTGACTGTTTGGCCACCAAACGAATGCGCAGGCGGACAATCCCCCTCCTCCAATCACGTCACTTCTTCGACTTCGACTTCACCACGTCCACCCCTCTCCCTCTCCCATTCTCACATCTCAACCATTCCTCGCATAAGCTCTCATCGTCGCCAAGGAAAGAGATAGCGCACCATGTTCAGAAACATAAACCCTTTTGACGACATTGTCGGTACGTCCCTCTGACCTTCTTCTTGAGGTCTTGGCATTCAATACCGAGTTAGACGGCCAGACCTAACAGCCGACTCTCTTTTTCTCTGGTCAACACATACACAGCCAATGCAACAAGCGAGAGTCTGACATCCGAGAACTGGGATCTCATTCTCACCATCTGCGAAAAAGTGAATCGTTCAGGAGACAACTCGTACGTCTGCACTGCGTGGGTAACGATGGACACTGTGGCTACTCGCTTGACTCGTCTTCTGACCTTACTGCTTTTGCCATTTTTTCATTCTAGAGGCCGCGATTGTCTGGCAGCGATTCAAAAACGACTCAGCAACAAGAATGCCAACGTAATTCTCTACTCACTAACTGTAAGACAGGAAGCAATGACAATAACTGTGCTTGAAGTACTAGTACCTTTGCGATTGCGTGTGACATGGATTTTGAAACTAAAGGAGGCGTTCATCACATTCTCCAGCTTTGCGAGTCGCTTGCCAAGAACTGCGGATTGAAGGCTCAGCGAGAGATCTCCTCGCGCGCTTTCACAACCCTCCTCGTCAAGATCCTGAATGAAAAGGTACCTAGCAGAGGAAGGAGGGGCGATTACAAGTAGCAAGGACAAAGACAAAAGACGTTAATAACTCAGCATCTCTGCCGCTTTTATAGACAACCCACCCAGCTGTACGACAGAGGATATTGGAACTTATTCAACAATGGGCATTTGAGTTCCGCGCAGACCCTTCGCTCGGAATCATGGATGAAACATACCAGCAGCTGCGCACGCAATCCAAATTCAAATTTCCTTCACCACAGAAACCCAAGAAGGAACTCAAGGTACCTTTAGCGTCCGTTTTTATGTATTTAAAGCGTAGCTCGGTGGCAGGTAGTGAATACTCATATGCAAAGAATGATATTTTCATCGCCATGGTCATAGAGCGAAGCAGATAAGCGTAAGGAGGAAGAGGAACTTCAGTTGGCACTGGCACTGTCCCTGTCTGCTAGCGAGCACTCTGAGAGGGTAAGGAACGTGCTCCTAGATATTCTCTGTGAAATGACTAGACAATGCCTAATGTTTATTGTGGTCTACATCTCTAGAGACCGAGCTCTAAATCAGCACAGCATCCAGAGGTCGCAGCTGCGCCAGTGAAACGTGTGCGCGCTCTGTATGATTTTGAACCGACGGAGAGTGGGGAACTTGGATTTCAGAAGGACGACGTTATTGTCGTTTTGGCCACATCGTATCAGGACTGGTGGAAGGGAGAACTGTATGGCCGCCAAGGAATCTTCCCTGTGAACTATGTCGAGGAAATCAAAGAAGGAGAACCAAGCCAGAATGGAGGAGTTGGGGATGATGAGGCACAAGTGCTACATGAGGCCAAGAATATCGATAACCTGCTTCAGATGCTCCAGAGTGTTGATCCTAGGGTCGACAACTTTTTAGAGAACGATGTTTTACAGGTAAAGCATCTTCTTGGCGCAGCTCGATGACCACTCTAATGTTGACGTACTTGCTTACACGGAAGTTTTTTTTTTTTATGCCGTAGGACGCATACAACAATGTCCTTGGAATCAGACCTAGACTGGTCGAGATGATCAAGATGCATGGGGAAAAGAAGGATGAGATGATGCTCCTGAACGAAAAGCTGGCGAGGGCACGGTCGACCTACGAAAAAATGATGGAGCAGTCGATCGCCAAATACAGCAATCCAGCCTACAGCGCCTACCAACCGCAGCTTCCCTATGCTTCCAATCCTGTCTCGAACTACTATGCCCCAACTCAACCTGGATTGCCTGGCCAGAACGGCGTGAACTACTCGACTGCGCCTCAGCCATCACCATATGGCCCCGCTCCAGTTCAAGGACATGCACCACCAGCACCATATCAGCAGGAATCTCAGTACACTCAATCTCAGTATGCTCCTTACACTCCACAGCTGCCACAGCCGCAGCCCCAGCAGTTGCAGTCCCAACCTCATCTTCAGGGTCAGCAGCAGCCGCTCACTTTTGATCAGGCATATACGAACCAGGGCCCAGTCCAGTCGCAATCTTCTGTGGACTATGGAGTCAATGGTATCCACCAGCAACAACAGCAACCGCAGCAGGCATCGCAGCCCATTCAGCAGCAACAGCTATCGCCAGTGCAGACATTCCAAGGATACCAGCAGCAGCCTACCACGAATGATTTTGCTAACCAGCAACCGCATCAACAGCAGCAACCGCATCAACAGCAGCAACCGCATCAACAGCAGCAACCGCATCAACAGCAGCAACCGCATCAACAGCAGCAACAGCAGCAGCCATCGTTTGCCCCTCAGCAACCGACTCATTCAGATGGTCAGGGCATGTATGCCCCACAGCCTCCAACGCCCTTTGTGCAGCAAGCAAACGGATACACCCCTCAACCCCAGTTTGCTGCTGCACCATCCTTCCAATAGTTAACAGTCATTAGCACGACAATAAAAAGAATATCATTCATTGCGATACTTTATTGCGTGCAACGCGAACCAAATCTAGATACCTCTGAGGTGCTCATTCATCTTTTCAGCTCGTTTTACAAAGTTGTTAGCCATGTCTTGTCTGCCCATGTCTCTATAGACCTGGTACAGCTTCTCCCAAGTCAGTATCAGATCCGTAGCAGCCTGTCGTTCTTCCTTGGTTGCCTGGACCACTACCGATGTTGTTGATGGTAATGATGCTGACGGCGCGGAGGATGTCGAGCTGTCTGAGACGGATATAGAGTTGGGTGTTTCAGAGACAGATGGTCTGCCTCGTCGCCTGTTCCTTGCCTTTGAACGTAGTGAAAGTGGTCCAGCGGCGACCTCCTGTAATGTGGCTAGCCTTTCAAGACTAGCTTCTGCCTGGATCAAATCATTGGCCTTGATACAGGCGTCTGCAAGGACTTTCCAAGCATCGATTCTGAGGGAGCTGATCAGATTCTCTTGGACTGTGGTCCACTGAAGAGAATGAGCGGGGATGTTGTCGAGGAGGGAACAGGATTGAGCGAGGAATGGGAGAGGCGACTTGTTGTTATAGACACTCTCCTTGGCGAGTGCAGAATGGACTTGCAGCTTAAGGAGGGTGTCGGTGAAGAGCTGTTGCTCCTGTTCGTAGGCGGATGAGGATGAGGATGAGGAAGTGGATGTCATGGTTCAGTGTCTCTCGGGGCTGAGCTGAGCACAGTGGCAAGGAGCAGTAAAACCAACCTTTTCACGCATTGGCCTTTGCCACCACTCCCAACTTAAAATCACCGTCCTCTGTGACCCCTCTTCCGTCAATCTTCCTCCCATTCTTTCTCTCACTCTCCACACCCCTTTCCACTGCGAAACCTAAACACCATGACCGACGACCATCTGAAGTTTTTCTGTCTTGCCAACAGAGTCCCGCCTCAAGAGCATTCCCGGTCAAGATCCCCTCGGACGATACCGTCGGTGACCTCAAGGAGCTCATCAAGGCTAAGAAGGCTGCCGCCTTCAACGACATCGATGCGAACGAAATCACGCTCTGGCACGTCTCGATCCTAGTAGTTGCTATCAAGAATGTCTTTCTTGACAAGATTATTTCCAAAGAGAAGCCCTTCCCAACAACTCGTCTTTCCAAAGTGTTCCCCAAGGACCTGCCTGAAGAAGCAATCCACATCATTGTGCAGCGAACACAGCCAGGTAACCTATCAGGCACAATGCCTCTTTTTCCTGTTGCACTTGCACTATTGATGAAATAATGACTCTTGATCTCATTGTCTCTTGCATTCTATCGTGCTGTTACATTAACTGTTCCTATCCATGTTCCCACCCATCCCTCAGAGCTCTCCGCTCGCGCCACTCCACCTCCTGGTCCTCCCATTTCTTGTAAGTGCGCCAGCTGGCGATGGTTATCAAGTGATGGTGCATGCTGCAGTAGGACAATGCTAAACGTGTTTACTCCTTTGTTACCATTCAAATAGCCGAGAAATGGCAAGGACTTATTGAAAAGACTGAAGGCGACTTCTTTGCTCCTGACTCGGCCAATTACACGAGCCTCGTCCGATTCCTGAAAGCCGACTAGGTGATTCCATCAACCGGAGGATCACTTGGGGGTCTGCCCCTTGTTACTCCCCGCGCAGGTTTGCAGAACGACCGACTTAGTCTGTTGTTCCTTAACTTGCCAGAATCATCCGAGCATCAGGACCCACTCAGCACTGCCGACAAGGCGCTTGAGACGATTCATGGACGAGCTATTCCTTTCCAGACCTTTTTGGTGTTTCCGGATGTGGAAAAACGAGAACAGCTATCGAGATGCTCTGCAAGCAATGGGGCTTTTATTCCAGCGGAAGCCGCACAGACTTTGGCCCCGTCGACCTCTTCAAACTTCTTGAGCTGATCCAAACCAGGAATCGATACCGAACTTGCGACATGAAGAGTGACAATCATGTTCGCGTTCTGGCGCTGGCCCTTATCCTCGCGCATCTCATGACCTTGCGCCACTGCCTCGACATCTCGGAACTCGAGAATATCAGGTTTACGTGCAAGCGATGGATGCTGTTGCAAGTCTGCTCTCAATCAATGGACATTGGCGATGTCTTTGCCAGTCTATTTCAACTGATTGCCACCCATATCCACAGTCATTATGTCGACCATGGGTTGGTGACGATGCTGGTTCATGAATGATTCTCTGAGCTACGCCAGCGTCTTCTGAATTACACGCCAAACGAGACTTTCCGTGGCTCTGCTTATAAGATTCTACTTGTTGTTGACAAAGCTCAAGAACTCAGCAATGAGATCTTTGGGACCTACATTTAGCTAGGCCATTTATACGTGAATAAAGTATGACTCGGGGTCCCTGCTCGGTATCTTATATCCTATAGGCACCCGTGCACGGAACTGTAACATAAAGTAACTCTCATGGAATAAGCAAGGCGGACGCGGGCAAGCGCGTACTTGGAACGAGTAAGCAACATTAAATTGGAAATGCTTTCCGTAGTCCTTGAGACGTGGCGCGACCTTGTGAAGAGTAATTCTGCCCGAACCTTAATTCGTGATAATCGCATCCAGTCTCATGAGGCTGCGCGAATAATGCTGCCCCGCTTAGCGTTCTGGGGATTAGCCGCCAGTTTTGTTCGATATGCACTGCGTCCCTGGCATGGCGAGCCTCCATGGCATAACCCGCCTCTGCATCTTCATCTTCCATCTCCCGCTCCTTAAATACGCGGACCCTAAGGTAGCGAGCACTTTCGAGACTTGGATAAAAATAAAAAAAAGATTGTCAGTGAAGCAAACTTTTTTTCTGCTTTTTTCTTGACAGCTAAACTGCTCTTCAAGCAAAAGACCTCACGTCTGCATTTCCAAGTCGGACACCTGCCTCCTGCAATTAATAAGGTGATTGGCATCCTCCTGGACCTCATGCACCAGCATCCGGCCCGCACATTGACCTACAAATTAACAGAACGAGTATGAGGTTACAGCTGAAAAAAACAAAAGAATCTATCGTCTATTCTTACTTTCTCTTTTGTCCAAAGACTTGCCTAGAAAGTGACCATAAGACCTTGGGAGTATCTCATCTGGGATTGTACCCTCCCCATCTCTTGCAAAGTTATTCCAGCATCATCTGCGTTGGGACCAAACGTTTCTTCCTGATGGTCTCAAAAACGCTTGAAAGACTTCCGCAGCCTCCCTCGCTTGTCCTGCCATATCGCCTTCGAGTCAATGAGTTCCATGTAGGCTTTTGTCACCAACTGTCTATCACTCAAGTTAACGTGACGGACGAAGCTTCCAAACGTGGCATGCTCTTTCCCTGGGCCTTTATCCTGTACCCAGCGCAGATAAGATGGTGATGATATGGCGAGCTCCGCCTCACTGCACTAATAAAGAGCTCGGCCAAAAAAAAAAAAAAAAAAGAGACAAAGCCTTTGTAGTCCTCCATCAGCATCAACGGCGTTCCTCTAGGCACTGTATCAAACAGAACGATAACATGGAATCCAAGAGAGCGTATGTCATTCAGAACCCTCCTGAAGACTACCATTGTCGTAGCCACTCCCTCACTCGGCAGAGTCCGTAGTATATCTGCTGGAGCGGAAGAAGCGGGGCCACACCTGACATGATGTTTCTGCGCGGGGTAAGACCAGAGTCGGCGAGCTGCCTTATTTCCCACATCCAGCAGTATTATATCCCATCCGAAAACAATTCTGTGACGTAATGTTTATGGTGTTTTCCAACGAGACCCGAGATCCACTCATCCATCCACTTTCTCTTCCTCCCTACTCTCCTCACTCTTACTCTCAATCATATTCAAAATGCGTGCCTGGTCCACTCCCATTCTCCGCCCTATGGCCCCCTTCTTCATCGGAGGCGCCATCACCTTCTACATCATCAACGGTGCTCAGGAGACTATGCTCAAGAGTACGTTTTCATCTCATTTTGTCGGCGTGTTTATGTTTATTCTACATCTGTTCGGGAACCCGCGGATGAAGCAAAAGCAGGATGAACAGCCACGAAAAGGACTTCTTCACCAACATCGCAGCACTGCGGTCGGTTCAGGATCCTTTTTTTTTATTCTTATAACGTGGTTTTTTGAATTTAGCTCTTTGAGTGTTATAATGCTTTTGGCTATATTGGACGATCGCCTTGAACGACTTTTTTTCAGGAACACGATCTCTCGATGCCCTCAATATATGCGGATTTATGATCCAATATTAACGCGACTATCATTACTCACTGCGATCTTGCTCGCTTTCCTCTGAACAATTTTGCGTTACATCTATAGGCGAAACGTACAAGAACGATCCTCGCAACCCCCACTGTAAGTGTGACAGTCTGCTTAGCCATTCAAGCGCCAATTACGATACCATCTGCGCATAAAAGAACAACAAGCTATTGTAGCTTTTTTTTTGCATTGAAACATCGAATACAAGTACCATACTAACGCCTGGTAACCTCTTGTGTTCATCACTCGTAGTCACTGGCAAGAAGGAGGAGAAGCACTAAACTTCAGGACCATTTTGACAACCTTGACTGGATTCCTCGTCCTTTTTTTCAACCTCTTTTTCTTTTTTCTTCCCGCCAACTTACGACAAGAACAACAAACGTCCCCGGATTGGATTAGAAAGAATAATGCGAAACGAGAAAGGAAGAAAGCTTTTGAGGAATCGAAATAAATACACAACAAAATGAGTGCCCGATGCTAGTCGTCGACATTTTCGAGACCACACCGCAAAAATGAAAAAGAAGTCAGTGAATATGCAATATATCGATAGAAGGCCCAGTATTTCACAACGCAAACAGTTTGAAAATAAAGCAACATGTGTACATACACATGGCGCTAATGAACCTAAGGTGTTCGTTGATATTTTTTTTTTTTTTTTTTTTTTGGTGAACAGGCTGACATTGCTTCCAACAACAGCATTAATGTAATACGTGAACGCGGGGTCTTTGCATTTAGTGACGGTGGCTAAGCCCACTTATACAAATGAACACTTTTTTTAACAATTGCTTTTTGATGAAGATGAGGTTGCGTACGGATTGTATTATATCCAGCCACGAGAGGAACAAAGAAAAGATATGGATTACAAGGTTCATGTTTATTTTTATTTTTATTTTTTTTAGCACGATCTAGACTACAGGTATGCGCAAAGAATGAGTGGTATATGATTGATGATAGACTATGAGGATATGTGGATGTGAGAAATGCGGATGAGGGAATGAAAATGGCGTGCACGGATGATGATGATGGCCAGAGACTGTCTGTGCGTCAAGGTGGCACAATTAGTTGGTTATGTGAAAAAAAATGAGCGCAGACAGCTATATAGGAGACGGTTTTTCTTCTCAGGCAGCTGCCGCGGACTTGTTGGTGTATGTCTTGAGGATATCGACTCCCTGAAGCTCATGCTGATGGGATTGGATAAAGTGCGCGACATCCTTGTCGGTAACATAGAGACTGAACTTGAGCAGGCCCAGAAAGGATCGCTCCATCGTGTTGATGTCGTGCACGGAGTAGAGACCGTCGGTGATCTTGGAGAACATTCGGTTCAGACCAACACAATCTTCCTCAATAAACTATTCGGAGAGGGATTGAATAAGATGGACAAAGTAGGATAGATGAAAGGATGAGGAGGAAGGCGAAGGGGCAGAAATGCCGTTAAAGTGTACAGAGGAAAGAACGCTCGTTAGTTTCATTATCGCAATAATATATATGAGAAATGAATGAAATGTATCATATACACTGCATGGCAATGGGAGTGAGGACGGGGATGGGGTAAGGATGTCATTTTCTCACTGCATCTGTATGGCATCAACCATGCATCCAATGTGGTACCATCCCATGCCATATGGCACCCGTCTATGCCATGCGATGCAATATGCAATGCAATGCATCCAGCCCACTCGCATGGATGATGACCGCCAGCGACCTTTAACTAGACTACTGTTACTGCAACAAACAAACAAACAAGCAGCACATGCCATCCGATCCTTAAAAGGAGCTCAACAAAACACAAAACCCGGCTGTCGAACATCATTCACCCCCGATGTACCTGAAGACATCTACAAGAATACCAACGCAGCATTCATTTCACTCATTCATATACCCAGCCTTTGTACTCACTCTCCTCTCTCTCACCCTCTCTTCAGTAATATAAATTGTATATGGGTAGCGAGAATAAAGCTTTGCTGTTTTTTTCACGGAAGTGGTTGCTGTCCAATCCTGTTGAAATCCTAGTCTTCACTCCTCTTCTAACGGCTCCGATGCAGCATGCGAAAGTTCAATTAACCAAATCGCACGTTGTGTTGTATGATATAGTTGTGCGTTCGCTCTTTCCACTTCTTCTTCATGGAAGGTATAGATCACTATTAAACCAGCGCTCTCGGCCTAGATCCATGTTTTGTGTATGTACCATGTGGATGCCATGCTCCACCATGCCCTGCCAAGTCATGACTCTTCAGCAATTGTATTAATTGTCTGTAAGAATGTCTTTGAGAGCTTGACACCATGAAAACGTTTACCCAACGATTTTCTTTTGTTTGTTATTCATATTAGCCATAGATCATCCGTGATCCCCCAAATATCAAACATCGGGGACATGGCAATTTATGGGCGATCGGCCCCATCCATCTAACCCGCGTTTCGTCTCAGCCAGGCAAATATTCCTTTTTTTTTCCCCCAAAAGTACAATAAAACAATGTTCGTATATTGCACCACGTACCACCACCCTCCCTCATGCGATACGCATTCATATCCGAGGAGGGAAAGAAAAGTGCGGTATTTACATCCAAAATTCAGGCCAGGACAAATATGAAAGGATACAATCACAATAGTACTGTGTGCCAAAAACAGAATTGCCCTATTTACCTTTTTGACGACCAATAGGGCTGACAAGATGATCTTGAATGGCGTGTCAGGATCTCCTCGGGCCATATTCGTCAGCACCTTCTTGAGCCGATCCACGTAGATTAACGAGATCACCAGGGCTAATTCTGTCACACATGCCTTTACACAGATATTACGGAGAAACTGAACCAAATGGTGCTCTTCCCCGGCTCCGGCTGTAGTGGCTGTTGTGGCGGCTGCTATTGAAGCCGTCGACGTGCAGACTGCGCTTTTGGGGTAGGAACAGCGGGGAGAGCACTGCAGCACGGAAAGGACAGATTCGGCAGCTAGGGCTAAGATGAAGAAGAAGGAAAAAAAGGTTGAACAAAATCAGCCATTGTCTGCATATGCCATTACACACGTTGCAAACATGCGCGCGAACAGACTACACACGCACTGCATCATCCTTCGAACGCATACAGCTCTTTTGTTTGTTTTTCTACTACGGCGATGATAACGGTCCATAAATGGAGACGGGTGATAAAAACACCAAACAACAATAAAAAAACGAGATAGCGGGTCAACACATGTGCTGCGAATGACGTGAAATAGGCACGAAGCAGGGATTGGAGAATTCTGGGTAGTAGGAAGATCAGTGCACTTTATCACGTAAATGAATGAAAAAAACAGACGAAAGGATTTAAATGGTCCGTTGAAGGAAGGGGTGCTTTATCGAGCAAGTGGGAGATGAGAGAAGACGGAGGTAGGGAGTAGACCACATCCATCTCCCTCCTCCTTCAGCTCCTCTTCCTCTTCCTCCTCGGGCGGGAGAAGGGGGAGCAAATCTCTCGGGAAACCTCCCTTCCCCAGTCTCTCCTAATCCTTCATCAGATGTTGAGACCTGGTGGAGCGTAGGACAAGCGAAAAGACTAGGAAAACTTACACAATAAGGCTTCGGGACAAGGCGAGCACCCAACGGACAGATCCACTGCGAGTTGCGTCTTTTCGGGCAGATCGCAGTCGGACAAAGTGGATGAAGATGAGGGCGAGAATGAGGATGACGGTGATGATGATGATGATGATTCCATTTTGTGCTGTATTTTTATGTTTGTGGAGGGCTGAGATGTAGGGAAGGAGTAAGCAATTGCCGTGGATGGGACGTTAGGGTGTTCGTTCAAGAAGGTTGATGATGGTGAGAAAGTAAAGGCGAGACAGGGCGGGGAAGGACGAGAGCGTGGATGGATATGTGAATATGAATGCGAATGCGAATGTGGATGCGAATATGAATGCGAGTGTGAATGCGAGTGTGAATGCGAATGTGCAGTGTGAGGTGTTGTGTTGCGGCGGAGCGGGTACTTATAAGACTTTTTTGACTTTTTTTTGGTTTGAATAGAGTGGATGCGGATGGGAAGAAGAAAGAAAATGGGCAAAGTAGGATTGTCAGAGACTGAACTATATAGTGCAGGACAAAAAGAAAAGTGAAATAGTACCACAAGGCAAAGACTACCTGTGTGTAGGGCTATGTGAAGACAATTGCAGACGGGCGACAAATGGAAGACAAGACCATGGTCAATGTTGTGTTATGTGATGGATATGTTTGAATGGGAATGAATAAAATATCCCCTGTAGTCTTGTGTAATACTCTATATAAACATGTAGGGCTATAGTCTAGGATGCATATCCGAGCCATCGGATATCTATCGGATATCGGATTTCATTTTAAAAAAATATGAGCGAGCGAAGGAGATCGTCCTCTCTTGCTCTACATTCTTCCCCGTGCAATGCGGCGAGTGGAGTATTCACTGGTCGATACCCTCGTTTTGAAACACATATGCACGCATGTAGTATCATATTCTTTTTATTACAGCTCAGTAATTGTTTATGGGGAAATACATGAGAGGAAAGAGAGAACAGCCGCTTCTCTTCCCGTACCAATGCTAGATGGTCCATGGGAGAAATACACAGCGGTCGTGATTGGTTCCACGGTAGTCTGGCTGGTTGAATCCTTGCTTACTTACACTGCAGTGTTCAATAGCTTATGGTGCTATGGTGCTATGGCGGTGATGGTCAGCGAAGCTGAAAGGGGCCGGAACTACGCTAATAGTGTGGTGCTGACAATCCTTCATTCGTTCGTTCATAAGCAACCGCATGAAGAGCAGCATCGCTTCCCTCTTCGGAAACAAATCCTTTGATAAAGCGATAATGGGTCCGTGATCGGCATCTTTCAGCCGCAGTGCACAACAGACAAAAAGAACAGCTGAACACAAATACCAAACATGCTTTAAGAAAACAAGGTAGATCGGAAATTGAAGGACAAAAGCAGCAAACAAAGGGGAAGAGATAACAAAAGACGAAGAACACAGGCATGGCAAAACGACAAAGAGATGATGGCGAGGCGAAGAAGAAAGTGATGGGAAAATACGATAAGGATGGACTGGACTAGATGGATCACGACCACTAGCTGATCTGCACAGCGAGGTGCTCATTTATGCTGCCTTCATTTTCTACATTTGCCTTGGCGCCATCTATCGACATATGTTTCAGGCCCGACACTTACGATCCGCAGCGATGCAATTGCTGTTCAGACCGGGACATCCGCGCTGTCTCTCTTATTGTTCTGTTTGTTTGTTACACACAGATTTTTACATTCAGGACATTCAGGATATTCAGGAACAGGGTCCAATTCAGGCACAAACATTCACATTTATTTTTATTACTATTCGCAATATTCGCGCACTTGAACCGAATCCATATTGCGAGAGCGCGATCTCCATAGTAAGCCAGCATAGGGAGTGAACTGTCGTTTGGCCTCTTTTTCACTTCAGACTAGGTTGGGGCTACATCCTGAAGATGGACCTGTAGGATGCAGAGCTCTTTTGAGATAGCCACATGTACAGAAGAATAGATACTCGACTTGAAATGGCCCCCATCAATAGTGGTTTTTCAAATATATGCTAGATTATGCTGCACAAGTCGTTCCTCCGCAATGTTTCTCATGCCCGACCTCGCCTGGCATTTTGGCATGAATCCCGAAACTCCGATTGCAGGGGTACTCAGTCTGGGAGGCAACGGGGGAAGGGGGGAAGGAATAAATCCCCCTCCAGACGCAGCGGCAGGTCATTCGGGTCAGGGTCAGATCAACATGAGCATTCAGTCTAATGGGCTCGGCCATAAATTAGACATACCAATCACAGCCCGCGGACCTGATGATGTAGGCTGAATTCAAAAACCCTTTTCCCATTTCTTATTTTTGGAACCGTACACGCACGGCTACCGGCACGATCCAGCCTGGCCAAGCTGGCTGGAATAGAAGAGAAATTAGGGAAGGGCCCTTAAGATGAGTCTGGGCCTAGCTATATGGACTTCAGTACATGTACGTTCTTTTTCTTCAAGTCGACATTCCTCGTTCTATAGTACATTGTTCATGCACGCATGTTCGAGGTCAAGGAAATTGTTACAATTTATTCCAAGCCTTTGTCGCGCCTACAGTCAATGTCAGTGCACAAGCAGCAAAGGCAGCGAAGGCAGTGTCAGCAATGGATTGGGGGGGCGATGCGATGGTTGAGAGCAGCAGCATTAGCCCATCTGATCTATGCCTCGTACCCATGACGCTTCAAAAACGCCTTCAGATTCTCACTACAGTAATCGAATGGCGTCTGCCCTTCGCCATTCTGTCTATCCAGATCTGCCCCTGCCTCGAGCAATGCCAATGCCGTCTCGCCGTGCTCATCTTGACATGCTAAGTGTCTATAATCAACCCCATGGTAGAGGACAGAGAGAAGGTTTGTAAGCAATATGGCAGCAAATGCAATGCAATGTATGCATCCCCTTACCAGGGATCAACGCTTGACCTGAAGAGATGAGATTGATCAGTCTTTCTTACAACGGTGTGTTCCTCACAGAGTCAGGAGTATTGAGACGAGAGCCCTTTTCGATCAACAGCTTTGTCAGAGGAGTGTATCCGCGGACTGCAGCGCGATGACTAGATAAAATGAATGCATGAGCAAAACGCATTATGGGATACCTCTGTATGTGCTCATAGAACTACAACAATGATAAAACTTACAGCGGCGTCTGTCTGTTGTCGTCTTCCAGTTTAGGGTCCGCGCCGTTATCGAGAAGAATTCTGGCGACTTCCATGTGGTTCTTTGAAGCCGCGTAATGCCTACATATATGACAAGTCAGCAGGACGTAGGGACTGAGTAAAGCGCACATATTCCCAGTATGAGATATATTTCTTAATACGATGGCTTACAGAGCCGTTGTTCCAGAGTCCGTCTTTGCATTGACCTCGACCTGCTTTTTTAACAGCAAGGAGGTGATCTCCGCATTTCCCACCGAAGCTGGTTGATCAAATAGAGAAAGACACGCTTAGTATGCCCGTTTGCTCATCCGGGCAGGTAAACAGAAGAGCGATTTCCACGTTGTAGATACCTGCGATATGAAGCGGCGTCCATCCAGCCTATAATGCAGCCATAAGAATAACCAGTGATTAGAATAATTAGGATAGGCCAATTGGTTGCATTAGAGTCCTGCCTTCAGCTTACCTCGTCCTTGCTATTCACTGGTGCACCCTGCTCCACGAGATACTCCACAATGTCCAGTCGCTTTCCCGAGACTTCAAGCGACAGCCAGGATATGTGATGTATTGGAACGAATAATCCAGGTCAATTGACGTGTTTTGTTTTTCGTGTCCCATCTGCATGGCTCAATAGGAATCGTGTCAAAAAGATACGATGACCAAGATCAAGAGGAATAAAAGGTTTTCTTCGCGTACCGGCCCAGTGCAGAGCCTGTCTTTCGTCTTCATCCTTGGCTGTGATCGCACTCTTGTCTTGTTCGACCAATTGCTTCACCAACCCAAACTGGCCCTCGAGCGCTGCGTTGTGAATCGACATTGCAAATGGGGGAAAGGAATGGGTTGCTGTCTTTGAATGGAAGGTTATGAAGGAGCGGAGCGAATGAGAGCTGGATTCCACTTTGGCGAGGTTGCACACGCGTTGTTGCGCTGTTCCCAAGGAATTGGGTACTGTCCATACGTGGATTTTCTAAGATGGGCGTGTACGTTATTGCTGGCGCTGTGCCACCAGTCGCACAGGGCTCTTCCTTTCTTTTGTCTTCCAACAGTCTTTTTTTACCACAACTTGTCACTCGCTCCACCTTTGCAACCATGAGCGCCCCCAAGCTAGTAACTGCCGCAGACTTTTCCAGGCTCTCAAGCAGCCTTGAGTCCTTCTACAAAGCCAGGCACCAGTCTTTCGCTCCCACTTCCTCCTCCTTGTCTCGCGCCACCACAAAGGTCACTACCAAGACTGAGGTCGCGAATTCCAGCGAAGGTCCCGCCCAAGAAGAATCCGACCTTCATCCCCCGTCTTCTCCAAATTTGATGGATCTGTCTGATGCTGGGCAGGTCATGGTCCAAGATCATCCTACCACGAAGACCAGTCCAGCGATCTCTGCCACACCCACGACACAGCCAGCACAAGACCATGGCGATAATGGTCTTTCAACTGATGTTTACGAGACAGCAGCATACGCGCCACCCAAGGACTCTCAGAGCACTGCCTCAGATTTTCCCGACAAATCATCCACAGAAGGATCCAGGCCCCAGGATCAGTTCTCCTCGTTGTCTGTTCACGAAGGCCACAAGAAATCAGCAGATGTGTCTCAAATTAGCCTCAAAAGGACTTTTAACACAATACTCGATTTATCTGGATCCAAGTGGGCTAGGGCCGCGGTCGAGGTCGAGAGCCCTATTACGCTGAAGCCATTGATGAGTATTGCCAGCCAGACTCTGACGCCACCAGTAGAAATAGTCAATGCGTACGCCACTAAGTTCGATACTGGATCCAATGTTAACATGCCGCCCCGGTCAGAGAGCGCAGACAGGATAGAATCTGGACCCAAAACGCCGGAAACGGACGATAGAACCAGAATGATGCGGGACAAGAAAGATCCGATGTGGAACAAATCAACATTGACAGATTTACAGAAACAAGGATTGATCAAGCAGGGACGCGCTCTTGCCAACCTTCAAGTCCAGAAAATTCCAACATGGCGAGGTAACGCACTTGTGGGGAAGGTCCAACCGAGGAAGACTCACGAGAAAGCTCCGGAGTGGATGCAATTCGAACATGTGGTCGAACGCGCGCCAAGAAGAAATATGATCTGTTATGACCGTGAGTTCCTGATGCGCTTCAAAGACCACAATACCCTTCCTCACGGAGCCGAGGGTGCTCCTACGATGGTCCGAGAAAGAGTCGAAGAAACTAAGTACAGACAGGCCTCCGTTGCGATTAAGTCAGATACAGAAATACCTTCAGTCGCACGACCTCGAGTCCCAACAACCAATTTGCACGAACAGCTGTCTGATCAACACAAGATCAACCCACTGTCCAGTCTTCATGTTGAACATTCACCAGCCACCAGGAGTGGTGGCATCAGGTAGGCGACTTGGCAATCTATGTGATACTTGCCTGTGGCTACGTTGTTCTGCTAACTCCCTGTTGTCTACAATTTTTATTTTTATTTTTTATATTTATTTATTAGTGGCCGCGTCTTCAGCTTCAAGATCAGAGAACCAAAGGGTCCACCTTCGATATCCCTTTTGGAACAGCCTAATGTAGGCTCTAGGGGCTTCCATTCCTGCACAATCTCTTACGGCGTGGATCGCAATCGCGATTGAACGCCTTTCTAGGCGACACTTGCAATTAAACGCGCGGTATACTCAATAGTACGACAGGTTGCAGCTGATATTGATAAATAAAACCAATTGCTCTTTTTATGAACCAACCGTCGAATATTTTATTACGACCTCATGCTATTTACTGCAAGGTACCTAGTTCTAAAGACGAATCATCTCAAGTGCGATCAACAGACTGCAGACGACAGATCCAATTGTAAATGTCCATGCCTGCGATGTTTCTGTTGACAAAGATTTCTTCTTGCCCTGAGGACTCGGTACAAACTGGTCCCAGAAATGGCTCTCGATCTGATCATTAGGCGGTCCTGCAGCTGGCAGGATCTTACCATAGCTCGTGGACTGAACTACCAAGATGGATTGTGGCGCCTTGGGTAATGTGCTAGTTGCTGGGATGGCCTGTTGAGTAGCAGGTTGTCCAGTTTGGCCGATTGTGATGACCGCTGTTACGGTCATAATTGTGCCATTGAGGACAGTGACAGTTGAGATGACAGAGGTTAAGGGCATGGCTGTAAAGACCGGATTGTTCGATATAGTGATTGTGGCGTGGCTGCTGCCAGGGACTTGGGTCTTGGTTGGAGCGGTTGCAGCGAGCACACTCGAGTCTGCAGAAGCTATACTTGGGTTGACACCTGCGCCGGGTTGAGGCCCCGGTGGTGGTTGTAGTTGTGGTTGTGCAGGCACTGTTGGGATGAGAACCAGGACGGTAGCGAGGAGGGTAAGAGCAAGGATGAGCAGACGTTGACACAACAGCAAGGTATATGTGGATTGATGGCGGCGTTTAGACATTTTTTTTGTGGTGTAAGAGAGGGGTATAACTGAGTGTATGTGAACAAGTGCAGGAAGTGCGAGAGTAGATCGTTAACGAGAGTGAAAGAGATAGAAATGGAGGGATAGCATGGAAAGTATTAAAAGGGACGACCTTGCCTTTTCAACGCTCGGAACCAGATAGCGGTTGAACGGGGGCGCTGCCTGGTACCCGAAGCGCACATGCCCGCACAACGAAATACTGCTGCCTCCTTAAGATCCCTTCCTGTCTTCCCACTCCTGTCCTCCTCGTCTCCTGGCCATATTTTCAGACATGCAGTGAGAACCAAAAGAGAGAAAAAAGGGTGAGAAGGAGGAGTATGGGGGTATGGCTGATGACCTCCTTTCTGGTCTGGTAGAATGAAGATGTAGCTCTACCTTCCGGAAAACTCTTCTGTCCCAGATTCCACGTAAATAAGACGTAGAATATCTGTTTCTGTGATGGAGCATTGGCCTAGGAACCTACCAATTCTCACCCACCCCCTTGGCCACCGCTAACTGAGGTTTAATCGGAGAAAGCCATTAGAAGTGACAAACTAACCAACCAGCTCCTCGCAATGTCGCTCGCCTGCGACTTCCGATCCTCATATTTTAATGCCCCTCTCTGCAAAAAAAAAAAAAAAAAAAAAAAAAAAAGGAAGAAAAGAAACGTTACGCAGCTTTGCTATTTCTTTGCCAAAACAGGTGTCTTCACAGATCGTTGAAGCATTCCGTGAGTGGTGAAACATTTCGGCCTCTCCATGGCTCATTATCGTCCATGTCAAATACCAGAAAACACAAAGCTCATGAATGTCACTCTTGGTTTACTGAGGTGGTGCTCCTCGCTCCTGAATATCCGCTTCCTAGAATCTGTACGCGCCTTACATGAAGGGTTCTGATTTCCAGAAGGAATGGGTCCGCTCATGTAGTCACTCTACATTGCCAGGAGGTCATGTAATACGGTATTACGATAAATTCTGGGTCATGAAAAGAAAAGAGCAAGCAAACAAGTGCTCTTTCTTAGGTAAAATCATTGCACTGCTGTCTCTCATGAGCGAGCAAGCAACTATTTCTTTTACCTGCGTTCATTAATTCTACGAGTCTACCCTTCGGTGCTTTGGAGAATGATGTCGTCGTTGCATGAGAATGAGCCCTTCAAACTGTCCGGCTGGCTGCCAGTCTGTCAAGAAGTGAAAATAGGAATTCACTTTAGGATTATGTATTCTTCGTTGCCCGCCTGTCAGAGGCTGTATGACGAATGTAGAAAGAGAGCATCCTCTTGAAGGCAAGAGTCCTTCCTATAGTTAATTAATTCTACTTTTGTCCTCGTTCGATGGCTTTTTTTCTCTCTTCTTTTTTGGCTATACGTGCCCATCTCCTGTAAACCAAGTGTGCACTCAGATTCCAATTGTAGTATGAACATTGATCTTGGAGCAAGAATATGAGCGATGTGCAGTAGATCAGCCGCAGGTCAGGCCGAGCTATGGAGCAGCTTGAAGGCAAATCAATACGGAAACCCAAGGAGCTTTGACAGACTGGGCAACCACATTCGTAATTTTGAAGGATGTGGAATGGAGTTTAGTGTTGCGGTACAGTTCCGCCAGGGCGGCCCTAGTTGCTGTCACCTTCTATCCTGATATCACCGCGATTTTTGTAAACTGTTCAATCCTTCATTCTTTACTCTCTTTACTGCTCCTCTTGCTGGACACTTCCGGATATGATGTAGATCCTTATTGATCTTGTCTCCTCCCTCCTCATTCTATGCTCCAACTCGGATTATTTCATTCACCTTTGTCTGCCCATCGAGTTTAAACTCCTTTTCCATACTCAGTCCTTTGAATAACTTTCGACCATTTATCTGGCCTTTTATGACAAAGGCCATATACAACACACACATTCCTTCCGTCGCGTCAAACCAGAACGACTAACCACTCTACAAACTCTAATTTACTTTGCCTTATACCTTGCTCCCTTCACTCTGTGCGGTTCCTTGTTTTCCACGCTTGTTGGCATCCCCTCTCCCTCTCTCATTCTCTCTCCCTTGTGTCTTTTGTCTGTATCTGCGCATCCACTTACTCATCTAAACATTTTTTCTTTCCCTGTCTCTTGGCCCTTCTGTCCCTCCCCCGCCCGTTCTACACTCGCGTAATACATTTATCACCAACACCTGATCCCTTTTCCTTCCTTCAGTACGTTAGCCCCACAACACTTGACGTTCCGATACCCTTGGAACCAATATCCGCCCTTAATCTAATTTGCATTTCCACTAGCCTATCGGCATACCACCTGCCTACAAGGCACACCAACAGAAGGTGAGTAAAAGGTTCCCTATCACGATCAAGACGCGTCGAAGCATCTGTATAGTCTGGTCACAACTTACGCCTTGACCCAGGTCGTCAGGTCTATTATTTTGAATGAGGATACAAACGAATGCGTTATTGTGTTATCGAACATGAGAGTACCCGTGCCTTGTGCTTCGTGATGACCTAACTTACGGTCTATCGCCTTAGTGCTCATGCGCGTTGTTCAGTCAACCTGGAAGAGTCGATATTGTGGGTCGCTTACGGCAGCTAAAGCACGAGACAGACCGTGAGAGAGTGGGAAATAGGCTAGGACAGTACTAGCCGGTGGTGCTTCTTTGTTGATTATGCTGGGAGAGCGGGACTGAATTGAGTCTGTGCCTAAAGTGTTTTTGTCATGCATTGGCATGTTGGACAGGACAAACCATCCCTACCTTCCGCACGCGTCTACACATACGCTTCCCCCCCCGCCCTCATCCTCCTCCTCTCCCATTTTTTTGTTCCCCCTCCCCCTGTCTCTCCTTTGATTTTTTGCTCACTCATTCTGTCTCCTTACTCCTCCTTGTCTCCCTCTCTGTCTTTCCCCCCCCAAATACTTCACTATATTCTTTTCCTGCCTCTTAAACACCATTCATTTCAACTCAGTCCAATTCAGTTCTATTCAGTATATGATATCGCACCCCATTGTATCACAGCGAGTACTCTTGCAAATATGCGTGCTCCACAACATGTCGAGGAAAAATACGGCAATCCAAATCTGACCCGAGAAGCATCGATGATTTCGTTCTTTGCTTTGCGTGTCCTGTTCCTGGGTCGACCACATCAACCCCGCCTCTATCTTTTTCTGCTTCTGCTCTTACAATTATCAAAGTGCACTGTACTACATTGCACGAGCGCGTTTTGAGAGATGAGCCAATGTCCTTCTTTACACCTATACACCTTATCTGTAACATCACATTTACACATATGCCATGTAAACCCATTCATCAAAGTGTTCGACCACCTGGCAGTTCTAATGAGCATGATTCCGAAACATTTGTTGAATGACCAAAGAACAAGGATGCGTCCTGTATGACTCGGATAATCTGCATAGGCGCTGCCGCAGACGGAAAGAAAGAGAGGTGAAATGATGTGCAGAGCATTGCACGTATCCCCCCTGTCGCCCATCCTCCTTCGACCCATTCTGCTGCAGAGAGATAGTGGCGGTATCACGGCCCAGCTGGCTCAGCTTCCTGTCATTCTCTGTCCTGCCAGTAAAAGCAAAAAAGCAACAGCAGAAGCAGCTCCTGTTCATCTGTTGTATTCATTCAACGAAGCCCCTTTTAGGCGCTGTCCTGCAAATACAGCCAGAACCTGGTCGAACCTCGATGCGTACTCTTCTTCGTGCTCTCTTCACTTCTTATTTATATTTACTTCAGTGCGCTCTTTCACCACACTCTTTTCTCTTCGTCCTTTTCCTCCCTTCCTTCACCATCCTCTCTCCTCCTCTTCTTCCCATCTTCATCCTTATTCTCATCCTCGGCAAAGCAGGACCACTCTTTGAGCACGAACACTTCCTTCCATTCTTAGGCCTTTACTTTACAACCTATACTCTTCCATCATACCCTTGCCTTCCCTTACCGAATATCCCAGGCAATCCAGATCTCACCCCTGTGCGCGACTTTGTACTCCATCCTCAGAATGTATGTGACATGGTGGTACCAGCCTTGGTTCGTGTGTTACACTGGCGCACAGGGCAACTCGCTATTATTGTATGATTGGTGGCCAAACGAGACACGAAGGCACCCATACATCCAATCCCATCTCATCAATAGCTTGGGCCGTGTACATCTCTGTGTTCCCATTGGGTGGCCCCTTTGGAGGACGTCCCTGGCTCCATGATACCTCCCCACCTCGTCATTGGCCCGTCCAAAAAAGGACAGGACATAGCCTTTGGCGACGCGCATCTCCTACTGCTTCTCTCGCTCGCTCGCTCTCATTCTATCTCTCTGTCAGTATCTCTCTATCTTTGTGCTCGCCTTTGGCATCTTTCTGCCCCTCCTTGCCCTTCTCCTTTCATACAAATACATCCTACGGAAATCTCATCTTCTCCTGAAATCCATCCAATCCACTTTGAGTTTATCCACTTTTACGGAAAGAATGGTGTTTTATACCACTCCCGTGAATGACTTGTGGATCCATGGTTAAACGAGTGAAAACTAACCCTCTCTCCCTCCCCCCTCTCTCTATCTTTCTCTCCTGTCCCGGATCCTGTTTTCCTTGTCCCTATCCTCTTTCTGGTACTACCGTCCAGTGCCAAAGGTCATCCGAGGACTCTTGGATCCCACTTGTTGAGAACGATTAGTACTATCCCACGGCTGGATTGACGCTGCGTGCAAAGATCTCTTAGCGACCCCGCTTTCTGTCCCTCCGCCTCTTCTCTCGCCAATCCATTTCTTGCGCTGCTTTCTACCCAAAGGCATATTGGTATCATTCTGAACTGTTCTGAACACATCCCCACGTAACCAGCACGTTTTCGTACACAGGTACACACCCATCTTTCACGCCCTTCACCTACACACACGCTCACACACACAACGATGAATGGCATCGTCCGGATTGATTCCCACCAGGGATTAGTTATGACAATGAAGAAGAAGCCCGTCACCGCACACTCATCGCCTACGAAGGGCCACCATGCTTCCAGAGCGACGCGACCAACACTAAACAGTGCACCAGCGAATGCCCCCCCAGTGCTCCCGTCATTGGTCAGCAATGCCATGACAAGCACTGTTGGTTGGGCCAAGGACGAGACCGACAACCTGTTGGAGCTCGAATATAAGGAGGAGATCTTCCAATATATGAAGCAAATGGAGGTATGTTTGGTTTTCTGACCTGTGATCGCCGTTGTACGCTTGTTTCACAATCCCACTTCTTCTCTGTACCATGGCACGCGCACTGCGTGGTATGACCACTTCCACTCCTTTGTTTGCACCCCTTATTTCCCCATCCTTCAGAAATACACCCTGCAGCTGTTGATTTGTAGTATTCTCATGCACGAAGACGTATGTGAATGCCTTCTGACTATTGCTTGGTATTTTTTTTCTCACTCTCTCTATGACTATCTTACAATGTATCCCTCTGGATGGGTCGCCTTATGATATCGACATCAGAAGGAGACCATGGCTGTTCCTGAACACATGGATCTACAGCCAGAGCTCACTTGGGATCTGAGACCGCTGTTGGTCGACTTTTTGATCGAGATCCACAACCACTTCAACCTCCAGCCCGAGACATTGTATCTGGCAATGAACATGATGGATCGTTATCTCTCCAAGCGTGTCGTTTACAAAAAGCATTATCAGCTTGTTGGCATGACCTCGCTCTGGATTAGCAGCAAGTACGAAGATTCAAAAGACAAGCTTCCTTCAGTTTCGCAATTATGCAAGCTATGCAGCAACACATATGACGAGGCGGCTTTCATTACAATGGAGAGACATATCCTGAAGACACTGGATTACGGGTTGGGACATCCAACAGCCGAAGCCTTTTTAAAGAAGGATCTAGAGATGCCTGGGGAGGACGACCAAGTTCTGCGACACGTGGCTCAGTTCTTGATGGAGCTAACCATGTTCCAGAGATGCTTCCTCTCCTTCGGCTCTTCGACTATTGCTGCCAGTGCTTTGTTCTTGGCCCGCAACATCTGCCGAAAGCAGAGTATGGTACGTCCTTGTTCCTTGAAGACACAGCTTTCTGGCAATTTTGACGAGCTTTCTTGCGCTAACAAAGTTATTCAACTTGACGAATGCCGGTGTTCCTAGGTTCCCAATGATCCCAATGTGTTTACGTGTATTCAATATCTCGACAACAGCTTGACGAACGTGTCCAAGACCGTGCATGAGAAGTACGCCCGCTCGCGTTTCTCACAAGCCAGCATCGTGGTCAAGGAGTGGGTCGACAATGGCGGAAGGGCGCTAATTCAGCCGATCTCGACAACAGAGTGCTCGGACCCTCTTTGGACGCTCTCTAACATGCTGTGGCAGCCACCTTCACCTATCCCAACGACGTTCCCTACCCAGCAGAGCACACCTAGCAATAACTCAGCAGAAGCCCAACCCGCATATAGCAATGCTGGCTATGCTACTCAACAGACCCACCCTCAACCACCGCCACAGCCACAGCCACAGCCACAGCCACAGCCACAGCCACAGCCACATCAGCAACCACCGCAGCAGCAAGCGCAGCACCATCATAGTCACCAGACACAGCAGCAGCAACAGCAGATCCACCAACCACACCCACAACATCAACAGCAGCCAGTACAGCCGCGCTCAAGTCAGCAAGTCGTCCCTCATCAGATGCAAACCGGTCGTCATATCGGTCATACTGTAACATCCATGTTCTCCCAATATGCGTCGGGTCACCATCAGAGGACGGGGTCGAATGTTTCCGCCCATCACGTCGCGTATACAATGCTGCCACAACAACCACAGCCGGCAGTCATTACGCACCAGACCACATATGATATTCGGCCGGCAGGGTCAGACTGCGGGGCAAGATGGGTGGATATCAATGTCGACATGTAAAAACAGCCATAGGGCCGAAAGTTGCCATGTGCCGCTTCTTCCTCTTCGTTCTACGTATCGATCGCTCCAGATTCTATAACGGCAACCATTCTTTTAATTCCCTTTACGCGTATTATTATAATAACATTGTACATTATTAAGACCATGCCACTATACTATTACACTCTAATCGCTGCGGATATAATCCTCTCCCCTTTTTTTTTTTTCATGGATGGTTGTTTTTTGAGGACTTTACTCGCAGCGTCCGTGTATGTCTGTCGCAACATTCTTTCTCTCTCTTTGTCAATAGATAAACAAACCCCACACAAACAGGCGCGTGAAAAGCACGATATCGAGAACAGAGGACAATCCTCCGATCTCACTCATTCCTGTCTATGATGATGATGATTATATTATTTTGATTATTACAGTAGCTAGTGGTAGTATGGGTTGTAGATATGGGCATACGATCTATTTTATGTGGCGACGGTTCTGTGCTTGCCACCAACCTTGCACTTCAAATAAAACATCACGACCGCGCCCGCAGCCATGGTCCCGCCAATGAACCCAATCGCCCCCTTATACACATTTAGATCACCAACCCCATTACCTCCCGCACCTCCTTGTCCTCCACTCATGCTCGCCATAATCGCCGCTGCGATGGGCGTCCCAGTGAGGGATCCAAGTCCGTTGACACCAAAGGTGACACCGACCAAGATGGTCAACGATCCCATGCCAAACTGTTCTGCGAGGACAGGGGCCAGCAAGGAGATGAAGCCTCCACCCAAGAGGCCATAGAGGATCACATAAACGAGCAAGACTGGAAGCGATGAGGCAAACATCCAGACGAGGAGAGTTGTAAGAGAACTGGCAAGGACACAAAAGAGCATCAGATTAATGAGTCCGAAGCGATCACCAAAGACACCGCCAGCGAAGCGACCAAAGAACGAGGCGCCGTTCAGGAACGAGTTGAGCATCGCGCCCTGGCCCTGAGAGAGACTGTGGTCGACTGCGTAGGCTGTTCATATTATGCGTGTTGTCAAATATAAAATAAAAGTGTTCAAACTGAGGTCAGTAACATAGTTTTGATGCCAACGCCTCTGTCGGACCCAATTATTCAAAAAAAAATAAAAAATACCAGGGTCCACCTACAAGGCAGCAAGTTGAGCGGTGCAAAGTACCCAAAGGAAGTCAACAACACCCCCGAGATCATGATCAAGAAGGCCGGCCGTTTCATCGTCTCTAGATCCTTCATCGACACATTCACAGCCCTGTTTCCTGTGGTTGAGAATTGTCGGATCAACAGTGCGGAGGTGACCATGGAGCACCAGACGATGATGGCCAGGACACGAAGACACCACCGATGACCGATCGACGCGTTTAGTTTCTGGATCAAGACCGAAAAGACTAACCCACCGACACCAGATCCGGAGATTCCGATCCCAGAAGCCATGCCGCGACGGGCGACAAACCATTGCGAGGGTGCAGCGAGGATGCAAGGGTTGGCCATCGCAGCACCGAGCTATTGAAATGACAAATTATAAAAAAGTTTTAGGATGAGACTACAGATTCTAGAAACAGCCTTTATGAATCTTGTTTGATAAAAAGATTTAGACAAGGGTAGCTTACTCCATAGAGAATTCCTTGGCTCAGATACAAATGCCATACCTAAACTCATAAAATAAGCAGCCCGGGCACAGATGCCATTCGATTAGCGAAAACCGGATCAGAACGCCTTCCAGCACCATGTTGGATAGTAAAAAAAAAAAAAAAAAAAGTAGACAGAATCTCTTACCTCAGTCGCAAATGAAGCAGCGACGCAGCCCCCCGCGACCAGGACGGATCCCGTGAGGATCATCTTTCTATATCCAATCCTTGCCGCAAACAAGGAGAACACCCCCCCGACAATATACATAAATCCAAATGCCAGAGTCCCGATCCACGACACTGCGGATACCTGGCCCGGGAAGATCTCTTTTGTGTAAAGTTGCTGAAAGATTCCCCAGGAGAACATAACCCCGAGCATCGAAAAATTGTTCAGGAAGCAGGCTCCGACCACCACCCAGCCGTACCCACCATCAGGCGGGGCAATGAACGACACGGTTTTTTCGAGACCAGGCTCTTGTTCAGGATCCGTGGCCGGTGCGGCCGGTGCGGCAGTGACGATCTCAGACTCGATGGCTTCTACGGCCGTGGAGGAGGCGGATGCTGCAGAAGCTGAGGATGGCCGATGAGGTTTTTCAGAAGTAGGGGAAGAGAAGGAGTTGTGGGGTTTTTCGGACGGATTCTGAGGTGCTTGGTGATTTAATTGCGGTTGTTGGTGGTGGTGGTTCTGCTCCCCCTGAATTTGTAGGATGTCGCAATCGGTTGATTTTCTCTCGACGGACATGGCGGTGTATCGGACAATTCCTCTCGGATCAAAATCGTCAAAGCGAGATCTCAGGAGTGTATGAGTTTAAGGTGAGCAGAACTTGATGCCGGTTGGGCTGTGTGGTGATGATTGTGAGCGGCACGATATTGGTGGTGAATTGTATCACAGGTGCATAGTACAGAGCAAAAATCGAAGAGGGGAGATGGAGAAGGAGGAATGAGCAGAATGAGCAGAATGAAGAAACAGAACACCTCCGCCCACCTTTTTAAAGGGATCGGGCCTATGCTAGACCATTTCGCTGTTGCGCTGAATAAGGAAGCAATCGCACAGAAAAAAAGGAAAAAACAAAGGAAAGTGGCCTAAACCTCTTCGCACTGGAAAACAAACATGCACAAGAAAATGGGTAGGTTGTTCGGCATCCGATCCATGATCCACCTTAAAATTTCTTATTCTGAAGCTGAGGATCACAAACATGAGCTGGTGCCCTCTTCTTTTGTCAATCTCCATTTGGGACTAAGGCCCTCCCCAGCCAGCCCGCTTTCTGGGTGACAGCCAGAGCGCAGCCGGAAAAGACAAAAAAGAATCCTACGTCTCTGTAGTCTAGGGGACAGACAAAAAGAAGGTGGAGTCACTTATCGAGCGATAGGCCCGAGAAAAATAAAACCTTAAACGATTCCCGAAAAGCGGGGAACTCGATGCAAGGGAAGTTTAAAACCGGCGCCTACTTCATGTATCTCCTCGCAGGAAAATAGCACGGTCGCGTGGTTCGCCAATCTCCGCGCCCGTAGATTCCAATGGCCAAGTTCAGGGTCCAGTCTACCGCGGACGATTGCGTCACGCGTCGTGTTAAAACAGACCGTTGCCACCAAACCAGCACGAGCCATTCCTCGCGCGCTGCATTGATTAGAGAGCATAAGCAAACATGCTATGCTGCCTCCTGGGAATGCATTTAACATCCATCGACACCGACGGACAATGACGCCCATCAAAATGAAATGAGATTATCGTACATATATTTATTGCGTTGCCAACTTTGTTTCCTTTGGGTAAGGAAATCAGGACCTTTTCGGCCTTGAAGAAATTACAAGCAACTGCGGATGGGGAGGGTAGAGACAGTAATAAACAGAGCGAAAAAAAGGGAGGGGTTGTTGCTGCTACAAATAGTCGCAGCAGAGGGAGTACGGTCTCATGGAGCGACTATGTTTGATCGTCCAAGACCGCACGCCTATCATGTCCACTGTGCTTATTGAGCACGCTTGGGGTTCTGCGGCGAGTTCTTCCACATGATAGCAACCTGCTTGAAGGCCTCCTACAAATTTGTTGCAAAAGACATTCAAACAGCCATATTAGTTGAACAAGTTAATGTCTACATCCTCGCAAGCTCATTGGTATCCCGTGCTGACAAACAGAAGCGTTTCCCCATGGTCCTTGAAAATGAAGCAATTGGACGAGCCGAATAAAGTTCAGTCGCATTTTTCTCAAGTGGGTTACTGCGCGACGCGTACCTTGTGCTCGACGCCTGCGTGCTTAGCCTTGTACTTGGGAAGCTCTTCCTTCATGAAAGTGTTGTAGGCTGACATCTTCTTCTTTGGTGGATCAACCGCGGCTATAAATATAGGGAACGGTATTGTGGAAGAGTTTGGATAATGTTAGTGGCGCGTTCTCGTGGCTGGACGATAGCCGAAATGTAAGCAGAAAAAAGAAAAAGAAAAAAAAATCGAAGGACGGCAGACATGATGGCTACAGACGCGAGAAGAATTAGTTGGGATCCCGGTAATGGATAGCTTACCAGCCTTCTTAGAGGGGACACTTGTGGCCTTGACCTTTGGCATAGTGTTTTTTATTTTTTCTTTTGAATGAGGGACAGGGAGATGGGAGAGAGAGCAGACGATGAAGAAAAGAGATGAGGAATGGGAAGGGTGAGGGGGCGTGTCGGTGGGGCGGGAGGAGGAGTGTGGGTGGGTAAGGAGGAAGAAAGAAGAAAAAGAAAAGGGAATGTGAGGGAATAGTGGTGGTATATGTGAGGCCCGACTGAGTGGTGTGGGCCGAGGATGTTGTCCTATCATATTTTTGACTGGCTCTTGGTTGAGCTGTCCGGTGGGGAGTGCCCTCCTACCTATCATAATCAGCGATATTCAATATGCGAAAACTAAAAGGCACCGGCAAAGAAACAAAAACAAAGCAACCCATTCACCCATCCATTCTCTAGTCCACTTCCCCCTCCCCTCCCTTCTATAGTGCATCCTCGGACAACTGGCGCCGTGAACGAATTCTGGTTCGTAGTCAGCCCTCGCTTCCCGTCCTTCCCTCTCCCAGGCAGGCTTGTATTGGAAGTAGATGCCAGACATAAAGACCAATGTGTCTCTACACTGCACTTGCCCTGCCCATCCCTCGCACTCTCCGTCTCACCCTCTCTCTCTTCTGTTTCTCGCAATCATAATCAAAGTGCCCATCAGTGGTGTAACTTGTTCAACCAATATACCCGAATGTACACACACTTAAGCGTTTTTTTTTCTCCCTCTTGTGTGTCCTTAGTATTGAACCATTTGTTGTTTGGATAGGGATGTATATAAATTGTGTGAATGGTGGGCTGCCCTTATTATTTTTCTTGCCTGTCCATTTGATTTGTTTGTTGAATATGAAGGAATAGGACAGTAGTGCTCTTCTTTGACTAGGAATGTCATCCCGTTTTCTTCTCTTTGCCCTGGCTTCATGCCCCTCATCCTCTTGGAAAGCCTGTAGGTGTGTTAAACCTTCACTTGCAGCCACTGATATACATCCTCAGAAGGACAAAATAGAAAAGAGAAAGAGAGCAGAAAGACGTTGAGGCGCGAACTTCTTATTGAGTGTGAATAAAAAAAAAAAAAGAATATATGCAGAAACCTCTTTGCAATTTGTGCACACCCAGACAAAAGAGTCTGTGGAGCAAGGACAATTGTGGAAATGAAGCACACGTAGGCTACATCTCTACAAGGCAGAGCAGAGGAATACAGGAGCTACAAGAAGGAATAGAGGTATGAGCATCATTATCAATATCCTAGGGCAACTTGAAGTAGGCCATCATCCTCATCATGCACGCTGCTCTCTCGACCTCAGTTCTCGTTTTCTCGTGTTTGCTGATGAAGTTGATGCCCCAATGTATACCATCCATCCATTCGAAGGTTCAGCATCGGTAAAAGAACCTTCCCGCCCCGTCAACCGACTAATCAACCAACCAACCAGCCGTCTTTCTCTTGAGATGTCGTTATTCCAAAGTCTTCCTCTACGCGTAATGATTTTTTTTTTTTTTTTTTTTTGCAGCAGTAACCTAATGCCTTGCAGCAAGAAACGGGCTCTTGACCACGTTGGCTGGCTGACCAGGCCCGCCGTCGATAGACTCTGTGCCATTTTTTTGTTCACACGAACCGCTCATTCTTTTATTATGTATTCTCATGCTGTTCGCATCTTTACGGGTACACCGGAAACGAGAGTTGGTTCAAGAAGGCGATACACTTCGGCATGCATGAAATTTTGTGCGATTGCAAACTCGGCTGGGTTGCTTTTGTAGGGCATTATCACCATCGTGATGGATAGCTCAGAACTCTGCGAATAGGGTCTCGATCTTGTCCCGAATCCTGTGGACTTCATCCATTGTTTTGTCGATGGCCTCGTCGTACTTGAAAAAGTCTTCGGGGTCCCACGTCGGGACTTGTCCCAAGCTGAGATGAGGATTTTCGCTGAACCTGTTCACCCAAGAATCCCTGTACATCTATAGTGTTTTGTGTAGGTCAGATAGATGACAGATTAAAACATCTTTAGCGTCTTACTCTTTCATCCATCAATTCCCAAGCGTTTCTCCGATGGCCAACTTACAGAGACAGAGTACAAGACTTGGTCTGCGGGGAAACTCAGTGTCACAGCCTGATAAGGCATGTATGGGGCTTGAAGAGTCCAGAATGCTTCCTCGACTAATTCAATTACCCAAGGATCGTCAACGAACACTCTCTTCTTTTCGCGTCGGATGTATCTCAGTTGGACGTCCTTCGTATTGGCGAATACGAGCGTCGGTTCGTCTCCCTTGTTTCTATGATATTGCAGAAAAAACGAGTAAAGATGTCATGAAGTTAGTCCAGCTTCAAGGATTGAAAAGAGCAAGACTTCATTGAAACCATGGTCCTGTTGAAATACTTCGGTTCTAACGACAGCCTGTGAACGAAAACCCCCTCTGGCGAAAACTTGTCACCCTCCAGTCGTCTCGCACTTGAAAGCGTCCAGGCCCAGGAGAACAACCTATGGGTGGTACGTAGAGGGCATTTAAAGCATCGATATCAGTCAAGCATATACAGACGAGTCCACAACATCCTCGACCCTTCCAAACGTGCGCAGGTGGTGAAGCTTACCTCTCAGAGGAAATGACCCTGATATCCAAAGGAGTCGTCTTTTGTACAAGCGCATTCCAGAGAGAGACCGTTTTTTCCCTGAATGTCACATCCAGCTGGACGTTAATAGGAATATTGGTGTCCTCTGCTCTCTTCAGAACCCCAAGCGACCAAATCACGTCAGGCGGCACGATGTGATCTTGGAGATGCGGAGGCGTTAGTTTTTTCACCAGCGCTGAGAACGATTCGGAGGACTTGGTAAAAAACGGGCTGAACTCTGTCTTCAAGCGAGGATCACGAATAACACTGGCGTCCATCTCCTTAATTTCCCAAACGGATCCCCTGGGGTACTCTTGCAGACTGATCTGACCGATCCTGTAAGATTGTGAGATTGTAAACGGTTGTCAGCATCCCTTCAACACGCAGTAAGAGCAAGGGACGGTAGCACAGCGTATGCACTGATATCATCGTACCGGATCCGCATTTTGATCTCGCCATCCAACAGCTGGACTTGGTTGAGAGAGTCTTCAAGTGCGTTACGAATGCGCTCAATGTTTCTTTCCGTCATGCTACCGTGTTTGCACATTGCAAAAAAATAAAATAAAATAAAACAAAAATAAAAATAAAAATAAAAATAAAAATAAAAATAAAAATAAAAAGGGAAGAAGTCATTGCTTGTTAGTGGTATGATACACGACGAATGGAATGACAATGTAAGATCTATGTCAAGACTGGTTACCTCTCAGTATACTTCAACGAGTTAATGTAGGCGTCGTTCCTCCTCACGGCAGCAACCTCTCCTGCCTTTTGCGGTACGGCACCGGGGGGTGCTCGATCCTTCACTTCTCCTCCTTTCTCAATAGAAGCCATACTGAGGTCGAATTCGTGTAAGTTTTCAAACGCCGCAACCTCTTTAGCTCTGATAAAAACGCTCGCATTGCTAGCTCCCTGGGAATGTGGAGCCCCCTGTTTGGCAGGCACAGTGTGCTGAAGAGGCACGCCAAGGTAAGGCATTGGCGAAGCATTGACCATGTGCATCTCGACCAGCTTTGAAGGCTTCTCCAGAATATGACAGACGTTGTCGAACGGTGCTCTTTTCTAAGTCGGTATAGGGAAACACTCCGTTCAATCATCAATCGAGACAGCAATGTCCATTCATCGGAGTTGATGTACCTTGGTCGCTCCTGTTCATTAAAGAAAACCTCTTACCCTCTTGAGAATATAGTTCTTTATCCTTGTCATTGCTGTAAAGGTAGAGTGGTAATCATTTCCATAGACATAGAGAACCTATAGGAGTCAGAAACAGATAGCATATTATTAATACGACTGTTGCATGTGTTCGATGTTAATGCATGCGGTCGGAATTGGCGATGCAATAATAAAGGGCGACATCCTCTTACCATTTCTGGCTGATCCATCCAGATAAAGGACTTGCATTCTGTCCTCAGAGCGTCCAGCAACTGCAGGTTTCCACCGAGAAGGCGGAATGCGGGCAGATCCTTGGGCCAATTGAGGCGGTGCTGATACGTACATTCTTCTGTCGGTCGTCCCAGATATCTCTGGCTCTCCAGCCTACGTCGATCTTCCCGTTCCTTCTTTCTCTTTTCGGCCGCTGTTAGTTCTCGATCTGGTTTGGCCCAGCCCCTCGTCTTTGTCATCTTTTGTTTGGTTTCATGCAGCTAAATGAAAAGCGCACCATATAAAATACCCTCGTTAATCGGCTGTTCTGTACCACATTTGTAATAACCAGGTCTGACATCCGTAGCTACACATACGTCTTGGTAAAATGCGGCAAATTGATCCAGCGACGACTTGGCTCTTTGAATGCAGGATGTCTGGCCCCATAGCTCGATTCTCTAAAGTCGAACCAAACAGACGGAGCAAATCCAGATCAATGAACACGGTGATAAGAGGCGCCGTGATTCAATCAAAACCATAATCGCATGTCCACATATCTGTACCTCCTGCTTTTTGTTGAACGTCATATGAGCTCCAGTGTCATGAGCAAATGTCTCCAGCCTTTCCTCAAGAACTTTCGTGTCCGCATAGGTTGGGATCTATTGTTGAGGGCCTGGTGAGCATGCACGCGTAATAAATGACTCAAGTATATATTGAAGAGCCTTATGGAGAACTTACAAACCAATAGTCGTTGCAATCCGAAGGCTGAGGCTGAGGCTCAGGTTCTGCATTAGCAGAGAAGGAGTTCTGCCATTGCTGGGCACTCAGATCATCGGGATCCATGATTGCTTGATGAGGCGAGTGTTTATGAGAGAGGAGGTGAGAGAGGCGGTGAGAGAAGTGATAGTGGAAGCTTGCCTCGCTTGTGGGACCTTTTGAGTGCTATTTTACGACATTGCAGTCAGCCACATCTCAGTGTGACACACGCAAACAGCGACCACCACTGTCGGCATTGTCTAGACGCGTGAGGAGCAAATACATTCAACGGATCATTGAAGCAATAACAGCGTGGATATAGGATATGCAGATGCCATTCGCAACGATACTCATTGCTGCATATTTAAGCTTTCAGTTGCTTGCTACAGATGTGAATTTCAACGGCATTATTACGCGTCAATGGTGAGCGGCCTGGGGACAGTAAGATATGCGCCTTGGGATGCAGATCTAGAGAACGCCGCCAATTTGAGAATGTGACAGGCGAATAAGCGAATAAGTGATGGTTCAAATAAACATCAGCATGGAGACCATGAGAGAGAGCTTCCAGCTTTCATTCCCATCGTGCCATTGACGTCCTGACTCTTACGACTTGCTCTACACCGCTATTGCTTTATACTTTGACCTAACCCAGCGCTGTCGAACTGGCTCTATCATAATGAACGCGTCAGTCGACCTACAGACGCTCGAACGGTACTGCGAGACTTTGTACAACCCTCCCAACCCTGCCAGTCGGCTCCAAGCTGAGAATCTTCTCAACTATCATTGCCCCACCTTCAGCAATGACTTCGGCAGTGTCGGAAGCAGCGGCACCGGTGCTGGAGGAGTCAATGACGCAGCAAATGCTCATAGCCCCAACGTCAATTCGCCAATCGAATCTGCGCTGTTCTGTCGAAACTTGCTCGAAAATTCAAAGAGCCCCTATGCCTTGATGTAGGAAGCACTGTCCTGTATGCCGAAGCCTCTTGCTTCTTGTTCAATGCCTAGAGACTTAATGACATTGCGATTGCACGATAGGTTCGCCACATCGCGTTTAAAGATGCTCGTCGATAATCATTTTGCGACTTTTACAACAGCAGAACAACATGGCCTCCGCTCTTTTGTTCTTCAGTACATCTATCAGAACCCCGATCTACCGACATTCATTCTCGCAGCCCAGGCTCAGCTCTTTGCAATGATCACAAAGCTTGGTTGGGTCGAGAACAAGGAATTTCGCTCGCTCTTGGAACACATTCAGGTCTTCTTTCAGGTACAGGGAGTACCACAACTTTCCTGCAATACGCCTGCATTTCTCCCAACAACTCAGTCCTCATCACCAAAACTCGTTCTCAACTTTTGATTCCTATTGTGCACTCTAGCATGGAACGAACCATCGCATCTTAGGAGTTCGGATATTAACTGCTGTTGCTACTGAGATGAATATACCTGGTTCGAGAAACGTGGTCAAGCATCGAAAGAGCGCTGTTGGATTCCGAGACGCTCAATTACTTCCTATATTCCAGGCAGCTCTTGCCATGCTTAAGACCGTGCTACAGAGCCCACTTACAGGTGCGTATTTGCTTTTCAGTCTGAAGCTTCAAAGCGCTTAATCGGTTTACCTGAGTATTGCCAGTAGGATGAATGAATTACAAATCCCTCCTTTCGACTGACTACTCTTTATGTAAAGACCCTGAAGCAGAAAAGTTGAAAGAGGATATCCTTTTGTTGTTGAAAGCGTGCTTGGCATTTGACTTCATTGGGGCATCGCATGAAGAGGCATCAGACGATGTGGGGAGCATTCAGGTGCCTACAGCATGGAGGGTCGTCTTTGAGCAATCAGGATATCTGGATGTCCTTTGGGAATGCTGGAAGATTTTCTCGAGCCCTGTTTCCGTTCGAGTGATGGAATGCTTATCCCAGGCAGCGTCGATCCGTCGTTCAGTGTTTTCCACGGACAGTGCGCGGCATACGTACATCCATCAGATGATGCAGGAGACGATCCTAACTCTTACCACGGCTGCTGGACAAAGCAAACTGCAGGATGTGAGCAACTTTCATGAGTTCTGTCGGATGTTATCGCGGTTTAAGAGCACATATCAACTCGCCGAGGTTTGTGAATATAAGGATTCTGAGCAGTGGCTTTCCGCCATCGGCGAGTTTACAGCCCAAGGCTTTCATTCTTGGAAGGTAATTGTCCTTTAGAAATTATGTCCGCAATGATTTATGTTTACAGAACTTGTACCTGATAGTTCTTATGTGATTTTACATTCTGAATAGTGGTCACCGAATAGTGTTCCGTATCTGCTGACATTCTGGAACAAGACTGTGGGCTCACTGAGCTCTGTGAAGCAAGAGACCGAGCTTTTTATCGAGGATATCGCAGTGAACTTGTCTAGGGCCTATGTCAAGTCACGTCTGGACTGTGTTCATGCAGTTATGGACGGAGAGGCCGATGGTAAGCGTGTTCTCTGCGTCGAACTATGAACCAATCTGTATCCATTTTAGTTCCATTTGTTGATAACCAGTCCTTCTCAACTTAACAGACCCTCTCGAGTCGGAAGAGACTCTGCTACTTTCCCTGGAGATGTTTGCTAACATTGCACGCACAAAGTACACAGAGTCCGGTCGCAGTATCGTCAGTGAGTTCAAGGACCTGCTGCTCAAGTATCGGGAGCTCATCCAGAGGGCATCCGCTTTATCTGGCACCACATCTCCGCCCATCGGAGCGAGCGATATCAAGGAGAGTCTCATGGTGATTGAGATGCAATTAACATGGATGGTTTATATCATGGCCGCGTGCATCGGTGCCAGGGTGGTAAGTAGATCTTGGCTCCACGTTTTTGCATACACTGTACTATTGACGATGTTAACTTAATTTGGCTTGTTCAATATTTTATAGATGTATCAAAGCACTTCGGAACAGGATCAGGTGGATGGAGAATTCGCCTGTGAGGTACTTGGCTTTATCCATCAACTCCAAGTATGGACAACGCAGCGACCCCTGTATCTCGCTTCTGCCGACGCGCACCTCTATATTCAGTCTGCCATCATTTACTTTTATACCGAGTTCAGAACATCGTACATCGGCGAAGATTCCTCCAAAGCAGTCAAGGTGTACACGCAGCTCGCCTCGCGATGGGGATTAAATACTCCCAACCAGGTTCTGGATGTGATTTTGAACTCGTCACTGGGTAATCTTCGTTCGAGTGGCGACCCTGAATGGCGGAAGCAGGAGGATCAGCTAGTGCTTCGGACACTGAAGCTGTTTACAAATCTTTCTTCAGGGTACTTCACCATTTCAGTATTCGTAATATGGTATTATTTGAAATAGGCATACTAAAATATATTATTTATTTTGCACATCTGCAATAGATACAGCTCCGTAAAATACATTCGAAAATTGGATACAACGAAGGCACTACTGAAGAACCATAGTTCGAGCGAATTTCGGTTCCTGGATCCAGCAAGGAAACCCTCCAGTAGTGATGTCAGTCGTTGCAGGACAATCTACTACACGATGCTCGCCAGGATTTTATTCGCAGAAGACAATATCGATGCAGACTTTTGGCGGTTTATCAAGCCATGGGAAACGACCCTGGACCGGATAACACTTGCGTTCGAAGGAAGCGGCGAGTTGGGCGAAGAGGAGATTCGGGTGAGTATTTAATCAATATCTTCCTGCTTGGTCCAAATTCTGGATTCTCATTTGTGCAGCTGACCATCAAGGCTAGCTACTCAATATGTTCATTCTCGTGTTCTCGACTTTAGTTGATCCTTCTAGGTGTGTTCAAGGACCTGCGGGGATTTGTGACAAGTATAAGCAATCGGAGACAGTTCAACCTGTTTTACGAGTGGTTTTACCCTGCATACGCTCCTATCGCCGCGCGTGCGATTGAGATTTGGCCACAGAACGAACTTGCGATCGCAATCCTCCGTTTTTGGCACGAGTTTGCCACCAACAAGAGCAGCCGTGTCACGTTTGATAGCAGCAGCCCGAACGGCATCCTCCTCTTTAGAGAGACAAGGTGAGCAAAGACCAAACGAAAGCGCTAGGGAGGAGGAGCATGGGTAGTGTTATTTGTTAGATCTGACGCTAATACTTAAACACTTTGGTCGACGATGACTTTCAGCAACGTCCTTTATACCTATGGCCAAAACCTCTTAAATCGGCCCATATCAAATGAGAGCAATCGTTGGTCAGAAAAGTAAGCACCAAATGAACGTACTGCTTACCTTTGGTAGGATTTGGCTGATATATTAGTGTCTTCTTTTAACACAATCTCTTCGCTCGCCTCGTAGGTATAAGGGCATAATGCTTTACTTTGAGATCATGTCGGTCTCGCTCTCTGGAAAGTATGCCAACTTTGGAGTGTTCAAGCTATATGGGGACAAAGCCCTGGATCGTGTCCTGGAAATTTTCTTCCAGCTGATGCTTGCTATTCCCGTGGATGATATGGTTGTAAGTTCGAAGCGGCGACAAGCAAATTGGTCGGCACCCAGATACACGTGCTTACATTCCCACAATAACGCAACTATTCTCGACACCCTCTAGTCCTTCCCGAAACTGGCACAGGCGTACTTCAGGGTGATTGATGTATTCACAACGGACCATATGACAGGACTGGCTATGATGCCTCATCCTGTCCTGTCGTATATCTTTCGAGCATTGGGCGAAGTCATTCCGCTACCTGCAACGGACGCATATTGTTCCACAATGGCTTGCTCTGCCATTGACAAGGTCTGCACCTTTGTCCTGAACTGGCTGATTAGGAATAAAATCCGCAAGGTTGGTGATGAAGGTGCGGATGAAATGCACGATATCCCAGTGGATATTGGAAATCTGGCGACTGTCGGCAGCAATAATGGCAATCACCATCGAGGGAGTACCGACTTGACAAGTGGCGCGAACTCGCGGTTGCCTAAGCATCGTCAACAAGAGCAACAGGGAACGCATTGGCTAGTCGAATATGTGCTATCGAACAAACAAGCGTTTGCCTATTTACTCATGGTTCTCTTCCAAGTCATTGCGTTTGAGAACCGAAGCAACCAATGGAGTCTGAGCCGACCTTTGCTGGGGCTGATTCTCCTGAATAGAGGGTTCTTTGTGGAATATACGACCAGATTTGTGCAAGCACAGCTGCCGGACAGACAGGAGCAACTTCAAAAGGCGGTAGATGGGGTAAGTGCGGCATTCAGCTCTCTCTATTTATCGTAATAACCGTCTACTATCGCGTGTCACTAAATGACCATTCTACTTCCGTCATGTTAATGCTATAGCTCATGGATGGCATCGAAAATAACCTGACGACTGCTAACCGCGACAGGTTCACGACTAACGCCACTGCGTTTAGACGTGAGTGCGCCCAGATGACGCTCATGGCTTTGAACTTTGAGGATAATGAAAATATGCTGCACCTCCTCTGGAAAGCGGAGATGTAGCTAACCTAACATATTACGGAAATAAAGTGGCAGTCGATTTCTCCACTATGGCTGAGATCAATACTCGCCAAACCTACCCCCCAAATGTATATCCTTTTCTACAGTTACTTCATGTCAACTTCAATGTTTTGTATGTACAGAAATGCTTTAATGATCATACTTGTTGCTCAAGATACGCCGTGCTACATTGATCATAAAAGTTCCAGGGAGGCCCGGCCCAATAGCAGAGAGGCTTTACTGGCCACCACGGAGACGGAGAACCAAATGGAGGGTCGACTCCTTCTGAATGTTGTAGTCCGAGAGGGTGCGGCCGTCCTCAAGCTGCTTGCCGGCGAAAATGAGGCGCTGCTGGTCTGGGGGGATACCCTCCTTGTCCTGGATCTTCTGTTTGACGTTATCGATCGTGTCCGAAGACTCGACCTCGAGAGTGATGGTCTTGCCGGTGAGGGTCTTGACGAAGATCTGCATACCACCGCGGAGACGGAGAACCAAATGGAGGGTCGACTCCTTCTGAATGTTGTAGTCCGAGAGGGTGCGGCCGTCCTCAAGCTGCTTGCCGGCGAAAATGAGGCGCTGCTGGTCTGGGGGGATACCCTCCTTGTCCTGGATCTTCTGTTTGACGTTATCGATCGTGTCCGAAGACTCGACCTCGAGAGTGATGGTCTTGCCGGTGAGGGTCTTGACGAAGATCTGCATACCACCGCGGAGACGGAGAACCAAATGGAGGGTCGACTCCTTCTGAATGTTGTAGTCCGAGAGGGTGCGGCCATCCTCAAGCTGCTTGCCGGCGAAAATGAGGCGCTGCTGGTCTGGGGGAATACCTTCCTTGTCCTGGATCTTTTGCTTGACGTTATCGATCGTGTCCGAAGACTCGACCTCGAGAGTGATGGTCTTGCCGGTGAGGGTCTTGACGAAGATCTGCATACCACCGCGGAGACGGAGAACCAAGTGGAGGGTTGACTCCTTCTGAATGTTGTAGTCCGAGAGGGTGCGGCCATCCTCAAGCTGCTTGCCGGCGAAAATGAGACGCTGCTGGTCTGGGGGAATACCTTCCTTATCCTGGATCTTCTGCTTGACATTATCAATAGTGTCGGAAGACTCGACCTCAAGGGTGATGGTCTTGCCAGTGAGGGTCTTGACGAAGATCTGCATGATGGATGGGTGTGTGTTCAGAAGGTGCTTGTGTGATATGAGGGGGAAGACAGAGAGGAGGAGAAGAGATGGTTGAAGAAAGAAAAGAAAAAAGGGGAGGCAAGGGAGGGGCACTCGAGGTTTTTATATGCGTCTGCTGCGGATGGAACCACTGCCAAGCAAAAAGGAAAGGAAGGGACACAAAAAGCACGGGGCGCGCGGCGGCACTGGAATCTGCCAGAAATGGCGATTTGTCATATGCTGATTGAATGGGACTGAATCGAACTTTATAATACGATTTATTTATGGTGCCGTGCCACGTACAAACCAAAGAGTATATACAGCTTCTGGTTGGTCCTCGCATCACACGCCCAATCGCCTGCGGGCGACAAATTGGGGAAAGCTGCACCGCCTCCAAAGGAGTCCTCACTTCTTCGCCCCCTCTTCCTCGCCCGCCCCCCTGCTTGGTCTGCTTGGTCTGCTTGGTCTGGTTTGGATAGTTCGTCTGCAGGAAAAGGAAAAAAAAAAAAGGGTGCAAAGTCCTCAAGAGGACTAATAGAATGCATGGGTTAGTAGTCTTAACTGTGACCGTCCTTGCCTGTTGTTCACTGCTCCCGTCTTTTGTTTCTGCTCTTTTAGAAACAAAAAAAAAAAAAAAAAATGGAACAGCAGGTCGCACAAAGAGGGATGGTGATGTCAATCCACAAAGAGCAGCATTACGTCGTTTTGTGGCAACAGCACGCATTGCAAAACCAAAGAAAGACAGCGTTCTGGACCTGCTTCTTACAAGTCTATCTAGCCGATTGGTAACGAAACAAGTGCGATTGAACACTGGAAGTGGAATCCAGCCACACAGCAGTAGTGAATTCCACATGGTGGTCTAGGTAGCCTGAAGAAGTATAGTTGCACAATTGATGCCGTAGTGTGTGTTTGTTGGTAGTGGCAAGAACAGGCGTTAGCATACTTGTATATACTCAGAGATTTGGATTGTTAACAAATGATACGCCCGTACCTGACGATCCTTCAGCACTTTTGCCACTATAATTGATCGATCCCTACACACTCCATTATACACTTTTCGTTTGTACCGGGCTCAAGCGTAGCAAGTCAGCGTCAATAGTCTCGACGACTGTAACGACTGACTAAACTCAGGTATGGCAGATGAGCCTCGAATGACTCCGACGATGATAGCCGTTGGTAATATGGGATGAATGTCTCTTCTTTATTTTTAGTGCTCGCACAGCCCCCATGAACGAGAACAAAAAAATGTGGCTTGGGCAACCCTACTTTGAGTGCAAGTGCAGACATGGTGCTGAGGATCGGTTCCCAGTGCCTCGACTTGACTCGACTCAACTTCCTCCGCAGCGTTCGACGTCCAACCTCCACCTGTTCACCCACTCTCGCTCAGGACAGCATTCGACATGGCACAGCCTATCGAGCGCAATCAGGACGCGACTGTCTATGTCGGCAATCTGGATGACCGCTGCACCGATGCCCTGATCTGGGAACTCATGGCTCAAGCTGGTCCTGTCGGTAAGTGGCACACTGTCAGGGAAACCGCCTGCTTCGCTTCGCGTCAAGTGGCGCAAAGTACTGCATACTGCTGTCTTTCTTATTATCGTAAAATCGAGTGGTTATTAATACCTGTCTTTTCGACTCGACTCGGCTTGCATATCAACCAGTGAATGTGCACCTACCAAAGGACAGGGTAACGCAGATGCACCAAAATTATGGATTCTGCGAATATGTGTCAGAGGATGATGCAGACTATGCCTGCAAGATTCTTAATCAGGTCAAACTCTTCGGAAAGCCCCTCAGGATCAACAAAGCAACATCGGATAGAAAGAATCTGGAGGTTGGCGCATCGCTCTTCATCGGAAATCTTGCCCCGGATGCCGACGAGACACTGCTTAGGGACACCTTCAGCGCATTTGGAACAATTGTTGGGCACGCAAAGGTCGCACGCGATCTGGAGACGGGTCAATCGAAGGGCTATGGATTCGTCAGCTTCGATAACTTTGAGAGCTCGGACGCAGCCATCGATGCCATGAACGGACAGATCCTGGCCAACAAACCCATTACAGTCGGATATGCGTACAAGAAGGATGGAAAGGGAGAGCGGCATGGATCAGCTGCAGGTAACTCTCTGGATATTGGTGTTCATTTTTTTGTTGCGTGCGTATGGGCTATGGCAAGCTGGGACTGATATCAAACCACCTCCTTTCCTTTTCATTCAACAGAGCGTCTAATTGCCGCACAGGGAAGAAAGAATCAGCCCAGCATGCCCAACCGCCTATTTGCAGATATTCCAGGACCAGCGCCAGGAGGATTCACACCCACAGGAGCCAATGCAGCACCCGTTTCTCGTCCCCCACCTCCCTTTTCACAACCTCCCGCACAGGCCCCGGGTATGCCCCGGCCACCAGCACCTTACGGTCAGCAATTACCCCCACCCCCTCGCTTCGGTGGATATCCTAGTCACATGCAACAGCAGCAACCGCAGTATCATGGAAGTAATGCCATTCCGTTAGGTCAGCTCTCAAGACCGCCACCCTTCGGAGCAATGCCTCCACCAGGCGCAATGGCACCGCCTCCACCAGGGATGTATGCACCCAATCCTAACCAGCCTCCGATGATGCAGGGTGGCCCACTACCGCCACCAGGATATGCGCCTATGCAGCAGCCAGGGTACCCAGGAGGAGCACCACCCATGCGACCACCAGGAAATTATGCGCCCTATGGAGCACCTCCGCCACCAGGCTATCAGGGATATCCAGGACAGTAGTAGGACATATAAAATAAGCCGAGGACGGATCGTGGCCCGCTGAAGAGTCTTGAGAACAATAAAGCATAATACAGCAATAATATTTGCATTGTACCTTGATGGGGCGTTTTCGTTGGGTACATAATATTGTCGCGTCGCGCGGAATAAAAAAGATCCTTGAACAATTCATATGTTCGGGGCTAGGGTTCGGGCTTAACGCTCATGGGCGCAACGTAGGGCTAACTGTAGAAAAGAGATAAGAGGTGGCATCCCAGAATGGTCTGTCTTGTTCATTTACTTCATTTGCAAACTTCATTCAATTCGAATCACTTTTTACCTGTCATGCTCAAGAACTCAACTTGGAGTAGGATTTTGCTTGGTAGACTATTCGTGTGCTTCGTGCTTCGCCTGTGTTTGTTTATCTGATCTTTCTTTCCCCTATACGCACACACCAAATCAAACCGTCTTTTAGAACTCGAGGATACCAACTTGGCCGAATTCGGTAGCCAACTCGAGAAGGACCGCCGTAAGGAAGAAGGCGCTCTGGAAGAGGCTTGGGGGCCAGATACAGGTGTTGGATCAGAGACAGGTCTGTGGACCTGGCGGATTGAGCAGTTCCAGGTCGTGGCAGTGCCCAAGAAGGACTATGGCCGGTTTTACACCGGCGACAGCTATATTGTTTTGAATGTAAGTAGACCGAGAGTAGTTGGCCATCGTCTGCAGATCTTTCTTCCCCATGAGAATAACAATCCACTTTGATCGTGAACAGACGTACGCAAAGGAGGACTCGGATGCACTCCTGTACGATATACATTTCTGGCTGGGCGAAAAAACCAGCCAAGACGAGGCTGGTACTGCCGCCTACAAGACTGTCGAGCTGGACGATTGTAAGTGCAGGACCTGAAGCAAGATGGGGAATTCAGGATCTTTTATTCTTTAATGTGAAGCGCGTTTTTTTTTTTTAACCCAGGTAATCTTACTCACCCCCCACTGAAAAAAAAAAAAAAAAAAAAAAAAGACCTAGACGGAAAACCCATCCAACACCGTGAGGTCGACGGCCACGAGTCCAGGTTATTTCTGTCCTATTTCGCAACCTTTTCAACCCACGCCGGCGCAGTCGCCTCTGGGTTCCATCACTGGACCGAACCTGAGTACATTTCTCGCCTGCTGATGGTCAAGTCTGCACCGAACAAGGGTGGCCACAAGTCCTCGGTCGTGGTTCGCGAAGTCCCCGCGTCGATGATGAACAGTGGGGATGTCTTTATTTTGGATACGGGCAAGATCCTGTACCAGTGGAACGGAAAGGAGAGTTCGGGAGTCGAAAGGGTCAAGGGCGCAGAGTATGTACATGGGATTAGGGCTGATCGCGCCGGTGCAATTGACGTCGAGACCTTTGGTAAGTTGCGGTAGAAATATGAAAAGTCTCTATTATTCTTTGTATGATGGTATTGACCCCTACTGCAATGTCCATTAATGTATGTAGATGAGGGCGACCGAGATCAGAGGATCTTTTGGACGGCGCTTGGAGGTGAGGCCGAGGTGAAGCCTGCAGAGGCCGTTTCTGAAGAGCCTGATTATGTCAAGAAACTGTTCCGGTAAGGATTCGTTTTTCTTCTAGGTCATCACGAGAGAACAAACCGCATAACCATCATTACCTTGCCTTTTTTTTCCCCACTACTACACTCTCCATCTAGATTGAGTAACGCCAGCGGAAAACTCGAGTTCACGCTAGAGGGATCAGGTCCTGAAGTGTCGCAGGAGCTCTTGGACACGAACGATGTCTTCATTCTGGACGTCCACCACGAGATCTTTGTCTGGGTTGGCGCGGGTGCGAATGCGGAAGAGCATCGAAATGGACTGCATTATGCACAGTCATATCTGAAGCGCGAAGGACTTGCGAGCCAGACGCCGATCTCGAAGGTGATGGAGGAAGGGGACCACACCATGTTTGATAACGCCTTGAACCGATTCTAGTGGCCAAGTGTACCTGAATTTTGCCCTGAATTCCATAGATGTTAAAACTGCTGTCTCAATTAAAATAAGGTTTGTTACGACGACAGTGTGCCGGGTCTTTGGCACGCGGGCGCGGGGGAGATGTTGCCCGAGAACCCCCCCTTCGCTCCATCACTTCCATTTCTTTCATTCACTTCAACATCTCTGCAGCATGTCGACACCTTCCCCCATCACCGAGTTCTTTTCCTCCTCCGACCAAAAATTCGCCGTCGTCGGTGCATCCTCCAACCGCACCAAGTTCGGCAACAAAGTCCTGCGTTGGTAACCCCCCCCCCAAATCCGATCAAAAGCTCCATCTTTTTATACGCTTCCTATGCCCGTAAAAACCCTGAATATCTAAACCTGACCGACCCATCTTCAATGTCCACCACCCAGGTACACCGACCATGGCTATACAGCAGTGCCTGTGAACCCAAAGGAAAAGACAATCGAGTCGCTGGCCTGTGTCCCGAACCTGTCCTCGTTGCCTGGCTCACCTTCTGAGTACCATGTCTCGATCATCACCCCTCCTGCGGTCACCAAGTCCGTTCTTGAAGAGGCACACAAGAACGGAATCCAGCGTGTCTGGTTGCAGCCCGATGTCGATTCTCCGGAAGCATTGGCTTATGCAAAGGAAGTCGGCATCCATGTCATTGCTGGAGGACCCTGTGTCCTCGTTCACGGCATTACCAGCGAGCAAGCCAAGTTGTAATGGCATATAGATCGAGCAAATGCCATATAGTATAGATAATACAGCTGCGTTTATTTTAACAGTGATAACTCTCTAGGACGCCAAAAAAAAAAAAAAAAAGAACAGAAAAGAAAAGAAAAAAGGTCCTAAGCGACAGGAACATCGATCTCACAGCTGACAATCTTGAACAGTTTTGTCAAGACACCTTCATTGTCGCGCAGGCCAGAATGCATGTACTCGTTTGTGATCCAGAGCTGGATTCCCTTGATGCCCTCCGCAGCCTTCTCGGAGTATTCGCGGGCGACGTACATGTCGTCATAGTAGACAGCAGCTGCAACTGGGACCTTGTTCCTGGCCAAGACTTCGGGGTCGTAGAGCTTTGGCCATTTATCATAATTCGCCAAAATCTCGGCGCATTCCTTCAGAGGGCTGAGTGATGCGTAGTCATCCAACATCCAGTCGTACATGTGCTCTCCTACGAAGTAGAAAAAGAAAAAGAGGAAAAAGAGGAAAAAAAGAAAAAAGAAAAAAGAAAAAAGAAAAAAGAAAAAAGAAAAAGGGTAGATGGGTTATTACATTAGTACGACTTTGCACGGTCAAAAGAGAACAGATGAAGAAAATAAAGCATCGCTTTAGCTCACCTGTAAAGTACACGATCTTGTTGTCGTCGTCCTCGAATGCATCGTACTCCTTGGCAGAGTAAACGAACGCGCTCCTGAACTCTCCATTCAGCAGCTTAGACGCCGTCCACTTGGAAGCCACGCCAGGTCCGTCACAATAGATGGACTCGTGCAAGACCGCATAGATCGGCGGGATTTGCTCCTGCGAGGCCATTTCGTTCAAGAACAAGCTCGACAGCTCTTCCTTGCCATCCCTCAAGGTCACAAAGGCCTGAAGGCAGAGTGTGTGCACATGGTCCATTCCACCCGAGAGTCCAAAGCTCATGCCCAGTTGTTGGAACTTGCGAGGTGTGAGGATACCGCCGGTCGGGAGTGTGACCTTGTTGAGGGCAAGGTACTTCATGATCTTCTTGACACGTTTGATGTCCATGGGGAATCGCTTATAGTACCGCTCCGTATGTGCCATGACGCTCTTGTACGATTTGCGGTAAACGTCTTCAAGAGAGTCGAATACTGGCGGGATGCCTCCGGTGATGTATGCCGCTGTGATTGACTCTGGGCTAGAGTTTGTAAGAATAAAGCGCTAATTGCGGTCAGAGAACTTTTTTTTTTTTTTCGTTGGTGAAGAACATAATCATGAGATGGCGCCTGCTGTTTCCAAAAAAAAAAAAAAAAAGAGTGCTTACAACATGGAAAGATATGTCGTGATGCAGAATCCGCCATAGCTCTGACCCAACAGACTCCACTTCTTGTCCGCGTATTTGGCTAGTTTGCAACAAAAAAAAATAATAATAACAATCTCCATTAGATCCCAAGTTCTCAACCATAAAAAAAAAATTCTCACGCATTCCTGCGAAGGTTTCCATTTTTATCCATCCCATGGTATAGGATGGTTCGACAGAATGTTCGTGTTTTTTTCGTTACCAAGAAGAGTCTCTCGAATCAATTCAGAGTCACGGACGATCGAGTCCGCCCGAAAGTGCATGAAGTACTCGGCCTGCTCCTGAGGGGTTTTGAACTGGGACAGCGCCTGGACCGTCATGGCGGTTGAGAGACCTGTTCCGCGCTGATCCAACAACAAGACGTTATATTTTTTCGCCGCTGTCTTGACCCAACCCCTAAGGAGAGAATAAATCCAAAAATCCGTCCAGCACGCAATGGAGGTTAGAAAGCGCGGATAAACTAATGATAGATGGCAATTGAGGTCTGGTCCACCTTGCTTTCATTTTACGTGTTATAAGCGGGCCCTTGGAATCCTGGACCGCCCTGGTAGAAGATGAGCCAGGGCATCTTGTCGGACTCGGCCTGTTTCTCCACTGCGACAACCTTGCGTGGGACATCAAGCATCAAACGACGGGTCAGGATACTTGTTATATCACTTGTTGTTGCTTGTTTCCACATGTTGCCAAAGGCGTTCTTGGTACACTGAGTAACTGAGCATTGGGAAAATAACACGTAGACAAACCTTTCGTGCAAAGACAACGATGGTCTCCTTGCTGGAGGGATTGGCGTGATCTAATGGCAGATCGAAATAGTAGTCCTGGGACTTGAGGCCATTGGAGACAAAGCTCTCGATCGGGCCAGGACGGAGGTATGAGTTCTTGGTGGTGCTCATGGTGATATTGAGGAAAGGCGCGGTTGAGAGCAAGGAGGAGGAGGAGGAGGAAGGGGAGGAGGGTGGAAGGGATGGGGACAGGAGTAGGCGAGTGGAGTGGTGGGTGTGGATGCGGATGCGGATGGGAAGGGCGGGGCGAGGGAGTAGTCGAGGAAGGAGGAGAAGAGTGTGAGAAGAAGAGGAGGGGAGGCGTGGCGGCATTTTTGAGTGAGGATATGAGGATGTGATGGATAGAAGGCCCACCAAAAAAAAAAAAAAAAAGGGCTTGCACTGAGTCCTGCGATGCGATTGGCCCGGCGTGACCCATACCAGTCTGGCGCAGAAATGTGCAGCCTGCCATTGGGCTGGCAGGCCCAGGAAATCCATTGGGGGAGACTGCTGTCCATAGTCTGCGACTAGTCCCTGTGCCTGCATGCGACTAAAGGGCGTCAGTCTGCCCTGCTTGAATAGCACGCATGTGCACAGATGGACTACAAATAGACTACACCATGGGAAGCGTCGTCGTATCGGATACACCGACATCACATTCCGTGTGCTCTGTGCGATGTTGGCGCGTGTTTGTAAGAGAGGATGATGTCATGTTGACCTGTGCACCATCCGACGCATCCGCCCGGTGCCGCCTGTAATAAAACGCCTTCGTTCTTCCTTTTCCCTCTTTCTTTCTTTCTTTCTTTCTTTCTTCGCCTTCGTCATATCCATATCCCCTCTTCCTCTCCCTCTAATCCCTCCTCCTTCCACACCCATCCCTCTCCTAGCCAGCAATGGTCCAACTCACTCCCCCCTCCCAAAAGACCGTCATCATCTCCATATCCGCGGTCCTCGGCATTGCCACCGTCGCCTCGCTCTACCTCTACCTCCGCGACAGCAAACAGCGTCCCGCCTCCAATACCAAATTCCGCTCCCTCCAACGTAGTCTCTACTCCCAGCTCCTCAAGGCCCAAGACTCCCTCGATGACATCATCGAGTCCGACCTCCGTCGCATCCAAGTTCGTACCAAGACCCTGCGCACCCACAGACTCTACCCCGGCGACGAAAGCGTCCAGCTCCCCTCGCTGGGTCTAATTAATGAGCAGGACAAGAGCGACCTCGGTGCAGAGATCGAAGAGACGAAAGAAGAGCTGATTCACGAACGTACCCAAGGCTTTGAGGACCATGCCAAGGTCCGCCAGGGCTACAAAGAGCTGGATCTTCTTGTCAAGGCCCTCCACAAGCAGCTTCTGCGACTGTTGGAACGGGTTGAGAAAGTCAGCCTGAGCGAGCTGGCCGAGATCGGGGACGAGACCGGTGGCATTTCCCAGGAAAACGAGTCCGAGATCCAGGCCATTGAAAAGATCCGCCGCCGTAGGAGATCCGTCTTGGCTAAGATTCAAAAGTTCATTGCTCAATTGGACGCCATCCGCAACAGCTACAAGGAGAGGCTGCAGCAAATCAAGGAATTCGAGAAGATGGAGCGCATCGGTCTGGAGCCCAGTGACGACGTCGAGCCCACGGTCGAGAGCGAAATGATGAAGGAAGGCATCACCTTTGCGGACATTACGGCCCTGAACATTGAAGAGCCCGAGATCCTAGCGCCGACCGAGGATTTGGAAAGAATGAAACAAGGCATCAGCTTTGCCGCAGTCGTTGCCGAGAACCTGCCCGAGGAGAAGGAAGACACTGCAGAACAAAAGTCAAAGCAGGGTGTCAGCTTTGCAGACAAGGTCGAGACCATTGAACCGTCGAACAAGATCGAAACCATTGAGCGGTCGAACAAGGCCGAGACCATTGAACGGTCGAAAAAGGTCGAGACTATTGAAAGGTCAAACAAGGTCAAGACCATTGAACGGTCAGACAAGGTCGAAACCATTGAACCGTCGGACAAGGACCTTGAGGTGTTGGCGCCGACCGAGGATCTCGAAAAGATGAAGCACGGTATCAGCTTTGCGGACGTTGTCGCCGAAAACATCGAGGAACCAGTCAAGGAAACAGAAGAACAGGAGATTCTTGCCCCAACCGAGGATCTGGAAAAGATGAAGCAGGGCATCAGCTTTGCGGATGTTGTCGCCGAGAACATTGAGGAGCCGACCACGGAAGACGGAGAGGTTCTTGCCCCGACTGAAGATTTGGAAAAGATGAAGCAGGGCATCAGCTTTGCGGATATGGCCAAGCACAACCTTGACGACTCATCCGATAAGGAAGCCGAAGTGCTCGCCCCAACAGAGGACCTCGAAAAGATGAAGCAGGGTGTCTCGTTTGCCGATGTCGTCGCTGAGGATTAATTAATTTGTACATACATAATCGCAGGAATTCCATTACCGCATGGTCCTCACTCCCATTCAAAACGATTCTGACGATTCGTTGACTGTATTTAGTTTTTTCTTTTTTCATTTTAATGCAGCGAATAAAATATCAGCATAGATAACACCCAATCCAAAGTTTTATTCGATAGATTGATGGAGGTCATTGTGAATTAGCGTGTGTAACGTGCGGGCTTGTAGATGTTGTTCCGCCTAGGTCGGTCTGTCGTTGATTCTTCCCTTCTTACGGGTGAAGCGGCCCTGGAGCCCGTCTTTCCTTTTTTGTGATCGCTATTGGTATCGCTTCTAAAGGCCTCCTTCTCCTTCTCCCAGAACCGATCGACCTCCTTTCCATAGAACACAAATAACTCCTCTCCAGCCTTAACATCCCGGTTGGTCTGACAAATGACCTGGTTTACCACGCTGCCCGTGATAAATGTGATGTTGCCACTGGGGTCCTCATTCATAAAGTGGAATGGGCAATAGAGTCTTCCGTTGGGGTCACTATAGGGCGTCCCATTCTCGTCCGTGGCATCCAGGACCGTACGACGGTACATGATCGAGTAATGAGAGGCGACGCCAACGCCATCCTTGAGTGAATCAAACTCATTCTCCGTCATCGGCACGCCGAAATAGAATCCAAGCGGTGTACTGGCCGGAATATCGATCTTCGCAAAGAGTCCATTTCCTGAGTTAGGGATCGTTGACTCATCCACACGGACGACGTGCGAAAGACTCGTCGGTACATTCGTCAGATCTAGATCCTCCAGGCGGTACTCATCCACTCTGTGAACGTCCGGCTGTGGGGTGGCAGCCTTGGTTGTTTTTGCTGTTGCTACCATTGCTGCTGAGAATAGTGGTGCAGGTGCAGGTGCAAGCGCAGTCACTAATGCCGCCGATGCCGATACTGATTCTAATACTGATGCTGATTCTGGCTCCTGTGGTGTCATTGTCGCAGGCGTTGATGGGAGAGATGACGCCGCGCTACTCGTCGACTTTAGTTCCAATTGTTCGAATCTCTCCGCTACCTTGGAGTCCTGTTCAGAAGCGCCCACCTGGTCCTGATCCAGATCACGGTCTGCACCTGATACTGCCTCCGAGTCTAGCTCGGCCTTGGCCTTCTTAGTGCTCCGTTCAACTTTGTCCAGTTCGGTATCAACGGGTTCGGGGCTCCGCTTCTTTGATTCTGTTGGGTATTCACCATTGGCTTTGACGCTGTCTGCTTCGAGCGGTGTTGCTCCTGAGAGTGTGCTGATGCTGTCAGTATCTGTTGAGGAGGAAACACCGTTGAGGGCTATCGTTGTTGCTAATGCGGAAGAGATATCGTTGAGGGCCGTCGTTTCTGCTGTCGTGGACTGATCTCCTGGTACGTTTGATGACTCCTGTTCCAGGGCCGTGCGGGATTGCTGCTCTAGAATGTGGATAGGAACTGCACCTTCCTTTGGTACACCAAAGCACAATGGCCAATCGTGTTTGATGAGCTTTTCCATCCAACCGTCGTACTCCCTGACGGCGGTGTCGAAATCCCCGGGGGCGTAAGCGAGTCGAAAGTGTGTGCTCCTGCTTCCTTCGGGCTTAAAAGGAACAAAGTACTTGTCTCCATTGTTGGTCAAACAAGCTGATGCAGAGTTCATTGGGGTCTATGTAAATCGACAAAATAAATTTGAGCTATTTAGCAATTTACAGGCAAAACCCCCCCCCCTCCCCCCTCCTCCCATTAAAGACTTTGCCTGCCCTTTTCCCTCATTTCCTCATACCTTGCCAGTGAACACGCGTGGCAATCCCCTCTCTGCACTGAACTTGCGGTCCAATGCGACGGCAGCATTGATCAGCTCTTGTCGTGCAGCAGTATGGTTTGGCATGGACCTCAGGGCAAGGAACATCATGTAGGGCTGGGTGTGCCACCGAGGTTTGACATTCGACCGTTGGGGAGCGTTGCGTCGCGTGTAGGTGTTGTTGGAGATGGCAGCTGTAGTCGTAGCAGTTGTCGTACGTTGTCCAATGGTTACACTGGAGTGAAAAGGAGCACTGGATGCCTTATTCGTATCATTCGTACCATTCGTATCAATGGTATCATTGGTATCAATCATATTAGTTGAGATGGCTGTATTAGATGTAGTGGTCGTTGTAGAAATAATAGTGGTTGAGGCTGAGGTAGTCGCTGTTGTCGTTGCAGTGGCGAGTGCACTCGAGCGACGTGTTCTGGGTGATGCTGCAGGATGGATTGCAACCACAGAGGATAATTGTGAAGAAGCGGAGCGAGGAGTGTTCAGTGTCATGAGGCAGAAGGCAATAGGGCCAGAGTGATGGAAGGAGGTGGAGTTGAAGGAAGAAAAAGAAAAAAGAAAAAAAAAAGAGGCGTGTTGTGCTGAAGTCGAGTGTGACCGCTTTATTTTGTATAAATACTCGCGTCTCAGTGGTGTGCCTGGCGGTCTCTTTTCTCTCCGCAAAACTCGCCACCATCACCATTACCAGCACTATTACCAGCACCATCGCCATTAGTGCCATTGCCATTCTTCTTTCCTTTCTTCTTCTTCCTCCACTGCTTGTATCATACTCCTGTTCAACATCTTGTGGATGCATACACAACCTCTCACGTCTCTTTTCCCATTTTATTTTTGTTATTGTTATTATTATCATTATTCTTTTAAGCAGCTCCTTCTAATGTCCACCCAGGAAAAATCGGTCCTCGCGAGCAGAGCCTCATATGTTTGCCGTGTCGCTGGCTGTGGCGAGACCTTCACAGTCCTGTTTGACTGGACAAGGCACGTCCGCAGACATGCCTCCATGAGGTAGGAACAACCATCCTTCGTTTATGTTCTTGTCTTTGTCTTTGTCTTTGTCTTTGTCTTTGTCTTTGTCTTTGTCTTTGTCTTTGTCTTTGTCTTTGTTTTTATCTTTGTCTTTGTCTTTGCTGTTGTTCTTGTCGTTGCCTTTATTATTGTCTGTCTCTTTCTATTCAACCCTCATGGACTTCACATATGTATCTTACCACAGATCGGTGGTGACAATACACTCGACACTCAGACACAGATATTAACATTCTCTGCCCTCTCCTGCCTACAGACTCTCGAACCCTGTAGCCCCGGAAACGCAACAGATCGTCGCACAAGCACAGGCACAAGCACTCGCCCAAATACAGTCAAGGTCCGCCACACCCTCGCCGTTAACGCCTGCCAGTACCGCCTCCTCAAAATCACCGCCTGCAACCCATCCCATGTTCATAGCCATGCCAGCAGCAGCGGATCAGACTGCACACACACCTGCAATACAGGCTATGTTATCAGTATCGGATATCTCAGGAACAGCCTCGATCTCTCAGCCCAGTTCACACCTTCTCACACCTCCATCATCCGTACTGCCCACAACTACCACACCCAAGACCACACAGACTACAAGGGCAGCAAAGACGGCCATGAAGAAGGAACTCAAACGGAACAAAACAAAACCGCCGTCAACAGAACCATCGCCTGTAACGGAATCAGCACCCCATATCCCAACTACCTTGCCTGCCATTGGGGTTCCCGAGCAGATACCTGACTACTACGCATCTCTGAAAACCCTGAACGGTGCTCAACCCACTATCATCAAACCCAACGTCGCTACTCCGGACAGTACATCGGTAGAGAATCCTACCAAGATAAAGGCCACCGCATCGAAATCAAAACCAAAAAAAGCATCAAGAAAGCCGGCAGCAACAGCATTTTCAAGAACATCTACGCCGATTTCATCTTCCTCAGCACACTCTGGTCCCTCAACTCCAACGCCCTCCCCTCTCCAGCATTCTCAGGGTCAAAAGAGGAAGTATAGGACTGATTCGGATATTGAGGAGCTCACAGACACCGACATGGACATGGATATGGACATGGATATACGCACAGACATGGAGATCGAGGTAGATATCGAAGGTTTAACGAGCGACGATCAAAAGAACGACGTTTCAAGCAAGCAAGAAAGGCAGGCGGTAATAACCGACGACGACGACGACAACGACGGTGATGATGATGATGATGATGTTAGTAATGATAGCGACGATCGCAAGCCCGTAACGGATCTTGGGGGCGAAGTCGCCCAGATCAACGACCTCCTAGCCCAGATCATATCTCTAGGTCCGTACCTGGAGTGTACTGTCAGAACATGTCGGATGGCCTTTGTTCATGAGAGCGACCTGAAAAATCACGCCCAAATAAGCCATCATCACCGCAAGAGAGGTCCACAATCCGCAGAATCGTCATCGTCGTCTTTACCTTCCAAAGCAGCAACACAGCAGCAGCAGCAGCAGCAGCAGCCCAATCAGAGACGGACAAGGATGATGTCGAAAGAAGAAGAGGATAGATCGGACAGCAACCCTTTCATAAAGACGGAGGAGCTAGAACAAATGATCAAGACCAAGAGCAAGGGTAGGATCTTAACTAAAGCTAAGAACGAGGCACAATCCAAAGATAAGAGCAAAGGCAGGGACAAAAACAAGAGGAATGACAGCGACAACAATAGAGACAAAGGCAAAGGCAAGGGCACGACCAGGAGCAGGATCAGTGCCAAGGACAAGACCAGGAACAAGAACAAAGACAAAGAGGAGGAGGAGGAGCTCGAGGAGGAGGATGACTTTAAGCCCATGTTATTGGGAAAGTTCTTCACGAGATAGACGCGCACGTATACCCTTTACTTCCATCGTAATAAAGCGCGCAGTGCTCTCTTAACAGTAAGACATCTGGTTTATTTTTCGATGATCTATATATCCTGGTTGAAGCATACTGAAATTGGCCCTCCTTATGCCCAGACCTCCTGCTTGGACTCCAGGTCCTCGAACATTGGCTTCATTGGAACCCTGTGCTCTGATCTTGCCTCCCGAAGTCGGATGTAGTCCCTCAGCATCTCCTCGACACCTCCCGGGTATTTGGTCTTGAGGTGCTCTGGAGCTGCAACAGGCCAGACCGGTGGAATCTTGAACCGCTTGGCGTTATTGCCAGTCCATTCGTCCTCTTCGTCCGTTCCAGAAGCAACGTTCCTGATCCGTCCATCAAGGTACGGGCTGATCCTGCCCCGGTTCTCAATGTAGTCCATCAGGACGCTATCTAGTAGCCCCAGCTTGATCTCCCTTCGCCCTTCTTTGCGCTCCAAAATATTATCGCCTCCTGTCAAGAGAAAATCCAGGGTGACCACCCAGTACAACTTTCTCTTCTTAATCTCACGCCACTCCTTGTCATATCCCTGCACCTCGGCCTTGATCAAATGTGGCTCCTCCAGAGGACGCGATGAATCAAACATGTATCGCAATCCGCTGACCTGGATGTTGGATGTGACCTGCTTCTGGCTCTTCTTGTACCTCCCCGCAGAGACTGCCTCCAGCATGCTTAGGATTTCCTCGCCCGTCATCTGTGTCTGCACTAGACCATTGCCGAAGGGAGAGGTCGTCATGATCATTTCAATCGTCACGTTTCCAGCAGGCAGACCCGATCGGATACCTCCACTGTTGATAAACGCCAGATCTGTCCAGGGGCGAACGCTCCCCTTGTCTTCTGCATCCTCTTCGATGGCTGCAGTGGCATAGATGGGCGTTCGTGCATGTTCCAGCATCGCGTCTGCCACCAAGTTGCCCATCGTGCACTCGCGTTGCTTGCAGCTGTTCTGATCAAAAGCATCTGTGGCTACTCCAAGGACGGTCTGACCCCATTCCTCAAATTCTTTGCGCCAGCCATCGATTCGATCCAGGAGACGATCATCTGCAGGAATGGAGTTCTCAACCAGAATAGGAGCACCTTCCCAGCTGACGATCGTGCCCTCTGGGTTGAAGACCACGTCCAGATGGCCAATATATCTGCCCCAGCAAAATGCCTTTGCGAACGAAGCAATTTAGAAATAATGAATAAAAAATTGAAGTTGAAAAATATTAGCATGTGTGAATATATGAACGAGCATCGCAGCAAAAAAGTGTTGACGCGCATAGGCTATACCTGGACAATGAGAGTGTTTTCGCCCTTTAAGTTTTTGATCACGGTTGGATAGGGTCCCTCATAAAGCGGGTTCGCGGGATCTCCGAGATACGAGTGACTATGACCTCCGACGATGAGATCGATGCCGTGCGTGTTGGCAGCCAATTCCATATCGGGTCCATATCCATTGTGCGACAGTCCGAAAATGCGCTTGATTCCCTTGGCCTCCAGCTCGTCGACGTACTTTTGGACCGCAGGGATCGGGTCCGTGAACGCGATGTTAGGTCCAGCATTAGAGATATCGCCTGTGGTCTATTGCATTACGAAGATGAAAAAACCAATGATGAGAATATCGATCAGTAATTTATCCAGCCTTGTCGGGATGGACAGATGCGGTTTTATATGGTTGTTCAAGCATAAAGCAAAAGTACTTACATTGGTAATGTATCCAATGACAGCGATGCCAAGGTCCTCAAAAATATGGTATGGTTTGACCCACTTTTCGAGTTCTGGGTACTTTTCAAGATCCACATTAGCGCACACGATTGGGAACTTGAGCTTTGGCCAGTATCGTCCTAGGTTTTCGGGACCATTATCCCACTCGTGGTTGCCAATAGTTCCGAGATCGTATCCCAGCTCATTCATCACCTCGGCAGTGACATTTCCCTGCGCAATAAAAAAAAAAAGCATCCACGGGATATATGAATATGATCGCTTGTTAGTCTAAGACATACAAACGTCCGCGGCACAGCGGGTCCACTCATGTAGCACTGTGTACCTTATAGTATGTGTAGAAAAGCGTGCCCTGGGAACGTTTTGACAGCATAAAAAAAAAGGGGGATCAGATTAGCAAATAAATGTGGCACGTTTCCAAGACTGAGGTGTAAGCAGTCGACCCAACATGAAATCGAAAAGCGCAAAACCACAGGGATCGTTTTGTGACACAAAAAAAAAACAATCAGCAATTGCATTCTTCAACCAGCCCGGGCCTTACTTGGAACTATTACAGTGGGAAGTTGAACGAAGACATCAAGCCAAGAAAGAGAGTTGCAAAAAGATTAGAAACGAGGCAACTGACCGCAGAACCTTCGTTGGCCCACCGTTTGTTGCTGAGAGCGACACCAAGACAAAAACATGATGTACCTCGTCTCCGCCGTCGAGGAGCAAAGAGTGCTTGTTCGATCCGCGCAGGCGCTCAATGACCGTCTTGTGCCGCGCAGTGCCTCCGTAGCAATGGCCCGTAGCAATGTCCTGGCTCGAGCAGCTGACACCAAAGTCATTGGCGGGATCAACGCGCGAGTGGACGTCGTTCGTGTGGATCACCGTAAGGTTCAACCAGCCGTCTTTAGGGGAGGCATGGTACGACTGAGGTAAGGCAGAGGTGATGGTCGCGGCCAGCGAGAGTGCCATGCACATGAGCGACGACATGCGGAGGCCGGCGCAACTCATTCGTCTACGCCCTTCAGCCTGGGAGAGGAAACGCATCGGTGGGCGGCCCTGTTTGTTTTAGGTTCCTGAGTGAGAGAGGGTAGGAGGGCGGAGTGGAATAGGAAAGGGGGGAGATTCAGAGTGGAGGGTTGGGAATAAAGAATGAAGAATGAGCAGAATGGCCGATGGAAACAGCGAAAAGGTCGAGGAGGCAAGCGCGGTGGTGTTCGCAGTGCTGCAGGGCTGCAGTGCGCGGGATGGAAATGCGCTTGCTGGGGTGCTTCTTGTCACGCGGGTGCCTTCCCGTCGTCCTATGGGGGCGCCTGAAGATGCGGACGGTCAGCGCCCCCTTGATCCTCTCAGAAGGAGCCCGTTTGCTTATCGAAGGTTACCGCGGATGAATTGACGGCCCCCCGCTTCGATGCGCCCCCTCTCCATGGAGAGGCTGTAAAGACGCGTTTTTTTTTTTTTTTTTTTTTTTTTTTTCATTCGTATGGGACACTGATTGGTGGCGTTGATTGTCCAACATGAATTTATTACTGAATCTTTTTATGCGATCGGTGGGGAGCGACCATGCCGTGCATTTTTCTATCTGTCTTTCTCAGACGTGATTTCGATCCGCAAGTGTGCTGCTGCCGGCCATTGTTGCCTGAAAGATACCGGTGATGCTCCTTGATGTTACTGCCTTTGCTTCTGCCTAGCCGCCCTCCTGATCCGTATGAACGAATCCTTTAGGAGCACTATCACGACTGCCTGGAACAGGTATCCATCCCTGACAAGCGGCACTATCAACGTCTGAGACACCCACCATGTTCCATGGAAGATCGTTGTCGACAATACATACATGATAAGCAGGTTCTGGAAGATGACGGATCCGATACTTGTCGCTGTCCTGGTCACACACATGACTCCGAGGATGCATAGCATGATGATGGTCGAAGCCTTTGAGAGCATGAGTACTGCGAGCCAAACAGCGTTGCAAAAGGCATTCAAGCAGTCTTTCAGCCACGGTCCATCCTGCGAGTCGGCTTCAAAGCATAGGGCGCTGTCACATCGCACGATCCCGTACTCCAGTGGAAAATCGACTCGATCTGCCTCGCTCGCATCATCCCCCGTAATTCGATGGCAACATCGGACTTGGTGGCGATGTGAATGGCTATAGTCGTGCATCCAGACCATTTCGTATTGTACGCACGAGTCGTTGTTGTCGTTGTCGGATGTGGTTGGAATGGCTGGCTTGCCCCGCACTTGGTCGAGGGAAGCGGTTCCGTAAAGCAAGATCCATCCTCGGCTCCAGAAGAGCATCAGACATAGCGTGGTTGCGCAGATCCCAGTTAGAAGAGCAACTGTGCTTTTGGATAAGAAGGTGAAAGTAAAAGACCAGGTCTGCAGGGTCATACTCGGTGGATGCATATGGACTGGAGAGAAGTGCAGTTGAGAGTGGAAAAGATGGGATAAAAAGGTTCGATGGTACAGGATGTCGATCGTCGCAGCCGAGGGACAGATATTCGCATCAGATCGAAGGAGTTTGAGGGCGGAAGGAATAGAAAAGTAGGCCCTTCTCTCTTGCATATCGCCACTGAATGAATACACGGTAGCAAAACGCGCGAGGAATTAAGGTTGAGCTGTGCCGTCACGTACAAGGGCACTTTGTACGTCGATTTCCTGGAACAAAGAAGGCCTCGCTCAAAAGCATCTCATCACTTCTTGCACCTTCAAACACCATCCACCGGGATCTGTATCCATACGCGATTCACCCTCAGGTACAGTCCATCAGAAGCACCCACAGAGGGACAGGAGCAGGAATAGGGCACACAGCAGACCCCAGTGTTGCGACTACAGGATGTCAACAGGGCCATCAAAACGATGGTTGATGAGAGCACCTCTTGCGCTTTGGGATCCCACCCAACAGGCCCGTTCACCAAAAGACAAAGGATTTATTCAACACGACCATCCAAAGATCGTATCAGCTTATCCTAACCCGATCGTCCTTATCGTACCTTAGTGTGCCTTCCGTTCACTCAACCAACAATACCCTACACCCTTTTCGATCTTCGTTTTAAAACGTTGCCGGCAACGTTTTGAAACGATCCAGCAGCAGCTTGCCCACCATTTCGTCCATTCTCTCGTTCCTCTGGCGGCTAACGCCCGCAATTCCCAGGAACCTGTTCGGCGTGCGTCATGAAAAATATGATCCGGACACCACCCTACACATTCGATGGAACAAGGAAAAGTACACGATTGATTTTGAAGGCAGGATTCTTGGCCAGGTCAAATTAAAGGAATTGCGCGAAATCTGCAAGGACTTGACGGGCATACCCCTCGGAGGCTTGAGCCTTGTCTTTGGAGGCGCCGGTATGAAGGACGATAATGCACCACTGTCATGCTGGGGCGTCAAGCCTGGATCGAATATTGTCGTGAATGGGATCAAACCAACCGTACGTTAACCAGAGCAAGGTCAAGAAAGGCATGCTACGATACAAAGCTCTTGCTGACTGACACATGGTCTTTTATCCAATAGGAGGAACAAATCAAAGCGATGACAACGAACGGTGATCCAGAGGAATATGCTCTCATCCTTCGAATCTCTGGATCCCTTGCAAAATCCAAAGACTTTGTCTCGGAATACCTTCCCAAGTATGAAGAGGAAGCTGCAGCCTATCTGGCTTCTAAACCGGCGGCGTTCTCGATGCAGGCCATGCCCCCTCCTCGCAAGAAGCTGCACGACCAGCATGGCATGATGTCCGAGATCCTGTTACAGTCCCTCTTGGCACTTGACGGCGTCACATGCAAACCAGACTTTGAAGTTGCGCGCGTCAAGAGGCGGGAGGCCGTGAAGGAGACCCAAAAGCTACTGGATGTCATTGACGCTATCAACGCACGAGTCAAGGAGTGCGATCGAGTAGCACGTCTTTAAAAGAGAACACCAGCGACTCTGTGATCAAAACTATGAAAAGAGAATGAAAGTTACCCTACCTATACTACTGCAATAAATACTAAATGAGTCTTTAGAATCGATCATTGGGTCTCGAACAAACTAGCTCCCTGCTGCAATAAATAGTGGATAGTTCTGCCCGTAGCAAATGCACTAAAGGACGGGCCTTTCAAAGTAACTCGCGTCTTTCCCCAGATCGGGATGTAAAACCTGGTGATAAAACCATCTGATTTTCCAAAAAGAAGCAACCGTGGATTTTTAAAGTCCCAAACACCATAGCAAAGTCGCACTTAATTTGGTGCGATCGGCTTCCCGGGTGAGTAGGGCGCTGCTTAGCCCGATCATTTAGAGGCAATGGTCGACGATCGCTGGAATCGCTCTTTTGGCCGGAGTGGATTGAGGCCAGCGGAGAGAAAGTGTTGAGTTTGAGGTATCGCAAGTGCTGAAGATATCCATGTAACGATATATACCTGCTGCCTCAACGATTGACTGAGGAATGATACAGAAGATGACTTTATGGTTGGCAAGATTCGACTTTGGACAAACTGGTCTACTCTATATACTCTCCATCTTTTTAATGTCCTTCGATCCAGATATCACTGACCTCCCATTCTTTGCAACACCAGGTGCTGAGACTGCCGAAGAGTCTACTACCGAAGACTGATTCTGCGGCAGAGTTTGCTGCCTGGGCTTCTTGATGGTGACAAACATACCGACGCCGGCGTCCTCGATCCCGGGAATATCTTTCACGAAACTCTGACAGAACTTGCAGCGGAAGGCGTCCAATGCAATAGATTCTCGACACCAATTACAGGTCTTTTCCTTTGGTGGCGGGCGAATCTTTTCCTTCCTGATATTGTGTACCGCTATTCGTCGATATCATAAAGGTGAGTTTATGGTCTCGGGAAGTCCATTCAGAATTGCATAGCCTCGTTTTTTTTGTTTTTTTTTTTTTTTCTCTCTCTCTCTCTCTCTCTCTCAAGAAAATTAACCCAACACTGCACCTTTAACGATCCAGAAGAGAAAGAACGCGATCATCACAAAGTTAAGGCACGATTTCAAAAAGTGACCAGTGTTCTCGGTCCTGGAAAAAAAAAAAGTCAGAAATTGCCTTTGGGTCAGTATCATGTCGCCACAAGGCCAGGCGTCTTTTTTTTTTTTTTTCGATAGGATTCAAAAAAAAAAAAAAAAAAAAAAAAAAAAAAGACAGATGAGCAAATGGCCATTGTCCCGCGGTCTTACACTGCACCATCGGCTTGTGCCTCCTGATAGGTCGCATAGATCTTGCCCGGTGTCTGTCCATGCTTCAGGACAATAAACGAATTCTCAAGGTTCGTGCCCGCGGCCCACAACGACAGCGGCGGTGTCAAGATGTCGGCCACGAACGAGTCGATGATATCGCTGAATGCCCCACCAATTACGACACCTATTGTTTGTTTGGTTGGTTTGGTTGATTGAGTGGTCGAGCAAAAGCAGATGGGATATCAGCAGAGTTTTTTTTCCGTCGTTGTCCGATTCTTTCTTCTTCTTCTTCTTCTTCTCCTTCTTCTTCTTTTGTTGCTCTCCTGAAAGGACCTTACCAATTCCAAGGTCGATCACATTTCCTCGGTCGACAAATTGTTTCCACTCGTCCCAAAAGTAAAAAATCGTCTATGCAAAAAACATCCATACATGTTACAAATGCTCTTTGATCAGTTCTTCAAATAAAAAGCAAAGGTTCTCTCTCATCTGAAGAAAAAAAAACCTCCCATCTTCTGGCTCACCTTCTGCGTAACATCCGCGCTATCCCTCACTTTCACAACAACATGTTCGAGCATATCATGATGTGTCGACGGTACCAAAGGTTGGATCATATTCGGCAACAGGCAATGCTCCCCAGGACCATGATCGTGGCCAGTCACTCCGTCGTCCCCTACACGACCACCAGCATGTGTCTGAGAGCTCAATGGCATCTTTTCATCCGTTCCTGCACCTACACCTACGTTTCCAGCGTTTCCTTCATCGTACCGACTTTGCACTCCAGCGGCCGATGGCACGAGTCCGCCGTCTGCTGAGATGACATTCTCGGTATCTTGAGATGATGATGCCAACTGGAGATAGTCATCCCGGGAAGGTCGGCCGTCTGAGGATGTCACTCCCAAAGACGAAGATTGTCCTCCTGCGCGGGGGGTGTTATTGTTGCTGCTTCCAGTGGCGCCGTATCCTAAAAAGCTCATGATCCAATTGATTTGGAGTGAAATGGGTCTTGAAAAAAAAAAAAAAAAAAAAAAAAAAAAGCGGGAACTCGAGGCTGTGGAGGGTCTGTGTGTGTGGATTGATCGGGTGCAAGTGCCTGCAGGGAAATGTCTCGGATCTGTTTCCTTGGGGGCGTGGGAGAATTCAGGGCTCTTTCAGGAGGTGTGCGTGCCTGAATTTTTTTAGGAGAGAGGAATGAGAAAGCGAATAGTTGGTGTGGAAAGAAAAGAGAAATAAAGAAAGAGAGAGAGAGCGCGGACGAGGATGGGTAGAAGAAGACGATACAAGTTCCAGGCTCGCCTTAAAGTCTTGTGGAGAGTGTTTTTTTTGCTGTTGTCTCCGACAAAAACAGCAGAAAAAATCATTTTACTGAGAATCAATCCACTCGAATGCACGTAGCAATGGATTCTGTATCTCGCGACTCCAAAAGAAAAAGCTGAATGTTCCACAGAAGAGGGAATACATAAGCTTTGGATTCAAACCATTCTTTGGACATAATCCTGGTCACTCTTTCATGGTGGATCGAGATCGCTTTTTTTTTTTTTTATTGTTTGGTTCAATATTAGCAAATGTAAAATGCAACATGGGAATACACTGCAGCAAGCAAAGAAACAAGGACGAGACAAACAGACGAAAGAAAGCAGCCAAGAATACATGTTGCAAATTATTAGAGGATGACATATTGAATATTGATACAATATATTACAAACCTCAAACCTCAAGCAAAGATGCAGGGAAAAGACCGTAAAATAAAGCGAAAGCAGCTTAAAACACAAGAAAGAGGAAAAAAAAAAAAAAAAAAAAAAAAAAGCAAAGAGGATAACGGCCGCGATGGTGATATGCAAGCATGCAGAAAAGCAAGGTAAATTGCAAGCAGTAAACAAGAATGAATGAGACGAAAGCATGTACATGAAAAAAGGAAGAAAGGAAGGAAAAAAGAAGCGACTTGTTCATAAAAACCGCAAACCCTTGAAACAAAAAAAAAGGAATGCAGGCCCTCAGTAGGAGGACACAGTCTGCAGCGTCTCTAACGATCCCATCCAACCACGCGGCTTGTCTCGTTGACACGGTCCGCAGACTGTCCTGGATGGAGAGCCGAGTCCAAATAGAATGGTGAGGCCGAGGACGACAGACTAGTATTTGCCGGGGTTACACCACCATAATCAGAGTTCGCCCCATAACTGCCAAAGGCACTGCTGCCGCTCCGGTGGCCGTTGGATGAGGCATGCTGGCTAAATGTGCCGCCGGAAGGGTGACCAAGGCTAGTCATTGAGCCATTGGTCATTTGACCGTATCCGTGAGCCCCCTCACCAATGATACCACCGAAACCGCTTGAGAAGAAGCCGCGGTCGTCCTCAAATCTCGATCCCGTAGCAGCTCCGCCCAATCCTGCACCAACTGCGCTCGACATACCCGTCGACTGGCGACTTTGGCCAAATCGTCCCTGCGAAGATCGACCACCACCAACGCTCAAGTCGCTCTCTGACTGGTTGTTGCTGATAGAGTGCTTCTCCATGGCACTGACAAGAGCATTTTGTCCATACAGATCAATGCCACTACTGTTCAGGTGCGAAGAGTAGTCCAACGGCTTTTGCGAGAAAAACTGCTGCTGTTGCTGTTGATGCTGATGTTGAAAGCCGATGCTGTGCGTCGATCCTGCTGATCCTCTACGATTCAGTAAACTCGAGGACGAAGAATTGTGTGACGAATAACCCTCGTATCCGCTTCCAAAACTGCTCTGATGATAGCCCTGGTGCATCGAATGCTGAAACACTGGAGTGGACGTAGACTGCACCTTTTGGCGGTTTCTCATCTCGTCAAAGACCTCATCACTGTCATCCTCGGTTGAGATCTCATCGCTGTTGACGCTGCCTCCTGCAGAGCCCGGGCCTCCTCCGATATGACCCAGGCCCATGGTGTGATGGCTGGCAGCGCTGTTCTGGCTCGAATGGCGCTGACGCTGCTGGGGATACATCAATCCATGATGAAGCTGGAGGTGAGAAGGGTATGTTTGACCAGAATATCCGTGCTGTTGCTGGGGGTATGATGGATTCAAGGACTGGTGCTGGTGTTGGTGCTGGTGTTGTTGAGCAAGTTGAGGCTGCGGTTGTTGCTGATGCTGGTACGTCATCTGCTGATGATGATGAGAGGTACGCCCACTCCCACTGTTTAAGGACGGTCCATATCCGGGTCCAAAAGTCGCTCCAGAAAGCATCTTATCTTCTAGAAATTGCATGCTACCACGATTCGCGGAGGATCCTGACGACGGTCTTTGGACCGATGTATGCTGTGGCGAGACTTGATGACCCATTATATTTCCAAAGTTTCCAATGCTGGTAGTCGGTCCTTGAACTGGAGAATTACCAGCCGAATAACGATGGCCCGAGGTCGTAGAGCCGGGCGTTTGGAATCCAGGCGCTTTGATGAAACCAGCCTCAGGTGTGTGCGTGGAGCTATGTGGAGACTGAGGGTAGCCAGGCAGATAGTAACCACTTCCATGCGATCCAGCTGTATGCGCGACACCAGAGGATGTGGAGCGCAAGTCGCCAATAGTGCCCAGATAACCGCCAGAGGTTTGGGACTGTCGCTGCACATGCTTGGATGGTGTCCAAGGGTCGGCTGGCAGGGAGGTCACTCGAGGATAGATACTGGATCCACTGGGACTATGACCGATGACGGACGCAGATCCCAAGCCAAACGAAGATCCAGCTGTCGAAGAAGCAGAACTGTGCGTCGAGGGCGATGCCGGGAACGCGCTCAGGCTACGGCTGTGGTCTGACCACCTGGATGAAGACGTATCGATCGATGGGAGACCTGAAGGAGACGACGGCGCGAACAGAGAGCGAATATCTGATGTCGCCAAAGGACCTGCTCCGAGGACTGACGCGTGCCCAGAACTCGGCTCATAAGCGGCTGCTGCGTTGTCGAATAGCGCGTAGTCGGGAGAACCTCGTGCTGGCACTACAATTTAAGTATCAGTTAAAGCTTAGTACAGTGCAAAACCTACAAATACTTTGACCAAATAGCTATCAACACAAGCCCGCTTCACTTACAATCAGCGACAGTCGACGAGGGAATCCTGCTGTGAAAATGTATGAGCGACTCTCCAAAGGAGGTGGATCGCGGCCTCGGAATCAGGGGCTCATCATCATAGACCTCGATTCCATGACTGGTTAGGAACTGCGTCAGAAGATCCTTTGCGCTCTGCAAATAGTCCTCGTTATTCCGAGTATACTCGAAAACGAACACGTGGTCGGTCGGCGCCTTGACCGGCTTCTGATTTTCGTTACTTGAGGATGCTGGCTGATATGCCTCTTCGTCCTTCTTGGCAGCGTCCTGCGATGCCTCAGCCGCCTGTTTAGATTCATTTTTCACTTGCTTCAAGATGGGCTTTGGAATCTTTTCGGCTGCCTGTGCTGAGGAGATTGTGGGAGACGGGGTTGCAGGTTCTTTGGTCGATGTAAACTCCTGAGATTCTGGAATGTGAACACTCTTGACTTCAGGCACAACTAACGTCATATTCCATGCTCGCTTCATTGCGTCCACAACATCCGACTGGAACTCTGGCAAGGCCAAGACTCTGCCAAGGTTTTCTGAATACTTGACAGGATAAACATTCTGCTCGTCCACCATCGATAGCAGCATCGTAATCGCCTGTTGGATAAGGGATTCGGGTCCAGAAATCGTGACGATGTCGCTTCCTGTCTCGCGTACGGGAAATAGAACGGTCGCATTGGTAGCGTCGTGGATCTCCCTCAGGGCGATCGCATGATCCGATAGCAGGGACAGATGTTGTTGTTTGGGTATGACCAGATGATGGCTAACAAAATCCTTATCCTTTGGATTCACGAGCTCCATGACAGCCTGCTTCAAATTGTCAAGGTTGATAGCGTTCTTCGATGGTGTCCGCGCCACGACGTTATCAAGGTTGTCGAAATAGCCTCCCAAAGTCGCGAACTCCTCGGAATTGGAAAACTTCACATACACCCCAAACTTCTTCATGATCCGCTGGATATTCTTGCCACCAACTCCGATGATCCGCTTGTGGTATGCCTCTGGCACAAAGAAGGAAATTTCGGCTGGAAGCTCTTCCTGAAGCAGCGCGAGTGCCTCCATGGCTTTTGCGGAGATGGTAGAACTTAGATCAACGTAAAAGTTGTACTCGTTGCACTGGTCAAACTTGATCTTGGCTCCTGTTGCCTTCATAATACGGTTGATTTTGCCGTTCTTTTTTCCTGAAATGAACTCGCGGTGTTCGTTCGCCAACTCTACTGAGAACTTGAACTCGGATGGAAGAGCCTTGACAATATCAACTTCCGTCAGAAACTGCATCGCCATCCTGGTCTGGGCCTCACTGCCAAACACGAGAAACCCGTTGTTTCGGTATTCCACTTCCGCTCCGGCAGCCTGTGAAACGAGCTTGCAAATGTTGGGAATTGAGGAGTGTGTGTGCGAGACATGGATAGACAAAGCAATATCCCGCATGGTGATAGATCCAGAGTGGAAATGACATGACTAAAGACGAACAAAGAGCAATAATTTAGTCCGCATTAGCTTTTCGATCATACTTTGTGCGCAGCAACTCAGCAAAACGCTATTCAAACAAGGAATATACAGAGAATCATCCTTACCAGTTGCATCACTGTACGGATGGTCCGCTCGACGTTCACACCTGATTCACCATAGACAGAGATGGTAGGATGTGTTCCCCCCAGCGGTGGGAATGCAATAAAGGTGGCGTTGTCAGTCATGATGCTGCGTAACTTCTCACGGTGGTTTTGCAGCATCCAGTCCAGCTTGCGTGTGGCAATATTGACTTGGCGAGTGCATGAAAGGGACGATGCCTGTGCTCGACGATTGGCCCGCGAGAGAGCGTCCTTGGCAGTCGCCACCTGCTTCGCCTCGCCTGTGATGTAAATTTCGTTATACCGGGAGTCGACTGGGATGCCGCTTTTGTTGGCCGTCTGAACAAGCGGCGAAGTTAGATAGATGCTTGTCCTTGTCCTGGCCATCAGCTCCTGTAAGTCCTGACGCTTCCTACCACCGATCATGTTTTGAAACTTGAGCTCGACAGTCAGCTTATCTGAGACGACGCCAGCCTTGAGAGTGTCAATCGCGACCAGCAACAGAAGACGAGCCGCCTCAGCATTCTCCCATGTCCCTGTGACCTGCAACTCGACCATATCTCTCCGGGCGAAACCGGCCACGACTGATCGCCCGAGGATGTGAGAAGGAGTAAGGCTGGATAAAAGCGTAATCGAGGTCCTGGTCTTGGCCGAGATCTCATCGACGGCTGCCTTGAACCGAGGCAGGACTGTAAACGTGGGTGTAGGTGTGGGTGTAGTGGTCGAGGATGCTGATGGGGCTACAACGGATGCCTTTTCGCTTGATGTTGATGAAAGGTCTGCAGAATGGTTCGCTACTTTGTCATCATTGGATATCGGAGAGTACTCTGAAGTGGCGACTGTGAGACCTTGGCTCTGGGTATCTACCTCTATCTTGCGGTCGGATGCGGTGTTGGGTGTTCCTGAAGTCACTGCTGCGGCGGAGCGTGGTATTGTTGATGGTGATGATAAAGATGCCGACGCATCTGTTCGCTCCTGGTCATTCACACGGGTTTCTGCTGTTGATGTTGTTAGCGAAGACTGCTTCTGCGCTTTTGCAGCATCCTCGGTCGTCATAGCTTCATCCTGAACGGTTTCCTGGGGTTCACTCAAGGTGATCAACGCCTTGCTCACAGGGATCGACAGCCTTGGCTATAAAGTGAGTAGAGAGTGATGGGAGTGGAATTAGTACTTGATCCGACACGCTCATGGTCAGTTGAAGACTTGGTGGCAAAATGACAGACTATATACGATATCGGCTGATCAACCACACCAAGCGCAGTGGAGTTGAGCTGGAACAGATCGAGGAGAGTGATTACAGTGTTGGGCAGCAGGGATGTGGTTGGAGTACATGTTTGATATCAGATCAACACCGGGCATATCAAAGTAGCAAGAGGGTGCACTCCACATCGCTCTCCTCCGAAAGACGCTCAAGCAAGGAAGCCCCTGATGCCTGGGATCCAACACGCAAAAGACGCCGTTCCTGGAGCCGAGATTTTTTATGTATTTGCGCAAAGAATGGAAGAATTGCCAGTCATATTCAAATAAACAATCGTGCCCCTGTATAAACAAACCACATGGGGCCAACACCACCAGGAACATACTGCAGATGTGAAAAACATAACGCCAGTAAAGGGACAAGGTGAAAGAACAACAGAAACTGATCGTCAAGTCTCATGTGGAAAACAGGGGACACTTCATTGGGCGTGAGCCTTAGGTTGCGAGGGTGACGACAATCTTTGCCCCAATGAAAAAGGGTGTGGAGGACTGCTGTTGTTAAGAGGCTAGGGTGGTGGTAGGAGTAGGGGTGAAGGAAAGCTACCGCAGCATGGAGACGGATTCACGCTGAAGATGTCCATGCTGTGAGGGATGAAAGTAATGTAAAACCCTGTAGTGCAGTATTTACCTTCAATGGGCTATTGCGCAGAAAAACCCCTCGGGCGAGCATGACTTTTTGGTAGGATCCTGACAGCGTTACATTGTATACTACAGCGGTATGGTGGGTATCGACCGAAGTGTGTTTAGGAGCAACAGCAGTGAGTGAACTAGTGCTGCTGTTGGCACTGCTGGTGGTGGTGCTGTTGGCGCAGACGGATGCGGTACTGTTGTTACTGCTGCTGTTACTGTTGCTGTTGCCTGCGTTACTGACACTGACATGGAGGCTTGCCTGGCACTGATTCGCCCGAGTCTGCTCCTCACAGAGCTGCTGAAATATTCTCGTCGTGGCCTCGTCGACTGTGCCGCCCACCTGTGTCGAGGGGAAACACAGGGAAAGGATGGTGTTGTCGTCCATGACTCTGCTTGGGGCTGACCAGGCGGTATCGGGTCCACGCGCTGGGTGTATTCGGTCTTTGGTTCTCTGGTTCTGTTCCAGGTCGGATGGTTGAATCCCTTGAGTGACGATAGGAGTGTCGATGGTCGAGGGTGATATGGTGAACGATCTGCAGGGGGAGGAGGAGCGTGCTAAGATGGAGGAGGGGGAAGTGTGCGTCAAGCGGTGGAAGTGTGCGTTAAAAGAAATGAAAATGAAAATGAAAATGAAAATGAAAATGAAAATAAAAAAAGAGATGAAGGGCAGAGGGAGGATGGGTGTGGAGAGTGAAAAGAAAAAGAGAGAGAGAGGATGTTCAAAAAAAGAAAGGATGAAAAAATAAATGCAAATGCTGGAGCCGGTCCCCGGTGATGCGCACGCTGCGTGTGATTGCTGTTGAGGATTTGCGCCGAAACAAATGGAGGGATGAAGGGATCGCCGTGAGCACAAGAGGGAACAAGCGGACAGCAGGTAACGCACAGAACTAGCCAGCAGGACGAGAAGAGGAGGAGATCAACAGAGGGACAGAGGGGCAGAAGCAGAGACGAAGAATGGGTTAAATGCAAATGAGCCGGGTCTCATCAGGGTTTGAGCAGACGACATGTAATAACAAAAAAAAAAACTGTAATGGCAGATATGCGTGTTTGTTTGTGTATCGGCGTTGTTTATGTGTTGTGTTGTTGTGTTGTGTTGTGCGATCATGCAGACAGCGAGATACAATGAAAAAAAATACACCAACCTCCACAGCCTCGACAGTGACCTAGAGACAGCGGTGTTCGGCTAGGAAGAGAGGACAGCGAGTGTGCGGTTGCTGTAATGGTTGTGGTTGTTGCTGTTGTCGGCTGTGGCAGCGGAAGGAGGAAAGAAGCGAGGGAACAAAGGACTCAGAGAAGAGGAGAAAGAAGAGACCAGTGGGGAGGGGGGGCGGGGGTGTTGATATTATGTAGTTTTTTTTTTCTCGTCATCGGTTTCTGTACGATGTATTTCGCTGCATCCATCGCATGGTGCATCGGATGAGGTTGATCGACTCCTAACATACAGTCCATGCATCGAGATGCACCTTCGCCAGCAACCATCATCAGACCACCAACCACCAGTATTACAATATAGACACACACCCCCCTGTCTCTCCTCCATCCCGCGCCATCTGATCGATACGTTGTCTCGAGTACAGCTCGTTACGGCACGATCTCCCAATGCATCATGCAGGCACCACTGTTTTTATACTCTACTTCAAACACAAAATGAAGTAAAAGGAGCAGACCTTCTTCAGTCACCACCCCGCACATACTTCACACGCCCTTGCAAGCGTCCCAGGGACTCGATTTGTTGACAACAAGCGCCCAATTTATTTCGTATAATTATCGATTTTGGCGGGAAAAAACTTTTTTTATTTCTTGTCATGAGTGCTGGCTATGGCCCCGATTGTCCAAACAATGGTATCAGCTGAAGTAAACGCCCCCCCGCTCTTCCACAAGAAATGCCGCGCTTTTTTCTGTGCTGGCGCAGTCGCCCGATTTATGGTGACGGAGGGGGACACAGAGAGCACTCGTCTACCACACCCCAGGGGGGTGTTCCTCCCCCTACCCTGGTCAAACATGGCAAATGAAATCGCCGCACCGCTCCGAGATGAGGTCAGCAAGCGTGCTTACGAGTGCAACGTGTGCCTATCCGACGACGCAATGATGCCCCCCCCCATTCATGCCCCGCCCCTGCTGCGTTCAAATCTCAATCAAGTGCGTTTGGTGATTGTTTATTACAAACGGCTATATTCATATATCCATGCAGGTTCGGCGCTATATACTTGACATGTAATGAATGGGGTGTGTGTGTGTGTGTGTGTGTGGGAAAATGGTGGGACATGCAAAAGATATTGGAAGGATGTGTGTGTGTGTGTGTGTATGTGTGTGTATGTCTGTATGAATCTGAAGACGATCTACGTCTTTATCGGAAGATCCCTTGCATGCCGCCCATATTATGCAGTATCATCTCCCGCTTCTTCTTGATATGAAGATCATAATAGCGGTTGGCGCAGTCCAGCTGTATCTGCGGTGCCAGGCGCACGGGCTTGACCTTGGCGCGCAGTCCCGTCGGGTCCAGCTGTCCCGCCTCCGTGAGAACCTTGACGACAACCTTCTCTCGCCTTGGTGCACCAGCCTTGCCCGTCCACAACTTAAGGAGCTCCCTTGTCTTCGTCCTCAGGTTGACAAACTTGTCTGTTGCACGACCTGTCATCGTCATACAGGACTCGATCGCACGGTCGATCGATTCGGGCTCAGAGGCAAGGACGTCGGTGTTCAAGATTGTGCGAGCAGCCTCGAAATGCAGGTATTTGGCTGCCAGTGACAACACATTGCCGTCTCGGGGCGCTTGGATCGACGTATCGGCTCCCTTGGCCACCATCCTGTTCATGACCTCGACCACGTCCTCGGGCGAGATCTTGGGGTTTTTCATTAGCAGGTGCAAGGGTGTGTAACCCTGGACATCCCTGGCATTCACCTCTGCGCCAGCCTCGAGAAGCATTTCAAGTGCTGCAAATAGATGCGCCGAGTCATTCTCGTTCTTAAAGGGTATATAGCGGTCCAGGAGGATATGCAGGCAGTTCTGTTCGGATCGCTTAGCGAGGAGAGAAATATCGGCATCCTGATCCATGAGCTCTTTCAGAATAGGGAGCGAGCTGGGAAGGAAATGTCCGACGCATGTCTGGACGGGCGTAATCTCGCACTCGAGCGAGTATGTTGGCACGATCGCGTATCCATTGATGTCGTGCCCAGAGAGAATATACCACTCCGTCATGTCTGGGTTGGAAACACTGACAGCTTGATGGAGGGTTTGTGGACGAGTAAAGGAACGCACATGACTAGGGCCGGGTGAGCTAGAGCGGGTGCTGTTTGACCGTGTGTATGTGCTGAGAGCGTCGGCGTCAATACTATCAGAGACTGCGTTCACACAGAAAAAAAAAAAAAGTATTGCCAAATCCAGGTTAGGGTCTTGAAATCATTGGGTCGAGGAACCATAAAACACCAAAAAAAAAAAAAAAAAAAATGACTCAGGAAAACTTACCGACAGTGGCCACAGACATACCCATTTCTTCTCCAGGTAACATCAGCATATCCATCGGCTCAACAACAACAAGCATCTGCAAAGTCTCCTCAACAACCTCAAGCGGTGGCCTCGACTCTGCTTCACCCTCCCAGCACATCTTGTAGAGCTGCTCGTAGATCTCGGGTGTGCCAGCAATCGTCTCCTCGCGAAGGCCCTTTACAATGGCTGAAGACAATTGCTCCATGTTCTTGGAGAGCCTAGGACCAGCTTCGGCGCGTGCAATGATCTCATCAAAAGGAATCCGTCCTGAGGACAGTTCCCAGAGCAGGATACCGAGCGAATACACCTCCCAGTCAGGTGAATGATCCTTTTTGCCCTGGAGTTTTTCGGGCGCCATATAGACCAGTAATGAGGATGGAGAAGGCTGGGCCGTCATTTGGCATGGTGCCGCGGTGATGAGGCCTGCTGGGATACCAAATCCTGTGAGGATGGCAACACCCTCATTGTCGATGAGAATGTTTCCAGAGTGCATTGTACAAGGCACGCCTTGTGATGTCAGGAACCGAAGGCCCTGGGCAATGTCAAGAGCTAGTTTGTAGCGCTCAGGCCATTGGATAGAATCAAAGTGGTGATCGAGGAACTGGCGGAGAGATCCATAGTTGGGCTGCTGGAGTAGAAGGGCTGGAATCTGACTTGAGTTCGCAGTGGTGGATATATTTGGGAGATAGCCATACAGCTGGATGATTTGCCGGCATTTACGTAGCCTATGTAGGGCTTGGATCTAGACACCGAGAGGCATGTTCTGTTAGTCACACGATGCCACGCGCCCAAGTTGTACAAGGAAAAGAAGAATCAAAATCGGCCGCAGAGCCGTTGTGCTATGCACCTTTACGATTCGTGCACGATAAACCAAAGAAAGAAAAATAGTACTGTAGAGAATTGAGAGCGACAACCGCATTGGTGCACATGTACTTGGGGCGAAGGAAAAACAACAATCAACAACAACCTGGAACAAAACAAACAAAAAAGAGCACATTCTGCAATGGGTGAACTGTTCCCCAAAAGAAGGTACGAAGGAGGCAGATGGACGGATGAAGAAAAAAAAAAAAAAAAGGCCGTGGCGGTTGGCTAGAAGGTCTAGTACGGTAGCATGGGCGAATGCAGTGTGTTGAACAAGGCAAATGAGCAAAGATGTTTTGATACGGCGGTGTTTGAAGCGACGCAGGTACCCATGTGCTACTCCGTCTGTCGCGTGTGCGCGTAGATGAAGACGACGCATTTTTTTTCTTGCACCAAGCAGACCATTGCTCCAGGGATATGGCAGAGGGGATAAAAGAATCGGATGCTGCAGTATGTGTTATCTTTACCTCATGAAGGACATCCTGTGGGGAACCCCACTTGTCGACCGGAACAACCTGGACCTGGCACTGCTTCCAAGTAGCGACCTGCACTTGCTGGATGCCTCCGATCATATCGGAGTGCTTGGCGTTGTTGGCTGTGATGGGGACGGGCACGCTGCTGACCTGCATCAGCTCCTTCATGAAGACGGGCCGACACGTCTGTTGAAGCCATTGAAGACTTTGGCGGTAGCTATCGAGATCGACTGGTTGGTGATTTTCTTCCGTGAGAACTCCCATGTCGTGCTGATGGGGGCTCGAAGTGGGGGCGGCGGATGTGCCGGAGGATATGCTGCCGCTTCTGATGCTGTTGCTCTTGAAGAGTCCGACGAGCTTGCTGGTGGTGGAGCTGTTTTGTGTGTCGCTGTTTGTGTCGGTGTCTTTGGGGAGGCTTTTGTTGCTCTTGCCGCTCTTGCCGCTCTTGATTGAGCTGGCGGAGGAGATTTCGTCGGTGACTATTGTGGCCTTGGGTATCATCATGGACTGCATGCCGAACATGGCTTGTATGTTGTGTGGGGAGGAGAGCGAGGGAGGATGGAGTTGCTTGAGATGTCTCTGGGGGAGGGAAGAGACTGCGAGAAAGAGAGAGTGAGAGTGAGAGTGAGAATGAGAGTGAGAGTGAGAGAGACTGCGAGAAAGAGAGCGTGAGAGAGAGAGAGAGAGTAAGAGGGAGGAGGAGTGAGAGGAGGAGAGGGAGGACGGGTGAGAGGAGGGGTGGGGGAGGGAGAAAAGAAGAGGGAAGAAGAGGAAAGAAGAGAAAGGGAGAGAGAGAGGAGAAAGGGTGTTCAGGGCCTGTGAGAAAACGATAAAAGAGGGTGGAAAATGAGAGGGATGAAAGAAGATTAAGGCAATGGCGACTCTATTGTGTATTGAATTGGAACTCAACAACTCTTTTTTGTTAAAAACGGACCTCGGGGGTGGTGCTTAGGAATGCGGACAGAGTTGATCGATTAAAAAAAAACAAAATAGAAACCAAAAAATGTGGGTCTGGAAGGCGCAGGAGAGGGGGAGGAATGAGAATCTGGCGGTTAGATTCAAGGGCGGGAGAGATCGCACGCGAGAGGGCTGCGCTGTCGAGGAGAGAGGGGGACCTGAGGTTAGTACGCGACTGAGAGAAGGAGTAAAAGAGGCAAAGAAGGAATGAAGGAGCGGAGGAGGGGGATACCGAAAGGGTGATGGGCGGTAGACTAGTCTAGCCTACAACCACTCGCGCCCTGCTGCTTTACAGTTTTTACAGTTTGGGTTACTGTGTTCATGCTCACCCGCTCTTCCTCTTCCTCTCTTGGTCACACTCTTCTGGCCTCTTTCCTATTGCGATTGGACCTTGAAGTGATCCCTCAATGCATCTTCAATGCATGGATATGTCAGTGGACTTCGCCGCTCCATAGTGCGGCCGTGGAATTAGTCCATGAACTGTGATGTGCATGCGCATGAACATGCACACCGGTGGAAACGTATCCTCGCCCCTGCGTGCATCCATCCATCGCACCATCTGCGATAACCTCCCCCGCTGGTCGTATCTCTCTCTACCTGTCTGTCCCCAAGTAGCTCCTTGTGGAAGGCATGCGGTCTTTTGAATACAATCAGACCGGTCAGCCACATCGTCCCCGTGCTCTCATGGGTCTCTCTCTCTCTCTCCATGTATACAAAACACCACTCGAGTCCCTCTAGACTTTTTTTCCCCATGTATTTCTTGTATTTCTTATTTGTGTCCAATACAACAACCTTTTTGTTCATGGCCAACGAGTCTCCTGTTGTTTATGCTCTATTCATATGGCAGCTCTTTCTTTTCTTGACCTGGCGCCCACTGATATATCTTAGTTGCTACAATCTGGGCTGGACGGCAGTTGCTCTACAACCTTGAGTTGATCGAGTGCAACCAAAAAAGAGACAACAATTAAGACAAAACCCCCAATCTTTCTCGGTCGGTTCATGATCTCACTTTTTTTTTTTTTTTTTTTTTTGGACCTACAGTAACTATCCGACATAACATCGTTCCTTTATCACAGGCAATGACATTCATTTCTGAAGCTTACTTTATCTATATATAATAATACATACTGAACATGGAGGAAACAAAGAGAGCTCACCGCGGAATAGAAAAAAACAACATCTGGAAATGAAAAAACCAACAAGGCGGTGGTACATGTACATGGAAAAAAACACAACACACGGAGCAGTGATTTCAGTTCTATGAGAGCACACATCGAGACCTCCAAATGAACGAGAAGAATATGAATATAGGAAAACCGTGTAGTCTACACTTTGCACTGCCGCCTGGATATTCTCGTCCACGTAGCTTTGTAGCGTGGAAAAATTACCAAAATGCATCCTCCCCTCGCAAGGATCCTTGACTATCCTGTCTATGGAAAGGGCTAACGATAGTCTGGATGTACATCACGGTCCCTGGAGAGTACGTATCGTATGTAAAGGTCTTTTTCATATATTTTTCCTTTTACATTCATTTGGGTACCTATTGCTATTGAGTGTTCCGTGTTCACCAGCAACGCATTGGCAACCATAGTACAGCTCTAGACGTAGGGCAGCTTCTTTAATTTTCCGCGTCGGAACATTTACAGCAGCAAGGTACTAGAGGTACTCATGGAGATAGTCGTATCAAGGCGAAAGGACGTATGAAATAGCCCTTTTGCTCCCCCTCAAGCTCCGTCCTATGGCTGCAAGACAAATCACTGGGGACCCAGTCGACGGAGATTGATGGTACGCGTAGAGATAGTGCAACTCCACCCACCGAGAAATTGTACCTATACAGTGATGTGCACTAGTGCATTGGTGCATTAAGATAACGGTAAGGGGTAGCTTTCAAAAAAAAAATATATATATATGAGGACAAATACGCGCCAGGACCCGGGGCGGGGATACCCTGTGGAAAGGCCCATTGACGTTAAGGCTTTCTAAGTTTCTGGAGCGACTTCCGCAAACACGCCTGACCAGCCATTGTTCAGCTCGCGCTCTTTGTTCGTGTCATGCTTCCGCTCTCAGGCTGCCCAATCATGATGCCCGGTCCTTGCGAGCATCTCGTGAGTGGAGTATGAAAAATCCCGCCACAACGAACTCTGATTGCAGATGATAGGGTATCCAACCTTCCTCCTCTCACACGCCTCTGCTTCTTCAATGGACCGGATTCCTGTTGGGCAGTGGGAGCGAGCAGGGGGGGGGGTATGACATGAAAACTAGGTTGGTTTGCTGTATATCTGTATATTACAGTTTTTTTTTATCGCAAGAGCTAAAGGCCAATGACCTCCATGACAATCATTCAGGCACGAAAGGTTTCGCTATTCATGAACCTATCCGGTATCTGGCGAATATGCTACCCAGACTCTCTCTGGTTCAGCCTTTTTTTTTTGTTTTTTTCCCCTTCATCAAGCCAGCCAACCCAACTTTTGGGAAAGTGAATTTGAATAGTCTACATCCATCCCAACACTCGTGCGAGGAGGCGCAAGGCTAGCCCGAAACTTTATTCTGTTAGTGCTATGGAAACCTGTGTGTGTGTAACAATGTCGTTGCAAGCTTGGACCCCCTCCTTGTCTATCTGTTTATATTTCGCCCATCTCATCTCTTTTCAAAATGGCTTGCAGGTTATAAAAAAAAAAAAACCAGGATCTTCATTTAATTTAGTGCTCAATCGCGTTGGGCTGTTTTTTTTTCTTCCATCTTGACGGCTTCATACTCGTCGTTGTGAACGAAGGAAGAAAGAAAGAAAAAAAAAGAAGAAAAAGGAGAGCCGATGCTTGGATGTTGCGCTAACATTCCTTGACGTGTATGTGAATAGACCGATCGAGATAAGGATCTTTTCTTTTTCTTTTTTTTTTTTTTTTTTTATCTCGCAGGAGAGTGGGACACAAAGTCAGAACTTCGCATTCATTAAATATTGTCCAACGCAGAAAAGGGTAATCAGGTGTTTTCTGTCTCTTTATTGGCTTGCGTCCAGATTGTAAAGTTGTTGTCCAGGAGTCTCTATTGATGCCGTTGTTGTTGTCGTCTGTTTGCTGTTATTGCTGTTATTGCTGTTATTGTTGTTGCTGTTGTTATTGTTGTTCATCTGTTTGATCTCGTGTCCAAGTTCACTGTCCATGAGCAGAGACAAGTGCACAAAAGAAAAAAAAGCCCTTACATGTAGACTGCAAGGCGCGTCCGTGTCCTGGTTTGTGTTGCCGAGATATCTCTTATCTTCCGTCCTACAGAGATCATCAATGAGATGATGGACCAAGCGAGAGTGGGTCGTGTTAGTGAAACTGGGGATGACAGGGTGGCCTCCCCCTATGCGGGTGCGAGACATGAAGGATATGCGATGGTTAAGATCCATGGAATAGATATGGAAATAGACGTCTGTTTGTTATTATTCATCCACAGTATGCGGAGTCAGGCGCATCCTGCATGTTCAACGCATGCTGCACCGTGATTTGTTTCGAGGCATTGTAGACTTTTTTTTGCAATTGCCAGGGGCTTATGGAGGGAAGAGAGGATCTAGACAGGAGTTGTGGGCCTATACTTGGGGCCACTATCCTGCCCCCGATCATGTAAATACAGCGGCAGGGTCATATGGGGCATATCAAGATGGCGTTGCATCAACCGACACTATACCATCTCCACAAAAATGTATATGCATCGTCAAATGGCGTCTACATTTTCCCTTTTATTTTTTCTGGACAGCTCCGCGGTTGAAGTTTCTTTTTTTTTTCTACCATGGTCTCGAGTCTTTGAAAAGTTTGGGTCTGACAGACAGCTCTTCGGGCCTTGTGCGAGGCGGGGTGGAGAGATTGTCCTACTCAAAGATTAACAATCGTGGACGATGCAACCCAAAACCCCATTTATGTTATCTTCTCCACAAACACCAGCAAAGTTGCCCATCAACAAACACAAAACACCGGTTTGCCCCCCTTTTTTTTTTTGTGATCCAACCTTGGATCAACCTTAGATTAAAACCATCGCGCCCGCTCATGGTTTTTACGGTTGGCAGATCTATTCCGCGGAAGGGGAAGTCGAATAATCCTCAGGGCAGGGCAGGGCAGGGCAGGAAGAGCGATTTCTCAAGTGAAAAAAAAAAAAAGTATCTTTTGACTTCTTGCTCATTGCACATACATGCTCCCATAAATTTCACTGCTGTGCTTCATACTTGAGTGCAGCCACTTCCCTTCTTTGCAATCTATTACAATTGATAATACCTGGCCATGAAAATGATAGCATGATTGACTGTGTGTCTTCTTTCCAGAGCCTTTGTGTGTACGTTTCAAGGAGATACGTCCTTTCTTATCGTGCCATAGCAGCACAAAGTTATAATCTGGCAATAATCGCGACGTGTACAGTACAGATGAAATAAGATGCGGGCACTGCCCTGTGCTGCTCTCACCGTGTCCCCACATCCGTATAAGCTACAGCACTCAAAAGTTAAAGCGCACGAGGATCAAAAGCGATGCTAGATCTTGACAAGAACAAGTTGCACAGAAATGGCGGCTTCGCTTCTTTGAGGCAAGAGCAAGCATGCTCATCCTCTCCTTGCAGTAAAATCTTTTTTTTTTTTCATCTTCTTCATTACTGTCCATATATTTACATGCAACAGGATGTGTTGTTCCGAACGACAATATATATCTGTATGTTTTATTGGGAGGACAATGTTTCTGCGACGTTATATAGCGAAGTCCGGTTTGCTCATCCTTGCTACTGCTTCCATTGGTATCATAGATCCATTGTGCACCCTGTTTTTTTACTGTACACGCTCGTACAGGCGTCCATATTAATGCCCAGCCCTATGTCCATTTTGATATCCTAGCCCGAGGTCATCTTAAGCGACGGCAAAACGCTGAGCGGCGCGGTCAAAAAGGCTCGACTTCAGATCCAAGTCCTGCAAGTACGAGTGATTGGGCGCCACGCTCTGCAATTGCCTAGAATGTTGGTAAGTGGATAGTAAAACAATGACAGTATCAGCAACCCTCCAACGTTATACATGGCCCTGACCTCTGCCAAACGAACCGTTCTGATAAAACATACTGGACAAGGGCACTGATATCCTCTGTGGGTTTGCTCATCAAAGTTGACAGAACGATCAGGTTCACAATTGCGTCCGTGTTGGTGGGTTCCTTGGAAAGAGCCTCTTGCAAAATACCATGCGCCTCTGAATATTGTCCCATCTGAATATTACAAGCGGCCTCTCCGACTAGCGACTTGACCGTAGGTGATGTGCTTGAGGTGGCGATCTCCTCGTAAATGTAGTACGCATTCTGGTAACGATCGCCTCCTCCGACACGGAGACCCACCCAGGCCTCCATCAATTGAGCTAACATAGCGTCCTCAGCCCATGATTTGCAAGCCTCCACTTCCTTTTTGGCCAGATCAACGCGGTTCATTTGCAGATAGATTTGAACGACGACCGCCACACTAATATCGATACATACACAAAAAAAAAGAAAAAAAAAAAAAAAGAAGAGATTAGCGATCCATCAGTGACATCCGTTTGCTCCAGTGCAGACCACAACTCCTCGTTACCTTTCAAGATGGTTATTATGGGGCAATAGGACAGTTAATGCCTCTTCGACCAGACCTTCGGATGCCAGGACCTGTCCTACTACGACCTTGACCTCCAGCGCCGTGACTTCAGGCTGAGGATCATCGGGTGAATGAACCTGGAGCAATTCTCTCAAATGTGCTAGGGCTGCATCACGTCCTGCAGAGTCAGCCGACTGAACGGCGTCCAAGTAAACAGCCTGTGCCTTCAGTGCCTGGAGTCCTAGGCCATGGGACTCTGTGATTTCCTGTGCCACACGAGCATAGTCCTTAGTAGCGATCAGTGACCGGAAAAGAAAGAGGTCAAGCTGGTGGGCTGTTGCCTGGTTGGCGGAGGTACGGGTCTTGGACGAGGTGGTATCGGCGACGACTTGGTTGTAGTTACCTGATTGGCGATATTCAAGAAGGATAAAGCGGCAGCGAAGAAGCGTTAGTGTCGCCTCTGGTTACGAGACAAGGCAAGGAACGCTTGTCGTGAGCACAGAGTGGAGTCGCAATCTTGTTCCTGGTCAGTGAACGACTAAGATGGTGCCGTACCCGAGTAAAAAAGATTGCGGATGGCAAAGAGGGTGTTTTCGTCCATGGTGATGTTGATGGATTGTGTGTGATGAAGGAGTTGTAAAGATGTCAAGTTGCGCGATGAAGAGGTCTAGGATGATGTCGCGCTCTCAAGTTGCCAGCACATCCAAATTGCGGCTGGTGGCTTTCGTTCGAGAATCTCTTTCGGTCAAGGGGATTGCTTGCAAGCGTTTATTAACTTTATACTGAAACGGTAGATGACCGGCGGCTAGAATGTGACCTGGGCTCGGCCCTCTTGGCCCACTGCTTCATATCATATGCATGGTCACCGTCTTCATGTGCAGCTTTGATGATATTCAGCATTTCAACGAGTGGAGCCGCCTGCTCCTCATCGCCCCAGCCGTACTGCTGAAGCTGTTCCTTTGAACTCACTGTTTCTGAGACCATAGATGAGGGTGCTAAGGAGAAGATCCTAAGTTCTTTCCGCATGTTACGAACAAGACTCTTGGTCTCTCCATCGACCAAAGCGCCACTACGCTGCATTTCTCTCAGGATCTCGAGACAACCAGGCCCGTCGTGCCATGCATTCCATCGACTCTTGAGAAGCGCCTTATAGGATTCTGTACGCACCGTCCGGATAAACACTGGAAGACCTTGTCTACGGGTGTGTTCCACGAGCGCATGCCCCATAAACGGATGTAGAGATCTTGAGGGTGGGCTGTAGGTGTCCGGATTCGTTTCCTCGCCATTGTTTCCAGAACTGCTGACTTCCAAACTTGACGAGGACGCGGCCAAAATAGCTTGGGCTAGGAGACTGTCCAAGCTGACGCTAGAGGGCCTCACGACATCTGCATTCGAGGGTGATGGTGGTTGAACAAAAGGCTCGATCAGCTCGTCCACAAACTCCTTCACCTTGATGATATCTCGCTGCTTTTCCTCCAGTTCTTTCCTCATCCTGATAGCAACTTTGTTTTCCTCTCTGATCGCATTGAACAAATTGTTCTCCTGGGGCATACTTGGATCTCGTGTCATCCAGTCCTGTGGTCCGACAGTGTTCTCCATGACCTGGAAGCTCGGCGTTTTTGGTTTCCTTTCCAGATAGATCGGCTCCACGCGCTTGGAAAGGTTTTGGAGTTGTCGGCGAAGGACCTGCATGGGGTCGTCATCAGTCGATGCGTCAGAAGACTGCGAGCCCATAGAAGCAGTCGAGCTTGCCGGAAGGGTGCCAAATAGAGGCAGAGACCCTGAGTCCTCTGTTTGATCGCCTTCGACCGCATCGTCCAGCCCTGTCCGATTGAAGTTCGAGAAAAGAGACTGCATCTTCCCGCCTACACTGGTTTCCTGCGGCTCTGGCTTCTTTTGCTCGAAGAGAGAAGAAAAGAGAGCTTTGAATGCATCTCTCTCTGTGCTCTTCATCCTGGGATCCTTCCAACGATCCGTGCTGGGAGAATGCTGGCCGAGACTTGGCTTATGTGAGCGGTCTTCAGAAACTGTTGTGGATGCTGCTGCCCGATGTTCGGACAGGCTCGGAAATAGTTCGGAGGCGCCTGGTATCCTGTCCAGCATATCTTTATCTTTGTCACCACTATCTCCCTCCGTGGCCTTCTTGTCACCCAAGTCGTCCTCGTCAAACAGGAATTTCCAGGAGTCGGAGACGTTTTGGGAGTTGTTGGGTCCTGTTCCGGTAACATCTGCTGATCCTGATGTAGCTGTATCTCCATTCAGTTGTAACTTTTCGAATAATCGCTGAATCTTTCCGGTTTCAATATTCGAATCGACTTCTTCAGACTCTTTCGCGGCCAGTCTAGCAGCCTCCTCCTCCGCCTGTTTTCTCTGCTTTTCCAGAAACCTTGCCCGGATACCGACCTCAACAGAAGGCTTCAACCTAAACTTTTTGACAAAGTCCTCTTTGGTTCTCAATTCTGAATCGGTTGTGTTGGTAGCCGTTGTAGGTACCGGTGTGGGATCCGACTGCTTTTCAGACACAGTGGTATTGGTCAAGTCATCTTCCGATGCACTAGATATTGTATTGTCTGGTCCCGTCTTGTCTCCGTCTTGAAATCCTGTTGTTGATGTAGATAGGTTTCGTATGAGCCGATGGCCGGCAATATACTGCCGGACATGGGGATATTTGGCGGCTATGGCAACAACCAAGAATAAAAAGCGATCAGTTTCTGTGGTGCCCTCGCAATAGCATTTCTGTTCAAGGGCTAAACAAAACCGCACGGAAGAGAGGGTGAAGAAGAAGAAGAACAGGCATATTACCTGTCTGCCGTGAAGTCGTGTAATGAATAGTGATCCGATGCATGGTGGGGGGTCCTGTTGACACAAAGGAGACATCTTTTCGGTCTTGGAAGCTTCGGTTTGTTTATCTGCGAGGAAGTGACTGTTTATGCTTAATAGATCGTCTTGTAATTTCGCCTGCACAGCATCGTTCCAAGGATCCACAATAGGTCGTATTTTACAACCCACGCACAGACCAGGACGCCCCAGTGGACCATACCCTGGATCCGACAAAAGGGGGTAGGAGTACACGGCAACCCAGATACATGTCTACAGGGAGTATGCTTTTCTTTTTTCTTTTTTCTCTTTTCCAATTAACCTGCCTGTTCACCGTTTCTTTTGCATACAACTGGGGAAGAAGGTGTTGATTGAATGCATGATGAGTGCATTAAGTGCCATGCAGGAGTAGGGCCAGCTGCACAAAAGAAAAAAAGGGGGAAAGGGAGTTACCACATGTAATTTCAGGTACAGATGCAAGTGCAGGCACAGGCGCAGATACAGACATGGTATGGTTGATGTCAACGGCGCATCCAATACTCACCCCCGAGGCTGCAGTACCACATCTGTTGTTGCTGATCCAAGCGATCCAGGTGCAAACGGACGCAAGCCCATCTGGCCATTCGTACTCTGCCTACTACACACATGCTCACTCCTTTTCCGCTGCTGCTTCCTCTTCCGGCGGGTCTGTTGCGCGCTGTTGACGTCGTCCATTCTTTATTAAAATTGGACTCCTTTTTTTTGGTGTCACTTTTGCGTTGTCGTCCTCGTCTGTCCTCGTTAAATTGCCCAAATGTGCCTTTTGTCTTTGTCCTCCCTCCCCCCTCTTTGTCTGTTTCTTCTGCCACTACTTCCTTCAAGTCACTCTTCCTCTTCATTGCACTCGTTTATCCCAACGGGCCCTCACCGTATCCCACGAACCCGACGACCTTCTTCCTTGTCGCTCCCCACAAACGCACACCCGCCTGCACATCCATACTCGTGCTGATACCCATATTCGTCTTTGCACCCATACTCGTCTTTGCACCCATACTCGTCTTTGCATCCATACTCGTCTTTGCACCCATACTCGTTCTCACACTCACACTCGTTCTCGCACTCACATCCATACTCGTCCCCACGCGTGCACGGACATATATACCCTCCTTTGATCCTAGCGATCCTGCGAGCATGGCATTGGCAATATCCAGTCCCGTTTGGGTGGAAATCACCGATCCTGAATCCCACAACACTTTCTACGCCAACCTGGTAAAGAGGACTCTGTTTGATCAAGAGTGATTGCGTCTTGGGGACTGGGAGACTGTTGCCCTTTCATGAGACATTTTCCTTCAGGTCAAGACCTTGCCCCTGTTTTGGTGCTGACTGACCTTTCGCTCTATCCAATCATCACACTTCTAAACTCGTTATGCTTTGCTGTCGAACCACGCGACCCTCCCCCGCCATGGCTTATTCTGTCGCCCTACTGGACTTCTACGCGCACCAAAGGCCAGCGGGGAGTGCAACTGGTCCCTTCCGGAGGGAGCCACCATGTAAGGTCTATTCCCAGAGTTGTACGAGGTCCATGAGAGAATCAAGGCCCTTTCGGCTAACATTGGTATTTTCTTTGCGTCCTAACCCCACGATATTCCACGCCGCTCAAAGTCAGCACCAGAGCCCGGCGGGCGAGTGGTGGGAGCTGTTTGATGATATCCATAATCTGCCTTATTACTACAATACAAAGACCGGCCAGACTGAATGGGAGCGACCGCAGGATAGCACCCATATCATCTCCTTAACAGCAATCCAGGCAAGTATCCTTTCATTTTAGCGCGATCCAAAGTCTGTGGCTTCGTGCTTGGCCCCGTCCTTGCACTGCACCGCGCCAGGACGAACGATGGTGTTCTCCGCTTGATCGCCAAAGAACAATCGAAAATGACCGCATAATTTTTTACGTTCCGGATTTGCTTGACAATCGTATTAGAAATCCGTTATTGGCCAGCGCCTTTCCCTTCATCTCTCCACTGGTGCGGCACAGGCACAGCAGAGCCGAGCAGCCGCGAGAAGGAGCGTCGAAAGACTGCAGATCCCGTCTGCACCGGATGCAACGGCCTCCATCGTATTTCTCAGTAACGCTGGCCTTCTCTCCCCAGCCGAAACCCCGACTGAACCGTCTGCATTATGTAACGCCGCAGGACACAGAAATTCACTCAGCATCTCTGAGCAGATCGTTCTTACTCCACCGAAAGACTCCAGTAGCACAATCTCCCTTGGAATATCACGAAACCTGCCCGACCCAGAGTCAGTTTCACGGCCAGAGCTGTCACCGCCATTATCGCCCACCACTGGCTCAGGGCTGAAGGACATTAGTAACTGGAGATCAAAACCCAAACACGCCAATTCGCAACAACAACAACAATCTGGCCCTACACTCTCGACAAACTCAATCGTCTCGACCCTTCAAAAGGCGGCTTCAATGACACTCAGCAGATCTTCGTTTGCGTCAGCACAACAGATCGCCGTTCCATCTCGATCACAGTCAGGGGTGAACTCCCGCCCTAGCATTCCTCTGTCTGCCTCACATCCTCCAACCTCAGGCAGTTCTATGACGCTCAACAGCTGTGCGACCTTTAGTGGCACATCATTTCAACCTGCCCGCAAGAGTTTTCAGATTGCTGAACGAGCCAGGAAATTTGGTATCGGGGCACCGATCGTGAACGATGAAGCAGCCAGGAAGATGTCGCCAATGATAATTGAGCAGCAACAAGAGGCCCTACGCAAAATGTCGACTAGCCCGCCTCAAACCCCTCCGAAATCCTCTGTCAGAGACGGAACGCATATTGTTCAACCCTATCATCCCAGAATAGGCGGTAGCGTTTTCCCACCAGGAACACATCCCGCTCTCCCGGCAGAGTTGCAGTCGTCTATTTCCCAGTTTCGTATCGCAGGATTCGCTGAAAAGTACTTTTCAACACACAAAAAGGGGCTTTTTCGACGTAGAGTCCCCATGGAGAAGATGCTACTCCATCAGAAGAGTCCGCTCAGTCAACCTTTGATGGTTTTCGACAAACGTGGGGTTCAAAAAGACGCCCTTCGGTGCTTCAAAATTGTGCAAAAGTTGATGGGAGAGCGGAAGGGTAATGGATATGCGGGCCCAACAGGGATAGAGTTGGGTGAGACATGTGTCGATCTGTCGATCCAATCGGAGGACGACACCAAGCTGGTTCTAGAGTTGATCAAGAAAGGCCTGGACCATGGCGAACTTCGTGACGAAATATATGTGCAGCTCTGTAAGCAGCTTACAGAGAACCCAAGCAGGTTAGTGGGTCGTTTGTATGAATGCATCTGCATCCACGTAGACATGGTTTGACTGGATTATTTCTAATCGCATTCACATTGCATTTTCTACTTTCACCCTTCGATTATACGAATCTTCGCTGGGCACCAGAGAGGGCAGCATCAAGGGATGGCACCTGTTCACTATCTTGCTGATCACATTTGCGCCTTCGAAAAACTTGCACGAGTATTTGGCCTCGTTCCTTACTCAACACGCAACAACATCTCTCCATCCTATACCAGTAATGGCTCAGCATTGCCTCGACCTGTTGCGTAGGATCAGCAAAAGAGGCTCCAGGGCCAAACAATTAACTTTAATTGAAATTGCGCGAGCTCAAGAGGCGGCGTTCAGACCAAGCGTGTTTGAAGCGACACTTGAGCGGTTGATGGGACGCCAAATGGCATCAGGAGGAGAATGGGCTGCTTGGCGTGTGCCTCGACTCATGGTGTTTCTGAAGGAAAGCGTTATCAGCCTTGGAGGTCACAAGACGGAGGGTATCTTTCGCATTTCCGGTGACCTGGGATCAGTAGCAGAGCTGGTATGTGTCCTAGTTGATTTCAGTGTTTTCAACTTTGGTCGTCCTGTCTCTGTTCGCCCGCATGGCCCGTGCATAAGCACAGCCACCATTGAGCACAGGGCACAAAGACGTATATTCAAAAATCTATGGACTTCTCACAACCTTCTTTTAACTCTCTGCATATGCGTTACACTACAGAGGGCAAGGATAGAGCTCGGTAACTATGATCTTGAAGGAATCACCGATCCTCATGTTCCATGTTCACTGCTGCGGCTTTGGATCCGGGATCTCCCAGAACCCATCATCCCATATGGAATGTACCAGCAGTGCATCCAAGGAGCAGAGGATAAAGATGCAGTGGCCAGAGTAATTTCTGCTTTGCCATTGTGGCACAAGGAAATGATGATCTACTTGGTGTCATTCTTGAAGGTGACTATAGCGTTTGCACATACTCTTTTTTCATGTTTATTTTTTCCTGTATTTGTCTTTATTTATCGTGTGCTGCGTATACCATGTAGACATTTAATGATCCAACAGTCAAAGAGGCGACCAAGATGAGCCTGGCCAATCTAGCAATGGTATTCGCTCCAACGTTGCTGCAGTGCTCAAGCGACGACGCACCCATGCTCATGGGTCGTCTTCAGGCTGAGAGGGTGTTTGTGTCAACGCTGATTTCAGAAGTAGAATTCCCGGAGGAGGATTTACGGATCTTGGGAGAGATAAAGGACGATCGATAGCGAGGCATGGCCTTCGCAAGTTTTGTTGCGGACATCTTACAAAGATAGAGGCATCAAATGCAAACTGAGGCGTCTTTTTTCGTTTCGCTTCAGGCTGCAGCAATAGGAATATAGGGTGTGAGGCTATGATGGAGGTTATTCCGGCAGAACTCACAAAATAGAAGAAAACTTCCCCTTGCCACACACCCATAAAAAATCAGTAAAAGTTTAGACCCACAACCGGGTACTCTTGATTGGTCTTGGTGACTTTGATGACGATGACGGCGGCGGCGGCGGCAAAAAAAGCTTAGCCCAAATACTTCAAGTAGCGCATACAAGGTACCGGGGGATAGCTGTTCGAATATCAGGACACTCAGCTCAACAATTCGAGGGCATGATTCGCGCAAATACCAGGGGCAAGGGCGAAGCACTCAACAAGGGCAAGGGCGAAGCACTCAAACGAGGGCAAAGCTTCTTCGTTCAATTCAATTGTTCAAGTCGGAAGTGGCTTGGCGTAAACAAACCTGCCCTGTATACCTTCCCTGAGCCCTCTTGCTATGGGTGGTCCCTTCTACAAACCCGTTCACTTCCCCATCGCTCTCATCACCATCCTACAGCTCCTCCGCTCTGCTTACACGTCCACCCCGTCCCTCCTCTCCCCACTCTGCTTTACCTTAGTCTCGCCATCACCGCTCTTCCATTCCCGAAACTGCTTCTTCACATTCTCTTCATCTCTTGTCTCGCTACACCTTCTTACCCTCCGCCGAGCCATATAGCCATATTTTTCCTCATGTCCACGCCGCCGCAAAGTCCTTCTGCCAAAAGCTCGGCCAGCGCAACCTCTCCACAAGTCTTCAAGAGGAAGCTCTCGCGGACGGAGCACTCTAAACCGAACGAGTCCTGGTTTTTGATCCTCGTCAATGCCTTTAAGAGCAACTTTGAGCAGACTCTCACCTATCGTGAGTCGGAACTCTATGCATGGATCATGCAGGCATATCCTTACTACCGCCACGACATGCACACGATGCAAACAAGTGTCAAAACAACCTTATCTTCTTATGAATGCTTTCGACAAAACGGACGGAGCACATGGACGTTTATTCCAAGGCGAGCCTTGGTGCATTTGGAAAGCCTTAAATCAGAGGAGGGCCGTGGCGAAAGCGACCATTCTAGTCAAGAGGACGAGAACGAGGATGTTGACGAAGGTGAAGAGACTTTGGATCGGGACATGGGTGAGGGCAGCTCGGGGACTCGATATGCCGAACACAATCTGTACGAGGACCAACACAGCCCGTATGAGCATCGTCAGGATGGATCTGATACAAGGATACGTTATGTTGACAAACATTTGGACCTGATGGACGAGGACTCGCCCACGCTGTCCGTTGAGGAGATCCAGAGATTCAAACAAGAGCATTCAGGAGCGCAGGCGCGGAAACTGAAGCGAAAGGCCTCCGGCGGACACGCAAGTCGACCCAGGACACGATCACCACCCGTGGGTCTGCAGGATGAATGCAGTATGTCTATGGAAGCCTGGTGCAATCTCCTTGTGCAGATGTTTGAGGCATCTCCCAAGCAAAAGACGATCCGTGAAATCTTTGCATGGGTCCATGATAATTATCCCATCTACCGGAATGCTCCAGGGGACGCATGGCAGAAGGACTTAACAGCAGCTCTCGAGTCCAACCCACTCTTCAAGGCCATGGGTCGAGGAAGGTGGCAGATGGTGACCCAAGCTTCCCATCCTGTGATCGTCTTAAATGATGGCAACGCGGTATCAGGAATCGGCACAACAAGCAATCCATCCGTGAAGGCAGAAGACGACGCGACCGATAGTCCATCTGTTACAGAAGATGAGGATTGGAAGGCCATTGGATCAAAGCGTCTACTCAACTTTTCCTTCCGCCGTTATTCAATCGCAACGGACACTTTTCCTAAAAACCATTACAACTCTGGCTCGACTGTTTCCGCTAACGCCATGCACTACCCGACTTCGGGAACTGGCCCCAGTATGGCCATTGCGGCCGCATCCCTCAACCCATCCTTATCAGTGGCGGCCTCGACCAGCAATTTGCTTCCTATTGATCATCGCCCTGCAGTATACACCACCACAGGAAGACGTTTCTCTTCCTATCATCAACCAACGCCCAAGAACTCTCCGCCTCTCTTAGCGACTACCTCAGGATTGTCCATGGTTGATGAATTCGGCACGCAGCTGAAGGGCGCAATATCGGAGGAAACTGACGATGAAGAAGATCCAGCTAGGCGATATATGGCACCACTACAGAATGCCATTAACTCTGCTGTTCTTGCCCTCCAGTCACAGCACTCTCGAGCATCCTCACCAACGTCCATGCCAGTCTCATCGGCTCCTCAAACGAACAGTTCATCTCTTCAAGGCGGCCCTGCCATTGTCATATCTGAAGGAGCTTACCTCGATGATGCCACCTCGAGCAGCGCCCCAGTAGCGTACCTGCCTCTACCACAACAGGAAGAGACCAAGCATCAAAACCTTGCACCAGAAGTAGCAACGGCCTCCATCACCACCCACGACAACTCGGCTTCGAATCCACCTACCGAAAATGGCCCCCGACTGGAGCCCGAGATCGTAATACCCAATGGCGAGGATCTCGCTTCGGACCAAATGGATGCCATTCAGGCCCTAGCACTCTTATGCGGAGGAGGGGTTTAGAGTGCACGTATGATAGGAAATATCATAGCACTCCTTTGCGCTCCATTTTTTTTTCCGTCTCCTTTTACATGCACTCGCACATCGCCCTTCGCAGATACATGTCCATAGCCATTGCTTGCTCTGCTGAAATAGAAACCCGTACAGTCTGTCAAATTCACATGGAAGATTTTATTTTTATTTTATTTTTATTTTATTTTTTGCGGCAGACCTGCCATCTCTTAGAACTTCAAAGTCGAGTATTTGCGTGTTGACGATCTGGCCTGATGAGCGCCTCTGTTTCTGATGTGTCGGAGGGCCTGTAAATACGGTGTCTAGCGTGAAATCACGACGATATTTTTTTTTTTTTTTTTTTTTTTTTCAAAGTGCTCGCAAAACCATTCCCTGTTCGGTGGTAATGATATACTCGTAGAAAAAACGCCAGACAGATTCGATGTGCACCCCCCCACGCTTGGTTATTGGGATTAACCTGTTGTCCTTCGATACCTCTTTCGTATAAATAGAGGGAAACATCGACGACCCCTATACTGACTTGGAAAACGGAGGCCGCCGAGACGGGTAGGAAGAGCATGATAACCAAGTGCAAGTGTGAATAGTGTCGCGGCTACTGGACAACGGTGCCTGATAAAGTGGAGAGGAGCAGCGCATGAAGGTAGATGAAGACAGATTGCTGGGTTCAGTTTACTGGAGAGTGAAGGGGTTGTTGCGAACAGCGTGCGCAAGAGGCAAGCGAGGTAAGACTGAGAGGACCATGGGTTAGCGTGCATGTAGTACACAGGGCAGAAACAGGTGGAAGTGCTGCTGGAGATCGATGCAGGACTGGCTTGTGAGCTGATGGTGAACAAAACAAGTGGCGATGTGGGGACGGAGGAGGAAGGGGACGGAGGAGGAAGGGGGCGAGAGCGATTTTCGTATTATATGCTCACAACCAAACCATTGGTTCCTATGCCCGCGGGATGTTTGCTCCGTCCTGCGGGGATGGAATAATATGCCAGGGTGTGCTGTGCTGTGCTGCAACCACATATTTAAACACCTGCGATTGGTCGAGGACGAACGCGTCTGTCAACACCTGCACCTCTTTCGTGGGGACACGAAGGAGACCACGGAGAACATGGGCAAAGGACAGACATCATATGGCAAGAGATTGACGACCATGGCCGAGGTGGCGCAACAGACACTGGACATTTGTAACATGGAGGCACCTTCAGACCGCCTGAAGGCGATCTTCACCCATCCGCAACAGCGTCAAGAAGCTACTGAAGCAGGATGAGCGTCTTTGGATCGGCCAAAGCTCCTCAGCGTGAGGGGCACCAGTCCGAATTATCTCCCAGCTTATGCCCTATGATCGAACTTAGTGGCTTTCGATGCCAGGAGACCACCTCGGCTTGCGCTGGGGAGCCTGAAGCGCTGTCGACCAGTCATCAAGTATAACGATGCAATTGACGCATCGCAGTGGACCAGAATCTACGCTCAGTTCGAGAGCAGTGGACCAGCCATTGATCGAATACCCGGGTATTTTGCAATCCTTATCCGACAAACCATTTTTCTCTTTACTATTATATAAGGAAGACTAGAGACGTTGGTGGCACCCACAAGGCCTTCTGAGCGGCTTTTACAATCCCAAATTGCTCAAGAAATGAGGCAGGGAGAGAATCGAGGGAACACAGGCCGAGAGTGATTTTGGGGCCCCAAAGAGCGCTTAAGCTTGCGGGCGTCCCTCTGACCTCACTTCTGTTTCAGGAAAATATGAAGCAATTTAACAGTCCACTTGAGCGGCCGAGTGAAACGGCCTGGTTGTGTTCTTCACCTTCTCATCGTCCTCATCCACAACTTCACTTTCTTCATTGCCATCCCTCTCCCTCCTTCGCCATCACCCGCCCTGAGTGTATCTGCCTCCCTGGTATGGGAATGCGATGGCCTCTACTGCGTTTCATTGGCGCGACTGCTGTTCGCTAACCTGCTCTCGTCCTCCTTTCTTCTTTCTTCTTTTTTCTTTTTACGGGTTGTTCTGTAGTCTATCTACGAGGGCGCTATTACCAACTTCACTTCCGAAACCGCTGAATGGCCACGCCTTTGTCCCCGGTCCTCGCCTGTACCGAGTTTGTAGCTGCGGAGGGACGATATGAGCTGTATCAGGACATCTTCCTAGACCAAGTATTGCCGCACCCTGTCATCCCCACGCATGTCTCTTCCGTCTCTGTCAAGTACAAGGACTATTTAAGCGCCGGAGGCAGTGGCGCCAATGTGACGAGAGCACACGATAAGCAAACTAATACATACAGCATACTCTCAACCTCGGACCTCGATCGCCTCGAGGAACGTCTCAAGGATTTCAAACTTGGGGATGAAAAAGGTGGCGGGGATGAGAAAGAGTCATCAGTTGCAGGAGGAAGGGTCTTGTCAAGGAACTTCCACGGCAACCTAGTCGACTTGCCCTTGTACAATGAAGATGTCTCAAGCGAGCTCAAGAGTTCTTGCAGCGATATGATATCTCCAGCACTTTCTCAGCCGATGACCCCAGGCCCGCCTCCCCTGAAGGATTCAACACCCTCGAGTCGCCTGTCCGACCCATGCTCACAGTTCGGACTACCACCACCTATGCCGCAACAACAACAACAACAACAACAACAACAACAACAACAACAACAACAACAACAACAACAACATGGGTTCAAGAGTTTAAGTCGAGGCAACAGCTATTACTTTCAGAGTCAAGAAGACAACAGCGGTGCCAACCTGTCGTCCTCGGTCACAGGAGGCTCCTCTGCTGGGTTCTCGTCATTTTTCAACAGCAAGAAAAAGAGGTCCAAGAACAACATTACAAAAACGAACTCGACATTTGTGGCCAAGATCACAACGCACGATAACCTGGCCAAGATCCTGGCCAACCGCGTAGGCGAAGATGTGTACTTGTTCTGGAACACGGGAAGGACGTTCACTTGGAGTGACCTGGGTCAGAAACCCAATGTAAGCCGATACCCAGCTGACGTTTCGCCTTTTTATAAAGTGTTACCTGCAGAAAGCGCCAACACTTAACACCATTCTTTCTTGGTGATTAGGAACCGCTGTCACATATTTCGTTTACAAAGGCATTTCCAACCTCTCACGATGTTAATATACTCACGCGAAGCTGCGATCATCTGGATGTCATCATTGGCTTTTCAACGGGCGATATCATTTGGTTCGATCCACTCTGCAACAAGTATTATCGACTCAATAAACAGGTGCGGAGCCAACTGGACAAACATGCAATACGACATGCGTATTTCTGCGTTTGTGAAAGTCTGTACGCGACCCTCATATCTCGGCCGTTATCTTTTTTCCCGAATGGAATGTAGGCGATCATCAAGGATAGCGCAGTGACCATGATCAAGTGGATGCCCGGGTCTGAAAGCCAGTTCATGACCGCTTTCCAGGATGGATCCATCTTGATCATGGATAAGGACAGGGACGACAACACGTTTACAGTACCACACCCACCAAATGACACCCTGTAAGACCTGATTCATACTCTCGCTCTATGATCTGTGTGTGCTTAGGAAGGCTGCACGACCTTCTAATTCTGGAGCTAATCTACATTAGATTTCACGTAACACGACCAAAGCATGGAAAGCACAATCCCATCAGCCATTGGCAGGTGTCCAAGAAGCCAATCACAGCTTTTGCATTCTCGCCCGATCTCCAGCATGTCGCAGTTGTGTCTATGGATGGCTGCCTAAGAATAATCGATTTCAGGAGCGAAAGACTCTTAGATACCTTCTCTGCCTATTTTGGAGCCTTGAACTGTGTGTGCTGGAGCCCTGACGGCAAATATGTCCTGGTAAGAGCCCATTTGCGTTCTGTTTTCTCATATGGTCGTAATGTCGACATTTATTTACCTGTAATCAACCTTGTGTACTCTAGACTGGCGGTCAGGACGATCTGGTGACTATTTGGTCTTTCAAGGACCAAAGAATTGTCGCACGATGCCAGGGACACCAATCGTACGTGACAGGAGTGGCCTTTGATCCATGGAGGTGTGATGAGCGCAACTACCGTTTCGGGAGTGTAGGCGAGGATGCGAAACTGCTTCTTTGGGATTTCAGTGTGGGTGCTCTGCATAAACCCAAGGCAGTGGTGAGTGCCAAATTCCACAACCCGTTCGTTCTCCCATAATATAATTCGAGATTCGAGATTCGAGATTCGAGGATGCGTCCTAATTCAAATACTCTCAATATGATAGGCGGCGGCTCAAAGGCGCGGCAGCAACGCTACTGTATCAGGCATGGCGTCCGGAGGAGGCGCCAGTGGGTATAAGCCAGGACATGCCAGTAAGGGTAGTATCAGCAGCTTGAAGGGGAATGGCGGCCACAGCTTGTTTTCGGGACACCACGCGAATAAGTTGTCCACTTCGCAGGCGTCGCATCCAACGCCTGCAGCGAACCATCATCATCATCATCACCATCATTTTCATCACCGTGCGCCTCCAGTCATTGCAGAGGAAAGTGCTCAAGACCACGCAAGCGATGGAAGCGATGAGACCTCCTCGGTCTTGCCTTCACCCCGAGACGTCTACGGCACCCATGCTAGTGCCGGCGTCGCCCCATCACCATTCCAGTATCCGGTTCGGGCGGGAGAAGTCCCTGTAGTAGATGAAAGTTCCTCATCAAGTTCGTCCGTCTACTCTGCGACGCTGGTCTCAGAGGTTGGTCGTGGTCGGGCGCACTCAACTAGTACTGCGGCTGGAACTTCGAGCGGGGTCAACGCGGATGAAACAGCCGATACGGGCTCTTCGAATGCCATTTACAGGAAAACCGCCCATGCTCGGACGTTGCCTCATCTCCACCTACACAAGCCTCACTTTCAGGGCTCAGATAACCAGGACAGCCACCACCATCACCACCATAATAACAGCCATAACCAGAATCATGGACAAGGACTCTCGCATAATAACGGGGACTTTCAGGTCGTTCGACCACCCGAACCACGATCTCACGTCGCGATGCTGCAGCCTTTGATGGCAAAAGTGATTCATCAGGAACCGTTGGCAAGTATAATTTTCAAGGAGGACGCGATCATGACGAGTGACCGGAGAGGACACATCAAGGTGTGGAAGCGGCCACCTCCGCTGCGATAGAAGCGGCTTTAGAGCCAGCATCTTTTCAAATATTAAATCGTATGTAATAATGGTCATATACCACTCACTACTTGCAATCTTAATATGGGCACAATCGGGATATGGATCAGGGATGATGTGTTAGTATCAAATATCGGAAGCTGGAGAGCTAATTAAAAGGTACGCGGCTTCCCTCTGCAATGTAGCAATGTGAGGAGAAATGGCCCCGCACCCTAGCGCACTTGAACACAAGCATGCGATGGGCATGACCTGCATGATAGGCGTCGCGTACTGCGTGTTAAACCTTAGTAGTAGCAACTCCAGCTATACCCGGGCATTCTATAGATCATATCACGCCATTTTCCCACTGTTACTCGTTCTGGCCCTTTGCGCTGCTTATTGAATATGAAAGCATGCTGTCGTTTCCCATTTCTTCATCAAGAGTCAAATCCCCTGCATACATTGTACTTGCCTCTTCACGTATCCCGGTAATGAGGATCTACAGGTCGCAGTTCTCAGAGATTCGCGTCCCTTCCTCCAATGCCTTCCCGTTTGTAACATCCAATCCAAGCAACACGCCCAACTCCTCTCCTATCCTCGCCGACGTGCTTACCCACAGGGCCACTATATTTGGAGAACGGAAGCAGGATACTCGACGGTATGCAACAGGCCTTCAGTCCATCGAGGACAAACAGGGGGATGGTATTGCACTTTTCTCGTTTAATCAAGTCGATTATTTCATCCCCATGTTTGCGGCCTTCCTTTTTCGGCGCCATTGCTACGACCGTGAACGCAAGATATACTGCGGATGAGCTAGTCTACCAGCTGTGTAACTCACACGCAAGCGTTCTTGTTGCTCATCCAAGCATTCTGGACGTAACGATCGTCGAGCGCCAAGGATGTTGAATTGTCTGAAGATCGCAATTACTTATATGGCAGTCAGGTTGTCCGCGGATTTCGCCCGTACATGTCGCTGATACCTCCAAAGTCGGTGCCGGAGGACCCACTAGCCATGGTGATTGATCGGGATAGAAAGATTGCTGAAGAGAAGACGGCTTTGATTTGCTATTCAAGTGGGACGACAGGCCGGAGTAAAGATGTGGAGCTCTCGTATACGAATGGTTGCGTGAATGCTCTACAGTTCTCGGCATTGGATGGTCCGATCCCCCACCCGCATGAAAATACTGCGTTGTGCGCCATTCCGTTATTCCGCTCATAAGTTCACATATGAATGGAACTGAACGTCGCTATGGACGTGGAAGGGTCATTTAACGCATGCTGTTCTGCCGACTAATTGCGGTCTTCAAATTCACATAATATGCGGCATATATCATCTAAGAAGCGAGGAGCAGATTTATGTTAATAATAATAAAAAAGTAAGAAGCGAGGAGCACATCGTCGAAGCATAGTCAAAGAAGAGTCGTTTGATCGGGTATATTAACGATCTGTTGTCGTGTTGGTATTCTAGGGCATTCCGAATATCATCCTCCTAAACTACACTCCAGCTTCGTTCCTCGAGGCTATCCAGGATTTCAAAGGTAGGTTGATCGATATGTCGATCTATATTATTGTGGCTCTTCAAGTTAAATCGTTGAATCTCGTTCCTCATCAAGTGCCCTCGTCACTCCTACGACCTCTTCCAAGTCCGCCAGTTCACCTCGAGGGGCCATGCATTGCTCCGTAGAACTACGGAGGTAGCTTGCAAGAGCTTGTCGTGCCACTAGGGCCCAATAAAAGACCTTCCTCAGGTTCCTTTGTGCGGTAAGGAAATGTTACTTCCGCACACGTAGCCCCTGCGCTAAGCAACCCTTCAACTGAACGATTCCTTGTTGAGTCAATGCCAATGCTTTGTCGCCAATTGCTTATCGCCGAAGGTTAGTTAGTCCCTTTTCTTGAGAAAGACCGCCGTCCAAGTGAAGAACAGAACTGGCAGGGGTCACCAGCTTCTTCAGCTCCCTCTCGACGATCGGATGCGCAATTTCCATGACGCAAGATGTGTAGGCATACTAAATAGTAAGGAAAACTGTCCCAAGGACGCCTACTCGAAAACAGTAGGCGGTCGAGAATTGGACTGGGGATGTCGGATTGCCGATGGCGCACAGTGGCCTCGTACCCTTTCCGTTTTCAGAAAAGGGCACAGGTCTTCAATACCCTCGGCGAAGCTGTGAGGAATCGAAGTTGTCAGGGTAAGGGTGTTATGAGGAAGGAAATAGGATGAAGAGTGAAGGGTGATATTGGAAGAGAAGATTGGGGTGTGAAGGACGATATTGGAAGAGTGTACGTAGGAAAAAAATAAAATCGCTCCATTTATAATTCCATCTCTGAACAGCTATCGTGGACTCATTAAAAACCAAGGATATCATTCATTTCTGCCCCACTTAACTCTGCTACTCCATACGACTCCACGAGACATGGCCTCATCCTACCTTTTTGCAAGGTTTTTTACACTCCATAAACTTTTCAGTCGTTCTGGGAGTAGTAGCGCCTAGCATATCAGTGGATTCATTTCTCCGAGAAGCACTCTCGGACGTTTTACTGTGGAGACCCCCCCTTTGATGGGAGCTTGCACCAACACGACCGGCGGCCCACTTCTTTACGACTGCTCCATCAAATACGCGTGTAAACACTCAGGGCGTGAAAAAAAAAACGCTGTCAATTGCTCGGAACTCAGTGCATCAAGGTTGCTTTACTTGTATTAGAATCCAGAAGTTGCGTGCCGAAGATAGGGTGCGGATAGAGTACTACTGGAAACACTCACACGCGACAAACCTACCCGCCCTAGCGGTATATTTTCTGAGCCCGAATAAGTGTAACTGGGCCAGGAAAATGGCCAAAGAGGGTAAATATCGGCATTCCATCATGAAGAAGCTTACACCTTCCACTGAACAGCTCGCGCGAGTACGGTTATCCTTTTTTTTTATTGTCAGGCGCAAGCCTGTGCTCTATTCAGCTAGCACCTTCGTACTCCAGCTGGAATCCAGTAACGGAACTGCATCTCTAGACCTTCGTACCACACATGAGAATATCCGTAAATGCATGTATCGGCACAAGACAACCATCCTGAGGAAGCATGTTGATGTTATCTAGAGCGTACATCTTTGGGTGGAGACCATCCGCTCTGAAGGTGGCATGGCTATATTTGATGATAATGTGGGCGAAAACGATAGGCAACATTTCATGGTTGCATGTTGTATCTATGATCTATTCATGATGCGGCTCATTCGACACAACAATTGTGTCGTGTGTATGGATTCGACACACAAAGTTGTCAAGAACATGTATCGCCCACCGGATGGCAATTCTTCGTGATTCCCTTCCGCGTACTTGTTCACTCTTCTTGTAAAGGACATCTATTTGCAAAAAGGTATGTCTATTGGGTACATGATCTACAGCACGGAATCACAGTATGTCAATCGTCCATGTTGTTTCAAGGTATTGCTCCTGGATTGTAGGCATGATATTTAACACCGACCTAAGTGGCTTGATTGGCTGAAGACCAAATGCGGCCTGAGATTAGAGAAGATAAACAGTGCACAGACCATTCAAGTCGTGTTCCCACACTTTAACATTGCCGTGATTTTGCATATGCATTCATTAATGTGGCTGTTGTTTTCTGCATATATGGTGGCAAGACATACTCAGACCTGTACCTCGTGCTGTGGTTTGCCACCATCAGGGTTCAGATCTTGGCCCTCTCACACGCTTTTCACATCACTATAAAAACACTCGCTTTTCGCATCCACTCAGTCATCTCTCCTTCACTCCTTCACCCGCTCACTCCATCACACTCAGCTGCACGTCGACCATGCCCGACCACCAGAAACTATTCTGTCTTGTCAGCGGAGATTCCGTCTCAAGTGCATTCTCGGTCAAGGTCGAGAAGGCCCCCGAATTGGACGACATCGATGCGAACGAACTCACGCTCTGGCGCGTCTCGATCCCAGTAGTTGCTGGCAAGAATGTTTTTCTTGACAAGATTATTTCCAAAGAAGAGCTCCTCCCAACAACTCGCCTTTCCAAGATATTCCCCAGGGACCTGCCTGAGGGAACAATCCACATCATTGCCCAACATCCCCAGCCTGGTAAGTATTCACTCGTGCTGTTCGCGTTAGTGCTGGAATCGGGTCTGTTTCTTTTTCTGTGCTTATTTGACCTCATTGTCTCTTGCATTCTATCGTGCTGTTACATTAACTGTTCCTATCCATGTTCCCACCCATCCCTCAGAGTTCTCCGCTCGCGCCGCTTCACCTCTTGGTCCTCCCATTTCTTGTAAGTGCGCCAGCTGGCGATGGTTACCAAATGATGGTGCATACTGCAGCAGGACAATGCTAAACGTGTTTACTCCTTTGTTGCCATTCAAATAGTCGAGAAATGGCAAGAACTTATTGAAAAGACTGAAGGCGACTTCTTTGCTCCTGACTCGGCCAATTACACGAGCCTCGTCCGATTCCTGAAAGCCGACCAGATGATTCCATCAACCGAAGGATCACTTGGGGGTCTGCCATTTGTTGCTCCCCGCGCGGGTTTGCAGAACGACCGACCGAGTCTGTTGTTCCTTAACTTGCCAGAATCGTCCGAGCCTCAGGACCCTCTTATCACTGCCGACAAGGCGCTTGAGACGATTCATGGACGAGCTATTCCTTTCAAGGCCTTTTTTGGTGTTTCCGGATGTGGAAAAACGAGAACAGCTATCGAGATGCTCTGCAAGCAATGGGGCTTTTATTTCAGCGGAAGCCGCACAGACTTTGGCCCCGGTGACCTCTTCAAACTTCTTGAGCTGATCCAAACCGGGAATCGATACCGAACTTGCGACATGGAGAGTGACAATCATGTTCGCGTTCTGGCGCTGGTCCTTATCCTCGCGCATCTCATGATCTTGCGCTACTGCCTCGACATCTCGGAAGGCGAGAATGTCAGATTTACGTGCAAGCGATGGATGCTATTGCAAGTCTGCTCTCACTCAATGGACATTGGCGACGTCTTTACCAGTCTATTTGAACTGATTGCCAGTCATATCCGCAGTCATTATGTCGACCATGTATTCGTGGCGATGTTGGTTCGTGAATGATTCTTTGGGCTACGCCAGCGTCTTCTGAATTGCACACCAAACAAGACTTTCCGCGACTACAAGATTCTAATTGTTGTTGACGAAGCTCAAGGACTCAGCAATTGGGTTTTTGGAACCTACTCGGGACACGCATCTCCGGAATATGCGCCAAAGCGCACCGCCTTCTCCGCACAAGAAGACTACAGGCGACCGGTCCTCTCTCCTTTTATCCACGGATTGTACCAAACTGCCTCGGACCGGGGTCATATTTGCGTGATACTTTGTGAGACTGGCCTCAGCGTAATTGATATGGAGTGGCTCGATAGCGCAGGTTCTATCCTCAAAGACTATATGGATCAGCTCAGACCATTTACCGATTTCATAGGTTGGGAATCACTCGAACAGGTACGGGATTATCGTGGTCTTGTGCGTAGCGCGTTACCGAGCCAGGAAGCCAGGATCGTCTTCGACGCGCAAGTGCCGGAAGCATCAATACAGGAGCTCTTTGACGGCTTTCGTGGACGGTTTCGACCAATCGTTTCCACTATTGAGCGCATGATCATGCTCAAGCCTGGCATCAGCGGAATCGATTGGAAATCGGCGATCAAAGAAACAAAGGATACGTTAACATCAACAGAACTCCATTATTACTACAAAGGAAATATTGCCTACGACATATCGCGAATGGTCAAAAGAGTTCACAAATTCGAGTCGCGATACGCAGAATATCAGAATATACGGTCCATCCTCCAGCTCTTTGTGTTAGAACACTATCTGCATGGGCGTCCCGTACTTATCAACAAGGAAGAGGCGCCGCTGATAGAAGCTTCTGTCGGGAGAATCCTGCATTTTGGCGAAGAAACAGCGACGGTTCTAGATGAACCATTTGCATTGCGTGCTGCCGTGAACTATTTCTGCAAGGAGAACCCTGACTTTCACAGTGCGATCTGCACTCTGTTCCGTTCGGCACCAAACGCATCCGTCTATGGGTACACATGGGAGATGGCAGTGCAACCTAGCCTGGTCGACGTTTTCCACGACAAGGTCCTGTCCAAAACAGCTTTAGTTGCAAAGCTGAAGTCCTACGATGACCTTCTGGATCACACAGCCAAGATTGTTGGAAATGATGATGTACTTACACTTGGGATCGACTATAGAAGTATGTCGCTAGAAGAGTTTCTGGCGGCTAATGTCGAGAATGGTCCACTCAAAGATGGGAAGCCGGTTCCGCCGTTTTACCATCCTGCCGAGATACCCTCAGGACCCGACATTGTGTTTGTTCTCCATTTCGACAACCATGGCTATTGTCCTGTGTTTATTCAGTTGAAGATGCGGACTTCCATGAACAAACCACAAACCCAGAGTGCGTTTACAATGGTCAAGGCCGATGCGGTTCAAGGTCATCTCGGAGAGGCCATGCTCCAAAGGTTTTGTACTGTTTCTCCTAAACGGTTCCTCAGAATTGTTATTGCTTAGCCAGCTGAGCTGAGAGGCGTCGAGGACTTATTTCCCTCGGGTAGACAAAGCGAACGAATTCGCGCGGCGCAAGGAGAGCAACCCCCCGAGTGCATTCTGCTCGGGATCGACAAGAACAACATACACAGCCTCTTCCCAAAACGCCACATGGATGCACTGGATCGCCTAAGTGGCATTAAGCGAGAACTGAACCGAGACAGTGATGATCTGGCGGACCAGCGAGCAGCGAAACAACGTCGGTATGAGGACGACGAATCCCATATGGACTGTTACTAAGGTTGCCCTTGTTTCTCAACTTGCTCTACGATCTTCCCAATTACCTATACGTTCGTCCCAGCAGTGGCATTCTTTACCATGTCCCTTCCACGCTTCAAACCCCTTTATGCTGCATTCATATGGCCTCATGAAGGCTTGGCAGCCTTTTGGCTCGCAATCAATAAACTCTGGCTATCCAATCGCCGTTTGATGAAACAGGCTTACAGTCGCATTAGTGGCGCTTTTACAACAGGTTGTCAAGCTCTGGACAGGCAAGCAAGTAAGGGATGGAGGAACAAGAGCGAGTACAAGGCAAGAAGGTATTTTATTGCAGACTGGGGTTTGACTAGGGCAACTAGCTACCTTTTATACATGAATAAAGCATGACTCGGAATCCCAGCTCGGTAGTTTATATCCTATACAGTAACTCCGGGAATTGAGTCAATGTTTCCTACTGTTGCAGTATTTAGGCTATTGCGCTTCACAGCCGCCTCCAATCACCTCCATATTTAATATGGTAATGGGCTAGCATCCCAGGCATCAGATATTAAAGTTTGAATTCCGTCTGGTACCTTCCTAAAAAGGAAATTAAGATCCTGCTGGACACCCCCATTGACTCAATTTCCGGCCATGCATTCCGAAAATTGGAATTCCGTGATTTCTTGTACTAAGGACTCTCAGAACCTATTTGACTATCAGTAGAGGTACTATGATGCATCCCTGCAGTGACTCTGAGTCCATAGTTTTCTGATAAATGCCACCATGGGTGGTTTTGTTTACATGTGATTAGTACAGGAACCAAACCATATGTTAGGTAATTGTCCAGGCAGCATTCTAATCTTATTTCTGAATTCGGCAAGTTGGAACAGCTTTGCAGGAGAATGGTATTTTGTAGTTAAATCCAGCGTTGTTGGAAATGGCTGTACATGTATTTGACAATCCATGGGAAATGCGGCAATTTCATAATACAATTTGAGTTTTGCTCGATTACCAGTGCAAAACTATTAGTGTCTATGCCCTTTTCACCTTGATCTCATGCACACACATATTATGGATTAAATTTTAACCCGGTGCTGCAATCATATCCACGGTATAAGTCAGGGGAGCCAAGAAATGTCGCTTGACGCACTAATCACATGTAAACAAAACCACCCAATGGTGGCATTTATCAGAAAACTATGGACTCAGAGTCACTGCAGGGATACATCATAGTACCTCTACTGATAGTCAAATAGGTTCTGAGAGTCCTTAGTACAAGAAATCACGGAATTCCAATTTTCGGAATGCATGGCCGGAAATTGAGTCAATGGGGGTGTCCAGCAGGATCTTAATTTCCTTTTTAGGAAGGTACCAGACGGAATTCAAACTTTAATATCTGATGCCTGGGATGCTAGCCCATTACCATATTAAATATGGAGGTGATTGGAGGCGGCTGTGAAGCGCAATAGCCTAAATACTGCAACAGTAGGAAACATTGACTCAATTCCCGGAGTTACTGTAAGTTCCCGTGCTCAGAACCGTAACATAAAGTAACTCTCATGGAATAAGCAAGCTGGATGTGGGCAAGCGCGTACTTGGAACGGGCAAGCAACGTTAAACCGGATATGTTTTCCGTCTGGCGTAGTCATTGAGACGTAGTCCTTGAGACGCGACCTGATTCAGGCTCGCGTGGCAGGTGCGCAATTCTGCCCGAACCTTAATTCGTGACAATCGCATCCAGTCGCGCAGAGAATGCTGCCCGGCTTAGCACTCTGGGGATTAGCCGCCAGTTTCGTCCGATATACACTGCGTCCCTGGTATGGCGAGTCTCCGCGGCACAATCCACTTCTGCATCCTCATCCCCCATCTCTCACTCCTCAAATACGTGGACCCTAAGGCAGCAAGCACTTTCGAGACTCGGAACAAAAATAAAAAAAGAATTGTCAATGAATGAACATAAGTAAACTTGCTTTCTGCTTTTTCCGTGACAGCTGCTCTTCAAGCAAAACACCTCGCGTCTGCATTTCTAAGTCGGACACCTGCCTCCTGCAATTTGCTTACAATATCGTCCGTTTCTTTGACCATAGCAGTGGAGGCAAGTCCGATGAAACGGTGTCGTTTAGCCGAGCACTGGCTACTGTGCACTGCTGCTGATGGCGAATCTGCGGAATTGCCACCGCTATTCTTGGCGATACTCAAGAGTAACAAGTTCAAGCCGGACTCCCGCACAGATTTCTCTTCATTGTTAAGTGTTCAAGCCGGCAGTCAAATTACGACGAAACATTTTGTTCAAGTCCCAAGTGCGTTGGATAGGGCTACCAGGGCAATCAATTCTTCGTTACGGAGCAGATGACGGAGATTTTGCAAATGCTTGCGCGTGATAGCAAGTTCCCAGTCAAAAAGTCTTGTCGGGTCCAATGGGCGTATGAAAGTCGTATCTTGCCTGATTCCTTGCGGCCCAGGCGTGACGCTAATGGCTGGCCAGTCCTTTACGTTAGTGACGCGACCATACTTAAGCAAGGCGCGTCGGAGAGGACATCAATCGATATTTGCAAACGGTTCTTGGCTATCAACAGGGATATTTTGACTGTCGCTGAGCTCAGGGAAATGGTAACCTATGAGGACCGATCAACCCCCTTTGTGGTGTCTAGCGCCGCGATCATCCTCAGAAGCTTGCTCCAGCGACGAGAACGCAAGTCTCTTTGTATCATCGACGAGCATGGTGCGCTGTTCGCATCTGATCTGCTCGTGGTTTTGCAGCAGCTGAAAATACTCAACCATTGGATTGAGTCGGTAGCGGGAGCGCGGGTGGTCTTTCCAGATCGAACCTACTTTATTCACAGGCTGCAGTCTTTTTTCATTTCGATTCGACGGTCCGTGGTCAAGTGTCTGACATCGAGGATGAGGTGTTGAGGATCACGAATTGCGTGTCGCGTGAGCTCGTGAATCTAGCCCAAGAGATCGGAACCGCACCACTTACCTTGCAGAAAGTCAACGAAAGATTGAACCGCCGGCGTCGTGAGTTTATTCGTGTTACCAGAATTCATTACAATTCACTTCCTTCAATCTTTAAGGACATAACCCGTCTGACCCTTGCGGGGATGTTCCTGCCTGGTAAAGGCCGACGCACCGCTACATTTCATTGGAAGTTTCTGGATTTTGGAATAGTGTATCGTGAGAGTGAGGGACCGGTGCTTCACAATTCAATCTGTTCAGCTGCCAAAGCCGCGCTCTTGGGTTTGTACAAGCTATGTTCACTATCTGAGGCTTATCGAAATGGCCTCGCTCTGGACGGTGCACAATTTAAGGACGCCCTCTTCCAGCGGCTTATCCGGAGATGAGACTCAGTGCCCGAGATGATAGACCTTGTCAGAAAAAATGTAGTGGATATACATTTGAGAATTTCAGGATACGAGTTGCTTCAGGAACCACCCAGAAACTTCGGCCAAGATGGCATGGATATATTGATACGTTGCTATGCAGGGTATCCGCGGTTCGACTTTTTCCTTGGATACACATTCTTTCAAGTATCTATCAGCAACTCCACAAAACACGACAGTGATACGGCAAAAATCGGCCTCGCCTTCGAGCGGAAAGGTGGCAAGAATCAAATCGAGGAATACCTGGTTGCGATGTTTGGCGGCGTTCATAAGGCCGATATCAGTCTCAGTTGCAGGGGCGGCAATAACTGCACCAAAACATTTGTCGTTTCAAGAGATGGCCGGGCCTGCCCACAATTCAAGATCGTCTACATCTGCGGCAGACCAGGAGCAACCAATCACTCGAGTAAAGCTCAGGAGTACCTAGGAATCAGACACATATCCCACGAGGAGATCAAGTCCAGGTTCTTTGGTGTTTCCCTGTCGTGATTTACAAATAAAGTTTCAGAATTGCAAAGGAATAGTCTATCTGCCTGGAAGAGAGAGAGCGGGGGAGCGGGGAATGGAATCTGGGCGGAATTCCTGAAATCCTGGAATGCATCAATGGGGGAGACAGTGCCACCAAAAAAAAAAAAAAAAAAAAAAAGACACACTCTCCTCTCCATCGGCGCGCATTGCGTGATTCCTCTCATTGAAGCGCATGTGATTCTTGCGGCTGGGTCTCCACGCTCTCGTCTCTTTATCGGCCAAAGAATCACTGCCTGATTCCTCTCATTGAAATGCATGCACTCCTTGCTGCTGGGCCTTCAGCTAGATAGCTCATTAGTGAATGGGCCCAGAAAAGGACGAGCATTAGTTTGTCCTGACCTGCATGATTAGCATAGCAACTTTGGTGGCAAGGGTTTTAGCTGTGTGGTGTCCCCTCTCCCTCGAACGATAATAAAAAAATTAAAAGATCAAAGTCCATGGCCTCGCTTGTATTGTTTCAGGAGCCGGGCGTAGTGCGTGAGGTGACTCTCTGGTTCCCATGTCGAGTCCTCCCTGGGTATCCGTGTCACTGGATCAGATACTCCATCCGATTGCTGTGGAGCCGGTGATCCAAGATGGCTTCCGCTTCGTATTCCTCCTCGTCGTCAATAATTTCTGGCGGTGGTCGTGCTGGTGCTCGCTGTCCAAGTCGCTCTGGTGAAGGGATGTGTTCTCGGAGTCGATCAACGTATAAGACATCATGGATCTTCATTGCGGGTGGGAGTTCAAGGTGAAAAGAGACTGGTGATCGCTGTTCTAGGCTAAGTGCTTTATTAAAATTATCATTCCCAGGAATGTGTATGGTCTATATGAAGAAATGTGTATGGATTCGACTATCCTGATGAACAGCCATTTCTTGGCTCTTGAACTGGTTCAACTCCAACTTGATCCTTTGGGCAATGGCTGGAGTAAGTCGATGAGCCGTTATGTTGGGATCACTCGAGCGGTCGTATTGCTCTGGTGTCCAGGTTGCATGGATGATTGGTGCGGCAGAGAACTGGATCTGCCTGGCTGACTTTGAGGATGCTGGCGCTGATGATGGTTTAGATACATAAATGCTATTATTGGTAGTATTTCCATTAGCGTTGGACGTGGTCGTGGCGCCTGTTGTATATTGTTGTGGGCGATATGGGAGTGACTGTGGAGATTGGTAGTAAAAGTATCCTGGGAATGGTTCTTGGGGACTGAATTCGTATGGATAGGCTAAGGGCGTGTATAAACCGCACTGAGCTTGGGATGGCAGATGCGGTAGAGAGGCTATAGTAAGGGAGTTTACATACTGCTGGTGCTGTTGATGTCGAAACTGTTCAAAGAGATATTGTTGCTGGGGCGATGGTTGCTGTTGTTGTTGGGCTCGTTGGTACTGCTGCTGCTGAACGTGGTATTGTTGCTGCTGCTGCTGCTGCTGCTGGTAGAGATGCTGGTGTTGGTTGTTGGCCACAGTGGGCCCTGTGAATGGAGAGGTAGCAGTCCTGGGGGTCCTGGGGCAAAGCATTGTGGAGGGGCCCTGACTTTCCATCATTGGGGCGTAATACATCGAGAGTCGGGCGGCTGGAGGAGAAAATGTGAAAGAATCGCATCGGCCATCGTAAGCGCCACTTTCGCTCTCGCTCTGTTGATATGAACTGCTACATTGTGCGGCGAGCAGCTCGTGAAAGGGATATCCTCCCACAGAATGAGAATCACTGCTGACGACAGAGGAGACAAACGATCCCTCTTTTCCCTGAACAGTAGACCATTGGTTTTGCTGAGAGTATTTGGGAGGCAGATTTGATGAACGTTTCTGTGTGAAGTCACTGTTTCCTTGCGACGAGAACGATAATGAAAATATGGTCGAGATGGGCATGACCCCCGGCTTTTGGGGCAGGCCAAGTGTCTCGCAGTCGCGTTGGTGATGATGGATATATGCATGTTGATACTGAGGCCGCTGTTGTTGTTGTTGCTGCTGCTGTTGCTGTTGCTGATAATGCTGTGGTTGTTGCTGTTGCTGATAATGCTGTGGTTGTTGCTGTTGCTGATATTGGTAACATTGCCCCGATGGAAAGGATTCTGTGTATTTAGTACTGTCCCCGGAGGCCGAATGGAGGACCGAGAGGCGCTGCTTCCTCTCCGCAACAGGATAATGTCCCTGTTGACTAGCCTGCCGACCAACAAGGCTACTCTGACGACGATGACGCGTTGGACCCACAACCCTCTCGCCTAGTCGACCATGCTGCTGCTCCTCTGAGGCTCTTCGATTGCTTGAATCTGCGTCCGGAGAAAGGTTGATGGGGGCCTCAGATTGGATTGAACGCTTACTAGTTGCTTGTCTCTGTCGCTGTTCTTGTTGTTGTTGCTGTTGCCGCTGCTGCAGCTCCTGGTGACTTTGATCATATATGCTCGAGCGATTTGATGGGGATTGGTTGGCCGAAGACGATCGCTGATGACGGTGGACCGATGCGGGTCCCGGGGGATCGGTGGACGTAGCGAACGCAGCGGGTATATCAACTAACCCAGCACCGGCAATCGTATTGTTCTTGCTCTTCCGTTTGGTCTGCTTGCCAAAGACGCCGTAAATTTTGGATTTCTTGGTCGGCGTCACGGGTGTAGGAAGAACCGAGGCAAAAGCTGAAGCTCCGGCGGCTCGGGTGGTAATGGTAACAGCTCTATCAGAAATGTCGCTCCTGTGTCCCGGTTGGGGAGGTGGTGTTAACTGCTGCTCCAAAGCCTTGGGCTCGACGTTCTCAGGTATATCGTTGAATGAATGCCTTCTCTGAAATCCCATAATCTGACATCCCGCCACGGCTAAGGGATTCTCTACATTAGGTACGGAGAACGACCGTTGTTGCTTCTTCTTGATGGATTCTGTTGCATTCACGGAGCTCCGGGGACTGAAGAATGACGTGATCATGGCGAAAGAGAGTCGTTTCTTCCCTGTCCAGGTCGGTGTCGAGTCAAGGCCTTGGAGCTTCTCGAACCGCTTCGTCGGACTGGCTTTAGACACGCTAGAGAGGGTTGCTGTCGGCGTGGTTGTAGTAGCTTGACTTTCGAACTTAAACAACGGAAGAGAGTGCTGTGGGCTTGGCATCTCAGGAAGGATAGGTGTTCGTGGCAACATGCTGTGCTTCAATTTTGGTGATCCTGGTGGCGAAGCTTCTGGCGAAGTCGCTGGTGTGCTTAGACCAAACTCTACTTGACCAACCGACATCGTCTCGCCCGAACTCGAGGACGAAACTGAATCACGATGTTGATCGAGCGATGACTCAGGTGGGCAAAAACTGTTGCTAATTGAGGTCATTGAGGTGATATCCTCAAGAAACTGCAATTGTTGATGCTGTTGAAGCAGTATGTCCACGTCAGTAACAGCGGCGACCTCAATCTTATGCTCCTTGGTAGAGAGACCCATGGTGGGTTTGACAAATATCCTACGTATCTTGGAAACCAGCGGTGTTTTCTTACGGACCCCATTGCTCGTTTGTGAAGCTAGAATTGGTGGTAGAGGCTGAAAGTTGACCAAGGGACGGGAAGTCGAAAAAGGTGACAACAATCCATTAGGGAAAGCCGTGGTTGCCATCAGATCTTGATTAGGTTCTTCTGAAGGATTCTGTTGCAAGTGAAAGGAGAGGCAGGGCTCCGGGTCTAACTGCAGCGGATGGATAGATTGCTGATCGCTAGGCATTCTTGAATGGGTTGCAATGGGTTGTACCACACGTTGCTGGAGTTGACAGCCATGTACACTTGCATTCTCAGGGGAGAGGAGGTGTTGATCGAGACCAATCAGCAGGCTGCTGCCGGTGTTTTGACTGGATGGTACAGCAGTAGACAACCATGCTACAAGTTATCCAACGCCCGCATATTAGCACGTAAAGCGATGAACATGGACAGTAGAAAGGGAGGATTGTCAGTTTCATGTGCCACTCCCACTTTTCGTTTGGTTGCGCTCAAAAGGACTCTAGCGGGATAGATCGCACGAGCCTCAAGCGAATCGAATGCAGGCGTAGATGAGGACTCCATGTCATTCAGGAGACCCTGATTTGCAAAGCAAGGATAGACGCCTTGCGATATATCGACAGCCTTCAGTTAGTATCACCCAGCCAGCGGGGAAAACATGCATGGAATGAAGGATAATTGCTCAGGATAAGGCGGATAGGCGATTCGGCTATATTCATTTCAATTCCATTACCTCCGTTATCCTGATCTCTTCCCCCTCTTCCGATGGGTGTTGTTCTGGCCATTGACAAGGGCGTAATGACTGCAATACTGTGGGATGCTGTTGGTACCTCAGGGGTTGTGGATCCCGAATTTGGAGTGGAGGAAGTGGAAGAAAAGGCTGAGAAGGAGAACTGAGCTGAGGTATTGGAGCTGCGTGTATGTGGGTGCCCTGTTGTACTAGAGTCCAATTGGCTGTTCATTAAGGCTGAGAGCGTCTGAAGAGTGTCTTGGGCAAATCCTTGATCCGCTTGACAGCCCTGACGGTCCAAGGGCGTCATAACGTGTGGAAGATGGAGGCGAAGGTGTTGTTGACCTAATTGTATGCGGCTGTTGTTGCTATTGCTTCCGTTGGTGGTAGAAGGAGAATTGGATAAGATGAGGGAGGAATGCGGGAATGCGCTACTGAATGAAACGGATCCACACTCTGAGCTGCTTGGCACTCCAGATTGCACATGAAGGCACAAGGAATCTGAGACTGCACGCGTCAATGGTTTGCTACACAAAGGCTGAATTTCTGGTTTATCTGAGCGGCACAGCAGTTGTTGGAGTGGTGGAGAAGACTCTATGGACTGTAGAGCGAGTGTATCAACCATCAAACGAGTAATTAGAAATTGACAAGGTGTCCAAGATGGAGAACAAAGAGATCAGAATAGGAGTGATGAGGACAGGAAGATAACGGCGAGGGTCTCCTGGATATACTGGAAACCAACAGGCACAAGCAGGAAACGCGCTTTTTTGCCTTTTTCGTTGAGGAGAATTGGATATGTGATGTGTGATAAACGAATTAATGGAGAGGAATTGAACGTAGAATAAGCGTATTAATAAAGAGGAGTTGTCTTAGTGACAATTACATTGCAGGCTGGGTAAAAGAATGGAAAGGAAGAAAGTCGAGGAAGTGGAGCGAAAACAGATTGTCAAAGCTTATCGTCTCAAAGGCAGGGGGATATGTACGCATCCCTCACACTCCGGCCGTGCCTTGGATTATTTCCACACAATAAACCAAAAGCAGCCGGGCGGGAACAGAATTGTGCTGAGGTATTTGAACCACGGATTTCAAGGGGTAACTGTCCACAGATTTGGATTATCGCAAAGGAGAATTTATCCCCTCCCCCCCTCGCAGATTCGCGCTCATTATATATTTCACGTGTATTGACTTTGCATCTGTGCTGCTCCTATATGGCTTCTTCCTCGGCTTGCCTCTTCTTAAATAAGATCCATGACGGGAATCTAGAAAGTGGTTGCCAAGTTGAATGGTTGTCCTTTACCAGCGAAGAACTATATGCGAGATGTTTTGTTATAAATCTCAGGGGGTGAAGACGAGGCGGGAGGAGAGAGGTAGAGGAGAAGTTTGGGCAGACAGTGCAGAACAGAGAATACCTGAGGGACCAATTATTATGCTCTGAAGAGTGCAGTTGGAGTAAGCAAAGCAAGGCCAGCAAAAACATGCAGTCCATTGCGTCCGAAATAGCTGAAGAGAGTAGCGCAAGATCTCGATGGACGGAAAGGCCTGATGAAGTCGAGGACTAGAAAAGAATGTGTATGTGAAGTGAGTGTACTCTTTCCTCATGGATGATGGAGCCATGCCGGCTGTTATCTTATTATCCAGGGGAAGAGATATCCAAGCACAGCACAGCCACCGATGAAGATACCGAAGGACCCCAAGATCGCATACGGGCAGTATGTGGCAGAATAATTTTTTTTATCGGTCAGAACATTCCAAGGTATGCCTAATGAACGCGTCGCGTTTCTACCAATCAGACAGCTGGAAGTAAGTAGGTTTACGATAATTCGCCCCAGAAAAACCCCTAAAAAAAGATCCTGGTGTGCTTGTCATAACGCACCGGGTAGTCTATGCATGCAAGGGTAACCAAGGGGCGGCCTTGTTCTCTCTCCGAGGGACAAGTGTAAGCTCTTCAACCCTTGTGTCAAATCTTGCTATCCATCGATCTTAGTTCCGCCCTGGGAGTAATGAGCAGGGCGCAGAGGAGCGATGCGTGCGGGAGAGGGAATGCCTCACTAAGCCAGCAGCAGTAAGTTGTTTTTGTCCCTTCCTTCGTCCGCGCAGCCCCTTGTTCACCCTGACTGCCCCTTACTGCTGACCCCCGAACCGCGCCTTTTGTCAAATAGTGCCCCTTCTTTTCTTCGCTTCTTCTTGTGTTTCCATCATGCAAAGTCAAATGTTGACACAAGAGTACAAGAGGGCTGCTGCACAACAGTCTATGCCACGCAATAAATAGGGCAATCCTGAAATGAAGCCAGCTCACCGGCGTAAACAAATAAAAGACGGACCATCATAAAACAGGGCACAGTGATTACTGAATGGACAGGCATTCTTAGCCGATAGTCAGTGGCCGATGGTCAATGGCCAGCCCATGAGATTTGAAGCGAGTGCTGTAGACTATTTTTGTAATATAGTTATGGTAGGGCGATATTGGAGTACATATGAACTGACGAGAACACTTACAGCAATGGCCACCACCCCTGAACCCATTGGCCCGACAAGCCGTACCCTTTTCTTCCTCTCCTTTCCCCCCCCTCCCCCCCCCCCCTCTCTCTGCCTCTTTAAACTCTGCCGCCTGTCGATCCCTGTCGCCCCGTTTACCACGGCCATTCCACACGGCAACCATCTGGAGCAAACACAGTTACTGCAACATACCATCCTCACCCGACCCAATATGATTACAACAATTGCTGCCGCGATCCCTAATGGCACCCTCAATCCCCACACACTGCAGCTCACCGAGGACATGATAGCAATGGCCAAAGTAAGGATGAACTCCTGCATCGGAATGGGGCGCGCTGTCAGCATGCTCTCAGCTCTGTTGGCCATATCGCGCTGATACTCTTTTTCTTTTTTCTAATTTAGGCGATAGCCATCTCTGAGGAAGGCATTCAGCTCAGAGAGCTTCTCGTAACTCGCGTGCAGGGTATCCTGAATACAGAGTGGCCAAAAGAGGCCAAGATTGAGTGCTTCGGGTGAGTGATGGATGTCGGAATCCTCATGGGGAATGAATGTCGATTTGAATGGGAACATTGTAAGCGAGCAAGAAAGCCGAGTAAGGGGACTGACTATCATTTCACACAACGCTGATCACTTCTCCTGTGACCGAAACAACCGGTACCTCCCCGATGCTGATGAATTACATTCCGCCTCAGCTCATTTGCATCAGGACTCGCGGCGGATGCTAGCGATCTAGATTTGGTTATTCTGCCCGCATTGCATGATCAGGACCAAGAACTGGGGGCGCCAGGGAGGTTCCAGGACCTGTTTGTCCTCAAAACGTTGTTCCAGCGCTGTAAGTTATACCAGAAACCTCCTTCCTTTCACGTCCTGCCCTGGGTCTAATTGCCTGAGTTCACACTTTTCCCACCGGCGGTTGAGTTTGGCAGGCCTTTAAGCCCTGTGTTTTGCATTATGGACGAGGAATGGTGTATGAAATATGCATGGTCCAACTGCATTCACAACCTTATGCACCTCTATTATCCTATACATAATTGGGAGCAAAAACATGTGTATGTACTGTACAATCCAGCAACTGATAATGCACCCAACCACTGGATTGGTCGACAATATGTACAATAGACAGCATGAAGGATGTGGAGGTCATTCAGGGAGCGCGGGTCCCCATCCTCAAGTTCACGGATCATAAGACTGGCATCAAGGTCGACCTCAATTACGGTCAATACACCGGCCTTTACAACACGCGAATGATCCAGTCCTATGTCCGCATCGATGACCGTGTCCACACATTTCTCATGGTTCTCAAGGCTTTCGTTAAGGCTCGAGGCATCAATGCACCTGAACTGGGATCTTTGAGTAGCTACTGCTACATCCTGATGGCCATTTCGTACTTCCAGACACTGCTTATTCCTGTCCTGCCGACTCTACAAGATCCACATCTCATCCCCCATAATGTGCCCAACCCAGGACCGTATGGGTCAACACGACTGGTCAATGTTGCCTTTACGGATCCTTCTAGGATTCGACCCTGTATCCCGCGGAATAGCATGACACTGGGAGAACTGTTTATTGGATTCCTGGAATACTACGGCAGCAAGTTCGAGTACACGAAGATGTGCGTGAGCATCCGATGCGGAGGTGTCATTCCCAGAGACGAGGCACCATCGAGCTGGTCGAGACATGCATTTGTGGTTGAGGATCCGTTCGTCCTCGACTTTAACGCGGCGGGAGCCAAGCAGGACATGATGAACATCATCCGACATGAGTTCCAAGCAGCAGTGCAGGCGTTGAGGGACGGTCGGGGACTGAGCGCCATCCTCACGACACGGCAGCCCCATCACGTCTGATATCAGGGCTGAGACTTTTACTGGACCATCAAAGAAGCAGCGGCAGCGCAAAATGTCGCGAACACCAAAATAACCATTAGAAACAAATAAAGATCCTAGGCTAATTGTTCAAGGACGTCGGGATGACATGATGCATGTGATCCATCCTCCATGGAGTAACATGAGGCGAGGGCGCGGGGGCGGGGGGGGGGGGGGGTTCAATCTGGGCAGACAAAGCCTTTTTGCTCTAGAGCATTCTAACGATGACAACGCACAGCTCAGTCCGGAATTTCGGCTTCTGAACCAACCAGAAATAATATCGTGACCGTGTACGGGAATATCTTTGCCGCGGCAGAACCGTGGGCCGTTGATTTGACCTTATATTACAATATTTATAATTACAATAATTTTTTTATTTTCTACTACCCAGCAGGATCAGCCATAGTATCCAACATCCTGCACTTCTTGGCTCTAGGGGTCTTAACTAACTCGACGAATACAGGCAACCCTCGATATGAATGGAGCCGGCAGCAGCAAGATACAACAAGAAACAAGGTCGCCATCGTATCCCAGGCAACAGATGCGACCCACAATATGGACGCTCAGGACAAACAGGACTCAGGTGCAGGTCCTGTCCATTGGACAGCCCTGTAAACTCTATTGCGGATATACATTCCCGATGTTAAAATTAGTTTCCTTGGAGGGAGAGAGGGAAATGCTATTATCGCCATATTAGGAACTCGTCTGTGCACACATCCGTCCCTTGACGGAGAAATGGTGCTTCCATCCTCAGGTATATAAACAGCCCCAGATCCCCCTTGTTCATCATCATCACCACCACTATCATCATCATCGACATTGCTTCAGCACACAGAAACCAAATAATAAGCATCTGTCCCTTAATCCGCTTTTCCTTATCCCTCCACACCAGCCTCCTCCCCCCATCTCTTTATCCAATCACCAGTCTTTACAATGGGCGCTCACGAGCAAGCACCCTCGGTCTACTCGTCCGAAACTGCCACTATAGCCGTTCCAAATGAGCACTCTGAAAAGGTTGCCGCCAGTATATCCTCCTCCATCTCTGACGCATCCTCAGCACATGGTAACCTCGATCCCGGTCCACCCCATCCATCTGATGAGGGTGTCGTCACCTTGCCCTTCAAGGAACTCATCATCGTCTTTATCGGCCTGATGCTCGGAGTCTTCTTGTCGTCCCTGGATCAGACCATCGTATCGGTCTGCACAACCAACATTGCAAACGAGTTCCATTCCTTGAGCGAGATCCCATGGGTCGGAACCGCTTACCTCTTGACCTCGACCTCCTTCCAGCCTTTGTAAGTTGTACATCATTTTATGCTCCATTCATTTTTATCCCGATGCACATCCAGTTATTCTAACAACCATTTATCTTCGTCTCCATGTCACTTCCCCCCACAATAGGTACGGTCGCTTCAGCGATATCTTTGGTAGAAAATCAACCTTCCTCTTCGCCATCACTGTCTTCTTGATCGGATCCGCGCTCTGCGGTGCCGCCCAGAGCATGTCTTGGATCATCATCGCCCGCGGTATCGCCGGTATCGGTGCCGGTGGCATCATGTCCATGGTTATGATCATTATCACCGATCTAGTTTCTCTCAGAGACCGTGGCAAGTACCAGGGCATGATCGGCGCCGTTTTCGGTGTCTCTTCCGTGATCGGACCCCTGCTGGGCGGCGTTTTCACCGACAAGGCATCTTGGCGCTGGGCATTTTTCATCAACCTCCCTATCGGCGCCATCACCCTTGTCGCCGTCGTTAAGCTGCTTCACTTACCCCGTACCAAGGGCTCCTTCAAGGACAAGATCAAACGTGTCGACTTTTTGGGTGCCCTCGCTCTGGTCTGCGGGCTGGTGCTTATTCTCTTGCCATTGAACTGGGGTGGAAGCACCTATAAGTGGAACTCGCCCATCGTTATCGGACTCTTCTGTGCGGGTGCCGTCGTTATGCTGATCTTCTGCTTGATCGAGTGGAAGCAGGCTGCGGAGCCGATCATACCGTTCCGCCTGTTCAAATCCCGCACCAACGTCGCCGTCTTCTTGACCAGCCTGTTCCTGGGCATGGGCTTCTTTGGCATCATGTTCTTCATGCCCTTGTTCTTCCAGATCGTCCGCCAAGAATCTGCCACGACCGCTGGACTTGAGATGCTGCCCTTGATCGTCGGTCTTTTGGTCGCAACCATCAGTTCCGGTTTGATGGTCACTAGATGGGGTCAATACCGTCCCTTTATCTGGGTCGGTCTTGCGCTCGCGACTACAGGCACTGGACTGTTGACGCTCCTTCGCGAGGACTCTTCACGTGGAATGGTGATAGGCTTCCTGTTCATCAACGGCCTCGGTATCGGTTTCTCCATGCAGCCTGTGATGCTCGCTATCCAGTCCGCGGTCCCTTCCAGGGATATTGCCGTCGCGACCGCGAATGCGACCTTTTTCCGCACGGTCGGTTCTGTGCTGGGAGTAGCTATCACTGGCACGGTATTCAACAACGCTATCAAAAACAACTTGGCGCCGTTGATCGTCATGAACCCAGAAGTAGGCAGAGTGATCTCGGACTCGTACCTTGCCCCGACGTTTGGACCCGAGATGGAAGCACAGATCTTGCACGCGTACATGATGGCTCTCCGTTCTGGCTTTATCGCCTGTGTTCCCTTTATGGGTCTTGCATGGCTGTGCAGTTTGTTTATCCAGCACAACAAGCTGAGATCATCGCAAGGACCCACTGTCATGGAGTAATGACACTCCAGCTCAATCTGATCATGTAGATAGAATCTCATTCTGTATTATACCCAGACATCATTACAACAATACAACATTCATAATACAATAATAGCATTTCACAAAAATAGCTTTATATTGTGTAAATACATTTCTTTATTACCAAAGGGATATCTATGCAGTTATGTGGATGCGAATGTGGATGTACCAATGACAAAACAAGGAAATATGTTGCGCTCAGAAAGTAACCTTGTTTCCCTTAAACTCCACAATACTCTGGGTCTGTCTTTGAGCGTTGGCGAGCGCAAACCCAGGACGCTGATGACCCTGCAACTTCTTGGTGGGTGCATCTCCAGGCTGACGTCTCTGTCGCTTAGCCTTTTGCTCCGCATTGAACTTCCTCCTCTCTTCTTCCGCTGATGTCGCTGCCGTAGTATCATCGCCGGCGCCATCTCCACCCGTAGTGAGGCCATCCTTGTGTGAGGCTGGGATCTCGCCACGGGACTTTGCCGCATCTGCTTCCTCTGCATCGCGCTTGTGTTTCCTGTACTCCCTGGGATTGCCCTTCAACGTGGCCTCCGCAGAAGCATATTCGATGTTGAGCTTGCGTCCGTCCAAAAAGTGCTTGGCTGGGTTCGTCAGTGCTGTTGTCGCTGATTCCGGATTCATGTAATCGATATAGGCGAATCTATGAAGGAACGAACAACAAAAAAATAAAAAAAACTTGTCAGGAGCATGCCTCATATACATCTTTCTAACAATTTAGTTGCTTGCCTCTAAACAATCCAGTTAGCTGTGTCCCTTACCCTTTGCATTTACCAGAATCCTCAAAGGTCGCCAGGCGCACTTTACGAATCTCTCCACAATCCTCAAACAGCTTATGCAAGGACTCCCTCGTGGTCTGGAACGACAGGTTGCCGATGAAGAGCGTAGGTGAGACCGCATGCTTCTGCTTCATGGACTTTTCTTGAACGGCGGCCTTCGACAGCGCGGGACGGCCCTCAAAAGACTTGCTTGACTTGATCAGTACTTTGCGCCCATCCAGTTCTGACTCTGACAACTTGATAGCGTTGGCCTGTGCCTCGGCTGAGGCGAAATCAACGTATGCGAACCCCTTGTTGCCCTTCTTGTTGTATCCTGATCCTGTGGGCATGTTCAAGCGTGTGATCTCGGCGCCGACGTTTCTGAAAAAGTGTCGCATAGCCTTTTCGGTCGTCAGGAAGGAGAGGTTACCGATCCAGATTCCAAACTCACCCTTGCGTCCAGGCCCTTCCTTCTTCTCCTTTTTCTTCTTGTCCTTCTTGTTCTTCTTCTCAGAGTCGCTACCTTCATCCTCATCCTCATCTTCATTCTCGGGCGCCTCTGCTTCGTCGTCCTCGCCCTCGCCAGCCTTCTTTTTGGATTTTTTCTTCTTATTCTTCTTTCTCTTGGACTTTGGTGGTGGTTGTGTATCGGGGTCGTCGGACTCGTCTGATGAAGAGTCTGATGATGATGAATCTGAATTTAGTTCTACTGGTTTTGCCTTCTTCGATTTGGTGGACTTGGTCTTCTTCGTTGGAACCTCATCCGCGTCCTCGTCCGCATCCCTGTCACTGCTCTCGTCATCCGATGGCGCCCGTTTCCTCTTCTTGGTATCCTTAGTTGATTTCTTTTCCTTCTTCGCCGCCTTTTCCACCTTTGCTTTTTCTTCCTTTTCCTGCTTCTTCAGCATTTTCTATATTTGTGAATCGCATCATTGCTATGTTAGGATAGTGATGCTCAAAGAAGAAAAAAAGAAAACCCCATGATAAATTCAAATGGCTCTGATATAGCAAGCTAAGCTGATATACCTTCTCTTTCTTTTCGTCTTTGACCACTGGAGCATTGCTGTGCCAGGTCATAAAATCATAGGGCTCATCCGCTACGTCCATGGTGGTGAGTTGTTGAGATGGTCGTTGAGAGCTGATGCAATGAAAGTGGGGAGGCAGCTTCAAAAAAAAAAAAAAAGAAAGAAATCGTAAACATGCCTTTGGTGGCTTTTTTTATATACAAACCCGGTTGCCACTAATTTTGCATGGTCTAAGATCGACCGGGCATCTCCTTCAGCAATATAGAAACTTTATTTACAAGGATTCCCCTATCGTCTCAATTTCGCGCAAAGTCGTCGCAGAGACCAAGTGAAGCGCGAGGAACTATACGAACGAGTACCTCGACGATATTGTTCAAAAATATACATTCTTGGCCTGAGATGCCAACGACTCTGTTGGGCAGTACGGGCATTTGAACCGATGGCTAAAAGACAAATGATAAGAGATAATAACATAATGTCAGCGTACTGAGGCGCTCACCTTAAAGTCAAAGTCAAAGACAATGACAAAGGCAAAGAAGACGTACTTGCTTGCTCCACGGCATAGTTTTTGCAAACTCTCCTTGCAGATAACGTGCCCACACATCATCATCATGGGTGGATTCTCCTCCGACGCCTGCTCTTTAGAGACAGGACACGCAAAGACGGAATGGAATTTTGTATCATCTGTAAGGTTGATCTCAACCTAGAAGGTGCAAACAAAACAGGATGCAGTCAGCATCCGAAACTACTTCGTTGCAAAGATGCATATGCTTAAAAAGTATGGACATACCGGTAGCTCGCTCTGTTGGCTCCACTCCGTCTTCTTTGCCTTCATGATGCTCGCCATCTTGATTATGGTCGGCATCGCCTGCGTTCCCACCGTCAAACTATGATTTGCCAAAAAAAAAAAAAAAAAAAGCAAGCCAATGAATAACAGAATAAGTAAATCCAGACATCAGGAAGCTTAGAGTAGAGCATAATCATACCTGACATATAGTGGACTATCGCAGGCAAGGCCAAGCAGGCTGCAAAAGTCGCGTGTGAACATGTGCTGGATATCGTCGCTAGAGTTGGATGCCACGAGGTCTGCATAGGGCGATGTCTTGATGCGATCCATGAATATAATACTGCACATAAGGCGTAGAATTTCTGTAACAAATAAAAAGGAGTTGATCATTAGGAATTTAGCGGAAGCGTACCACAATGGACTGGGTTGGTACCGCGTATATTAAGTGCTCCAGGCTCCTGACCTTGAATATGGCGCGTGCCAAAGTACCCAAAGTTCTTTTGTGCGTAAGCAACGGCTTCTTGTTTCTGTCCAGTCATGAGCAGTTGCAAATATCTCTGGCGATGCAGCTTGAACTCCAACGTGCTGGATCGCTTTTCCAGTTCAGTCCTGTGCCTCAAAGCCCATCTAAGATTTGTTCAGTGGAATAGGGATATGTCGTCCAAGATGAGCATACTTTCGAAGCGGGTCATATCATCAGCAAGCAGTGTGGATTGATTCTGGTGCATACTGTAGAGCAGGTTCCAGGTTATTATCCTTCAACGCCGCCACGATTTCAAACATCTCCATGAACTGATGGCGCATCGAGTCCGGTATTGTCAGTCCTGCTTCCTATTGTTTTGCAAATAAAGAAACAGGCAATAATGTTAGATACCGCATTCTATATTGCTCGGGGTGCATTGAACAATGATCACGACTTGATATTTGAGTACTGACTTGCCTTTGCAAACATGTCCCCGACTTCGAAATTCCCCTGTCTGATGTAATGCAGCGCAATAGTCTTCTGCAGAACCTTCTCCTTGTTGTCGAACGCATGCGGGTTAATGGCAGCCGTCGTATCCGCCGTGAATTTCTAAAAGACACCGATTTGATAAAGGTTTTTAGTATGCGAAAATCCAGAAACTAGGGGTGGTTGGTTTAGCCACAGTTGTCCATACCTTGTCGATCGCTTTAGAGAATTTCGAGAGCGCGCTTTGAAGTTCCTTCTGTTCGTCGGATACAGTATTGGCGACGGTCTTGAACGACTTTCCGAGGGTCGCCAGCGAAGTCGTAACCGATGATGAGTCTATATGACAATGACAATATAGTGAGGATGATGTGAGTAACTCGAAGGCAGTTTTTGGCCAACATATCAGGTATCCAAGAGTGTGGCAATCGAAGCAAGTGCTGTACCTGTCCGAATCCTCTCTTTGGCTTCGTTTACGACGGCAATCAACCTATCCAGCGGATCGTTTGACTCTAGAGCCCGCTGCTTCTTCAGAATCTTGTCGTAGTCTCTGATGAACGATTCCATGGTGAGGACAGGTCAGTCGTGAGGTCGAGCAAGGAAACAAGCTGGAGCTGATGGTCTAGTGAAGCAGATGGTTGTGGCAGTCGACTCTGTGTGTTTGTCAAGAGACGAAAGAAGCGGTGTGAAGTGAAGGGTGGACGGGACGAAATGGACAATGGAAGAGGACATTCATCCTCATGACAGCTCAAATAAAGTTTTCATGTGACAGGTTTCCTTGAACCAAGCACTTTATTCAGATATTTAGATCTCTCACAGGCCCCAGATGTAGCCCTCGTTGAGCATCAGATCAACCGGTCCACGCCTCGCTCCAGTATCGGTATCGCGACCGAGCTGGCCTATACAGGACCATGCCACGGTTCTGTCTCTGTTAGATACCCCTGCAGCCTCGTGAGCGTCCTCGTCCTTCAGATCCCAAACCGCAACTCTGGCCAATCCCCACTCGCGCGCTTCTTGCACGGCCTCCTTGAGAAGACATTGCAACTGGCCCACTGTTTCGTATCGCGTTCGGAGGACGAGCAGTATTTTGTATGAGATGTGATACGCCCAAATGATAAACGCGTCTCCTCCATTTGCCGCATTGAGTCGCACGCCTGTCCTGATGATTGGCTTTTCAATGTTGAGTACTCTCTGGTGGGTGAAGTGTGTCACTGCGAGTTGGCCTCGGAATATCCTTGCTTCAGGGACAATGGCTGCAAGTTGGCAGTTCCCGTGGGCTTTAAGAGTACGATCCTGCATCTCGGCCCGAAGTAGTTCGATATCCCGATCCATGACAACCTGCAGATTGGCCTCAGTGATATCTTCCAATTGCCAGCTGTTAGTGGCGGTATCCATGCTGAGCTCAGGAAAGACGTGGTCCTGGACGTTCAAGACCAGCTCTCGCGATCTGACTGCTGGCCAGCCTGCTGGTTCATAGAAATCGCGTCCAACGCTGGAGAACAGAAAGGAGAGCTCGACAGCAGGGTCTGTCTGCTGCTCAAGCTGCTCCTTCAGCATCTTGAGCATCGTCCTGGCGTAACCCCGCTTCCTGTGTTCAACAGGCGTGAATACCAGGAGTACATAGACAATCACAATGTTCTTCAGCGCAACCCTTGAATTGCCTGTTCCGGTGCTGTCTTCTTGGGCCGAGTTCGTGTGATCGCTGACCTTGGTTGCCACAGTCATGAGGCCGGCCCGCTCGTACGTGTGAACAGCAGATAAGATGGCGGAAGGGTCGTTGCCTCTGCCTCTGGGGACAAGGACCCAGATCTTGTGTTCGACTCCTGGACCAAGATCAAGGCCTGTTCGAAGCGCGGCCTTTGCAAGCCAGACCTCATCAGAAAGATTGCATGCGAAATGGGATTTGTTATTGAGCCATACTCGCCGAGTCACCTCAGGGTCAGTGGTCTTGACGAGTTCGAGGTTCTTTTGGAGGAGGTGAGTCGCGTCTGCAGACATAGTTTGGGAAAAATAAGGTGAAGTGAGTAATTCAGCCTGCAGCACGTTGGTTTTTTATGTCTGCGCGATGAAGACACTAGTGTTCGGCGTACCGGGTGTGTTTTTTGGATCGTTTGATTGGAGTCGATGGAGTCGATGGAGTCGAATGGAATAGGATGAATGCGGCGCTGGCTGGTGCTGGCGATGGGTGATGTCCAGGGAGTCCCTTTCGTGTCCCGACACAACACATGTTTGCTCCAACTTTTTTTTTTTTTTTTTGGCACACGACACAATTGGCCAGCGGGAAAGAGGGACATGAGCGTATTCGTCTCAGTCGTTCAACTTCAGGAACAGGCATCAGCCCGCTTTTTCTTTTCTTTTTTTCCGCGCGTTTGGACCTGCTGTTCGTCTTCTACGCCATTCCGGCGCTGGACTGGACTGGACCGGCCTGGGCTGGGGAATAGATATACAGGGACCAGATGCAATTGGTCGTATTTTTACAGCCAGCAGGATGGAAAAAAAAAAAAAAAAAAAAAAAGTTCTTGGTCTTCATCAGCCTGTCCACAGGGCCTGGCACTGCCCAGAATAGATATTGCACGCCAACAGCGCACACCTTCCTTTTTTCTGCCTCTCTCATTCTTCTTTCCACTCATCACTCATTCATTCTCTGATCCGAAAAGCGCGCCCTCACTCGATACCGACTTCAAGAAAGCAAAAAGAGATACGTCCGATACAGCATGCCAAATCAAGACGGACCATTGTATTTCCTCGCCTCTCGTTCCCGACCGCTGAGGAAGCCGTTAGTCCTCCTCGTATGCTCTGCTCTGGCCTGCTGTCTTGTTTCGACCACCGCCTCTGCAGAGCCTTCCTCCGGACTCCATGGTCGATTCCTTCATATCACAGACATCCATCCGGACGAGCTCTATCTCGAGGGTGCAGCCGTCCCGACATCTTGTCACGCCATCTTCAGCAATGAAGGCAACACTTCCCTCAGAAAGGGCCGATTCAATCTGAACAAGAAAATCGAAGGGGATGATAGAGTACCTCCAGCAAGGGCGCGAACAATCGAGGATATGAGAACCATTCGACCGGGACTTATGACCGATGATGGCGTGAGCTCATTCATCCCGGCGGGATACTACGGCGCACCCAACACGATCTGTGATAGCCCCCTGGCCCTCGCAGATGCGACCTTCAACTGGATCGACAAAAATCTCGCCAGCTCAATTGATTTCGTTGTCTGGACTGGAGATAATGCCAGGTACTGTCGTGTGATATGTTTGGATGAACATGGCATGGCATGATATACATATATTTTTGTATTTTTCCTTCTCTTAATCGAGTTGTATACCCTGCGCTTGCTCAATTGTGCTGAAATACAGACATGACTCGGACAATACCCACCCGCGCACACAGGCCCAAATCAATGAGATGAATGAAGCGATGGCGAAGCGCATCCTTCAGGCCTTCCCCCTCGATTCCAGCGGCAAGAGACTCCCCATTGTCCCTTCGATCGGCAACAACGATGTCTACCCGCATAATATCATGTACCCAGGTCCAAGCGCGATTCTTCAACATTACTCAGATATCTGGTCAGAGTTCATCCCCGCGGAACAGATCGAGACATTCCGCAAGGGAGGTTACTACTCTTCAGAAGTCGTGCCCGGAAAGATCACAGTCTTTGGTCTGAACACATTATATTTCTATATCCATAACGCGGCCGTGGACGGATGCAAGGACAAGGATGAGCCCGGGACTCAGCAGATGAAATGGCTGGAAGATGAGCTGAAACAGCTGAGGAGCCGAAAGATGGTCGCGTACTTGACAGGACACGTCCCACCAGAGAAGAAGTCGTACATTCCTTCATGCCACGCCAGTTATACAAGGATTGCGATCGAGTTCCAGGATGTGATCGTGGGCCATTTATACGGACATGCCAACATTGACCATTTCTTCCTGCTCTCCGAAAACAAGAATGGCAAGGACCGGTCCATGATGCAGGATTTAGAGGAGCAGGACAGGTTGGCCATGAGTGCCATGAACGAGGAGGAACATGATCCGTTCCATCTGATGGGTTTGGGCTCCTACCTCGAGTCTCTTTGGAAGCAATACGAGCGTATTCCCAAGAAGGGCAGATTGGACAATTACGCTGTCGTCCAAGTATCTCCGTCAGTTATACCGACCTACTTTCCGACCTTGCGCGTGCTTGAATACCAGCTTGGAGAAAACACGACTACCGCTGCTGTCGACCAGCCTTCTGAAATCATAGAGGACGAAAATGAGGAGAAAGTCGGAGATGAAGAGGATGGCGATAGTGTCGAGGATGAGTTGAGCGACCAGGAGCTGGAGGAGTACTTCTCAGCGTTATTGAACGGTGACTTGGACATCGCAGATGCATTGGAGAGGAAAAAGAAGGGTCCCAAGAAGCCATCCAAGCCCGTCCCTGTAAGCACATTCGGATTCCCGTTGGCGTACACACAATTCTGGACCAATCTCACCCTGGCGAATGAAGCAAAAACTCTGCCAGAGTTCGTAATCGAGTACAGGACTCGGGAGGACTATGGGCTTCAGAACTTGGGTGTCTCAGAGTGGATTGGCCTGGCTAGAAGGATCGTCAAGGATGAAGCGTTGAAGAAGGAATATTTGAAGAGAATGGTCGTCCAAACCGGGGTTGAGAAGACGCTGCAATGATGGCTCAGGGTTTAGCGAGCTGATTTGGTACTAGAGTCCTATGATAAACCCATATACCGATTATTATCACTTTTTCCCTGTTCTCGACGCGCGGCATCTTGTTGACTTTTATGGCCTTAACCCATGCGGGAAAGGACACCACTTTGTCGAAAGGCTAGACCAGGGCATACCATCGATAAAGATGTCGCCATTTGATGCCCTCTTTTGAGTAGACGCGCTCTTCTCTATCTCAATCACTATTTTTCTCATAGCTCTTCCTTTCTGACGTTGAATCTACAAAACTATTGGTTCCGTATATTAAGCGTATGCTACTCATTCACATCACTAGCCATGTTTGAAGACATTCCAAGGATATGCATGGCCATGCCCCTCAGTCCAAGCTCTGGACGTGTTGTCGCTTCGTATGAGAGACACAGATTCAGGACAGAATCCGTCGTGATACGGAGTCGTGCAATGTTTTCGAGAATGGTACCGTAATTCTCGGGCGTGAAACACTTGACCCAGCGTTCGTTGTCGCTAGTGTAAAGCTATCGAGTTATTTTTTCATCCATCGCTAGATAGGTTCAGTATGCAGTTCATTGAGAAACGACGATTATAAAGACGTCGTAACGAGAGAAAAGAAAGAGAGGGACTTACCCAGTACAACAGCTCGTCAAACCGGCTCCCTTCAGGATCCGCGAACGTTACTCTCAGCTCAGGTAGAGCCTCGTCTAGTCCAGGCTCATACTCATCATGTACCCGTAATGAGTGTCGTAGACTTGTACTCAAACTTGCCATGCTGATCTTCTGCTGTTGCTGGCTAGTACCAGTGAGATCAGGCTCACGTTGGGTATAGTCTTCTTCGACCTCGTGGTCAAATTCATCACTGTGCACCTCCTGTGTGCTCTCATCATCTGCAAAATCATCGCCCTCGTCGCTCGATACCATGGCATCATCAACGTCGCAATCTTGGCCATCACGCGTTGAAGAACGACAATAAGCACTCGAGAAGTCCTCGTCCGAGGACACACCCCATGCGTTGTTCGTGATCATGTCATCAAAGATGCGTTGGAACGTAGGAGACCGTGACTATAATTGAGAGGCGACGGAAAGTATGTACAGCGTGTTATTAAACACGCGTCATTGCTGTCTTTTTTTTCCATAACGCGCACTCTTCTGTTTGACTTTGTTTTGACCAATCATCCATAAAGCGGGTGTTGGTGTAACCATACGCGTTCGGCGAGGAAAAAGTACTTTTTTTTTTGGAATATTTTGCATGTCAAAGATGGCTGTATGTGACCCATGCAACCAGTCTTGTTGCTTTCTCCACTCTTAATGTATAATGTAAGGATCAAAAGAGATCCTACGGTATATCTTTTTAAGAAAGAAAAAATAAATAAAGCATCGTTAAATGACAAACAAACAGGCGCTCCCCTTGACCGCGCCTAGTTTCTTGAAGAAACCGTATCTTTTTGTTCACGCCTAGTTTTTTTTTTTTTTTTTTTTTTTTTTCCTGATGGCATTCGGACCATTTGAACAACAATTCTTTTCTTCGGGGATTTTAAAGGTCTGCAACCGCTGGGATTGGTCAGGAATAAAGAAAGAAAGAAAGAAAACATGTTGAAGGTAGTTTTTTTTTTTTTTACTTACAGCCAATATTTGAACGTGTACATAGTAACGCCTTGCGCCTACAATGAGCACACAGCTGGCGTCCTCACGCCTTCCGAACATACTTGCGCCTATCCTGAGTAGCTTCTTGGAAATCAAATTGGCCATGTATATCGCCGGTGGTGGCCCAATGTTGGATGCAGCCGAGCCATCAATGTCGGTGTCAAGGCTATCGCTATCTAGATCAAGGCCGTGGCTCTGACCCTGACCTGGTGATGAAAACTGACCCGTCATGATAATATCGGTCGTGCTGGGAGCTTCTGGGGTGTCGGGACAACAGACGGTGGTCGGTTCGATATGATGAGCAGGCAATACAAAACGAAGGTGTGATCAATGGCGGGATTGGTCAGAGATGATCTTGCGAAGGCGTTGGGCGATGTGCTGATATGGACAATGTTGATAGAGATGCAAGATGGAGAGGACGCGTCTACTGAAATACACGGGAGAAGCGCTCCGATGGTGGTTTTTATCATCGCATGAGTGGATGAAGGGGGGCGGTGCGATGGTCCTTGTTTGGACAAGGGAGTGCAAGGAATATTCTCGGAAAGGAATATAAAAGAAAAATGTCGGAATTGTCGAAAATGTCTACGAAGGGGAACAAAGTCCACAGAGTGGTTCGATTGTTTTGTCCAAGGCGACGCTTGGGGACCGAAGAAGAAGAAGAAAAGGGAGGAAGGCTGAGCTGTCCAATGGAGAGGAAAGTGAGATTATGCCAAAGCAATGCTCCCTCTGGGTGGGTCCTAATGCCGACTATCTTGAAATGGAAGTGCTCTGAATGGAACTTCGCGTGGCAGTTTGGGCCGCTACGCCAACGAAACCCAGTTTAGACCTTAAACTGGTTGGAATGAGTCAGGCCGACTATGCTGAGTTGATCGGCAGAGATTGAATGAACAAAAAGTTGAGCGATGGTTCGACTGCATCGAGGATGTCCGTCTCTGGAGGCCATTGAGAACCGACCCACATGAAGTGATAGTCTATGGTGCGCCGTGTTCGCGTATCGGTTGCATATGCGGCAAAGAAACGCGACACGCGAAAAAGGGACAGATATCAACAGCACGCGCGAGCAAGTACGGTATCGGTAGTGCATCCATCGGGAATGGAGTAAAAGAAAGAGGGAAGAACGAGAGGAAAGATGCCAAGGCACCACAGCTCCATACGACTGCATCGACCTCAAAACACGCATCAATCGTCAGCATTCCTTCTTCCTCAAGCTCACTTAGTGCAGCATGCACTCCTATGCATCCGTCGCTACATCCTTGAACCACCCTCCCTTGGTCTGAGTTGCGCACCCATGGAGCCCAAGCGCGCATGCATCTGTTGGAGTCATATAAACAATTGCGGGACTTTACAGCATCTGCTAGATCAACAGGGACGGGAAACACCAACAGTCTATGCACTTTGGTGGGTTCTTTGCAGACCGATATCGTAATTTAACATTATCCCTGACCATTCAGCCCTTGTAAAAAAGAAACTCCCTTTAGATGATTCGAAATGTGCATACATACCTTGTTGTGAGGTACGGAGCTCCTGTCATTCAAAAACGTTTAAGACGATTGCTTCCTCGCAGCCCACGTTGCGACGCATACCGTACACGATTGGGATAAGCAAAAGGTGTTGGTATGGAAGGGCGTCGCATTAAGCGAATGAAATGGTTGCAAATGCTGGACAGGGAAGACACAAGGTGAAGGGTGCTCCTGAGGTACCCAAAGCGACATGTAGTCAATAACAAGCAGACCTGGACTGAACAACGGTCTGGTAGCTCAAAGACCCTCTCGAGTGCGCTATGGGGCGCGTTTGCAGCCAACTTTAGCGTTCTTTCGCATTTCCATGTCGGTGCAGCAAACATACACATACATGCGAAAACAGATCCGTGAGACTGGATCCTGGACTAGCAATTGTTTGTTCCTTCCTTCTTTCAAAGTTACTTGGGTTTGGCTGCTTAGCTGTCAGGATGACCTGCAGCCTCCAAACAGATCTCTTTCAGCGCCTAAATTGGGAAACTGAATGCACCATTCGAACACAGCACATGGATGTTGCCAACTGCAGCGACTAGCATAGCAGCCCACAATCAGGTCGCTTCAACCCAATCGAGAAAGGGAAGAGTGCCGATCCATGCATTATTGTTCTCCTTGTTTAAAACACCTGTTAAACTTCTCCACGTCCAACAGCGCAGCATAGTAGAAACAGGCTATTTTTGGGCAACGACCTGACCCTTTTTCCTGGCCAATCCTCGTTCATGAACTCCAGCTTGGACTGGTACTCTGGAAGCCCTGGTGGCGTCGATTTTATTACATGTATTTTCAGGCTTGAGAACAATGCAGCAAGCGCAAATGAATGCCGTCAGCTGCCTTCAGGTATTGTACAACTATATATCTATGCCTTCTCTACCAACACTAGCCGATTCATCACTCAACTCTTCGTTTTTCCAACGACATTCTTTCAAGCACTGAATTCGTCCCAGCCACGTCCAACGGTGCGGCACAGATCCTCGTCACGCGGGATAGCCCCAGTGGTGAAGTACCCTGCTGCAATCTTAGCCTCCATCTCAACCTTGGAATCTGGAGGGAGCAGCTCATCCGGGATAGGAACGCGCTCCAAAATCTATGTAACAAAGAGAGAAATAAAACACTTGAGTATCGGATGCTTAAAAAAAAAAAAAAAAAAAAAAAAAGCACGTAGTGGCAGCAAAAAAAAATCGTTCTTATCATACCTTGATGCCAGCGTCAATAAGTGCATCGTGCTTCATGTTTGACATGGACATGAAGCGGTCAATCTTCGTGACACCGAGCCAGTGGAAGACATCGGGCATCAATGCCTGGAATCGCATATCCTAATGATGCAAGGGTAGAATAAGAGGTAGGGTGTCAACAAAGTGGATCTTTCAGAGACCCTGCAATCGACAAGGCACATGTCTGTTGCATTACCTTGACACCGGCGACATCCTGCGTTCGCTGGAAGTACTTTGAGGCAGAGTCCCCCTCTCTCTTACGGGCATTGTAAACGAGATACTTTGTCACCTCACCCAAGGCACGTCCTTCCTTTCGGACTATAGTGTGCAGCAAAAAACAAAAATCAGGGAGGTATCAGTGGACAAGCACAAGGAGCTTTTCGCTAAAGACATGGCATCATCTGACGTGACAGATACAAACGTACAGTAGACGATCAAACCGACACCACCATTTTGGGCCTCCTTGATTGCCTCCTTCATGCCAAAGATGAGGTAAGGACGGCAGGTACAGATATCAGATCCAAACACATCGGAGCCGTTGCATTCGTCATGAACACGCACTGTAACTCGGGTGTTGGGGTCAGAAAGCAACTCGTGATCGCCAAAGATGTAGACAGTGAGGCCTCCGATGGGCGGCAAGAAGACCTTCAGATCTGGTCTTGTGACCAATTCGGGATACATGCCGCCAGTGTTCTCGCTGCATTGAAAGACAGAGAGAGATACAGGATGTTAGCACATGCAGATAGGCAATCCTATGGTTCTTTTTTTTTTCTATCCTAGCAATCATCTGCTTGCTTAATTGAATCTTATCGACTTACAAAAGAGACCGACGCAAGTGGTTCTCCTCGACATTGAGACGAGCTGCAACTCCAGGAAGGTACCAGACAGGATCAATAGCAGCTTTGTGCACATTGAGCTCTCCTTGCTCGTTCACAAAGACTTTGCCATCCACCTTCATTGCTCCACTCTGGAGTTCGGCCTGCAGCTCTGGAACGATCATATGAGCACGGGTAATGGAAATCGTGGGGCGGATGTCAAGACCCTGTTCGATCTCGGCCTTGAAGAACTCGCTTGTAAGATGGCCAAAGGGATCCATAGACACAATCTTGGATGTGTCCGACCATTGGGGCTGCTGTTTGATCACGATGGGCGGTTGTGTGTTTTCATAGTTGGGCTTGTGCTTGAAGATTAGAATGAACGAGAATGGCGTGAGGTTAGAATACCAAAAATAATGGATGCAGGAGTATCAAGACCAATTTGCAATTTGAAGACACGTACATCCGCAGGCAGGTCACCCATGGCAACAGCAAGAGAGCGGTAAATGGAGTAGGGCCCGCCATAGGCACCAACAGCATTTCTAAAGGATTTGAATATGGTTATAGATGTTAGCCATATTGGCATAGTTGGAGTACGGGGCGGTGTCCTATGCTGACTCTACTTACCGGATGTTGATTTGGTTGGCCAGGTGAGAGACCACAATAGGGCCACGAACCTTGGGGTCAGCTTCGCCCCAGTTCAGCTTGGAGGGTTTGACTCCTTTCTGTCCAGCATACGCTACAAGAATAAGAATACAAGATCGTAGATGTCAGCAACTTGGATGTAAGGACCGGCCATGGTTATACCCTGCCACTGTTAGCGCAACTTACTCGTGAAGACGGGCTTCTCGGTGTAGACGCTACCAGGAGCGGAGGGCTCGGCCTCGAAGGTTGGAGAAGCAACGGTGTCCCCATCAGAGTCCGAGTGTCCTACGACATCAATGCCAATGTCAATGGAAGAGGACCAATGCAAACGCGGATTAGGCGTAGCATTGCGGAAGGAAGCACAAGGTTAGTCAGGGACAATGGATATCGAGACATTCAATGTCAGACGCACGCCACTAGGCCTGGGAGAAGTCAAACGTATTGTGTGATAGGGACAGGCGCAGAAAGGAAAGTGCCCCACGGTTGTTTTTCCGCTCGTCAGCGTGACGACCCCTTGGTGCTGCGCTCGTGCCGCTCCCCAGCGTCTGCGGTGCATAACAGTCTTTGCTCACTCGAAAGGGGTCGCAGTAAGATATGGGGAGGGATGTACAAAAGAGAAAATGTATGGGGCATGGTCATTGTTCCTTTAAGGACGACAGCCAAATGAATAAATAATGCATGAAATGCACTCTAAAATGCCAACGAGTTGCTGGAAAACAAACAATATCCACCTCATTCCAGTGGGGCTGATCTGCCCTTTCATAAAACGAAAGAAAAAATAGGAAGGCAGCAGACCGGATCCCGTGGCCATACCCTCTAATGTACCCTCAACGGTATCTCCGGCACCTGGTATCTTACCGGTACTGTTATCGTAGTGAACGGCCTTGTGCAACAAGGCATCCTTGGACAGGACGGCGTCAACCTGCATCTTGTCGACCTAGAAAAAGGAGTTCATGCGATGCAAGTGTTAGCACCAAGTCCCTGTTCTTGTGAACCTTAGTGGCAAACAAAGGTCCAGAGGTTCAGCACAGCAGGCGCATTGGATGTACAAGTTTACAAGTTGTGCATACCTTATCAGAAAGGAGCTGCTGGCTGTCCTTGAGGTCCGCGAGAGTGACCAGGATCTGGGCGAGAACGGATTCCGACATTTTTGTTGACTTGAGGACGACTGATCGAAGGGCGGGTTCTTGCTTGATGGGCTCAGGTAATGTGGTGATAGATTGTGGATAACTGGGGTAAAAAGAGAAGTGGCAAAGTGAGGTGGGCAGTATGGGCTGAATTACTGGTGGCAGTGGAAGTAGGAGGGTCTCAAAGGGAAGGAGGAGGAAAGGAAGGGGGAAAAGAGAAAAAGGAAAAAGAAGAAAGGAGAAGGAAAGAAAGAAAGAGAGAGAGAGAAAAACGGTGTCAGAATGCGCGCTTTTATACTGGAAGGAGGCGGCACTTCGTTTGGAACTGACGAGGACATGGCTCCGAGCGGTGATGGGATGATGGCGATGACGACGGCCAAGACTGGGGTCAGTGGGTGGAGTATGGTCGGCCCTCCAAGGGCTGGCCGAAAATGATCAAAGTGGTGCAGCCAAGCGCACTCAAGGCATTTTGGGATGCAGTATAATACAGCCCCGTGAAAATGCAGCGTCATGCAGCCCTGGCTGTGTGATCCTCATCCGGCTGGGGCATTCGCTTAACCGAGCCCACCGTCTCCTATGTGCCTGGGAACCAGCCTCCCCTCAGTGCGTTGCTTGGCAGTCCGTGTGGTCTGCGTGGTCTGTGTGGTGTGTCTGGGGCGGGTCACCTGGACCCTCACCTCCGTTGATAGCTCCTTTGCGCCATGTCCACCGGTGCACAAAAATACGTGAGGCGGTTTCAGGCCGTGCAGAGTGCAGCCATGTCTCCGAATATGCATGGGTGCTATCGGCCGCAGTGTTTCTCTTTCGGTGTCCTAGGGGCTTGTCCCGGAGGAGACTTCGCGTCGGCACGCGATGGGCGTCTAGGCGTCTAGGCGTCTAGGCGTCTGCATGTCGGAGATGGAAAAACGCGCGATAGATGGAACACTCCGCTGGATGGGTGCCGGTCACTATTTGCCACCAACAAACAGGGCTGAGTGCATTCGAGTACCCTGGCCAAAAGGAAAATAACAAATGAGTCGAACTCCAATGGTATGGTCGGGTAGCGCGCAGCGTGGGCCACCCTGTGTCTCCATCACTCTCCGTCTCTGTCTCTGCTTCGCCTTGGACTCCTTCATCCGCGTCTCAACCATCGCTCGCCTGGATTCCCCTCCATCCCACACCCCTACAGGAGCTCCATTATACATTCCATACTCGCCCCCCTCTCTCTTTCTCTCTCTCTCTCCCTCTCTCTCTCTCTCTCTCTCTCTCTCTCTCTCTCTCTCTCTTTCTCTCGCGTACTCGCTTGCCTTTTAATAATTATTGCCCGATGCCTCTTGTATGCAGCCTGTCCTTTCTTATTTTCGTTCTATTTACAGCTTCCAGGCGTGATTCCATGCATCTCAAGGACCAAACTGATTCATTAACCCTTGACCCGTCTCTCTTCCCAATCTCGTTCTCGGAAAAAGGAATTTGCCCATCAACACAAGTACCGTCGCCCTGCTACTTGACACGCGCAGAGAAAACGCCAATATCAACGCCTTCAATCCTCACGCCCCCTTATTTATCTCAATGCGATAGTGGCCGGTTCCAGGACCCCGGACCATGGAGACACCCTGTCGGTAGACCGTTGGAGCTCACTGCACCACTCGGCCTCGAGACATTGCCAGCACAGCGGTTCTCAAAGGTCAAGCGGGCTTCCTTTGGGCTGAACCTCATGGTCGTCGGTAACTGAACTGCACGCCTCAGTTAAGCTCGTATGTCATACACCGCTTGCAGGATGTTTGGCTAATGTGCTGGATTTTTTTTTCTTTCTTGTAGGCGAGAGTGGATTGGGTAAAACGACCTTTATGAACACGCTCTTTAACACGGATCTCAAGGAGGAGATTCTTCCAAAGAAAATCCATTCAACTCAAACCGTCAGCATTCAGCCAGCGTACTATGGTGCGTAAGAGATACCATTCCCTCAATTGATGTATTCACAATACAACAGGCACAAGGACCTTCCATTTGTTGCAAAGAACTAATTGATGGGATTCTCCGCGGGAATTTCGTAGAGCTGGTCGAAGATGGAGTTCTCTTGAACCTCTGTATCGTCGACACACCCGGTTTTGGCGATGAATTGAACAGGGAACACAAGTAGGTCTTTTTTTTTTGGCTCTATTTATTAGGGTGAAAAAGACATTCATTTGGACCATAGACATGTTGAGAGCAATGCAATTAATCTCTGTCTCTAACCACCCTTTTTGGTTTCTGTAAAAAAAAAACATAGCCTGACGCCTATCATCCAGTACATCGATCAACAGTTCGAGGAATACATGGCTGCAGAACGCCATCCAGGAGTTCGAAAGGCGATTCCGGATACCAGGATTCATGCCATCCTGTACTTTATCGCTCCAACTGGGCATGGGTAAGGCCATCTGTACCTCTTTGGAAAATGGATTGTATTTTGTTACCAAAGACAAGGGCTCACTCTTTATTGTTTTTTAGACTGAAGGAACTCGACGTGAAAGCGTTAAAGACCTTGTCTCAGAAGGTGAACGTCATCCCGATTATCGCAAAGGCGGACACCATGACCGCGGAAGAAAAGCTAGCCTTCAAGAAGATTCTGCTGACGGATCTGGAGGCACACCAGATCAAGTCGTTCCCTACGTCGTACCGGGATCATGTTGATGGTGGGGAGGAGCTGTTTGTAAGTGGTGTCAAAACAGGCGCGCTCATGTACTGATGACACAGTTCCTTATGCTAATAGACTCTGTTTGCAATTCTAATAGAAACACATTCCGTTCTCGGTTATTGGAAGCGACAACTTTCAGGTCATTGGCGGCCGAAGAGTGCGCGCCCGATCTTATCGCTGGGGTGTTGTTGAGGGTACGTTTTTTTTATTATTAAAAAACTGCAGCCTTGGTTTCTCCAGTATCCTGACAACATGAACTGCACTGCAAAGTCTGACTTACTCTTTATCATATTTTAGTCGAAAACACGGAACACTCGGATTTTGTGTACCTGAGGGAACTTTTGCTGGTAACATGCCTGCATGATCTCGTCGACAGTACTCATGGAGTCCATTACCACGAACATCGTGCCAAGGCTCTTCGTTCGAACGGCCGACCAGCGTCGATCCTGGAGTGCGATGACTCGTATGAGGCTCGGATTGAGGGCACTAGGTTCCAAACCAGAGAAGAAATGAACCGTAGAGAGGAAGAGATTCGTCAATCGTTCATCGAAAAGGTGCAGGAGACGGAGATTGCGCTCCGCCAGCGCGAGGAGCAATTGAACGCCAAGAAGGCTGAGATGATCGCAGAGCTGGAGCAGTACAAGGCGCTGATTGAGGCGGAGCAACGCGAGGTGGATGAGTTGTTGGCGAGCTCGCGCCCGAACACTCTGTCGAAGAACTCGAGCAAGCTGTTCAGGGCCAAGTGAACAAGACGTCCTCCACATGTCGGCCGTCTTCCTTATACTGATAACTATATTCATATTCAACTTAATAAAATAGCCGTAGCCGTTCTGTATTCATATATCCATGCTGGCATCGTTCATGTTTAACGACAATATCAAAATGGGACATTGGTGAGGCTGCACAGCAGAGCTCGCCACATAATTATCGCAGCGCACAATCCAGATCGGATGCGCACTTGGCGTATCAGACGTGAGGTATGGACAATATACGACTGCAGCACGCGCCAGCGTCCTTTTTACACTTAATGGCCACGTTGAACACAGTGTCTCCCCCCTCCTCCTTCTTTTTAGCTTCTTCTCCTCTTTTGTCGTTTCTCATTCATTCCATTCCCTCCGACATCAACATCAACACATTAACACCTACCCACTTTACGGAAAGAACAGGGCCCCGCTTGACACCAGACACAACAGGAGCAACCACAACTTAACATAAACCCGCGATGGCGTCCCTTATTCAGGCACTGCTCGACTGGCTCCGGGGGCTCTTCTTCAAGGTTAACAAAAGCTTCATTCAAGCAACATGAGGAAGGACTTTTTGGCTTTTGGCTTTTGGCTTTTGGTGAATGAGAGCTGACAATGCCAACGAAACGTTGCTATGGCTATGTTTCTTTCTTATTTAGACCGAGATGGAGTTGACGCTGGTTGGGTTGCAGAACAGTGGCAAGACCACGCTCGTGAACGTTATTGCAGTACGTACAGTATGCGGCCACACACGCTCTGAAGGATTTTTTTTTTCCTCTACCCCCATGCTCTCTCAACTACACCGGCATCATCTCAAGTGAAGCAAAGACCATCAAGATATGCAGAACCAGGGAAAACGACTGAAACCGATGTCTAAACATCCAGGATAAAGTGCTTTCCAGGACAGGATCAAACTCCAAGGAAACATCCAAATCTTCCTGGGAATAATCCCAGCCATTTTTCATTACAGAGGTCGACCGTTACTACGACGATATCCTTAGTATCAGCAAATGGAGCGGATGCAGAACCATATACCAATGTCCACGTTTACCCTGGAAGATGCAAAAAAAAAAAAAAAAGTCTGCGGACAAGGATGGTGCCGGACAAACAGGACTCGGACTCGTGATGTTTGCCACCACTTGCTATTCGTCCCCCCTTGTCCCCATAGAACATAACAACGCAACGCAACACAACATCATTTCCCTTCCTCCCCCTATTTCTTTCTATTTCTTTCTTTTTTTGGCGTGGTTGCAGAGGCGTCATTCCAAGCTTCCTCCTCCCGTCCCCTGTCCCCTGTCCTCCCGCTACCACCTTGAGCGAGCAAAAAGGGAATGAAAAACGATGTCGCCGAGGGGTGGAACTCGACAGCCCTCGAACAAAAAGTCCGGTATCTGATTATTATTTTTTTTCTGCCTCATCTCGTTATCGAATAGTCCGGCCAGTTTTCGGAGGATATGATCCCAACAGTCGGCTTTAACATGCGCAAGGTCACGAAGGGCAGTGTTACCATGAAGCTCTGGGACATTGGCGGGCAACCCAGGTTCCGGAGCATGTGGGAAAGATATTGCAGAGGCGTGAACGCTATAGTGTAAGATGTCTTCTCTTTGTTTTCTCTCTATGTCTCTGAGGTTTTGTGTGGAAAAAAAAGAAAAAAAAAAGCTGACCATTCAACCTCTTCTTTTTTTTTTTTATCATCTGGAACTGGATATACCATACGATAGATTTGTTATTGACGCGGCAGATCCTGATAAGCTGGATGCAGCAAGGACAGAATTGCGGAACTTGTTAGACAAACCTCAGTTGGCAAGCATTCCAGTGCTGGTCCTGGGGAACAAGAATGATTTGCCAGGAGCGCTAACAGTCGAACAGATCATTGAGGCATTGTATGGCAAAAAAAAAAAAAAAAAAAAAAAAAAAGCGCGCCCCGCACGGACAGAAAGAGACGAAGCGAGTTGTTCGTGACCATCACAAGGAACTAACACAGAAGAATCTGTATGAAAACTCATAGGAACCTGAAACAGATTGCTAACCGCGAGGTCTCGTGCTATTCCATCTCGGCCAAGAACCAGACCAACATCGATATCACGCTGCAATGGCTGATCAAGAAGGGCAAGGGAAAGTAAAACGTCGGAGACAACATATTCCGGCGGCCCGTCTTTCTCTGGAAGAGGAAAAAATACATCCGGTACAGGAACGACAGTCGTTTGCCCTCCTGTTTTGGAAAGAATGGGAGGAAGGGGGAGAAAGCAGCTTTGCGGTCGTAGTAGCAACACCGTTAATAATAATAAACGACACATTCTAAAAAGCGAGAGCTTCGAAATGACCAGACTTGTTAGCAGTATCGAGCAGCTACATTTTACTTGGTACGATACTATGCCCATGGCTGTAGTATTGAGTCCAAGCAATCGCCCCATATTTACAAAATGGCTACTTGTCATCTTTAAGTACTTATCGCACAGCATTTCTTAATCGTGTATTTGTTCGTATATTCAGAATAATTTATATAGAATATTTCATTTCAATGGGGGTATAGAAACATCTCATCGAGAAGCACCTCATTCACATCAACGCGCCAAGATACGTCGGACTTGCTCATCCTGCTCCGCCAGCAGCTCCTCCATGGTTTTCTCGTCATCACCTCCATCTATTCTGGCTTCCAGCCCTTCAGCACCCTGGAGCAACTCCTTGGGTATACCACGCAGGACACGCGTCTTGCTCGCCATGCTGCTGCTGACGCCGCCGCTGCCTTTTCCGCCACGGCTTTTGGTGCCAGTGTTAACAAACATCATGGGCCCTGCGCCCTGGATCAAAAGACTCTCGACCTCGGACTCGAGCGTCATGATCTGTGTATTTACCTCATCCTCGTTGATATCCGCAGGATCCAAGTCTTTGAGACGAATCGTACCTGGGTTCGACCTTATGATCTCACGCAAGGGATCTGTTGGCTCCTCCAAGGTGGACTCTGCGCTGGGTATGGCACTGCTATTACGGGGATCATGGCTTTCGTGCTCCTGACTTTCATCATGTCCATGGCGGTCCTCGACATTGCCCTTGTCCTTCAGCGCCATATCCTGTTCTTCTTCCTCCTCTTCCTCGTCCTCCTCTCCGACGCGCTCCACGTCGATCCTGTAAAGAGAAGCGCGGTGATGATGTGGGTATGGATGGCCCGTTCGGCCATGTTTCATTACGCGTGGAGAGAGCGGCGACTGAATCTGTGTTTGGGCTTGAGGCATCGTAAGTATGCTCCCAAGGGCGTTGGTAGCCGAAGTCGCCAGATGTGAGCTTGTGCTTGTCGAACTCATTAGTTTGCCAAGCACCCCCCGGAGCGGGAATAACTGAGGAGGTGACTGCTGTCGATTTTGCTGTTGGTTCTCTTGAGCGGCATCATGTTCGATACAGTCCAGACATACACGGATGGGCTTTCGAAGCTCCTGTGGAATAGCATCAGAGAGCTCTGTCGACGAAAAAGGGTCCTGTATAACTACATCCTTCATTTGGCAGCACTTCCAACAAATAACGCGCCCGCAGAGTCGACAATGGTGCTTGCGGACTAAGACTCCGAATTTTGTCGTCGAGCACACCATACACACTGTCGCGTCTTCATCTCGGACCCAGCCGGCTCCCTTTCGCAGCGTTCCCATCGCGCAGTTGCTGGCCGGAGTTGATGGTAGAATCGAAAGGGTCGAGGACGAGGAAAATCTATTCGTGTTCTGAGCACTGCCATGACTGTTACTGTTGGTTTTGGTGGCAATTGCAGATAGATTCGTTCCAGATGACGATGACTGCACCGACGACGAAGCCGATCCCTCCTCAGAATCATCTTCTCCGGCCTTCGCCTTCTCTTCACCGCCAACAGTCGGAGCAGCAACGGCTTCCAACGCAGTCTTGCGCGTCTTGCTGTGATCACCGCCCTTCATGAACCAAAGCCCATCAAAAGCCGAGCCCGACGACGTCCTATCCATTCCTGGCCGCACTGATCCTGTTGAAGACATCGAAAGCCGGTTTTGGAGCTGTTGCTGTAGCATTTGTTGCTGCTGGTGATGGTACTGAAGTGTGTTTGCTGCATTAGCGCCTCGTAATGTAGCATAAGAGCTCTCCTTGCTGTGGTCCGAGAACGATGGGAATGATCCGCCATTCAGCGCAAAGTTGAATAGACTTCCAGCCATAGACTGTGGACGGTTCAGGTATTGCTGGTACTGGTATGGATCGAAGGCACCTCCACCTGGCGATGTCAAAGGCGAGGTTGTGAAGGTGCCGCTAGGGCCGATGGCGCCATTACCATGGCTGCCCCCAGTCGGTTTGATAGATCCCAGATTCAGGCTACCAGGGATGCCCCATGTCTTGAGGAAGGAGGTGTCAAAGGAAAATGCGGAGTGGCGCTTGAACTTCTTAAGGTCTGCAAGATACTTGGATTGGAAGAGGAGGTGATGCTTGTGTGCGGCAGTCGTCTCGTTCAGAAGCGCGAGAAAGCTGTCCCTGGCGGCGGTCGAACCAAACAGTAGAATCAAAGACAGTTGCGGTGCAGCAATCTTTAGCAATGGCCGCTCTATAGAGAAAATGATGAAATCACAGAGATACCGGTTCAGTATACCGGGCATTTGCATTGACAAATGTTTTTCCAGTTTATCGAAAGACCATACCATCATTCTCGACAATGTCGGCTTGCACCTGGGTCAGTCGAGAAATGCGCTGATTCTCCAAATGTCCAGCATAAGGATTGTCTTGTACAGCTCCCTGGACTGACTCAGATACATGCCCCTGTTCCTTGATGTTGCCTGTCGAATACTCCTTTCCTGGGACAGGTACGTCACTGGCGCTTTCGCCTTTGGGTTCTCCCTGGATGGAGTCGCTTATTGCAGAACAAATCTGCTTATCTGACACGCCACTTGTATTTCTTGTTGACCCCTGAACCGGTTCTGATACGCGCCTTCGCATCCTTGTTCCAGTGACCAGGACATCTGAGAATAGATACAGCTATCAAAGACACGACAAGAGGAGGCTGGCCAGTGAGTTTGGGACAGCAATCAGGAGTATCAAGGGCAGCTCGCTTGAATCTTTGACTTGTCGCTATACCATTTCCTCGCGCTTCTCTTGACCTTCTATCCGGAGTACACGCGTTGAGTGGATCAGACCCCTGCCATTTGCAATAAGGGGCTACATTTTTTCACACACAAACGAACGTCAAATCGATGTTAGTGGCATAAGAAATGAATCCTGCGCACAGACAGCCGACTCAAATCTCGATATCTTGATTTGATGCCTTACCCTACCCTGGTCAAATCCATACTCGATCTCACAGATCCGATGGAATTCACCAAATCGAATATTACGACTAGGACGATCCTGTCGCCTGCCGACCCGCTGAGCTGCCAACACCTTGGCACCGCCGTTTTGTTGCATCGCTGCAATCATGGCTGCACGCTGCATCGCATCCTTCTTGGCTTGTGAAGTCAACGTGGGCAGCGAGGACCTTTGCGGAAGGTTCGTGGACGCCGCAGAGAACGTCCCAGCATGGGATTCGCCGCCATTTCCACTACCGTTGGCAGAAATTGCTGCACTCTCACCTCCTCTACTACCTCTGAGTAGAGCCGAGGATGCAGAGGCCGTCAAAGTCAGCCCTGCAGCCAGAGTTCCTCCTACACCATGGTGATGGTTCCCTGAATGATGGCCATTCGCGACAATAGCCGATGCCGACGCCATGGTCTCGCCTACAACCGCCACACCGGTAACACCGCTTCCACTGCTGTTTCCATTGCTGTCAATCATAACCAGGTCATTGTGAGGATCGTCTAGATCCAGCAATGAGATAGCATCGGATCCGCACATAGTCCTAGTGCCTCCTGAAGGAAGTGTCATTCCTCCATCGACGTGATGCTGCTGCTGGAGATTGGCGAGCCCGAGACCATGGATATCCCCGTGATGGCTTGACCGCGAAGAACCTGCATTTGCTGTGAAATACGAATTATTGCTGTTGGAGCTCAAGAAGGCCAGCGTTTCGGCTCGTGACATCGTCATACTAGTAGCCGTCGCAGCAGCGGAGGCCGTGGGCGAAAGCTGGCCGAGTGTCGCGAGATTGAATCCGGCGGCGTGCCGCTGTTGGTTTGGAAGGATATGGGGCGCCACCATGGGAGTTGCCGATAGTTTCGAGGTCGAGAGGGGTCGGCTGAGGACGCGCCCTGTGGGTGTAATTGTTGGAAAGCTCTGGAATCCTGCTGATGCTGCCTCTGGCTGCGATAACCGCCTTGGAACTGATGGTTTTACTGGGTTGCCGCTTTTGGCAGCGCCATTGCTCTTATTACGGGTTATGCTGGCACTCTTGCCGTTGTGTTGTGCGGTTATGACAGGGTCGACGGCGGCGGTTGCCTCATTGTCAGAGGCAGAAGTGGTGCTTGAGTTCATGGACGTGCCTGAGTCCTTTTTGTGGAGCACAGCCGTGACAGTACCTGCTGAGGCTTCGTCGTGGTCACACAAAGTAGGGATCCCATTGGTCGAGATGGGTGATAAGGGCTGTGCTGAAGAGGTGGCCTGTGGTGTTGTGGGCGAGGTGGAGTCTGGCGAGTATGCGGAGGAGGACGTTGAGCCAGCGTCGTCGATGGTGCCTACGACGGCAATGGTTTTAGTGGTGATGGGTATAAGTTTGGACGGCAGTATGCTCTTGACACCTAAATGAGTAGAGCCGTCCACTGCCACTGAAACTGGCGCTCCTTGGCCCTCGAGTGCGATACTGTCCATAGTCGTGCTCTTGCCCATAATGCTTCTGATGGTTGCGGCTATAGAGTCTTGGTCTTTCGGATAGAGTGTTTCCTCTAAAATAAAGTAAAGTCGTTGTTCGAGTTGAATTTGGCGGATGATAATTTTGGTGGCAAATTCCAAAAAAAAAAAAAAAAAAAAAAAAAAAAGTTGTCTCGAGATGAGAATGTCTTGATCGTTAAGTATGAGCGAGAGTGTGCGAGAGAGAGAAAGAGAAAGAAAAAGCGAGGGAGACAACGATGGTCAGGTTATGAAATGGAGAGGTAGTGGCGTATAAATCCCGTTGGAATGTAAAGATAGAGGTACAATGTGTATATCGGTGAGAGACTAAGGAATAGATAGATCAGAGATACGAAAGAGGATGAGGAAGAGGAAGACGAGGAAAGATGCGAGGATAAAGATGGGTTGTGTTGTGCATGCAAAGGGAGGGAAGTTAGGGAAGTGGAGCGAGGATACGGGGATAGCGGCGGCGGCGGTGGTGGTGGTGGTGGTGGCGGTATGGAAGTCAGGGACGGAGGAGACGTCTCGTGGAAAAGGAACTGGGAAAGGGGTGGCGGAATAAGGAAAGATGACCAAGCAAGCAAGAAGAAAAGAGAGGGAAAAAGAAGTGGCGATCGAAAATTAAAAACCTGTTCAGCAGGGGGTGTATGTGCTTTCCCCTGCCCCATCCAACTGTCAGTCTTCCTCCAGACCATGGAAATGGCTCGTGGGTTCGTCCGCCTTCGCGGTGCAGTGCGGTTCAAGCTTAATTGCAGCAGTATGCGGGCGTGTCTTCCGATGGTGTGTGTGTGTGATCTCCCTCTTTTTTTTCTGTTCATGGGGTCGGACAAAAAGAGAGTAAAAAAAAGGGGCCGATGGCCAATCTCAGCTGCGTGCCTCTTCTTGGTCACACTGCTCTTTTTTTTGCGTCGAATGAATGAAAGTGTGAATGAGAGGGTAATATATTTGAAGACCCATTCAACCCTACGATGGGGTCCAGTGTCATCATTATCATCACCATCATCTGCGGCACGCGCGTTTGTTTTCCCGCTCGTTCGTCCGAGATGATTGACATCAAAAAAGCACACGATCCCTGTCATCCGCCGAAAATATCTGCAACACATCTCTGCAATCTGCCCAATGCTCCAGCATGCACAAGCGTGCGTGTGTTACAACCGACACACTTTTGAGGACACGGTTCACCAGGCATTTCAGACTATCAACGTCATCCGTTGTCCCCGTGGGCCTAGGAACCACGGGGTCCATGAAGTCAAGCGTCTCAAGAGCAATTGACAGACTTGCACGAGCTCGAGGCCCTCATCCCCACCATCGCCTAACAACTGCCAATATTAATCTAACGTCTTCACAGCGTATCCTTGGCTCTGTGCTTTGTGGGAAGCAACCACAACAGTTGTGGTTCAACGCCGAGCAACAAAGAAAAGAGCAGTTTATTTGAAATATATCACCGTTAGCAATTCAAAAAAACACCGCGTCTCTTCTCTGCCTCACGCACTTCAAACTGCATCTGTGCACAGACGAACATCGCACAGAAACAGCAACACATGGTCACCCATCCCTGAGCAGTCGAGAAGAGACCGTACAACATGTTCTTAACGCCCTCCAGTCCTACGCAGAATCCAACCAAGTTTGCAATCATCATCAACAAAATGTTGCCGACTGCTCCGACGGCGCACAGATGGCGGTAGTATGGCCAGCTTCCCCACTAAACATCAGAAGAAAGAATTAATTAGTGGTTACTTGTTTGCAAAAGGATAAAGCATGAGATTCTTATGACAACTCAACATACTTTTTTCTTGGAAAACACTTTGCTGGCAATAATCTCGGGTAAGATGAAGAACGAAATGAGCCATCCCCATGCCAGCAACTTCAAGTTGATGTCGTGCCAGACTGCGACAAATGTAAAGACGGCCCAGATGTTGTAGATCGCATACCGCGAGCCACCCAGTGGAATGTAAATGTATCGGAGGATCCACAGGTTGTAACTCTTGTGCCAGCTACGCCAGAATCCAAGGGCCGAGTAGTTGTTGGTTACACATCGGATCATATTCTCAGGAGCCTCGATGCCGTCCAGCAGTGCCCAAAGGCGGAAGAACCGCCAAATAATCATCAGCTTGAGCCAGATCAGGATTAGGTTGAATAGACCAATCATGCAGATCTGAAGTACGGGATCGTTATCCCATGCCTGACGCTTGCTGACGGCGACCATGTGCATGTAGTGCATAGTGAATTCCATGGTCAATAGAGAAAAGATGAGTCGACCGACCCACATAACGAGCGTCTTCCCTGGGATACTCTTGGGATAACGCAGCTATGTAATTGTGTTGGAAGGAGACAGCAGAGAGTCAGCATCGTTCATTCACAAGATGCTCCTTCAAAAAAAAAAAAAAAAAAAAAAAAAAAAAAAAAAAAGGAAGCTAAATGAAGAAGTTTACCTGAGAGATAAAGTCGTTAAAGGTCATGATGGGTCCGGCAACATAGAGCGGTGCATAGAGAGTAAATGCGAGGTAGTAGACAAAATTGTAATCCTCGGCAAATGCAGGCGTGCTGACCCGCTCCTTGTCTGTTGTAGGTGCCTTATCCCTGTCTTCCTTCTATAAAGTTGGGAAAAAAGTCAAGGGCACATGTTACACATCTGCTCTGCTTGCCTGTTTCGTTGCCGCGTCCATCTCTGTTCATTTGTTTTGACTTATAACGTACAGTAATGCTCTCGCGGGTCTGTTTGTGAGACCAGTAGTAGTCCAAGTTGAATGACACAAGTCGAAGCATCGTGAAGTTGAAGTTGACATCCCAGCGCCTGTTCATACCTGTGTTGCCGTCCTATAACGATAGAGAACCCCTTTATCAGAATCGTTTCATTACTGGTGACGATATACAAGCAAACGGAATGGGAAGAAACACTTACCAACCATGCCAAGGACTCGTGCAAACTGGCGAACTGGTAGCCTTGGTGGGTCTCATTCAAAAAGAGGATGGCGAGGTTGAAGATCCAGGTAAGAACAGGCATCATGCGGGATGATCCGCCTAGTTTGGCAATCGCGTAATTGGTGGTGACAATTGCGCCGATCTTGAGAATACTGTTGCCATACATGAAATAGAGGTAGACGGCCGAAAAGGCTAGGAAGAAGTAGGCGCGATATAATGGCTGGAGAGGCGACTTCAGCGGTGTCACTGGCACAAAATAGAGGCGGTACAAGTGACTGAGAGGAACGTAAATGCACATCACGGCGGCAAGGACGGGCAAGTTGTTGCGAAAGTTGGCGTACTGTTCATCGCTGTTATCCTATTATTCAACGAACAATCGATCGATCGGGATAAATGGGAAGATGGTCAAATTGAGTCCATATGGCACTTCAACATACTGTGCTAGAAAGAAAAGACATGAAAGCTTGTTAAAGCTTCGAAACACACCACTTTGTATCCGAACCAGCCATCCGAAAGCAGATCCTTGAACTTGTCATAGTTCGGGTTCGACTCTATTACGTTAAAGGGATATGATGAGAAACTGCGCTCGATTGATCGATTGAATGCAGAATGCGGCTCAATATTCATTCTTGCTCACCCGAGCTGGCATCGTGGCCTGTCTTGAACATGTATGGCACACAGGTGATGAAGACGAAGTAATAGAAGTAAAACTCCTTCGTATTCCACAGCGACGGGTTTGTGCTTCGGTCCTGATATCTTTTCTTATGAACATAGCTCTGTGCTACTGGCTGGCTCTGCCCAACAAACGACGACGCTTCCTCGGTCGAAGCTCCGAATGCAAGTTGCGTTGCATCGTGGTCGTTGCTATCCTGATGGTTGACACGGAGCAATGGATGATGCTCGTGCTGCTGATGTCCTGTCATGCTCGTGCTGCTGCGTGGTTGTGTCTTATGTCGACTATCCCTGCTGTTGCTGTCCCGGATTGCCTTTGTTGCCTCCTGTGGTTTATAAAGTCAAATGGGTTTAACAGAGAGTTGGAATGGAGAAAGCGCGTACAAACTTGAAGGCTAACCTCGGCTTTCATGTGCTTGAAGAAAATTGAGTGAGCGCCCTTGACCCTGGATCAATTTTTAGCCAGAAATGGACTGAACAAACCAGTTGGGTGGTAACACTGCCATGAGGCCATGTTCCCATATCCCTTGTTATTCTTGGCTAGCGCGTCCTTCTTCAATCAAACGTTCTACTCGAACTTGACTGGAGAAGGAAGCATCGGCTACGCAACAATTGGTGTTGAGGTCGTGAGCTTACTCGGGGCATAGTGGTTAGAGGATAAGATATCCTGCGCGGTGAAGTACTCCGTGTCCCCAGGAAAAAAAAAAAAAAAAAAAAAAAAAAAAGAGCGAACGAATGAGTGTAGCCTGCGTGGTTCAATTGCTCGATGGAGCTCTAGCAACCGAGAATAAAGAGCGGCCATTGAAGTGCTACTGCACGATCTGTATCAGCGGTCTTCGGTGTGCTCTTTGACGCGCGAAAACCACAGGGTTCTTGAAAGAGCGCTCCCGCAAGAAGATGGACACCACAAACATCAAGCCACTAATACCCTGAACCTCGACTCCACTTTTCCCTTGCCCTTTTCCGTCCAAGGCACCCAAGCACAGCAACAAAGCAATCGTGAATCCAGGAACTAGCAATCACCAGGACAATGAATAAGGCGACGCTCAGAGCAGCCTCGTTCATCGCATGTAGGAGGTCATGGAGGCTCCCTTGCTGTTATGTGCAAACAACTTTTCGATTTCGCTCCACCGCAACTACCGCCGCCACCAGTTCTATCGAAGCTTCTCAAGCTCCGTGCTCTTCCATAAAACAGACCCCGCCCCAGCCTCTGTTTCAGCCCGAATCTTCGGTCGCATGGGATGTATGTTCACTGCAACCTCAAGCCAAGGAACGTCGACGGAAAAATTCCAATAAGCGTACAGCAAAGGAACAGGCACAGGCACAGGCACAGGAGACGTCATCCTCGATACCTCATCCAAAAGAATGTTCTGAGCCGTCTCTACAGCCCCTAACATATCAGGGACAGGCTGCTACAGATAATGATCCCGGCTTTCTAGGCCTTAAACCAGCGCCGTTTCCTAAGGATATTCATTCCTGCATGCCATACGTAAATCGGAATGTGCTGTACAAAAGAATACATGAGGCTCAGTCCATCAACCATACCCATAACGACCTCGAGAGCTTTGAAGGTCTTGACCACAACACTAGCAGCACCATCTATCGAGGAACGCTTTTCGAATATCAGACTCAGGAAATTCTCAAGAAGCATCTCGGCATTTACACGCAACGGTCTGCAGGAAACGGCGACCTGGGCATCGATCTTCGTGGAACATGGTTCTTACCATTGAGTGCTTCCGCGGAACCAGGGGACATGGTACGGCATCTAAAAGTGATCGTGCAGTGCAAGAAAATGAGCTCCAAGGTCGGTCCGAAATTTGTCCGCGAGCTGCAGGGCTCGCTCTCGTATGAAACGCAGCCGACCATGGCTATCTTGGCAATCTCATCCGAGTTCACCAAGCAGGCCCTTCTCCCATACGCAAAGTCACTGTGGCCAATGGCGCTGGTAGTGATCGACACTAAGAAACAAGAGTGTCGAAAGTTGATGTGGAACAGAGCCGCCGAGAAGGTTATGCATGGACTGCAGGTCGCCACACGATGGTACAAGGGAGAAGACGGACAATTGGAGAGCAGGCCAGTGCTTTGTTTCAAGGGCGAGCTCATTAAGCGGTTACCAGGACCTCATCTCAATGAAGGCAAACGGGAAGCAGATCAGGATATGGAAAGTATGGAAACCGCCAACACTTCACCGATCGACTATTCGATCCCAAATTGGAACATCAACACAAAGCCAGAGTACCTGCGCATTGTTCCCAAAGCAACGGGAGGATGGGATCGTGCGGATCTGGAGGGCGAGGACGCAGATCACCCCCCTCTTCATTCAAATCACTTGGAACTGCTATCATGGTCCCCTCCATTTCCAATCCAGGAGTCGATCCAGCCATCGACTGAATAAAGGAGACTATTACTTTCTAAATGACCTCTTTTGTGAGACAAGCAGTGTTGAAACGTCCAAGGAAGACTATCACCTGATGCTACCTTTTTTTTTCTGTGTGGGTCTCATTTGTAAGTTACCATTTGTCTACGGGCGTATCCACTCACAGCTCTTCGAACCTCTTCTTTACTCCAATCATAACATCCGCGACACTAACCATGAACCCGCAGCATCAGCGCGCCAACTCCTCCGGGACACCCTATCCAGCACCGACTGGTTACTATCCGGAGCAACAGCAGCCCAACCGCCAGCAGCAGGGCCAGCAGATCGTACAGCCGCAACACCAGCAGCCCATGTACCCAGTGCTCCCTTCCATGAACCACCCTCCGCCACCGCTGATGCACCACCATGACCCTGCGTTTGCACACCATCAACCCATGCAGCAGGCACATATGCATCTGCTTCAATCCTTCTGGTTGCGACAGATGCATGAGATCCAAAACTTACCCCAAGACTTCAAAATCCACCACCTTCCACTGGCGCGCATCAAGAAAGTCATGAAGACAGACGATGATGTCAAGGTTGGAAAGAACGAAACAGCAGCTGACACGCGCTCCGGAAAAATGGTGCATCTTGAGTCCCTACCTACTTATCCTTGTTCTTCCACTGTGGTATGATCAGGCCAAGATGATCAGCGCCGACGCGCCGATGATCTTTGACAAGGGATGCGAGATCTTCATTACGGAGTTGACACTCCGCGCATGGCAAGAAGAAAAGATGAATCTATTAAAATGCTCGGCGCATGTGCCATATTGCAGTTCATTCATGTCGAGCGATGTTCTCGATTCCCTAATCTGAAACCATTTCACATTTCACATTTCCAAATGACGCTGCAGGATCCACGCAGAAGAAAACAAGAGGCGGACACTCCAACGAAGCGACATTGCGGCAGCGATCGCCAAGACCGACATGTTTGATTTCCTGATCGACATTGTCCCGCGTGAAGAGTACAAGATCTCGCTTCCCAAGGAGCACAAGATGCAGCACGGGATCGCAGGACACGATCGTCGTCGTAGCCAGGAAATGTTTCATCAGCCCATGCCTGGACCCGCGAGCGCCACGGGACCCAAGGGACCGGGTGTGGCTGGTGCTGGTGTTGGTAGTGCGTTGGACGCAGGCATGGGTTTGGAAGGATACTACCCATACGGTATGATGGACAATAGCACGTATACGCTGGTATGTGAAGACATGATCTGTGTGACATTGACTATGAACCTGCATATGTGGTCTGTGCTCTCCTCAAGTCCATGAGTTGATATCATTTTTCATTCATTGCTGTGAAATGCTAGAGCCAAGAGCAGCAGCAACAGCAACAGCAACAGCAGCAACAACAGCTACAAATGCAGTATATGAATCAAGCACAGCAATCGCATCCCTCGCAGCAGCAATACGATTACTAGATGCAATATGAATGGCAAGGAACAGGCGTATTGTCCACTCACTTGTAGTGTTATTTAAATAGCCTGCATTCGATATACAGCAATACAAAAAAACCTGCAATGTAATGTAATGCAATGTAATGACAATGCTTCCTCGAGGGCTATGAAGATGAATGGGTGGCAGCCGAGACCTCGTTTCCTCCTCGCATGTCCATTTCGTTAGCTGAAGACTGCGTGGGAATAAGCTCCAGGAGCATCAGTCGACTCGACGGCGGAATGGTTTTACAGTGGGTTAACATTTTTGACTCTGGTCCCCCGTTGCTGGTGCTGCTGTCGCTTGTGGCATCGGTATGACACAATCATTTTCATTTGCGCAATATGGATTGTGCACGGGGGACAAAGCAAGATAACCACGGTTGGGCAACTGAGAACTTTCTTCTTTCTTCACTTTCTCTCTTTACACAATCTGCCTGACAGCAACCACATTTTGACAATGGAAAGCATCCAGACTAAAGGTAACGCTGGCAAAACAATCTAGACACAAAGGGCACAACCAACGTACCTCGCTTTCCTTGGCGCGTTCAACTTCCTTCGTCCCTTAGCTTCCTTGGCTCTTTAAGGCTCAGGGATATGACACCGCCTGTTGGACATGGACAGGAATGTCAATCCGCTTCTCTGTCCTCGAAGGTCATCTTCTCGATCGGCTACGGAGCCGCCTCTAGTCCTTCCAGACATTGTCCGTATTAACGACCAAAATAACCTGTCCTGTGAACCTTTTTATAGTACGATACTACAACGCTCAGCTGGACAAGGAATTAGGACAGTATCCACAGTTAAACCGATTCCAGGCAGCAACAGGAGTTCCGAAAACATTCCTGGCCCTCGGATCTGGTGTGTTTATCCTGTTGATGATCTTTTTCAACTTTGCAGGAAAACTACTGTCCAACATTCTCGGCTGGGTCTACCCGGCCTACCGATCCTTCAAAGCTCTGGAAACGCCGTCCCAGGACGACGACAAGCAATGGTCCGTTTGTGTTTGATCTCGCAAGGGAAGTGGGTGAGGACGTCCTAATGAACATGTCGCTTTAACACTGTATTCTTGCACCTTTTTTTTTTTTTCTTTTTTTTTTTTTTGGATAGGCTAACCTACTGGTATAGTAATCCGGGGCGAGAGAGAAACAATATCGTCATCCGAACAGCAGCAGTGAAGATATATACAAGCACTAATGTACTGGCATATGAACGAACACTCAACAGCTTGCATTTTTCTCGCGCGTGTACGTACTCTTTTAGGGCCGTCTACGGATTTGTCGCCGTCATCGAATCTTTCACGGACATCCTGCTGTATTGGTTCCCGTTCTACTTCTTCCTCAAGACCATCTTCCTTCTCTGGCTCATGGTCCCCCCATTCAATGTACGCCTGTGCGACATTGAGAAACATAAAATGAGGTTTATAACGCAATGCACAGGAGATTAACGTGCGTTTTTGGTGGACTGTGCTATGTATCTAGGGTGCTGCTCTCATCTACGTGAGGATCCTTCGTCCGTTTTTGATTCAGCATCATGGTCGAATTGACAACACTTTCAGGGATGTCAAGTCTAGGGTCTCTGCCGCAGCCTCTGAATTCGATACCCGCCCGTCTGCTGCACGCTAGAGGGTGCTTATGACGAGTTCTTCACACGATGGATTAAAGCTATTTCAGTTGTAGGATCATTTGTTCAACAGTGCTTTTCAAATTGAATACATTTTGCCTCCAACTTTCATGTTCGATGAGGACTTCTGCAGAGCACGCCATGGGTCCTTTTGTGTGACTCTCACCAAAAAGACTGACCTGCAGAGCAACCTCACCCTGAATGCACACCATTTATGTCGATATCAGCTGGACAAGGGAAGAAAGGGAACCAAATGCAGGCTCCTTACCCCGCTCGCATTCTGAAGTGCTCACAACAAAAAGAGACACAGCAACATCGACCAACCATCCAATCAAACGCGACCAGTTGTCACATAAAGCCCACCGTAGATACCTTCCCCATCCTGCCTTTGATTGTGAAACGAGGCTAGTGTACGTCTGTTTCCGTGGGAGAAAAATGAACGGCCGCGACGGGGCTGGGGAGGAAGTTGGAGTCTTGCTATATATCTTGGAGAGACTCATGGCGCGAATGGGAAGTAGCAGACGGATGCATCGGCTCGCTTTTCGTTTTTGAAGTGCGACGAACCCCTTGGGGCTTTGGGCGCCAGGCTTTATTTCATTCTTGTGGCAGGAGGGGATGGGCCCAGCTGCTGTCATGCCTGAAAGAATAGAATCACGCAAGGGAAATCACGGTGCCACAAAATACAATACGCCCCTGGCCGTATAAAACGCCAGCGACGTTTTTTCTTGTTCCCTTCTTCCTTCTTTTCTTCTTTTCGTCTTTCCCTAAGCCTCTCTCTCCCCTTGTTCCTCTCCCCCCACCGCTCTTTATCCAGCCCAACCCTCAACCCCTTGGTCTCCTCAAGCGCACTTCGCCAAGCAACACATCCAAGCCCTACAATGCTTACAACTGAGCCTGAACTCATCACGTCTTTGGACGGCAAGATCGTCTATCCCCAGGTCCGCCGTAGCGATTTCGCCGAGACCCTCCATGGCACTACGGTCGCCGACCCCTACCGCTGGCTCGAGAATCCCGATTCAAAGGAGACCAAGGATTTTGTCGAGGCCCAGGCTGCGTTTGGAAACGAGTTTATGAACAAATTTGATGCCAAACAAAAGTTCAACGAGCGGTATGGAAACACGCTCTGTATATTTAGGAATGGGCTTTATCATTTCAAGCAGCCCTCTAATCATTCATGTCTTTTACTCATCTCTTCTATTAGTCTGACCGCTTTGTACAACTACGAGCGCTACTCTACCCCCTTCAAACGCGGCGACTACTACTACTACAGATACAACAGCGGTCTGCAGGCCCAAAGTGTTCTTTATCAGCAGGACAGCCTCGACTCGAAGGCCCGTGTCTTCTTGGACGTCAACACTTTGGAGGCGGATGGCACTGCAGCCTTGGGCGCCAGCGCCTTCTCAAAGACGGGATTGTTGTACGCCTATTGCCTGTCCAGGTCAGGATCTGACTGGAACACGATCTACTTGATGAACAACAAGGGCGAGAAGCTGGACGATGTTATCGAGTGGACAAAGTTTTCAAACATCTCCTTTACGCATGACGACAAGGGATTCTTTTACTCTGTAAGCCATGCCTTCTCTTGTGGCCTAGCTTTTGTCGTGTCTCGCAGGAGCTGCGGGTTTGACATTACTCCTCTCCGATTCACTGCTGACGTCAACTTCTTTAATTCAATATAGAGTTTTGAGAAGCCTGATGTCGATGCCGGAAAGGCAGGAACCGAGACCGCGGTCAACCACTTCAAGCGCCTGTAAGTCGCTGTATTGGCTATCAGATGATTTTGCGGCATAGTGTCGTGAGAGCGAGACGCACCCTAATCATTTCCCCATCTTTCCCACGCTATCAGGTACTACCACAAAATCGGTACTCCTCAATCTGAGGATGTCCTCGTGTTCCTCGACAAAGAGAACCCTACTTATCACCCCGATGGCCGCGTGTCTGAGGACGGCAAGTACTTTATCATCACCATCGCCAAGGACTGCGACCCTGTGAATATGCTGTACTTGATCGACCTTGAGGAGGAGAAACAGATCACATCCGATATGAAGCTGAACAAGATTGTTGACAATTTTGAGGGCGAGTACAGCTAGTGAGTACTTTCCAGTTGCACAGTGTGCCAACCGCGCAGACATACCAGAGCTCTAGGTCAACATAGCTAATATTGATCTTTTCCCCTATAGCTTGACCAATGTTGGCACCACGTTCTACTTCCAGACAAACTTGAACGCTCCTATGGGCAAGATTGTCAAGTACGACCTTGACAAGCCCGCAGAGGTAATGGACTAACTGTCATCATGCTTTCTTTTTTACCTTGTGATCTCCTGGCAAGCTTACTAATCTGAGTCCTATGTATTTGGCTGCAACACAGGGCTTTGTTGAAGTCGTTCCCGAGTCAAAGGACGTCTTGGACAATTCCCAAGTCGTGAGCGATGACAAGCTTGTTCTCCACTATATCCACCATGTGACCAGCAAGATCGTTGTTCACGATCTCCCCACCGGCAAGTTCATTCATGAGATCAAGATTCCCGTTGGCACTATCGTCAGCATATCCGCGCGCCGAGAGGACACTGAACTCTTCATCCAGTTCATGTCGTTCCTTACCCCTGGCACCATCTACCGTTATGATTTCAAGGTCGAAGATCACGAGCAGAGACTATCGGTCTTTAGACAGGCTGAAGTCAAGAACTTTGATGGGTCGCTGTTCGAGACCAAGCAAATCTTCTATTCTAGCAAGGATGGAACCAAGGTTCCCATGTTTATCACTCACAAGAAGGTGAGCCACTTTTTTGCATGTACTGCGCTCGCCTTCATTGCTTGAATGATCCAAACTCTAACGCGTTTTTTGTTTTTTGTTGTCTCTTTCTTTCTTTCTTTGGCAACTTTTAGGGCCTCGTGCTGGACGGCAACAATCCCGCGTTCTTGTACAGCTATGGAGGATTCAATATTAGCATCCAGCCTGTGTATTCCCCAGAAATGATTGCCTTTATCCAGCACCTCAACGGTGTGGCCTGCTACGCCAACATTCGTGGTGGCGGAGAATACGGTGAGGAATGGCACAAGGGCGGCGCGCTCAAGAACAAGCAGTCTTGTTTCGATGACTTCCAGTCCGCTGCCAAGTACCTCATCCAAGAGAAATATACCCAGCCCTCTCGTCTGGCGATCAACGGTGGCTCCAACGGTGGTTTGCTCGTCAGTGCCTGTGTGAACCAGGCTCCCGAGCTCTACGGATGCGTGGTCTCGGATGTGGGCGTCCAGGACATGTTGCGGTTCCAAAAGTTCACGATCGGACATGCCTGGCAGTCCGAGTTTGGATACTCTGATGAAAACAAGGACGATTTCGAAAACCTGCTAAAGTACTCGCCTCTGCACAACGTCCGCAAGGACCATCCTTACCCGGCCGTGGCGTTGTTTACATCGGACCACGATGACCGTGTGGTGCCTCTGCATTCGTTCAAGTTGGCAGCGGAGTTGCAGCACACGGCAGGACCGGTGACGGACAAGCCCTTGGTGCTGAGAATCGAGACCAAGGCTGGCCATGGAGCAGGAAAGCCCTTGACAAAGCGCATTCAGGAGAGCACGGACAAATTCTCGTTCATTGCTCACTCCCTTGGAGCCAAGTGGGTTGATTAGGAGGCATACAAATGTATCTTCATCTACAATGCGAATAAAAAAAAGTAAATGAAGAATCTGGTTCCGCTATATGTGAGTGAGACAAAGAATGGGCGAAGTGCGTGGAGCCACCTTCCTAATTTGGATTTGGATTTGAATTTGAATTTGATATTGACACGCACGTATGAATACGCCAGCATTCCAGTATTCTTTGGCTATGGTTCTTGGTATGATCCCCCTTTTCCCATTGTTGCCATTCCTGGTGCTCCCTATTTCTTTCTCGTCTTTTCTCGTTTTCATTCCATCCTTCCTTCATTCGATTCTTCCCGTTCACACACCTTCCCTTTGACCCTTTTGAACTGAGAATATACAAAATAAATAAAAAATGAAGTCAAACTCATCTGTACTACCTTCCCATACCGCCCTTCAGTTCAAGGTTAAGCCTTTCACCCTTAGTGGAGGAACCAGCCCCGTCAACCTGATGGGCCGCATTACCCTGCGTCGTGTCGTCCTCTTTTTTGGTGGTCTACTCTTTGCCTACATCATCGCCACCACCGTATTTATGCCCATGATCATTCAAAACCAACACTCGGCTGTCAAGCATAAAGAGTCCGATCCCTACGAGGATTCTTCCAGCCCACCACCGAATGGCCAGCACCCTGGCTGGAGATCATCTCAACGACAGCAACAGCAGCAGGGGCAGCAGGAGCAGCAGGAGCATCTTAGTGGTAGTGGTGGAGGGATTGAACACCATCCGCCCAAACAAGTACCTTTAATCCAGTTGGACCCTATCGGCGAGAAGAACAGGCCTTGGCAGGCTGACCAGGACAATTCAGGATCTGGATTAGAGTCTGGGCCTATTAGTGATACAGGGTACCACAGTACGGACAAAGAGGAGGTCATTGTCGATGATGAGGCCAATGTCCCTGGAAGTGAGATCAGCGAGGTCAAAGAATCGGCGGTAGCGATCGCGACCCAAGAACGTAAAGCTTCGCCTGTGAGCTACGCGCACTTTCTGAGCGCAATCCGTCGGGAGCGCAACTACGCGATTGCGTTGATGGTCCGAGAGGCGGATCTGGCGGTGCAGTCGACAGAGGTGTACTCGGTCACTAACAAGAACCAAACGGCGCCCTCGAACGATGTCCATGACTATCTGTCACTTTCAAAGTACTACTGGCCGAACAAGAACAAGCTCAGTGGGCTGCCGTACAAGAGGATTGACGGACATGTCAATCCGGAGATCGAGACCGTGCGCGATTACCGGTTGTTGAGGACTATGATTCGGGAGGTCCATATCATGGGGATGGCGTACCATTTCACGGGACGGAAGGAGTATGCCGACAAGTGTGCCATGCGGCTCAGTGAGTGGTTCTTGGACGAGGCGACCTATATGAACCCTAATATCAACTATGGATCACTGAGGAAGGGTGAGAAGTTGGGGGCGCGGACTGGAATCCTCGACATGTTTACGATTTTCCGGTAATTCTCTTTCAGTATTTCAATATCCTGAGTAGACGAACGAAACGAACGCTTTCTTCTGATACTGGCTTTTAATATATGACGGATAGAGTATTCGATGCTCTCCACTACCTCAAACAGGAGCCGACCTGGCCTCAGGATCTGATCCCCCGCCTTCAGAAATGGTTCTCACGATACGTCCAATGGCTCGAGACTGCGTCCCTGGCCCGGCTCGAACGCGACGGCGACAATAACCACGGTACCTACTTTGACGTCCAGATCATTGGCATCTATCTCTTCCTCGGCCGCGTGGACGACGCCCGAGAGATCGCACGCAAAGCTCTCCATAAACGAATCGACCCTCAGATCAACGCTCAGGGTATGCAGCCGGAAGAGCTGGCCCGCAAGACATCCTGGTATTACTCCGTCTTCAATCTCCAGGCCCTGATGACTCTTGCACGCTGGGGTGATGATCTTGGTGTTGACATGTGGTCCTATGAAGGTCCTGAAGGTCAATCTATCAAGAAAGCCGTCGACTTTTTATTGCCCTTCTCCCTCTCCGGCGGCGAAGGTTGGCCAGTCGAGAACCTCAGGGGGTTCGATATGACGGACTATCTGAAATGTCTCCAGATCGCCTGGCATATTTATGGCGACGAAATGTACATCGAAGCGATTGAAGTGCTCGAGCCCAGAGTGCAGAAAGACATGGACGAGGGTAGGATCAAGTCTGTCAGTACATTCATGTGCGACATCTCCACCCTTTTGGAGGCGACCGTCAGGGGTGGGCAAGGATTCATCTGGCATTGGTGTCTGACATGAGCAAAAAGGAATGCGCCCTGAGGGCATCCATGATATAAAAAAATATATCGAATAAAATAAAAGGTTCAGGAGGTATAAGTAAGCCCAACTCAGTCTGATCTTCCGCGGCTTTATTGTTGACAAGCATATTTCCATAATATGCTAAACTGCACCGCTCATCGCATTAGATGGATGTTGTGGTCCTGACGGCTGGTGTCTTGGTGTCTTGGTGTCCTATGCTCTTTATTCCTGGATGCGTGTGAAGCTGCGTCCTCCCCTTGGCTTGTCGTTCAACTTTGGATTGTTTTTCGTCAACAGGTCCTTGCCCATCTTTGCAAAGTCAAAGTCGCAGTCGTGCTTCGTCGTCGCCTTGTGTGCGTCGCAGAACACGAATTCTATATTTTATAAATCAAAGGATGCGCCAAGCAAAAACATATTAGGATTATTATTCATTTTGTATCCCAAGAAAAAAAGAGAGAGCCAGGGTCTGAAAGACAGATGATGGGTCCGAATACATGAGCGTAACCCAGACAATGTTCAAGTACTTACCACATCGGCACTTGTTGATGGCTTGCTTGGCAAGTGGGATCTATAGGACGAAATTGAATTGGCAAAATATATATCGGACGTTAGCGAATCAGCGTACACATCCACGATAGTCTGCAGTTGCATTTATTATAATGGCCAAATGAAACGAGTCATCCGGCAGTCGATGCAATGTTGGGGACACAAGGTGCAATACGAAATCAATAAACACTCGCTTCCAGAAATTGCTCATGTTATTTGGTACGCAAGATGTATAAAACAAAGCAACCCTTGGCGACATACCTTGGCACGACAGAGGTAGCATCGACCCTTGTTGACTTGAGGAGGACGCTCGCCCGGTGCAAGACCCTCGGAAACGTCGGATACGACGGATGTCGGCGTGCTCACACCGCTCTCTGGGGTAGGCGTTGGCGCATTGGCGATTTCGGGTGTGGATGGCGCCGGTGTGGGCGCAGCGGGCAATATGGCTGGGGTTGTGGATGCGGGCGTAGTTGTTGTCGGTGCGAGTGCTGGAGTGGGTGTGGAGGGCTGCGTCGGCTTCTCTGAGAGCGTGGCAGTAGATGATGCGGCGGTGGCGTTATTGCTATCGGTTGGAATGGTGCCGTTCTTCTGGCTCAGCTCCTTGAAACACTTTGAGCACATGTTGTTGTTGAGGGGATTCCTATTGTAAAGCATTGTGTTCATCAAAAGGTTTGATTAGTCACTAATCCAAGCAGAAAGGTCCATTGCGCAATTGCGCTCGACGCTGTGGTCTCTTCTGCCAGTATGGAAAGTCGGTGTATCCCAGAAACATAGCATATCACGTTGAGCGAGACTGCAGAGAACACGCAAGCGTCCTTTTTTTTTTTTATTTACTCGTCAGATTGACAACACAGACATGTGGACATGAAGAGCAGGTCGTGTGGTACTGCATTCAACTCAAACGTCAGGCATAACTCCATGCAGCATCACCAAAAAAATAAAAAGAAAAAAAGGAGGAAGAGTAAAAAGCATGCTCTGCAGCAGACAGATACACCAAGTAAATATAGAATGATTCTCGTCTTTTTTTTTTTGTCATGACCATAAGGCATACACATCTCGTCACCACAGCAATGTTTACATAGTTTGGTGCGATGGGGACAGCACAAACAAAAGACAGCAGCAGTGAGTGGGAACACCTGGTCGTCAGCCGGCATGTTACGAAAAAAAAAAAAAAAAAAAAAAAAAAAAAGTCAAAGGGGGGGAGGGGGGAGGGAGGAAGAAGAGAAACATTGAGGCCGCGTGTGCGGGCAGAAAGGAGTGAGTGGGGAGACGAGGAAGGGAAACAAGACAAAAGAAGGCAACGGCTGTTGGAAGGAAGAGGGGAGAAGGGGGATAAGGGCCTTACCCGTAGAAACCACACCCATTGGCGCAGTTGATGGGCATGTTCTGGGCGTTGTTATCTTCCATAGTAGCTGTAGAGGGGTGGTTGGTGGCGAAGAATGAGGAGCGAGGGAGGTGTAATATAGGGATGCGGGGATGTCAGGGCACACAAATACAGCGGATGTGTGGATGGTGGCGATGGAGCTGGCTAGTGAGTGGGAAGGAGGAGATGGGCAACAAAAGAGAAAAGAAAAGAAAAGAAGGACAGTGAGTCAAGAAAGAATGAAGAAAGAGAGATGAAGGGAGAGAAAAAGAAGAGAAGGCAGGGAGATGCATTTTTTATAGGCACAAAAAAGCAACCAATCAGCGTCCTGTACTATGCACCAAATGAAGTTCGTCCTTTGTCCGACCCAGCGGCAGCAGCAAAGGCCTCTTCCCTTTGTGCACAGCCACCAGACCACCAAAAAGAACTGCATGCCCAATGGGTCTAATTCTTTCCTCTCTTTGCAATGATAAAAAAAATTACGCCGTCTTGCATGCTACCTATTGTTTATTGCTGTTTGTTGCTGTTGTCTTGTGGAATCGCGCCACTGCAATCTTGTCCTTGTGTCTGCACTCGGTCGGCCCATCCTACCAGAGGCCGCACTTCCTCTCTGGGTTCATAGGTGCACCGGTAGGGCAGCTGAATGCCCTGGCAAACGCGACAGAATTCTGCACCGCGCCATTGATACGCCATTTGGCTGGACCATGTGGATCGGTCCTCAGCTGCCGGACCAATGCTTCTGGCCTCTGCTTGCTGCACCACAGGCGCGCATACGAAATAAAAAACAATTGCTCGGGTGTATAACGGTCCAGACCTGGTAGCCTGAAGTTCTTGTACCTTTTTTATAGTGCAACCGATGGGACAACGGACGATGCATTAGTACTGGTGCCGGAGAACTAAAGGATGACGATAGAAACGATTAGGAACTATACCTCCAGCCTGCAGGGTCAGAATTGAATCGTGCCTGCCATGCCTCGTGAGAGTTCTTCAAGCCTCCGTTATCGGCAATGTTCTCCCCTAATGTGAGCTGTCCATCCACATGGTAATTTTTACCATCAGGTCCTAGAATCGTAAAGTTCCCATACTGCTCCACAAAGCACTGTGCTTTGCTGTCAAACGCGTCCGTAGTTGCTTTGGTCCACCACTACAAGTGAATTGCATAAATAAAAAAAACATTCTCAATATGTTGACATCATGTCCAAGTGTCTGGAGATGTCCGTTGTAGCTTACGTTTATCAGACGACCTTCTGAATCAAACAAATGGCCCATATTATCGAACCCATGCTATCATCGGTGAAAATCCTAGATGGTCAACAATAGCCCGCATAAACAAAACACGCTTTTCAAGTGAAAACACCACGCGCGACATTCCTTACCGTGATCTCATGTCCGGCCACCACACCGATACTTCCATAGTTGACATACTCAGGATTATCTGCGTGGAAGAAAGGCGGCTGGAGAATGCCGGCTGGAAAGACAATCTGGTTCTGCGTCGGAGAGTAGTATGCGTTCACAGTTTGAGACGACATGTGCATCTGCAACTTGTTCACACGTTCGCTGAGCTCCTTGAATGAGCTCTCTGTCTCCCACAGACCCCCTCGCATCATGTTCCCAAAGTAATCCATCGGATCGACACTATATCCTTTGAAGTACTCCTCCAGGGACTCTGACGATGCCACGTTAGGAGCATCCGTTGAGAAACCAATCAGTTGAGCTATTGCCTTCATTTTCTTGACCGCTCCCGCTACAGTCGGTTCGTCCAGCCAATCCAGTTCAGGGAGATTTTTGAGGTAGGTTGAGCGAATTGTCTCGACCATGTCATAAACCTGAGTACGGCTGCTCCCCTTGAAAGATTCTTTGACAAAATAATGGCCAGCCATTTGACCTAATCGATCGTTGACAATCGAGACACAGTACTTCCAGCGCTCTGGAATAACATCGGGGGAGATACCAGCTAAGGCCGCGTTTAATTCACGCATTGGTCGCTTGTAGCGCTCGGCGAGATAACCTGCCATCTGGCGGATGACACTCCAAATCATGTAGTTTTGCAGCGTTTGAGGCGACGTCTTTTGAAGAAGGGACTCAAGCTTTGTCTGGAAAATTGGAGACGTAACAACGATGATGTTCGGGGTATCAACGTCGGTGGGTAACAAGTTTTTGAGGACAAAGGACCAGTCGACTGAGGGCGTCATCGAGGAGATCTGGTCGATAGAAAATGGGTTGTATGTTTTTTCCGAGTTGCGCAAGTCCTTCTTGGGTGTTGAAATGGCTGCCAACTGCTTTTCAAAGTTCATAACATCGTTACCGATGCCTGTCCATTTAATGGGCAGTTCGGTGGTCTTGCCTGTTGAGGATGAGGAGACGTTTGTGTCTTCGCCCAAGATTAGATTGAACATTTTGCTAGCAGTCGCTTCGTAAATGCTAATGATCCTGTCATCCAAATAATACTCCTTGGAAGGAAGTCCGAGCCCTCCCTCAGTGAGCCTGAGGACATGTCGGTTCGGATCTTTGAGGTCTGTTGTGACTCCAAAAGAACTGAATAAATCCAGCCCTATTTTGTTGAAATATGATAGTGCTAATGACAAAGCGTTCCTGTTCACAGCACCCACAGGTGAGGAGAGCATTGACTCTGCGTCTGGAGATGGTGTTAAAATACTCCCAGTGACAGGGAACACCTCGAGTAATTTCTGAACCTCGTCCATTAAAGGTTGGCGCCCTGCTTCGGCACTCTGTGCTTCATCCATGCAACTGGTGTACAAGTTCCTTAGCTTTTGGATATTTCGCTGGGATGCTTCATCATCACTCGAAACCTGCGGCGCCTTTACACTCTCAGCATCGACAATGGAACGGATGATTTGCTAGAATAAAAAAATAAAAAAAGAACAGAAGCTCAGTAGAAAACTCGAAACCAAGTCGCGTATCTTTGGACAAGCGCAGTTTTGCCCTACATTGTTCTCATCGCTTAGGATACGAAAGTAGCTAGTAGACTCTTGATCGGCCGGTATCTCTTCCCGGTTCGCGAATCCACCACCTAGTCAAATGCAATGAAGATAATATCTATCAGCACCCAGATATGCTTATGAACAGATGTTTGATCAAGAAATTGCTATCTTACATGTGTATGCGCTAAAATCCTCGCATGGATCAACGTTAGGATCCATATCTTGCAAAATCGAAGCAGCTGTAAGAATGCACTGGGGAGCGGCGCATATGGCCTACATGTAAAGTCGGCGCGGATTAGCAACTAACCCACCTCAGTACGCGTTAAGCAGGCAGAGGACTCTACTACCTTATTGTATAATGGAGGCTGTGCGCCATGAACCAGCTGCAACGCCATCGCTAGGCCTATCGCTAGAAGCAGTTTTAGGGGTACCATCCTCACTGAGTAAATAGGGATATGCAGTTGCTATTCGGAAGGTGATGGTGTATGCGAGAGCAAGTAGAAGATAGAAGACGCAACGTAGGATGGATATGATAGAGAAATATCAAACAGCGGACAACCAGCTGTGAACCTGAGTGCATGTTAGAACATGGTTTTATTTCAATGTTGAAGAAACAGCTTTTCTGCTAAACGTCCAGTCCCAGGCACAATGTCCATTGGATGACCAGCCTAGTCTATACTGCCAGTACTCGGCCCCTACCAATTGAGCAGCCGAACAACACCCGTACTACTTCAAAGGCCAACTGCGCTCAGTTGCACGTCTGGCCACCACTGGGTTTCTCTTAGAAGCACTCTGCCTTCCTCTAACCGCAGTATGGCCAGTGGTTGTAGTCGGATCATTAATCTTAATCGAACAGCGTGATCAGTCCTCATCTATGCCTCACGCTTGAAAACCTTCATGTCCCTTTACCGCAGCACATCGCAAACAGTAATTCCGTCTCATTCCCGTTCACATCTCAATGCTTTAGTTTTTAATGAAAAGTAATAAAAATGAAGGGCTGGCCAGATAGAACCCTGCCGGTCCACCATCCTTCGCCGCTCCAAGTGGATCGACAGTGTGAGGACAGTAGTCAACGGACATGGGTTACTGACTCAATAGCGCCCTTTCCAAATATTGGTTTATATCCCTCGATATTTCACGAGGGGTCTATATTATCCTTACTCGGTAGTCGAGGCATAAGGAAAAAAGCAAACGGCTTGCCGCCTGCAACAGCATTTTATATTTGCGTAATTAAAGAACAAGTCACTCAGCTTCGTTTGAACGTTCATTTATTCAAACTAGTGTCATAGTCCCCAGAACTGAACCTGATCCCCTACAACTACCCAAAGGCCCTGTCGATCCCGTGAGAAGCCAAGGCAACTAGCAGATCCGCCCACGTCCAAGTCTCGCACTCTATGGCCAGTACTTAGCGACCACAATGACAGCTGCTGATCTATACCTCCAATGCCTCCTACTGCCAAAAGTGTCTCCTCGCAGTTGATATCGAATGGAGTCTCTTTGAGGCGACCTTGCAAGGGTCCGCGAATGTTCAGCACCGGTTTCGCCAATGCGCCTGTAAAGCGAATATCCCACATAGATATTTCCCCGCTCATGGCTGATGTTACAAGGTAATGGTCCGAAACGCGTTTGATACAGCTCACCGACGACCCCTGGTGTCCAATCCCTTGGAACGCCGGATTAGACCGACTTAACTTTGATCCCGCGGCGACTTTCATGGTCTGAGGCTGATTCAAGTCGAAGATCTTGACGGTGCCATTCCTACATCCTGCATACACAGCGTTTCCTTTCTCTGGAGGGTCAATAGCGATTGAGAAGACGTCACTTCCAGTCTTGAGAGATCGTATGCAGTGTCTCCCGGATTTCCAATCTAAAAGGATCGTAATACCACCGTCTTCACCCACTACCAGCTTGTTTCCGGCAAGAGCACTGGTCCAAATAGTTGATTTTCTGGGCGAGTACGTTAGAACGACATTGTCTTCCGTTGGCATCGTTTCCTTCCGCACCAGAAGAACTCCTGAAGCCACGTTTCCAAGATGCGTGGTTCTATTAAAGTAAGATAGAATAGGCATTAGTTCTATGTAACACACTCCTATCCTTAAAAAGTAATCTTCGTGGGTTAACCACGACCTCATTCTTACATTAAGAACTTGTCTGGGGTCTCGTGTATTGATGTGACCCGGGATGTTTCCCTGGATTCCAGTCGTGTGCAGGGACCTTGGTCTGATTTTCTCTCCGACACGGGGCACCTCCATAACTGACCGTACGATGTGCCCAGAAGTAAGACTCGGTTAGCATGGTTCACCTATTAATGATAAGAAAATCTACAATTAATATTCAAGTAGCACTAAATCTTGGAGACTGAAGAAAGAAAACCTCAACATCTATACCGTCATATGCGTGTACTCGAAAGAGGCTTCAGGGAGTATGGGTTCCATATGCCTGCTCCTCTTCCAGAATTTGACAGCCAAGGCATGCATCTCGCTATTTCGTTATGCGTTATTGAAGGACCCATTCAGTCAGTTCTTTGCCTGCTTGTTTCGCCTTTTGCTATAGCAAGAGGAATCCCACGTACCAAAGCTGCCTGCGAGGGCTACCTGCTAATCCGAGCTGACAATCCTGTAAAAACCAATCGAGACGACCATAATGTGAAGTCGTTGAGGGAAATCTCTGTCCAAATCGCCGTCTGATAGGCTCCAATGTTGGCTACAAAATATGAGTTTCCAGTGTTAAATGGTATATAGCGAAAGATGGAAGCGGGAGCAAAATGATTGCAAAAACTATTCCGTTACCTTCGGGGTCGTTTTTTCCTTGATGCTCTGTTGACTGAACGGGTGCTGACTACCGAGTTGATGGTTCGCTGTGATCTTGAAGTATTTTTTTTTCTCAAGGTCGTAATAAAATCCTGGGATATCTCTTACTGCCGCCTCTGGTCCTGCCTGTGTTGTCTGTGTTGTCTGTGTTGCCTGTGTTGCCGCTTGTGCTACTTGTCCGCTTTGTCCTTTTCCATGGCGTGAATGGCGGGCCCTATCCCGCTTGCTGTCGCTGTTGTCAAGGTTGCTATAGCCCCAACTCCGTTTCTTGCTCGCCATCGGTCTTGATGAATTGGTCTGTAGGTGTTGAAAGAAAAAGAGATCAGTTGAGCATTTCCCTTGGCTGAGCTGTACAGTTGCCAGCCTCGTAGGAAATCCACATCCAAGTAAACTCAGCCAATTGGAACAAAACAAGCTCCGCACGCTTTATCAGTGTCTTCATACCCCCCTTTTTCTATTGCATCCTCGTTTGAATGCAGACAACGACTTCCTCGTACGGCGAATACCCTTCTTCTTCCCCTGCCTTTGCGCATCCGTTCGCCAGATCAGAATCAACCCACAGCGACGCCATCAGCATCGACATCCAGGACGACACGACCACAGGCACAACACCGCTTCTGACCCAGAGCCATCATCACGATCACAATCACAACCACGCCAACACCATGATTGGACATCACAAGTACTCTGTGCTCCTGCCCACCTACAATGAACGTGAGAATCTGCCCGTCATCATCTGGCTTCTCACAAAGACCTTCCAGGATAAGTGAGTCAGCTACGCCTCTGTTCTTGCCACGCGTTTTGGATCAGAAAGAGAGGATAGGCGTTTTAAAATGGTAAAATCGCGACCTTATCTACCTTGTTTCTCCAATAGCAACATCGACTACGAGATCATTGTCATCGACGATAACAGTCCTGATGGCACCCTCGAGATCGCGCAGCAGCTCCAGAAGATCTATGGCGAAGATAGAATTGTATGCAGCGTCATTGTTAGTCCATGTATTCCTATCAGCTCCCGTCAGCATGGAAGTCCATACTGAACCTGTACTGGGTCCCATTTTTTACCACTCTCTTAGCTTTTAAGACCTCGCGCTGGAAAGCTCGGATTAGGTGAGCAATGGACATTCACATCGACATGACACGTACTCCAGACAGTGCCGATCTATGATAAACTGATCAGGGACCTATATGACTTGTTGGTGACATGATCTGCGCTAGGTACTGCATACGTCCACGGAATCCAGCATGCCACTGGCGATTTCATTTTTATTCTGGATGCGGACATGTCTCATCATGTAAGGGAGGAACAAGGAGCCTACTCAGGGAAATTGGATATGTAAAGAAACAACCCCGAACTGACGAACCATCACTCTTGCCCTCCTCTCTCTCACTGGTCGTTCTCAATGGATCTACTAGCCTAAGTTCATCCCCGAGATGATCCGGTATGGTTTATTAACTCGGTTATTCTCATGGAGCTGTGCCATCTTTCCAGCGAACACGATTTTTCAGTAACACTAACAGGGACTTTTGTTTTTGTCACTCTTTAGTCTCCAGCAGTCGAAAAACCTTGATGTTGTCACAGGAACCCGTTATGCAGGCAACGGCGGTGTCTATGGATGGGACCTGAAACGCAAGGTCATCAGGCAAGTTACATTGATGTTGTGTATAATATACGAATACGGCAGCTTGTCAGGATGTCGGCTATTAAACAAACACGTCTACTACTATCCCTTGTCAATCGTGTGTAGTCGTGGAGCCAACTTTTTGGCCACAGTGCTTCTCCGCCCTGGTGTCTCGGATCTTACTGGAAGCTTCCGTCTGTACAAGAAGGAGGTCCTGACCCAGCTGATCTCGTCCTGTATTTCCAAGGGCTATGTCTTCCAGATGGAGATGATGGTCCGTGCAAGGCAGTTCAACTTCACGATTGGAGAGGTCCCTATCACATTCGTGGATCGTGTCTTTGGAGACAGCAAGATGGGCGCCATGGAGATCGTCAGCTACGCCCAGGGACTGCTGAAGCTCTTTATTGCTGTGTAAGGGCCAACACACGCCGATCATCATATCTGAAAGAGCAAAATAAATTTGATTGCAATGCCTTGTCAAATTCGTTATTGTTGTGACCACTGGAAATGTTGTGCTGAAAAATAAAGCCGCCTTCAACGTCAAACTTGAACCTGATCAACTCACCAATAACATGAACGGTTCCAGAGGCAAGGGCAAGGGCAAGGGCAAGAGCAACGATCGTGAGGCAGAGGCTTCAGAACTGGCGACATACTTTGCAAAGTTCTCTGGGGCACTGACACGACTGGAGGAGGAATTGGTGCGATGGAAGAATTATGAGACGGACTATGAGGCTCTCAAGGCCACCTTGCTTGACTTGCCCAAAGAGACTACGCACTCTGTCATGGTAAGGACAACTGTTACATACAGAGGTACCTATTTCTTTTTCTTTTCCCCTCAGTTCAGGTGGATAATATTTATTTACAATACCCCTGTTTCCTCTCATGGATAGGTTCCGATTGGCAACTTGGCCTTCATGCCAGGAAAACTAGTCCACACAAACGAGGTACTAGTCATGCTTGGAGACAACTGGTTCGCTGATCGGTCTGCTGTCCAGGCCGCCGAGATCGTGGATAGACGCATGCAGCGTAAGATTTCTGCAGGACTTTCGAGCTAGAAGGGCTGAGTAACTTAGATACCGCCATGACTAACATTATTTTTTTCATACGTGCTCTGTCTAAAATTTGCATGTCCTCTAGTTGTTCAAGAAAACATTGCAAAACTTAAGGCTCAGGAAGAACAGATCCGGGACAAGAGCGGGATGGCTCCTGGGCTTTTAGGAGGACAAGACTATAATGAAGAAGGACTTCCCATTGTTGAAATCACAGAACCTTACTATTCGGACGACGAAGACGACAAGGAAGACAAGGACAAGTCTGTACAGTCAGGTCTGCTTCCATTTTCTCAAAAGACACCCGAGGAACAAGCAGAGGATCGCGCTATCCTAGACAGGATCGCAGAACTGGAGCGCGAGGACGAAGAACGGGAACGCCGAAGAGAGGCTGGAGAGATTGTCACGTCGGACGAGGAGACTGAATCGGATGATAATGGCATGCCGGAAGGCTATGATGACGGCGAGAGCGAGGACGAGTTTAGACCTAAGGCATTGGATTCAGACGAGGAATATGAGGAAGAGGTCTGGGAACATTCTGCTGATGAAGACGAGTTTGAGGAGGAAGAACTTGAACAAGATATCGGAGGTTCATCAAGGAAATCGGTCCGTTTTGCAGATCAGGTTGCCAAGGCTACCAAGTTGAAGCTCAACAACGGCAACAATAACCAGAAAGCAGTACCTTCCATCAAGCCAAAGTCACCCTCGGATCTTATCAACCAAATGAGGTCCAAGCAGCAGGAGGGTGGTCGGGCGTCTTCCGGATTGGATCAATTGGTTACGATTGATAATCTGGAATCAGCTCTCGCTAACATGAACACTGGAGCGTCTGAAGCGTCAGCAGAAACAACAGCACCTACCTCTCTGAAATCAGCACTGAAGCCCCTGCCCAAAAAAACGTCGCTGTTCAAACAGCTGAGAGCGGAGGTACAAGCACAGGGGCCAGAAAAGAAGACTTTACTGGAGTCGATTAAGCCAGCAGAACAGCAGGCTGTCCAGGGTGCTCAGGAGACATCATCCAAGAAGATGTCCAAATTTGCGAGGGATCGTGCAGCTGCAGCTGGAAGAACAATAGAGTCTTCGAATAGCAAGCCAACTCCACCTGAACCTGCTGTCGGAAGTATTTCCGAGCGGGCGTTCGAGAGGAACGTCGTAACGCCACCATCACCTGGCAAACAAACAACTCCTGGGGTCTCGGATGTAGTTGAGAGGAACGTTGCTGTGCCACCGCCATCGATCATCGAGGAGACGTCCTCGACAGCCCCTGAAATGCATGAGCGGAAAAGCGTTGTCGTTTCAGCTATCAAGGAGAGCACCTCTACACCTCTATCAATTGTGGGAGTCAAGGACGTTATTGCAAACACCTTTACCAAACCATCGATCACAACGGCCAAAAAGGAAGAAGTAGGTCTGAGCCCTCGCCGCAAAAAGCCATCTCTCTTCCGTCAACACCAGCAACAACAAAAGTCGCGGGCGTACCTAGAGCCGGAACCTGCAGTACCGGATTCGAGTTTTCAACAGGACGAGGCAGATAAGGCAGATGAGGACGATCCATATGGCCCCGAGAGGATAGTGCCTCAGGTAACACCCGCTCGATCTACTCCTAAGGGATCTGTTGTTGAAAAGGCACCACCGGAAATTGCGAAGGCTCAGCGATCAGCGGATTCTAAACAATTAAGCTCACCTACGTTGCGCACCATTCCTGTCGTAGCCAGTTCTAAGCTCAAGGACACTGCGCTGATGAAGGGAGCCGTTGTTGAGCACGAGGAACTTGAATCGGTGGATGAGGATGAACTCGAGGACGATATGCTGATGCGACAGGTAATTACGGATATCTTTTTTCTCTCATCATAATTCACGAATATTTCTTCAGGTTGTTAACGCTATACTATTATCTTTTTGTAGGTGGTGAGTGAATACCAGGAGCGCAGGCAAGCTATGATTGCGAAACACGGGGCGTTCAACCGGGAGGGGATTGAGCGGCTATGGGAAGAACAAGTAGTTATCCCTCCCGGTATGATCATTTCAGAACCACAGGCCAAGGTCATCGACAGCCAAAAGGAAGAGGACGGTGAAGAAAATGCTGAAGAAAACGATGAAGAAAACGACGAAGAAAATGACGAAGAAAACGACGAAGAGGACGATGAAGTAGCGGTGGATGCCGAAGTGGACGATAGAAATCAGCCTCCCAAGAAACTGTCCTTATTCCGTGCTTCTAGACTTGCGGGCAAACTGGCAAAAGAATAAATGTGGACGCCCCATGGACGGTTGTGCGGATAAAAATGAATGTGAACTTTACTTTACGATGTTGAGGCCTCTATTCCTATAAGGCTTCATTGCATGCTCTATCTGGTGCATTCCTCCCATGCGTCTCGGTCCTATACTCCTATACGCTTTAGATAGGCACAGAGGAACCACGGGTGATCTTGCCCCATCCAATCAAACGCCAGTGATTTGCGATACGGCGCGACAAGGCAACGTTGGCGCCAGCCCTATACATCAAAAGACAATGGACAGTTAGTAACTACTTCAATTTTTTAAAGAGCGTCCGTGTTGATACTGAATACTTACTCTGAACATGCGAGACCAGTAAGGGCAATCTTTGCAATATCATTCTTAACCTGGATGACACGTCCTCCGGTCGAGGTCGATCCGATGTTGACCATCAAAACCTCGTTCTTAGTCAGCTTGGTAACCTTGGCCTGCTTCTTGTCGTCTGTCTTGACTCCCAAAAGACGACGGAGCAAGAAGTAGTTGATCTCGAGCTCGGAGTAGACTTCAGGCAGTTTCCCAACCGCACCCAAGACTTGACCGACCAAACGATCGGCACGGCAAAGTGTGGGATCGATCTTAGTACCAACACCAATCAAACCGCCGGGCACGGCAAACTTCAAGTTGTTGGTCTCTGCCAAGAGCGTGACGATGCGGGAGAAGATGGGTCTGCACTTGATCTTTCCTTCGTTATCCTTTGTGACGATACCGGGACGGATCTCGATCTCATCTCCGAGCTGTTTGTAAACCATGTAGCAACAGGGTCGCATGAGCATGTTAAAAAGACAGCTCTTCAATATTTTCGACAAGTATCTAATAAGAAATACAACTAACTCGATATCTTACCTTCAAGACTCCGTTAAGAATGGAACCTCCAGCAATACCTCCTGTCAAGCTGTCGACCTCAGCACCAGGCTTGTTGACATCGAAGGAACGAATGACGATAAGACGGGGATCGGAGGTAAAATCGCGGACAGGGATGGGGATACGCTTGACAATATATTCGTTGACGGCATCGATGTTGTACTTGAGCTGGGCAGAGATGGGGACGATGGGAGCAGAGTCCGCAATGGTTCCCTTGACGAACTGCAAGATGCTCTGGTAGTGCTCCTGTGCTGCCGATTCCTTGATCAGATCGACCTTGTTTTGAAGAATAATGATGTGCTCCAGCTTCATGATCTCGATAGCAGCCAAATGTTCGCTTGTTTGGGGCTGAGGGCATGATTCATTGGCGGCCACCAACAATAGAGCAGCGTCCATGACAGCAGCACCGTTCAGCATGGTGGCCATGAGAATATCGTGTCCTGTTCATCCCGTATTGTACAAGCAGAAGGGAAAAAAGTCATGTTAATGCCGCTATATGATTCCCATTAAATGGAGGGTCCACCAATCCTGAACGAATTGAGTATATACCTGGGCAATCGACGAAAGAAACATGACTAATGGGCGATAGTATGAATCACGGAAGTAAGCATTTAGCACTATTCCATAGCGACCGAGAGTGCATAACAATATGTGCTTTGGCAATGACTGAGTATGACTCAACAATCCTGAGGAAAGGGCACACCTACCGTTCCAGTTTCATGATACCACCACATCCTGGGCGCTCGCACTTGGGATGATCTTCCATGTTGCTTCGGTACGACTTGTAGCATCCAGGTCTTGGGCAGGCCTCGTTTTGGCATTTGTAAATCTATGCAAGATTTATGATATTAATATCAGCACCATACTCTAGAAATCGACAGAGGAACGGAATGTTCAGCTCTTACCTTAGCATTGGCATATCCCAGCTTGATGGTAATATTGCGCTCCAACTCGTTCTTAAATCGGACAGTCTATGTAACATTAAGAAATGAATGGAGGGGTTGTGTCAGCCAATGGATCGAAACAGCGATACGCTTGCACGGCACGCATCATGTATCAGGATTCACGATACGGTACCTGAACTCCAGAAATGGCCTTAACGACAGTGGATTTACCGTGGGCTACGTGACCAATGGTACCTGTAAAGCGGGAAAGGAAAATTGGAGAAGCTGCTTAGTCGCCACATATTCATCACGGTGCCAGTGGTTTGCTTCGCTCATGACCCTGTTGTGCTGCGGTTGGATAGTAAGGCGACACGATCGACTGCATACCGATGTTGATGGTAGCCTGCTTGGAGATGACCTCAGGCGAGAGGGCATTGAGCTTGGAAAGGTCGAGTGATGCGTCCATGGTGGATAGTGGCTGTCGTTGTGGATGGTGCAATCGGCGGCTCGAAGGAAAGGGGAGGAGGGTGAATGCCTGTAAACGACTTTTGACGCTGGCTCTTGGACAGCGAGCATCGTCCTATTTTTTTGGGGTGTGTTGTGAAGGCAGTAAGCCACCAGATCGAACAAAAAACAGTGGAGCAGTGGAGGAACCCGTTCTTTCACAGTAAATCCATGATAGCAATAGGGATGATATACTGCACGTGATAAGACGAGCGCGTTTCGTCTGTTTGAGAGAAAGGGCATCTCTCTCACACTCTTTCTTCCTTTTCGTTTCAACAACGCTCCCCCTTGTCGCCCCCAATCCTCATAGCCGCATCCACCCAGTGCCTTCGGAAGCCAGAAAAAAAGAAGCCTTTGCTACTTTCATCCGACACAGCCTACCCCACCCCTCCATCATATACAACAAGAGGTAAAGACATCTTGGTCCTTGGACTGATCAACAGCGATTTACTGCCCAGTCAACGCTTGGGGAGCAAGGACCTCAGCACAGCCATCAACAGCGAGATGGATAAGATTCGTTCACGCAGCTCTACAACAGATCGCCACTTGTCTCGCTCTGTAGACATTTGGCCTTGGAGGCGTCGACTTTCTACCTAACACCCACTGGCTTGTCTTACTGTTGAAGGGTCAACTCCACCACAATCTCGGCTAGGGAATTGATCCGCTTTATTCAACCACGCATGCAATCGCAATCTGGAAGGCTAATCAAGGCAACCATCACATGCCCCTGCTCTCTGTAGATATAATGGCAACCCTTCACAGCAGTAACACACAGAGACGCCACGGCGGCAAAGATGAACCAGAGGATCTCCGTCAACTCCGTAAAGAACATGGAGGCTCCTTGGCCACACTCAAGGAGCTTTTTGCAGATTGGACAGAGGAAGATCTTTTGTACGCCATTCAGGATGCTAACGGAGATGTCGAACTTGCGATTCTCAGGATCAGCGAAGGTAAGGCGTCTCTTGCTTGATGTCCCTCCAATTCTTCTGTTGCTTTGTGCGCCTTGTTTTATTCCCAGTGATCTGCCTACTTGCGGTCCACCTCGGCCTTCTTGGCACACGCGAAAAAGGAAAAAAAGGCGTTTTGGTCAATGAAAATCGTATTATGAGATACTGGAAAAGGCCTAGCAGTTGGGCCAGTTGGCGTTCAGAATCCAGCTTGTGTCCCAAGCAGGCGATGTTCTGTCCTGCTCTGTTCTGTTCTCGGGCACCATCACGGCAACTATTAAATATTTCGAGGACGACAACGACGCTTTGGAACAGATCAAGCCCCATACGCCACTCCTCACCTTTTCTTAGCACCTTGTTGTTTGGATACGGCTACATTTGTCTTTTCTTGCGATGATGTGATTCTTTTCTCCGATACAGTGGTTACCGGCAGCACCAATCAATCCATGACCCCTTTGCAATTTTTCATTGGAGTATTTTGCACTACAAACGGCGGGACGGGCCCAATAGCTATTGCTCCTGTTATACGTAGACAAGTGAAATACTGACCTCTTTTCCTCCGTTGCTTTCCTTTTTTGCTTTTGTTAGGTCATGCCTCCCAGTGGGGTGAAGTCAAGGGCAAGAAAAAGACTCCCAAACCAAAGATTGCATCCGAGAAGCAGGAATTCCGCACTTCCAACAGCCAGCGTGGTGGTTTTGCAGGACGTGGTCGTGGTGGTAAGTCGGCTTGAACTATCCTTTGATTCAATACGCCTCACCTTTCGTTCATTGCTAACGCCATTATCATACCTACTCTCGATTTCATATAGATGGTTTCCGTGGTGGACGTGGCGGTGCGACAAGGGGCGCTCCTCGCGCATTGAACGGTGGCGACAGGAGCGGACGTCCCTTCAAGGCCGACACTACCGCAGCTTCTGACAACGCTTGGAACAGCACTGCCGACTCAAAGACAAATAGCTTCGAGACTACAACCGCAGTCGATTCTGTGGATGCTGCGCCTTCATGGGGAGCTGAACCCTCAACAATTAATGACTCATCCGATACGACCGAAGCCTGGTCAACCCCCGCTGTCACTACCACTACAACTACTAATGATTCATGGGGAGCCACTCCTGACGCTGCTGTCTCAACCGACTCACGGGGAGCTGCTTCCGCTGCTTCCACCGCCGATTCATGGGCAGCTCCTGTCACTGCTATATCTTCGACTGACTCATGGGGAGCCGCACTTCCCGCTACCTCCACACCTGCTGCATCTGCTCGCAAGTTGAACACCGCAACCATCCCAGCCGGAAGCAAAATGTCTTGGGCAAAGATTGTCAAGTAAGAACCACTGCAACATATTTCGATCCCTACGTCGCGTCGTGATCTGTGCATACTCACATACTCTTTCACTTCTACATCGCGATGTTAGGCCGGAGCCTGCCCCTAAGCCCACTCTCGCTCCTACACCCGCTGTTGCACCCGCCCCTGCAGCCGCTGTTAATATACCCGCTCCTAAGCCCACTGTTTCTGAGCCTGTCAAGGTTGAAGAGCCAACTGTCGAAGAAGTTCCCGAGGTTGCTCCCGCTGCCGCTGAAGAGAAGGCACCCGAGGAGCCAGTACCTGAGCCCGCTGTCGAAGAGAAGATCGAAGAGAATATCGAGGAGAAGGTCGAAGAGAAGGTCAAAGAGAAGGTTGAGGAGAAGGTTGAAGAGAAGGCTGAGGAGGAGAAGACTGAGGAGGAAAAGGCTGAGGAACCCATTGCTGCACTCGAGCCTGCTCCAACTGCTACGCTTGAACCCGCGCCTGCCACTCCTGTTGGACCCCCTGGACTGAAGCCCAAGGTCGCTTCTCAACCTCGTCGTTTGAACCAGGATGCCCCCGTTGTCATGCCCAGCGGATCGTCGGCTTTGCAGAGTGTTGGCGTTAAATTTGGCAGCTTCTCTTTGAACGACGACGCGGAGATTTCTGAACCTGAGATCCAGCCCGAGCAGCCTTCCCAACCTACCCAGCCTGAGCAGCCTGCTCAACAGCCCGCTGCCGCCACTCAATCCGCCACACAGCCTCAGCAGCCTAGCTATGCTCGCCAGCCCACAGGAGCAACTGGATACCAGGGCGCCACTCCTTCTGCTAGCGGCCTCTCACCTGCAGCTACCAACGCCTCTTATTTGAAGCAGGATCCTGCGGCCAACTACATCGGTCACCATCACCCTGGCATGGGCCTCGATGCCATGGGATCTCCTTACGGCTCATATATGCCCAACCCTGCCACCCAGCTCGGATCCTTTGGCATGGGTCCCATGGCATCGCTCCCCAACGACTACGCTGCTCTTTATGGCAATGAGCTTCAAAGGGCTGCTATGTACTATGACCCTACCAGCTATGGCCAGATCCCAGTGACAGCCGGCAACAACTACCAGTCCCGTGACACCAAGTACAGCCAGGATTCGTCCTCGACTGTCAGTACCTCTGGCGCCTCCAACACTGGCTCGACCCAAGCTCAGCAGACCCTTCAGCAGCAGCAACAGCAGCAGCAGGCTTACCCTGGCATGGCTGGAGGTATGCCCTACTATCCTTACTACTACATGGCGCCCAACCAGTTCCCCAACGCCTATCAGCAATCTGGATATGGTCAGCCATTTGTCAACAAAAATATGTACCCTATGTACCAGCACCAACAGCAGCAGCAGCAACAACACTCCAGCAAACCTGGTACTGCCAGCGGCTCTCCTTATGGTAATTATAGCTCGACTGCTGGTCAGGGACACCACCAGTACTCTCAGGGTGGTTATGAGGACATGTCTGGAGCCGGCATTCACGGTATGGGTGGATTGAACAACGACCCCTATGTCAAGTACGGCAATCCTGGCATGCAGAACTTCTTGGGCAACCAACAACAGCCTGCCGCACCCACACCGAATGCCAGTAATGGCAAGGGCAGCTCTGGATCGAATTACTCTGGCACAGACTTGAATGCTGCTGCAGGATCACAGCCATCAGGCTCGTCCCAGATGGCCGGTGCTGCATCGCTGCAGGGCCAGCAGCCTGGCAACGGCGCTCAGACACAACAGGGATATTACCAACAGCAGATGTTTTCGAACTACCAGTATCCTAGCCATCACCAGGGCTACCACCCCAACCAGCACCAGGGACAGCACCAAGGATCTGGACGCAATCAGCAGCAGTTTTGGGGATCCCAAAACTAAATGAAAAAATAAAACCAGTCGTTGACCCAGGAGAATTCGATTTACGAGTCTCAATGCGTATGTTATGGTCCTCATTCTTACACTGCAAAATATCCATCTGGGTACCCTCTATTGGTTTAATGGACATTTTCTCCATATCTGTACAGTTTCTCGCGTGTTCAGTAAAACTCCCTTCCTTCGTCGATGAGTCCTCATGCAGAAAATTTATTGTTTTGTGTTACCGAATAACCTCGCGCTACAAGACCCTATGCATCCTCTTTTGCCAGCTCGCTGGGTTCAATATCCTCATCCGCTGCCAAGGCTGGATTTGTCACCTCTGGATCCGCCCCGCTGGCCTCTCCTCCATCCTTGATTGATCCAGTATCCTCTCCTACATCTGCTACAGGGACCTCGGCAGCAGGAACCGCCCTATCTAAAATACCCTCCTGTCTCTGGATGTTCGCAGCGCTGACTGCATTGGCAGCACTTACAGCCTGAGAGGTGGCAGCATTAAGAGCGTACTGTTCATACGTATCCGGATACTGATTACAGTCATAATCCCAAGTGCTCAACACCTTAGACGCCTCGCACTCGGATCGTGTCCATTCTGAGCCGTAGGTCAACGAAGCACGTGTGCGGAAAACGAAGATGGCGACGGACGCAAGAATGATTAGTGCCACGAGACGAAACCGATTAGGGATAAATCGGCAACCGAGATCAAAGGTAACACTAAGGAGTAGGATCGCGAAGTAGAGTGCAGGCAGGTAGTGATGGAGGAACAGTTGGCGGCCCATTAGGAAGAAAGGAAGGTAGTGGAATACCCATGCCATGAAGAAGAATCCTCCCGACAGCTCGTAGTACTCGCGCAGGCCTATGCAAAGAATATGTTTTCTCACAATTAGAACCTTCTACCCAATCTAAGCTTACAAAAACGACACAATCATTTGGCATAGTCAGACGTAGTACCTCGGAAGTCATCGCGGTAACCGCGCTTGTCCCGAAGAAACAAGATACCACGGATGAGAGCATACAATCCGACCGCCGCCGTAGACAGGTACCAAGTGAACCAATTGCCAACCAGGTAAATATGCTTCTGATCCTTGCCCCAGAAACTGATGCCGCGCTTCAACAATGGCCAGGAGGAGGGACGAGAGTCATAAGGGTGCGAGTCCGTCAAGCCTGCGTTGGTCGTCCACATGACCCTGTTCAATTCAAAAAATTTCCCCAAAAAGCCGGGCTTCTTGTAGTTGACCAAAGGCGCGTCCTTGGGATCTAATGTCGAATTCGAAATAGACAATTAGTACTTCTTCAGAGTAGCATTTGTTCGCTCAATAGCAAGACATGAAGTAGTACATACAGTTTGAATGGCTGTTAGATTCGATCATCCAGGTCGTCTTGGCAACAACTGCGCTACGCATGCATGTCACTTCCTGCTGCTCAAACGCATACTTAGGGAGCTTGACCTTGTGCGAAAATAGATCGCAGTTCATGTTGGCATGGACCAGCTTGAACTTGGATCGAAGCGTATGCAACATCTCCCCGGCTGTCGAATTCGATCCATCGTGACTCACAATCTCCACGCGCCATTCGTCGTTTGCATCACCCGGAAATCCCTCGTATCCGTATCCGCTGACTTCAAAATGGTTCTCGTTCTCGGTCACCGGAGCCTTGTGGTCGTGCGAATGGAGACGTTTATGGGTCTGGACATGCTCCAGGCGGACATAATCTCCGTGTTTAATATACTCAAGTTCCTCAGGAATAGAGCCATCCTTCTTTTGAATGATCCAGTCGTTGTTTGAGTCCTTGTGAGGATAGAGAGTGACCTGTTGCTCTATTGTTGAGAAAGAGAAACGAATCTCAAGTGTTTAGTTTACAGCTTCGCCTATGTAGGTCGATCCTCTGATACCAACGTTGTCAAAACTCCACGTACGTCTGCTTCCCGTTTCATAGTTCGAGTTGTGCGAATGCAAGTAACCACCCTGTGTGCCCTGGTGACGAATCGTGACAGTTGCGCCGTATGCGACCGCTGAAAAACGGTCGGAAGGAAAATGGTACAGGGTCAGTACGGTGCTTACAAACTTACGGCACTTTGATGAATACTGATTCACCGCCAAAAAGAACTTGATGAAACTATTGCCAACTTACAGAGAGGTGAGTCTTGGAGCGAGTGTCCCAGGGTCATCTGAAAGGGCGCGCTCATGAAACCATCGCCATCCCCACTGGATCCGAGGAGCAAGAAATGAATTTCGAACATTAACATATACGCTGCAACAGGGACCACGATCAGACAGAGAGCGCGTGCAAAGAAATGGTTCAGCCAGGTACGTGGAGACACTCGGAGATCGCCCCAAAGTGACCATAGCTGGTTGAGGGTCGAGACGCCGATCGTCGCAATAATGAAGAGGCCAACCCATTTGACGCTTATAGAAAGTCCGAGTCCAACGCCTGTGAGGAACAGCCAGATGAACCAGTCGTCTGAGAAGGGATCATAACGTTGGTTGGAGAAATTAACCCAGGCGAGAGCCGTGAATGCAGTGAAGAGAATCAAGGGCGAATCTAACAGGATAAGGCGACTCTGCGTAACAATGCTGTTTTCTATAGTAAAACGAAAGTTACAAGCTGACTGTGGGTAGTCGAGACTTTTATTGCTGCCAACATTCGATCCAGCACAATAAAAGAGCCCGTCTTACCAAAGAGAACCAGCAAGGCAGCGAGAGTAGACGCGTGGATCGAATGTCCCGAGTTCCTGACGGTGTAAAATGCGATAGGGATGACTGCGACCCCCATAAGACCGCACATGACTCTCATTGGGATGTAAGGTACCTTTGGCTCGATATAGTCCCTGAATTGTTGTTGTTATGAGAGTCGATCAGTAAGGTCAAATTTTGGTACACAAACTCGACACAATCGATAAAGATTGCAACTAGGGTCTTCTTACAGTCCAATCTCCTTGAAATCAAATGAAGAGTTCAAACCGAAGAGCCATCCCGTAAGTGCGATTAACATCTTTGCCAGTGGAGGATGCACGTCCATGAAGAAACGACCTCTGATGTACTTTGAGGCAAACCCTCCAAAGTGAACCTCATCGAACCTATAGGACAAGATTATGGTATCAGCATCGTCGATCGAGTGACTAATGGATCCCAATAAGGTAAGGAAAGAAGAAGGTGGCAGTAGTGACAGCACACAGCAAATACTTACACGACTGAAGTGGGATATCCAATTGCCCAGAGTCTCACGACAAGCGCCAGGGCAGTGATAGCAACAACGATCTGCAGATCCCGACTCTGGTACCATGGAAGACTGCGCCTGCTCCTGAACTTTGTGAATTGGCTGCGATCCTCGCTCTCATCCGAATAGACACTTTTCCTCTCGCGCCTCACATCGAGACTAGGCCTGCTGTCGTCGTTGGTAGTTGTGCCGCTATGGTACTCGTTGGCGGCAACGATGTTCGCTGTCTCTGTGTTTTTACCTCTGTAAATGGGCGCGCCTGGTTGATCGGCGGCAGAACTGGTGTCGTTCATCATGACTTAAAACTATACCGTTTTTACAGCCGGCGTTGGTCGACGACTGAAAGTAGACGCGTGTGGATGACTTTTTTGTCGAGATTGATGCAAGCAACAAAAAAGCCCCGTTTCTGGCGTCCGTTGAATGCGAAACTGAGTGTGAAGGCCGAAGTCGAGAAGGGTGGCCCTTTAGGTTAACTGCCCTGGCGTAGTTGTCCTCGAAAAGTAACGATGCGGCCCTGTTTCGAAGAAGGGTAAGAGGGATGATTGGAATGGATGAAGGGGATGAGCAGAAAATAAACGAGGATCCACTTTTGGTGAAACTCATTAATTTTCGAGTGAGCAATGATATTGGGAACGAACTTCATTCGCTCAGACTGATGTAAGTTTTATGAAGGACTGGATCCAGGGCGCTCTTCATCCACTGCCCTGAGCACCCACGTTTCCGGGAAGGAAACCCGACACTCCACCACGGCCCAAACATGCGCACATGCACTGCCAACCATGCACAGAAATAGATAATCAACATGCACTCCAAGCAATCCAGTCCTCACAAGCTGCATCATCCTCCCTTTCTCGCCTTCCCTACACCTGCCTTCACTATGGCAATTATTTGGCAGAGGAATGGAAGACACCTTTCAGATGGTTGGCCAACCATGAGCTTGAAAAGATGTCTCTAAAATTCATGGAGACTTTGAGAAAATAATAGGACGATGGGTTAAGCAATTGCTCAAGACAGCAGGAGCTTGAAAGCCGCAACATACATGATCCTTAAGGAGCCATTGAAGATCCTCCGATCTACATTTTCGAAGAATGAACCGAGCGCTGCACTGTAGAGGCTGTGGAAGTTGACATCGACTGGTCTACAGTCGCCTTTATATCATACATACTCTGCCCCGTCACTTTCATATCCAAAAAGGAGTCCTATTAACGCTTCTGCGCTCTCGGTCGCGTCGCGCCACGAGTTTTTGTACTAGATCGTTTTTCTACGAAATAATTATAGAGGGTTACATTTCCTTTATCACCAAAGCAGACCCGATCCACAAACGCCTGAAGACAGGTCATAGTCCCCGAGTCCGTCCATAAGTTCTGCGCATCAACTGCCACACCTCATCGGTGTGTTAGAAGCAAAAGATTATTTGAAAAATCCATCGGCTTTAGACAAATTGTTATTAATAAAAACTACTTGTTACGAAAAGGGTATCTTCCTATCCACTTCATGGTTATCAACCGCCTCCTTCCTTTCAGGCAGTCCAGTAGCATCCGATCTGCAGCGGGTGGCGCTCCAGGGCTCAAAACGGGGCCGGTGCATAAAAAAACCCTTCCCCACTATGTTCTGAAGGCATAAAAGGCTTTTCAAGTGACTTCAATAATGTTACGGGAAATCGGGGTTGGTGTAAGATAGGGTAGGCTTGTAGGGAAAGGCAAGGAAGGGTAAGATAAGTGCAAGGGAGAGAAAGGTGGATAGGTAGATTGGGATCGGAGTGGAAGGGAAAAGGGAGCAAGTGGAATAAACTTCAGTCAAATCGCAAAGGGTACTATATCTTTCTCTTGATGTCCGGAATCGCTTTATTATTCATGATATCCTTCGCGTTTATGTAGTTTATATACAGAAGTGGGGCCCGGACCGGCGCCGCGCTGACTAATCAAGTGTAGATGTAGATGGAGAGCGTGAAGGGGATAGAAATGAGATGGAGAGCGCCCGGGAGCCGGTCGGGTTTGGGCAGTGGTAAAAGGGACAGTCATGCAGAGGTTTTTTTTATAACGAGGATATGTGGGATTTATTAGTGAGGAACTCTTGACTAGGAAACCCAATTACAGTCGTGCAGATAAGGAAGGGGTTTTTTTTTTTTTTTTTATAACAAATTGTCTCTCGAGTCAATTGACTCTGCGAATCTATCAGACTAACTAGCAAAGATCTACTATCGCTGTCCTCACCACCAAAGCGGAACCGATCCACAGTCGCCAAAAGAAAGGTCACATTCCCCGGGCCTGCCCCTAGGGCTGTGTTTTTTTTTTTTTTTTTTTTTTTTTTTTTTTTGATAACTAGAACCCACGAGGATATGTGGGATTTATTAGTGAGGGACTCTAGACTAGGGAACCCTATTGCTAGAGGCATAGTAAAGGGTGCTCAATATTCTAATAAACGGCTTTTGCCGCACCGCTGCTGGTCACTCGCAGCTCCAATCCCCTTCACAATCCCAGTCAGCATGAGTGGTAACTCGACCCCGCCTGGGGTCGGTGACTGAGCCCTGCTCCCTACTTGGCCTGTTGTGCGCGAAGGTCATCCTTTAGCCGCGTTCCTCAATCATCAAAAATTTACAGTTGCCGGTGCGTTCCATCACGTTTAGCTCCACCTGCTGCATGCAGCTTTGCAGCACTCGCTTGTCCGCTCGTTCCTCGATCTCTTTCACATCCAATGCACGTCGTTGTCTCCTGGAGGATCCAACAAAACCACTACCACTACGTCTGTGCTCTCCAACACAGTTGCGTCCCCGGGCGCGTTTGCTCATGGTAGTGATCCCATTTTCTCTTTCCCAGTCGACGGTGACTTTGCATCTTTTGTTCCAGATTTCTGTCCGTCCGAATTCCTCGATGGCCTTGACGAATCGACCGACCATGTACCTCGCGATCGAGGTGGTCGTCTTGAATAGGCTCTCCCAGTCCTTGGCGAGAGCCGTTAGCACCCTGCCCCTAGGGCTGTGCAGATAGGGTTTTTTTTTTTTTTTTTTTTTTTTTTTTTTTTTTTTTTTTTCCAATGGACAATCTTTGCCAGGGTTTATTGGTTATTTTATGGGGGTTACTATTTCTCGCTGGTCAGGATGTTCCTGTTTGTCCCGAACAATGGTAGGAGGCGCCATATAAATCCCGCGTATTTTCCCGCAAGCCTGCCTCGGTCGTCCTGTTCCTGCTAACTTGATATCTTGATCCTTTGGACTGGCTCTCTCCTGTGTGACTTGATTCGGCAAATATTCAACTTATGTTTCGATCCGGCATATATGTACGGCTTCCTTACGATGTTACTGCGGCCCTCGAGTGATTTCTGAAGTAAATTATTTAGTCTCCTCTCTCAATAGTCCCCCCCGTAACCTTAGTCCTGGAGAACGGCTCTGGCAAATCCGAGTGACAGTTCTGAAAAATCTCCTCGTAGCCCACGGTGGCGTGCGAACCTGAGCAGAATAGAACATTCTCTCAGGAGGGAGCCAATCCCCTGCTGCCCGCGATCCGAAAGGTAATTTATACACAGCCCCCCGTGCCGAAAAACAACCGCACCAAGCTGGATCCGAAACTAGGATCCACAGCACTGTTCTCTGGAAGCTTCGCGTGATACTACTGTACCACACAGGCTCGCCCGCCTGTAGGGCTGTGCAGATAGGGAGGGTGTGCAATTATAGATATGTATGATTAAGGGGTATATGCAACTGAAATAGTTACATGTAATATATATTATTCCATAGATATCAGCAATAAACGTCAACATGGCCGAGCGGTTAAGGCGTGAGACTCGAAATCTCATGGGATCTCCCGCGCAGGTTCAAATCCTGCTGTTGACGCTATATTTTATTTTTCTTTTGCGGAGACCAGCATTGTCGTTGAGAGACCCTAATCGACAACCTCCTCTAGGCGTTGTGTGAACATATGAAAGGTATCCTTTTTATTTTTTTTCTATTTCAAGAAACGAGAATGGTACCATGGTACCTATGGATTAGTGTACTTGTGTACTTCTATCTGCGAGGAATAGCGATGACTATTCTCAGGGTGTTCCTTAACAGAGTGTTTATGACACTCATCTATGAAACCGTAGAGAACGGGTATGAGCGATCCAGTTCATGGAACGCATGCTTGGTTGTAAGGGATAACTATACATTGCCAATTTTCAAGTATCTATTATGCTATTATGCTGTTGTTGTTGTTGTTGCTTTTTTCACTGTGAGCACGTAGAGTAGTCATTCTATGAGACACTTTTTTTTTCTTCTGCCGGAAGCAAGTTAATGGTTCCCTGTTTATGATATGCAATCTCTGAAGCAATGGTTATCAGTCTTCGAGACTCATCCATTTTCAACAGTATGGAGCATGGTAGCCGCAACCACGATTTTTTTTCTGTCCTTTACAGCATAGCATGATAGTAAGCTTATATGCGTGTTTTTTTTTTTTTTTTTTTCAATAATGAGAGGCTGAGGTTGCCAGTTAACGAGCGTCGTAGAACGCCTTTGGTTTTTGAGATATAGTTTGCAGCTTAATTCTCCACCACAACACTCAGGCTCAAGAGCATCGAGCATAGTCCGGCTCTCACTTCCAATACGATTCTTTTATTTTTTATTTTTTATTTTTTTTATTTTTCCCTGGAAGTATGAAGAGGTTTTCGGCACCAGTAGATGATGGACGCGTCCCAGAATGGGGTTGCCCAGATCACGAATATCATTTAGCATCCTCAGGACAGAAGGTTAGGAGCATACGGAGGCCAAGACCTGGGTACCGTTTTTTTTCATGTTTGACAAATTGGAGGACCATGACATTTGGAAATGACCTATCTATTGACGTATCTATTGACCTTTGCACCAGGGATAGGCTGGGCAAAAGGGCATGTCGACGGAGGGTGAAGGGGTGTCTTATTATTTTTCAGTTGAGTGCATAGTAAGCTATAGAATAAACATGTGTCGGCCAGTGTGTACCTCCACGAAGGTAAAGGTGAGTGGATTGAGGTCGGATGTCGCCAATTCGACAAAAATAGGAGAATTGCGGGCGGTTGGATCGGGAATCGGTCCAACAAAGGGAATAGACCAAGGGCCTTCCAAGAATTCGATACATGACAGATAAGATTCTCGGTAAACAGGTCGATTACAATAGACACCTTGAAGCTCTTGATTACCCTCCTTCAGGCCCTGACCTTTTATTTCCTTTTTGTTCGTGTAAGCAATAGACATCCCAAACTGCTGGAGCAGAGGCCAGGAGGCAAGAGCGAGAAGTACAGATGAATGGACAATTGGACAGACAGAAAAGCAGACATGCAGCCATAGAGGAAAACAGAAAAACAGACAGACAGACAGACGGCATCTCATGTGCAGGGCTTAGGGCAGGCATGTCAAGTGAAGACGCTCGGGCCGAAGGTTGATGAGCGTGGGCAGAAAAGAGAGTTAAAAGCGAGAGCAACTGCTTTTGCTTGCTAGAGAGAGAGAGAGGATGTTCTTTTTGGACGTTCCATCGATCCATTTTCCCTTTTTGAATTATTTGGTAAAAATAACAAACAATGGACCAACCCTGGTGCAAGTCAGCCCCCATGCGGACACTAGACTTCCTGACTAAAAGACACCCCAAAACTGGAAGAACAAATCCAACTGGGCAAAAAAAAAAGACATGCAAAATCGAACGGTCTACATGGAATATCTAGAGCCCATGCACAATATTTTTATTGTGGTCTATTCGCTTATTCCATGAGAGTGCGAAGACAGAGAATGCGATTGTACAGCGTGTAGCCTATGGTCCGCGTTCCTTTACAGTTTGTGTTCTAGGCGCTGCCTGTTGTTGTTGTTGTTGTTCCTCGTGATGTATGCGTGTGTGTATTTTTTTTCTCTTGTGGTCCATGATGCTGTGGATATTGTTGGTGTTTTCCTGTTCCCTTGGGGTTAACGAGGAATGCGTCCACATGGACATTGTGCGATGTATTATTGTTAATCCGAAGCCCCGCTCACAGTCTAATTTCTGTGACGACGAAACAAGCTGAAAGAACTAAGCTGACTGCATTGGGTTGCACAGAATCTCAGCTTATAATAGAAGGGAGAGAAGGGGTCCATTTTAGCTTTCTTTGAAGAAAGTTAGTTTACATTGGATGTTGCTTTGCCTTGTCAAGGACAAAGAGGAACACGATGAAGAAGGGCAACGAGCAGATATAAGCCAGAGCAAAGGGCATGTGCAGCGAACGAAACTGTGATACCTTTTTTATATATGTTAAAGTCGAGGAAAGAGAGAGGACAAATTCACTGCGCTACAATAGTCTGCTTACGGGATGTTCAGTATCTATTTTGGTCGATCGTGGCTGCGTGGCATTACATTGAGCTGCGCTTGCATTGCAGTGGATCTGAATGGGGACAAGGGGATGCAGTATCGACAGTGTGTCTCTAGGGTGCAGCGACAGTGAGTTGAATGTTTCGTGAGTGCGAGGGTGGATGGTGTATGGGAGCGTTGTGTGTTAAGCGAGGGGCGTGTGGACACAAAATGATATATCCAATTCAATCGATTCCCCGGGAAATGATTCGCCCTTTCCATGTTACCGAGGGTTGTATTTGTGGTGCTCATATCTGATCCATCCATCCATCCGCAGACAAACACGCACCCCTCCCTTTCCCCCTTCTTCCCCCCCCGCCTCCCACTTTCCCTCTCTCTCTCTCTTTATTTTTTTTTGTCTCCTCCCATCTTTTCCCTCTCTTTCATTGATCCCCTCCTCATACTCATCTCTCATTCACTTTACTTTTTACATTTCACTTTTCACTTTTCACTTTCCACCTTTCACTTTCTTCTTTTCACTTTTACTTTTTTACTTCTGCTGTTTTAATTCTCTACACTGGAAATAATCGTTTTTAGACAAGGAAGGCGACAAGAAAAGTGTCCATCCCTGCTCCAATTGCTCATTTCGGCTCATTCCACTTTTCACCCGCTCATTCCCCACTACGCACTACCAACGACCGGCTATTGCTTCTTCCTTGCACAACAACAGCAGCTACTACTACTACCACTGCTACTACTACACTACTGCTACCACCCATTCTTCCACCGCACTAAAGTACTACCTTGTCCATTGCCATGACTTCGCAGCATTGGTCTTCACAGGGAGAGCACCGTCCAGATCCCTCGACTGAGCACCATCCCTCATACGCTCACCATAGCCATCCACAGCCATCCCCATACCCACACCACCCTCAACATGCCCCTCCCCACTACTATCCCCAGGGTTATCAACACCACCACGCCACATCGCCGCCCACCCACCCTTCGCACCATCCCCATCCTTACTACTCATATCCGCCCCATGGACCTGCACCCTATCCTCCACCCCCACCACACCCTTCTCACATTGTACACGCATATGCACAGCCAGCCTACAGCCAGCAAAACAATAACACCACTCGCATCAGCAATGGAAACGGAGCACCGACTTTGCCCTTCGAGACAATGTCTTCAGCACATCCTGGCACAGCCACAAGGCCCAAGGCGACCTCTACAACGGCTGCTACAACCAAGACCTCCAAGGCAAAACCGGCGCCAAAGACTAAGACTCAGCAAAAGGATATACAATCCTCATCATCCGACGCCAGCAAAGCATCCTCAGCTCCAAAGACACCAAAGGTATTCCGCTTTGAGGGTAGCATCTCCTCAGAGTCCTTCAAAACCACAAAGTCCTTTGACCTCGCTGGCGTCAACATCCTCAACCGCAAGCCCCTCGATACCAAGGCCGCGCTCGACAAGCTGCAGCGTCGTAGAGAGACCCATAACCGTGTAGAGCGCAAGCGTAGAGATTGCATCAACCAGGTTCGTCCCTCATCACCATCGGCTTCCTGATGGAAGTGCATACGTACATGTTTGTCCTCATAATGCTAACACATATATTCATGTTCACTTGTCTTTATATAGTTGATTGACGATCTGACAAAGCTGCTGCCGACTAAGCATCTCGAGGAGGCAACCTCGAAATGCCACCGCGTCAATGTCTTGCGAGGAGCTGTGAGCCACATCAAATTTCTTAACGAATCAAACGATGTTCTCGCGAAATCGATTCGAGCCATTCATGGCGAAGACGCTGTCTTGCCTATGCCTGCATCAGAGAAGACAAAGGCCGACATTGCGAACAAAGAATACTCGGATTCTATGGATGTTGACGACGATGACGATGACGATGATGGAAAGGTGAAGGGCGAAGATGAGGATGAGGATGAAAGGGAGAGCATGGACGAAGATCGAGAGTCGACTCGGCTTGACACTACCAATTCGCGGTCAACTTCGCCCTCAGAATCATCTCGATCGAAGCCCTCAGCTCCAACAAAGGCCTCTTCATCCTCTCCAAGGAAGATGGCCCCGCCTCCAGTCATTGTCACGAATGCTCCTAGTGATCCATCGCAAAAGGCGACTGAGCCCACCAATGTCTTCAGTCTAGAGTCTCGGCCCAGGGCCAACTCATTCGCATCATCCATCAGTGACCAGATGAGCCCCAAAACCACTTTTACCGGCTCCCCTATGTTCCCGCCCTCGCCCATTTCGCCATTGCCCTATGGACGCTCAGGTCTCTTTCCATCTGGCGAAGACCATGTCGAAAGTGGCTCAGGGGCTGAGAGAGACCAGCGTGCACAACTTTCTCCTTTTATGAGCCATTCCCCTATGGCTTCGCCCTCGCCCTCTTTGCCACCAATTTCGTCCTTGGCTATCCAGTCGCCCTCAGGGCACATGGATTCCTCCGCCAGGGAAGACCAGTCCATGCACAGCACCGGCGCAAGTCCCGGATCTTCGTTTTCTGGACGCCCTCATCGCGGAGGCGCAACTCTGCCACCGCTGACGATCCCAGAGCCCCACCATCTGCATCCATCCTACCAGCAGGGTGGACCCGTAAGCAGCAGCAGCAGCGCCAGCAGAGGCGGAAGCAATAGCAACAGAAGCAGTCTGACGCTATCGCCCCATTCTTCAGATCAGCCTCCCATTTCGCCCTTCATGCTCTCGCCCATGCTGTCCCGTTCACCCTCGGTGGGGCCCGTATCGGCTTCGTCGCCTGGCAACTCGCCCTATCCTCATTGGGCACAAGACGGGACTCCTTCTCCTCAGCCTTATGCGCCTCATAGTTTTCCCTTCGCGAGCCCCTATGCTCATCCCTATGGATACCCACAGCCAGGACAGTCGGACCCCAATCAAGGAGCCCCGTCACAGACAAAGCCTCGACCAAAGTCTTTGCAGCCTGAATCGATCTTTATCCAGGAAGAGCCCTGGAATGCGCAGAGGAAGCGTAGCGCGTCAAGTGTGTCGGGCAAGGGCCCTCGAGCGAGTATCCAGGACAAGAAGAGGGCCGGCGACTTTGCTGTTTCAGAAACAAGTGACCCTACCTCGCCAACATCGTCTATCACGTCCACGCTCTCATATCCTGCAAGCCCAAATCCCAAGAAGAGGACTCAGCTAGTCACCTACGACGAAGGCGAGGATGAGAACGCGAAGCGGCCTAAACAGGTTGAATACGAACGCGATGGCGAAGAAGCAGCAGAGGCTCATCAGCCAGATAGCGGAGTTGTAGTGGTGGTGAAGGCGCCTGAATCTGAAGATCAAGATGCTGCTCATACACTGACAAATCTTGCGCAGACCGCTGCTTAAAACAGCTTTCCCCCTCTCCCCCCCCTCCCTCTCTCTCATGTAAAAGTTACACCTATCAACAACCTACACTCCTTGCTTTCCCTTGTAACAATACTCATTAATTCATTACAGAAGAAAAATAATAATTGTAGCAATAAATGTGCCCAGTAATCGAACAAGCGACCACCAGATAGTGTCGTAGAAAAGTATATATGGAGTTGAGGTATGCATTGTCTCTATTTAGGCCAGGGCAAAAGTATACAAGGTGATTTTCCCGTTCTATCGCTTCATGCTGGCAATCATCTCCCGGATGCCCTGGGCGACCAAGGCATGATCCTCATCCTGTTTTAGGCCGCTCATGACGATAGCGCCGACGCAACCGACATCCTTGATGAGCAGAGGGAATCCTCCACCGTGACAGGCATAGTCGGTCATGGGAACTTTGTAGGTCTTTTCCATCTCGGTCTCGCCCTTGGAGGCGAGCAGGCGTCCAATGTAATAGGAGGAATGTTGAAGACGTACGACCGTGTTGGCCTTTCTACGGATCCAGTTCTCATTATCGACCGTTGTGCCTGCAGAAAGGGAATTTTTTTAAGAGGGAAATGTTGAGCGCAGCGCTAGATCGGGGTTTGGTCATTTCACGATCCATCCATGAAGCTTTAGGTCTGTCGTTCGTGAAGGTAAGGATTCTTTCTTTTTTTGTTTTATTACCTTCCATAGCATGCTGGAAGAGAACCTGTCCGTTGCGACTGATCATGATGGTGACACCCTTATAGGGGCCTTTGTCCTTGACGAGCATGACAAGTTTGAGGCCGAGGTCGAGGGCATCGCTGTTGGTGAATCTTGGGAAATGGAGTTCTTTTTCTTCCGCCAACAGGCTGGGCAGCAGCTTTGCGGCCTCCTCACGTTGTTCGATAGACAGTGACATGATGTGTGGAGAAGCGACGTATGAGGAGTAGGGTCTGGATGGATGGGTGAAGAAGGTGATAAGGGGGATAGGAAGAAGAAGGAGAACAGAAAGAATGTTTGTGGATTTTACAATATAGAGCGTCCGTGTGTAAATATGTGTGTGTGTGTGTGTGTGGGAGGGGGAGGGGTCTAGTCGTCCACGGATTTCTTGAACGTTGATAAGGAAAACCTTGATTCAAGGGAAGACCAAGAAGCAACTCTAGCACATAACAAAAGTCACGTCATATCTACGAGTAACCATGACAACAACTCCAATTCCTTAGCTGAGATATAAAAAATGTACATTAGGATTAATAGTTATGATGATGATGATACTAGTTAAAGGATGAGGAGGGTGTTTTTGGAGTGGTGTGTATGCTCTTGATAGATTTATCATGCTGGGTTGGTATACGAGCATGGATTCTTGACGACGAGAAATTCTAAATCATCATCAGTCCCGCAAAGAAAACGACGGCGAGGGCCACTGTTGACTTGACACCCTTGTCCTGCGAAGAAGTCGCCCCACTGGGCGTACCAGTGGGCTGGAACTGAAATGTTCCCTTGGTAGTCGAGGGAGTTTCCGAGGACGTACTCTGTGTGGTTATGGTCGTTGTCGTTGTCGTCGTTGTAGTCGTTGTAGTCTCCGAAGTGGTTGTGGTGGTTAATGTTGTGGAGGTCGTTGTAGGACTGCGGGTCGACGATCTTGAGGAGGTCGACTCTGAGGAGCTGGAAGTCGAAGAACGGGTGGTGGAATGCGTGGTGGGCGAGGGCGAGGGACTGAAGGGATTCCCACAGACGCCAAAGGCTGGCTGGCATCCTTGACCGCAGTGTAACTCTGTCTGACCGCAGAAGTCCTAATGAGTGAGCGAGGAATGTGTTACACATTAAAACGAGGGTCAACAGATGATAAGACAACAGTATTATTCTTTAATCTATCATTTTTGACATACCGCGGCCGAGCAGCAGTAGCCAGGACTACAGGCTCCGTTACCGGGTCCACATAGCTGAGCAGAGACAAGGGACAGGAGTGCGATGCAGACCAGGAGGATGGAGATGAATGAGTTTTTGAGCATGGTGAATGAAGAGAAGTTATGAGGAATGAAAAGAAGTGAGGAAAGAGAGAGGAAGAGGGAGAGGGAGAGGGGTGAAAAACGAAAAAGCTTACAAAAACCATAGACCTTTCGTCATATCCAACGGTCGATCGTCCCTGGGGGCGAGCATGTCCCTTGTATGCAAAGCTTTATCACAGCCTGGTTCCCAGCGAGGATTTGTCCCGTTAATTGGGGCCCGGTCGTATGCAATGGAGATGATGGTTCCCCATGGAGTCGAAGCTCCATACAGGGCTAAGCTGCAAACCTAGCCCTGAGCCCCACACACATTTTCCCCACATTCCTGCACCGTATCTTATCTTCTCATCGATCGCTCTCATTCCAAATGGATCGGCTATAGCTCAATGGGTAACAGTGTGGTTGAACTCAACGTCATGCAGCAGCGGTGACTGGGCATTGGACACTTCTTTTCTCTCACACCCTCTCTTCCCTCGCTTGTTTCCTCATTCCCATCCTCATTCCCATCTTCATTCCCATCCTCATCCCCACCCTATTCATCTCAACCATGCCAGTCTCCCAGCAGAGCAACAAGACAGTCCTCACTCATCCCTTGGGTGCTTCGGCTGAGGTCCATTTCTTTGGTGCTACCCTCACCTCTTGGAAGGTCGCCAGCGAGGAGCGCATCTTTCTTAGGTATACAAAGGCTAGAGATCAATATAACAACCATTGCTCCTTGCTCCATTCCTTCCCTTCCGGATCTCTTTACCTAACATGCGTCTATTTTCCTTTTTTTAATTGCAATCGGCCATAGCGAAAAGGCCGTGCTTGACGGATCAAAGGCCATTCGTGGAGGGTAAGAGCGCGATATGATCAGATAGACCTGATTGCTAATGGATCGCTTTATATTTCGTACTCAATTCCACGCTTCTATTTCTCTCTCGGCGGGTTCTTCAGAATCCCGCTTGTTTTCCCAGTGTTTGGCAAGGGCAAGGCCCCTCATGTCACCGCCAGCCTCCCTCAGCATGGTAATAGCAGCATACCTTTTTTATTTTCTATTTTTTATTTTTTGGCAGCTTATTTTTTGGCAGCTGTCCTAATTTTTTTTTTATCTCCTCCTTCATTGCTATGACAGGATTCGCAAGAATCTCGCGCTGGAGGCTCGTCAACTCTTCTGAGGACGCGCATACCGTCACAGCCCAGTTTGGTCTGGATCACAACATGATCTCGGAGGAACACCGCAAGATGTGGCCCTTTGATTTCTCCCTGGTTTACACCGTCAAGTTGGGCGCAGAGACCATCGAGACCCATCTGAAGATCCAAAATACTGGTGATCAGGCCTTTGATTTCAACACACTTCTGCATACCTACTTCTTGATTCCTGTAAGTTTATCGTCGTCTTTTCCTCGCAATTGACGAAGCACTGTTCTGTTTTTATGCTGGTTTGTGACACCCTCCCCCCTCACAAAATATTTCTATGTAGGATGAATCTAAGGTCCGGGTGATTGGACTGAGCGGTGTCGACTATACGGACAAGGTTCAGCAGAAGACCTCCCGACAGGAAGGCGAGGTCGTGGTCCGTGGCGAGGTTGATAGTGTCTACGCGAATGTCCAGACGGCCGACATCCAGATCCAGTACGGTGGTGAAGATGGAGGGGTCCAGCTGCACAGGAATGGAGTGAATGATATCGTGGTGTGGAACCCCTGGACGGAAAAGGCCGCGGGTATGGCTGATTTTGGAGATGAGGAGTATCATCGGATGATTTGTGTCGAGGCTGGACAGGTCGCTGAGTTTATCGCTCTTGCTGCTGGTGGTTCCTGGGAGGGCAGCCAGGTTCTCAGTCTTTTGTGAATATGGAGGCGTTGACAGGATGGTGGTATCGGTTGATTGCTTTGACCTGTAAATAAATAAAAAAAAAAAAAAAAAAAAAACCGCGATGAATAGTATACACGTTATATTGATGGTTAGCATGTGGTATTTGGCTGTTTTGTGGCCGTTATGACGCGAAGGCGCGCGCGTTGCTGTGCTGTGTCCGGAAAACCATGCTCAGGCGCGTTTTTTTTTTTTTTTTCGGTGGCCCACGCGCGCTTTTGATTTAATTTAATGCACGTGATGAACGCGTACTTTTTTTGTTTTGATTTAAGCACCTTGTTGCCATCGCTCGCTTCCATTCATTCCTTCGCGCTCACACAAACACATCCAACGCATCATTACCATGACGGATATGGATGTCGACCATGCCTCTGGTATGTTCGTCTCACCAGCTGTAGCATCAACGTCATTCTAGGCCTGCTTCCATCAACCCCTGAGATCAAAACTGTCTCATTGATGTTCCTTTTCCTCTCGTACTCACTTTGTAATAGCGACCAGCAGCAGTCCAGAAGTAACAGTGGAGGCAGGACAGTCAGAGGGAAGAGACAACAGAGATGAATTAGAACAGCTCTTTGATCTGGATGACAAGGATGTGCTCAAGGCAGAGAACCCCTGGCTGTTAAAACCAGCATCCGTCGAGTTGTTCAGCGCCAAGTAAGAGTCATTTTCAGGGATCGACTGATTAAACTCAGCGAGAGGCATACAGGGATAATGACAGCTTACTTGACGAACTATACTATCCCGCTATTGCTAGAAATGCCGGTGTTGATGATCTCGCTGGAGACAGCCCTAGGCAGTACATGCTCTTCTATCGCCATTTCTTCCCTGCGAAACCCTACTTCCAATGGCTCAACTACGACATCTGTAAGTGGTCATTGATGCAACTCATCACTGCATAGAGGTGTCCAACTCATTAACATTACTGAGTATTGACATTCATGTTTTTTTTTTGCAGCCCCTACGCCATCCAAGTCATTTATGAATCGCGAGTTCTCATTTTATCTTACGGACAACACATTTATGAGACACCAGTCGTTCAAGAACCTGGATGAATTCAAGCAGGAATTAATTCGTTTATGCCCCACGAGGATCGATCTGGGTGCCGTATACAACATTCGACCCAAGGATAAGAACATGGTTAGAGCTGGAGCTCTAGTAGCTGTGTCGAAGGAGATGGTCTTTGATATCGATATGACGGATTACGACGAGATCAGGACATGCTGCTCGGGAGGTAATGTCTGCACAAAGTGCTGGGAGTTCATGACGGTCGCATTAAAGATCATTGACGCAGCCCTGCGGGATGATTTTGGGTTCAAGCACCTGCTATGGGTTTACTCTGGACGTCGTGGAATCCATTGCTGGGTCGGAGACGAAAGGGCACGCATCATGACCAATGAGCAAAGAAAGGCGATTGTTTCGTACCTGGAAGTCGTCAAGGTAAGGACATGCGGATCAAATTCGTTGAGGACGTCGTGGGTCTCTAGTGATGGACTATGCTTATTCATCATTACTTTTTTTTCTTCCTCCAATGCTCGATCACTTGTAGGGAGGTTCACAACAAGGAAAGAAGGTCAAGCTGCCACATGTTCTCCACCCCTCATTAAGGTACGTCCCATTGGAATGCAGGATGTGCATAACATTTTGGGGGTATTGTTCTTAACAATGTCTAACCCTCGTAAATTCGAAACTTGTGTGCGATAAGCCGGTCTTATGAGATCATGCAGGAACATTTCAGGAGTCTCGCGTTCTCATCCCAGGATATTTTGTCAAAACCAGAGAACTGGGAAAAGGTTCTAGCCATCATTCCGGACGAGGCTGTTCAGGCAAAGATTCGGGCCGAATGGGAAAATGCACCTGGTCGCGCATCATCCCAAAAGTGGGGCGATCTCATTGATATCATTGGAGACGCCATTGCTAATGTAAGTGAGCGCATGCTACAAGATATGTTGAACGAAGATATCTTTTATACCTTCTCTTATAAGCTGACCGAGACTAATCATTGCCATTTTTATTTATTTTTTTCACGTACATTTCATCAAGTCCCCCAAGAAGAAGCAGTTGCTGGAGAACGTTCCTCGCGATATCATTTTCCAGTACACTTATCCTCGCTTGGATGAAAAGGTCTCCACGGATATAAAGCATTTGCTAAAAAGTCCGTTGTGTATCCATCCTAAATCAGGTAAAAAATCGCGCTGCCTCCATTGCTGCGGCCCACTATCTAATATGCTATTTTTGAAATAATGCATGGCCTAATTTCAAATCATCCCCACGTACGATAGGACGCGTCTGTGTGCCGATTCCAATTGAGACCTGCGAGGACTTTGATCCGGCATCTACACCAACAGTGGTGCAGCTTGTGCGCGAGTTAAACGAGTACGATGCAAAGCATCCTGCGACCGAAGATGGACCCAAACTTCAAGGTAGCTGATGGATCATGTATTTGCAGATGGAGTGATTATTACGTGGTTTAGCGACGTATTTTCCAATGGCCGCTAACAGCAGCGCCTTGATTCACATGATGTACAATAGATTGGCAAAAGACATCGCTGAAGGAACATGTGGAAGTATTTGAGCGCTTCGTGAAGGGCATCATGCGAGATATCAGGGATAAAAAGCGAGGTAAGCGACTGTTGCCTTGATGATCCCAGTGAATTTGTCGGTATGTCGGAACATCCATCGATGAAGGAGAATTAATCTGTTCTCTGATATTCTTTATATCATGTATATCATGCTAGATACAACCACCAAATCGTTAGACTTTTAAAAATGCACCTTGTTATCCCTTCGCCCACTTTGGAACGAAGAATTTTTTAAAAAAAAAACTACATAAATGAAAACCATCAAACTAATTCTAGCCATGAACCCCCTCACCGATCCTTCTTCGGGAACACCTTCTGATCAGGCCCCATCTGGTAGCCAGGCCGCGAGTTTGAGGCAGGTGGCTGCCCTGTTGTCCCAAGTAACAGCCATCCTCGGCTAGGCTGAGCCTTCTAGCCATGCTGCAGCTTTTGTAATACAAGCTGCAAAGCTCATGCAACAACTTGCATCTGATGGCACCAACGTTTGTTTCTCTTTGTGCTCCAGTGAAGTGATGAGACCCTTGTGCCATGTGTTGTTTATGCCGGTTCGGGAACTGGATGTCAAAAGAAAACAAAAACATTTTTAATTGTACGTTGCACTTGAAAAATTCCTCACTCCAGAGAACAAAGTTTGTGATTGAGGATGGGATAGAAGTGCCCTCAAGTATTCAGTCCAATTGAAAAATAGAAGAATATAAGAGTTTAGGGTGGCATACTTCTTGATTATTTCATTTTTGGCCACATTCATTCTTGGACCACCACTGCCACATTCATTGTTTTCCAGCAGTTTGATAAGTGGGCACGCGGCAAGTTATATATTTTTTTCAATTGGGCTGAATACTTGGGGGGCACTTCCTCCCTTAATCCATACCATTAGCCATTCCGACTGAGAGTTGATGTGATGTATAGCGATTTTTGACGGGGTCGATTCCATGCGCTTGCTCAGCTTGACCGTCCTTTCTTCTGTTTATGCTTATTTATGAACACATTGGTAAAGGTTATGCAATCGGTGGGCTGTTTTAAGTAAAGAAGGAGGCCTGTGGGGTAGTGACACACTGCGCGCACTTTGAATTAAGACGAGACGTGGGGGGGGGGGGGGGGTTGGGCCCGATCATATCTTTTTTGCGCAAGAAGGGCTCTCAAGACGAAGCTGACGTCGCCCCTTCCCATTCATTCGGCCCCCTGAACGCGTCTTTTTCTATGCGGTTTTGCATATAGTCTACTTTTGTCTAAACTCTAAGGCGGTGGAGACGCTTGCGTTGCCGTGGAGAGATCATTGACAGAGGAAAGGTGCTGGCGATGTACCGCTCAAGGGCGATGTAACGGTGGTGAGGGAGACCACCGGTTCCTTCGATTGATCTGCTGCTGCTTTGTCATTTTATGAAAGACAGATCGAGTAAACCCTAATTGGTGTTTTGTCCGACCCCAATTAGGCAAAGGTACAAGGTGTCTCCACAAGAACAAAAGTGTCAAGCGACACGCGTGCAACATTAATTGTTATTCTGCGTTTCTGAAAAAAAAAAAAAAAAAAAAAAAAACAGAGGGCGAAGTAACTGCAACAGAAAAAAAAGGAAAAAAGAAAAAAAAAAAGTAGAAGCTCCAGCTTATGAAATGTAAGCCGGAGAAAAGAAGATTCGACCAGCCAATGCAGAAGATAAAAACGCCATCTGCTCTTTTGGAATCTTGAAGGTTCTTTGCGTAAGGCTCATGATGGACGCGTGTTTTACTTCATGAATGACAAATGGGTCAGATCCAGATGATGTTGCACTGCAATGTAATGCATTGCACACAGCGATGGACGATCTGACCCGGCATATGTTATCCGGTGGAACGGAAGTGGGTACGAGGCTCAAGTGGTAAAACGAGATCTGAGTATCCTTTATTCAATGAAAAACAAAACTGTAATTCATAGCCTGTACATGCCCTGCAACCTGCATGCGGGTCCAGGCCTCGCTTCATTACCCCTGCCAAGGGGAGAGGAGGGGAAAGGGGGGGGGTTATTAGCAAGCGTGTCAATAGAGTAGTTTTACCTTGGTATTCTGATATCGATGTCGATTTGCCGATTGTCAATGTCGATCGTGGAGCGACAGGTGGATAGTTCAGTTGATAAAATTGAGTTGCATCGTCTCCGTTGGCGGAGAAAAGAAAAAGCAAAAAGGTACATAAGACACGGAAAAGAGAGTAGGCTGAGTTGATGGATGAGCCTATTCATCTCCCAATATGCTCAGTAGGCTGGTTTGCTAGTGGAGGCTGTATGGCATGATCCGTGTAGTGGCCCTTTGGTGCTCCCATTGCTGCGAACTGCGCTTTGCGGATGTTATCTGTTGCGGCATAACCCTTTAAGCATAAGGCTTCCGTCCTTTTCTATTTGACCCATCCTCGGGTCGACTGCAGTCCAAACACTCACCTTCTTCGCTCCATCACACCTTCACTCCACTCGCCTCCTCCCCGTCCCCTTCCCTTCATTCGAATCTCCCCCATTCTCCACATCCACACAGCCGATCCTTCCAGCCTCTTCCCTACGTTCCTTCATATTATTATTTCCTTTTTCGCCGACCGACTGAATGCCTCTTGGGGAACAGGGCGCACTTCTACTGTCAGAACAGTCTCTTTGAACCCCAGACCACAGTCTACATTCACACCTTACTTCAGTAGAAACAGCATCTCAAGCAGCACCACGTCGACATCATCTCAACTCACTCCCCTCCCCTTCCCCTGATCTTTCTGATCCCTCTTGACGACCATGGCTGATCCCGCTCCCCCGACCCTCGGCATCGCCTTACCCCCTACTTCTGTCCTCAAGATCAGAGATGCTTGTCTCCCCTGTCGTAAACAGCGCTCCAAATGTGACGGACAGCCCTGCTGTTCAAGGTGTGCTCGTCTCGAACTTGAATGCACATATGTCGAACTCGTCAAGGCGCCCACGCCCGCCAAGAAGGAACCCTGGCAAGAGTTCCTTACCACAACAGGCGCCAAACCAGAGGCATTAGAAATCCCACCCATCGAGCTACTCAAGGACCAGACCGCACCCCTCCAGGATGCCTCGACCTTCCCCTGGCAAAAATCAAAAATGAGCAGGCGCAGGAAGCAGACCTCGACCGCCAAAAAGTGCACCTGTCCGGGGCCCCCACCAACAACGACCGATCCTGCTGGTCAGGATCCCTCCAATACGCAGGGATCATCTCCCGCTTCTCCAGCTCAAGGACAGGATGGCGCCACATCCAATGATCCTTCAGATTCATCAGCAGCGGCTTCCCTAGCACTCTCAACTGCACAATCATCAACATCATCGCCAACAGGAGCATTCAAACGCAGGGGACAATCGACAATAGGCCCGTGCCGAGTGCACAATCCACAAGCTTCCTCAAAGTCTGCCCGATCTGTCACACCTGGACAATTATCACCCGCAATTCTGGGTGGTACTGGTAGCTCGAGCGTCGTCGGCAGCTCCGCCAGCCTTCGACATCGTCCGCCTCAGTCAACCGAGCCAATACAGCTGCCCTCATCTGTGATTGAGACCTCCGAGAAAATCAATAGCCTGAGCCAGAAACTCTCTCGGCTTTTTGTATTCCCAGATATGCACCAAGCGCCACAAGCGCCTCCACCACAGCTCGAAATCCTGCAATCGCGTGCGCTTTCTCCAGTACTCCAATCGCATCTTATTCAGCTCTATCTCGCCCAATGTTTACCCAGCCAACCCATCCTGGATGCACCGACGTTCCTGACTCAGCTGGCAGCACAGGAGTACTGCGCACCTCCGCATCCGCTCATTATCGCCGCCATGTGCGCGGCTGCAGCGAGATGCATCGACGACGCGGATGTTGAACGCCTATGGGCGGAGCAGGACCCACCACTGCCTAACCCTATTTATCCCAGTTTTGCAAACGGAGAGCCCCATGTGCGCGCAACAAGGGATATGATCTGGTCTATTGGAGAGTATTTTGCAGCCCTCGCCAAGGGATATCTCAGGACGCAACTGCCGCTTGTACAATCACCTGATCGCTCAGGAGGGATGGGAGACCCATTGACGGTGGTGCAGGGACTGATCATGATTTCTACATGGGATGCTTCTGTGGGCCGTCAGCGCGAAGCCCAGGCTTGCGCCGCTCTCGCCCTTCGAATTATGATCGCAGGAGGTTGGCACTTGATGGATCATCCCAGCGGCGACGGATGCACAGACAGTAGGATCAAGATGTGGGGCACGCTGGAACGCGAGCTGGCTCGCCGTTGCTGGTGGTTTGTTTGGATCGCGGAAAAGTGGACTGCCGCCATTTTGACACAATACGTGGTATGTTTATCGTGTACCAGGGTCCATGGCTCTTGTTACCTTGAAGGGACGGATCCTTGATTATTTACACTCACAAGCGCCCATTATTTCCGTCTTAGACATTACATCTCTCGCTGTGCGAGACATTATCGCTTCCACGGGAGTTTCGATTCGGAGACGTTAATGATCAAAGAACTGTACTCTACTTTCAACAATCGATCCAGGCAGCCTACCTATGTGGGGCCATTATTCAATTGCACTATCACCCGTTCGAAGCAGAGGATGGCACAGATTATGACCATGAGGCCAGCATGCACGATGTTCAACTTCTGGAACAGCGCTTGCTTGAGATCGACCAGCATCTGGAAACATGGTCCAACGCCATTCCGGCAATATTCAAACCGGACTGGGGTCAGGCAACTGATGGCGATACCACGACTGGATATGAGCCTGTGGGTTCAACGCAGTTTTTTCACGCAGGAGGGGATTGGTGGTGGCGCCATGCGATGGGTGGCATGCTCGAGCTGAACTACCTTGGACGTAAGTGCTCTCGCTCCGTATGCATGCATGCATGTTTTTTTTTTTTTTTTTTTTTTTGGTCCGCATCTTGTTAAGGATATATTCATTAACGTGCCAACAATATTTTCCAGTTAAGCTGTTGCTTCATCAACCCCAACATGTGTTCTCAAAGGCACCGTCGCCGCTGTCTCGGTTGACGCTGGCTCAGTTCGCCAATAAAATTACATTGACGTGCGAACGGCTATGGCAATACCCCACGACCCGACCAACGTTTTACCATATGGCAGGCGCTCTCCTTTGGATGGCGCTTTGTTATCAGCAGGAGAACACGCTTAGCGAGAACCCCAGAATCCGTACGCCCGCGTGCTTGAACATGCAAAAGAGTTATTATCTCATCAAGAAAGCAGGTCGGCTGGTCCACGCAAACGAAGATGAGCCCTTGACAGAACTCGAAAGTACAAGTGGTTCAACGGTAAGAATTTGTCTCACAAAGGTGCTTCCTGTATTGGTGTGGCTAAGTTTCGGTTTATTCAACTAACATTTGACCATTGTTTTTACCTTAGCATGTAAAGAATGTGCCATTTTTGCGCCCCAAGGACGAACAGCAGGTCAAGCCCATGATGGAGCTGTTTAAGGAAATGTTCCCGATAACGCGTCAGGCATTGCGCGACAAGGGCTTCGGTCTACGGACGCAGCCTAGCGCCACATCCAGGGTCTCGTCCAGCATGTTGATTCAGAACCCGAACAGCTCTACCACTATCGGCACCATCACTGCATCTGTAGACTCCATCGGCCCAGCATCAGCAACGGCGTCGATTTCTGCAGGTGCAGCATCGGTGATGGGCATTAGCTCATGCTCCGCATCGAGTTATTATCTTGCTCCGTTGACGCCTCCTGGAACGTCGAGCGCATCGATTGCTTCGCCCATGACCGAGTCGATGGGATCAGCGCCGTCGCCTTCTCCGCCGCCTTGTGCACAGGTGCCCTGCGCTGCTGTTGGCGGGTGTACTATGGCTCATGTGGATGCATCTCAGATGTATCCAACAGCCTTGGACCACAGCTTACAGCAGATACAGCAACATCAACAACAGCATCAGTATCAGCATCAGCAATCACAGCAACAATATCAGCAGCAGTGCCAACATCCACAGCAACAGAAACAGCAGCAACAACACCAGCAGCAAGTTGGTTTGTTTAATCCCCATGTGCCTCTGGGTCAAATTCACTTTGATCATACCCAGGTACAACATATCCATCAGCACCAAGAACAACATCAACAAGCATACCCAGTACATCCTCAACAGCAGCCGCAACAGCAGCAAAAGTCTATACATCATCGTCCACTACAGCGACATAATTCATATACACAACCATCACAACAACAAGGTGGTCTATCATCCCCAGGTCAACAGCAGTTCCAGTTGACACAGGGACTGCAGCCGTCGTCACCGGTCACTCAGCACCAACAACAGCAGATGCCTCAGCATGTTCCTATGGCCAGTTTGACGGACCCGTTAAACTCCATGATCAATATGAGCTCGGATCCCTTCAGCTCCATCATTCAGAACGAGCCCAATGTCCTGTCGTCGCTGATAGATTATTCCGAGTGGTTGAACCATTCCTTGGAGTAGTACGTATAGGCACAGGTAGCTATTATTCAAATAAAAGAGGTTCTCTTTCTATGGTGTCCCCACGTGAGACGTGAGACGTCGAACACGTTCCCTAGGGGAACTTCGTCCTACGATTTTTTTTTCCGTAGTCGTGCCTTCTCTCCAGCCTTTCCCTCAAACCAACCAATATCCCCAACATTCCTACTCATCAACACCCTGCACTCTATAACAACACCATGCCTCGTTATGATGACCATGAAGACGGTGAACTCGAAGATGGCGAAGTTCATGATCGTGATCCATCCTTCCGCCGTGGAAGAGGTCGTCGCGGCGGCAGTAGTGGAGGCCGCTCTGGGGGCGATCCCGGTCGTGGCAGGAATAGTAGCGGCCATGGCAACAATCACTCGAGACATCATCACGAGTCTGTAGGACGTCCAAGTCAGAATAGTTTTGGGAATCATAATGGGAATGGAGGTACTCAGCATCATCACAATACCGGCAACAACAGGAACCATCACCATAGTAGTAACAGCAACAACTTCAGGCATCGCAACAACAACAACAATAACAACAATAACAACAGCAACAGCAGCAACAGCAATAATATTAATGGTAATAATAATCATAGCAAGAGTCATCATCCTTCGAACGACCCCCAGCATCGTCGACCGATTCAGCAGCTGCCAAGACGGCCAAGTTATGATGACCCTGACCAGTCTAGACAAAAGCGGGTATGTAGGAGCAAAATGTTGCGCCTTGTTGTTATATGATTTTTTTTATTGGATGAATTGTGTGTGGATGCAGGGGCGTATCATTTTGAGTGTGTTAGTGTGTTCTTTTTTAGTTACCCAACTTTGTCTCTTGTTCCACGCTTCACACCTCATGACAACTATACGAAAACATAGATGCGAACGTTTAGTCCGGACGGCAGCAGTGATAAGGGCGACATGCGCCGGCCAAGAAGTCCGTCCTCGAACCACCCGTCTTCTCCTTACAACTCCTCGTCGTCGTACCAGCAACAACAGCAGCACCAGCGGAAAGCGCTTCCGCCGCAGGTTCAAATCCTGCCTCCGTCGTCATCTTCGTGGAAACCGGGTTTTAATCGACCACAACAACAACAGCATCAGCATCAGCATCAACACCAGCATCAACAACATAAGAACCATGGCAGCAACAATAATGTCCATCATCGCGGTGACAGGAATGGTGGAGGTAATAAAAACAACAACAACAACAACAGCAGGGAGAGGACCAACTCAATAGACCAATCGGCGTTCGAGTCGCGAAAGAATCAGCTTCCCGTAAGCAGCAGTAATGGCAACGGCAGCGGGAAGCACAGCAGTAATTTCGTGCCTTTGGGGCGGCGCACTTCCATGGGACACAGCAACCACAACAGCGGCGACAACAGTTTCAGGTCACCGACACCGGACATGCGTTCGCTGAGAGAGGGATCGGGCACACCCCAGTTCTCGCCTGGACGGGGTCATGGTCACGATCATGGTCTTGCTCAAGGGCACGGATACGGTTACGGATATGGTTATGGATCTGAATCTGGCGATGGCTATGCGGACCACCAGGGTCACAGTGCATCACCCTATGACCGCGACGATCAAAAGAGGCGGAGGAGCCTTAGCCCTGACTTTATCGAGATGCAGCATCATCTTATGTTAGCGAGCGAACATCAAGAGCATAAGACCCAAGCCCGGCGGGTAAATGCACAAGACGTGAGTTTCATTTGACCTTTAAGATCAATCTCTGTCATGTCCAGGTCTTCTACTTATGCGTTGTTCTCTTATCTTATGAATGATAGGAATCTGTACCAGGCGGTAAAATCGAAGACAGGAGCACGTTGCAGTCGAGAAGTGATCTACCGCCAACGATACCTTCACAAGACGACCCATTTTCGAAACCAGTCTGGCCTCCACATACTCTTCCATCGACACACCCATCTTTACCACCACAACCCCCAGCATGGACAATGCTACCTCCACCGCCATCTCCACCAGCAACATCAACACCTCCTTCAGCACCTGCAGTCCCTGCAGATGTAACGGAAGTAAAGGCGGAGGCCATAGTGCAGGATACCGAAGAAGCCACATTGACGACCATAGCAGACGCTGAGTCTTTGGTACTAATCACACCACAGCAGTCGCCGCCAAATAAGAACCGATGCACGATCGCTTCCGCGATTATACCCCCGACAACACAGATGACCGCTGCCGTATCTAATGTCGACGATGGTGAAGGAAAGAAAGACGGAGAAGATGGAGGGATGCAGGATGGTAGTGTCAACATTACAGCACCGTCTGCGATATCGCCAGCACCAACGGTATCAGCAGCAGTCGCAAGAGTATCGAGTTTAGAGACTGGTGACAGCAGTAACAACATCACAAGAAACGGTGGCGATGTACGATCAGGAGACCAGGCTACGGCCTCATTAGCCTTGGTGGATGCAGCTCCCATGGCAAATCATGGTGAATTTGGCGAGAAGATCGAGCAGATCAAGACGAAGAGTGTTGGGCCAGAGGATAGGTTGATGATGATGATCAAAGATATGGCAAAAGTACGCGATTTACCGTCTCAAAGAGGAGAGACGGAGTCCGAGACGATTGTTTATGCGATTCCGTCCATTGGACCGGAGCATCACAAGCCAGAGGAACCATCTGCGGATTCAACCACGGTGGAATTGCCAACACAAGAGCCATCAAGTTTGAGTCTGTCTGATGATACCGCTGCACCTACGGATCCGTTGACGACGATGCTGCTCCAGACGATCCAGCCCCTTTTGGTTCATACGGATTCTGATGATATAGTAGCTCAGGGCTCGTCACAGGACAGTGTTGCGGTATCATCGGAGCAGGGTACAGGTGGTAGTGCGGCGATGGATCAAGAGTCGTCTGACCAAAGTAGGATCGATACGAACGCAGCGACTGAGAGCCGTCCATGGGATTCGGACGCGAGTATGGCGAGTGGCAGCGAAGCGGAGGCGCGGACCTCAGATGACAATGCGATGGAGGATGACGAGTCTGACACTGCTGGAATGCAAGCTGATATGTCGCTGGATGTCCCAGAATCAACACTCTCTTCAACAGGGTTGTCTCAGGATTTGGTGATGAACCAAGTCGGGACTGAAGAGGCCGAGGATCAGTACATGAATAAAGCGCAGCTGGAGCAGCTTATGGATGACAGGGAAATGGAGAAGGCGGATAGGGGGGATTTGTCGACTTTGGTTGCTATGATCGAGGATGCACCAGTGCTGGAAGAGGCCGTAGGCGTGGACCTGGATCGGAAAGAGGCAGCGAATGTCCTTGGTGGACTACAGGTAGGTAGCGCGAGTCAGGATTACCACTCGCTGTCGATGGAATCTGCATTCGACTCGGACAATTTTGAGAACGCATTGGTGTCTGATGATCGGTCAACTGAACCTGAAAGCACTTCTACGGCCGCTTTGAAGACTGAGAACGGGGCAACGCTTTCGGATTCGGTGGCGATGTCGGATCAGCTATTAGAGACGAGACTGGATATCGATGTAGCGAAGGATTTGCTGGATTCCAAGGTTTTGGATGCTTTACTGGGCATCGTCTTTATCGAGCCTGAGCATGCGAAGAAGACTTTGGCTATGGATGGACCAACCGAAGCTGCGCGCGCGGAAGTTTTGCTAACGGAGAGTGTACCAGCTGGATCCATGTCAATGGAGCCTATTTTGTCAGACACTACCCCAACGGAGATTGTATCATCGGAGATCGCACCGGCAAAGGCGACGCTGGTGGAGTCAGCACCGACAAAGATAGCATCAGCAGAAACGGCACCTGTGGAGTCGATGGCGGACAAGGCTGGAGTCAAGGAGTCAGTGGTTCTCACGAGTCCCGCCGAGGAACCTGCACTGAAAGACATGACCGAGCACATACAGGGCATTTTGGAGCCTTCCGTCGTAGATGCAGTTGACTCAAACCTGGACACGACGACAGGAATGCCAGAGGTCGAGGAGAGGGGACGGAAGGTGTCATCAGAGTCTCATCGTGTAAATTTTCCAGCGGAGGCCGAGGAGATTCGTGATTCGTCCGAGGGGATGAGCGACATGGATGTGGACGGACCACAGACGGTGCCGGATGTCAAAATGAACTCGTACTCGTCTCCGGCGCCCACCTCGAGTTCAACGCCAGACAACGGTGACCGCGGTGGTGTTCATGACAGGAGATCGAGCCTCGGACAGGGACACGGACAGAGACGACGATCGTCAACCTCACCCTCGGTGCTGCGGCGCAATTCGACCGCATCCCGACTTTCTGCGGCGGATTACCATGGACATGCTCATCCGAGCTGGCATTTTGTTCCTGGGTCGGATTTGGCGTTCCTATCAGAGATGGCGGCATCGAATGCGGACTTGAAGAGGTTCAGGAGAGAAACGCAATGGTTGGAAGAGCGAGTGAGTCGACCAAAACGGGACAAGGAGACGGACAGTGTGCTGGATAAGGCACTGGGCTTGACGCGCGATGTCCCAACACGTTCCAGGGATCGTCGTGATCATGGCGGTGGCGGTGGCAGCGGCCGTTCAGGTCCATCGCTACCACCAGCGGTGTCAGCATCAGGAGTTGTGCGACTGAGTTCAGATTCACGATTGGCGCTGTCGATGTTGAAGATGAAACTGCTCGCGGATATAGAGGAGCAGACGCGACTGGAGAGCGATCAGGAGACACTACAGCGGACACTTGACCGAACGAGGACGAGGGTTCGGGAGAGGCAAGAGTTGCAGGAGCAGGCGGAAGAGGAGATCCGGGCGTATGAGGAGAAGCAAGAGGAGTTGGAACGGGAGCTGCAGAGAGTGCGGAAACAGGAGAAAGCATGTTTGGAGATGAGGGAGCAGCAACGCAAGCAGGCAGAGGGTGAGGTCCGTCAGTTGCAGGCGACGTTGAGGATGCTTCAGGAGCAACAGCAGCAGAGGCAGATACTCGAAGAGCAGGAGTGGGAGGAGCAGCTGAAATGGGAAGATCTACAGCGTGGGGTCCAGCAGTGACAGCAGCAGCAACAGCAGCAGCAGCAGCAGCTTGTTGGAGCAATAGCCGAAACAGCAAGGGTGCTTGGTTGTGTAAGAGTCCTTGATCTGGAGGTTCCACATGTAGTCTAATCGACAAAATAAACTGTGGAGCGCGCATGGTTGTTTTGCTCTCTTGCCCCGCATATCCTTTTTTTATTACTTATGAATACCATTGTTTTAGAAGATGCTGCTGTATGTATGTATGTATATTTTTGTGCATAAAACTCTTGTTGTCCGCACCCACAAAAGTGAAGAAAGGAATATATATATATATAAAGTCGCGTTCTTGATGATGATGGAGTAGACTTATTGATGGTAGGTATTGTCGGAGGTTATGTACTGTGGGTTGCTGGGTCGAGCGGGCTGGGCGATGCTATCCTCCTTAGCATAGTACTGGGGACCATGCTGTGAGACCTGGGGCTTGGAAACATTCACGTTCGCGGTGGTGGCAGCTGGGGATCCTTCGTAGACGGTCGTGTTGTTGGCGAGAGAGTCGGACATCACAGTGGTCACGGGCGAAGGAGCTGCAGCAGCGGGGGGCGGACTAGAGTAAGGGTGAGATTGGCCAGGCATGGGCATGGGCGGTGGGGCATGGTAGTCCCCAGTGGTGGCGACAGGCTCCTGGGCGTATCCTCCAGCAGTCGCAATGCCGCCCTGTTGTTGTTGCTGCTGCTGCTGCTGCTGATGTTGTTGTTGATATTGGTACTGTTGATAGGGATCTGCAGTGGGAACGGGCGCAGGGACGAAGGTTGGAGAAGGGGTGGGCTGGGTCTGGGTGGGGGGTGTTACCACGGAGGGGTAGAGTTGTTGCTGCTGCTGAGCAGGGTCGGCATATCCGGAGGTAGGGACATAGTATCCGGAGGTTGGGGGCTGTGGGGAGACGAATTGTTGAGGGTATTGCTGCTGCTGCTGCTGCTGTCCATAGACAGGTTGTTGGTACTGCTGTTGCTGTTGTCCATAGACAGGCTGCTGGTGGTGCTGTTGTTGTCCATATACAGGCTGCTGTTGTCCAAATACAGGCTGCTGTTGTCCAAATACAGGCTGCTGCTGCTGCTGCTGTCCAGGTTGGACGAAGTGGTTCTGGACGGGAATCGGTTGCATGGGTGGAGGTTGGTGTGAGGGTTGGACACCACCGGCAGCGGCGGCAGCGCTGAGCTTTGCGTCCTGTCTCTTGTTACGCCTGCTACGGAAGACGAAGAGGAGGGCGGCGACGATGGCAACGAGGGCGACGGCACCGCAGCCGATACCGATGTAGAGACCGGTGTTGCTCTTGGTGCTGCTGCTGTTGTTGGTGCTGTTGTTCGGGTTGTTGGGGGTATTGGATCCGGTGGGTTGAAAGTTGAATCCGGAGGTCGAGTACATGGTTGGCAAGATGGGGTCGTACGGGTTGCCTGCTTGGTTCGATTTCCAAGGCAAAAGAGTCCAGACCCGAGCGCAAGGAAGAGAACAGAGGGAGAGAGAGCGTTTGTGTTTTCTGATTAGTTGGTTGTGCACGTAGGGGTACAAACAAGACGAGAAGACTCGGTGATTGATTGTATGTGAATACGGTACGGTACCTGTAGATTTGCCATTGCAGGCGTTGGTGTAGGCCTGAACGGAAGGGGTGCTGGTAGTGCCGCTGATGCTGACCATGCATGGGTAGCATTTAGCTAATTGGCGGAGGAAAATATAAAGTGTGTCAAGTTAAAATGAATTAAAGTAAAACGTGCGTGCGGTTCCTGAAAGCAGCAGAAGCCGCAGCGGCGCTCCCTTGGTATGACTGGTAGATGGATGAGAAAGGAACGTACTGTAGTCAGCGATGACTGCAGCTTTGCACAGACAGGGCAGCGATGCAGTTGTCGCATTCCTATGGGTGCAGAAGACGGAGAACAGGAGGCGTTAAGGCGAGGAGATTGGAGTGAGCAGATAGGATGGGCTGCCCTGAACAGGGATAAGGAGGAGTAGAAGCGGGCTTGGTTACATGGAGTAGTTGGTGCATGTTGAGAAGTCTGTGTAAAAGTCGATGCAGTCGGTGTAGTAGCAGGACATGGTGCCGCAGATGTGTTGGTGGCAGTGTCTCTTGAGGAAGAATGGAAGGCAGGGAGGAGGAGTAGAAAGGGGGAGAAGGAAGAGGAAGGAGAGAAGGAAGAGGAAGGAGAGAAGAAAGAGGAAGGAGAGAAGGAAGAGGAGAAAAGAGGGAAAAAGAGAAAAGAGAGAGTGGGAAAGCGGGACAGCGGTGTTCTTAAAGAGTGAAAAGTGCTCTCCTCCTTTGTATTTAGCGGTAGATGGACATGGGATGGATCCAATCTAGCGTTTGTAAACAACCTGTAGGCGTATTCCAGAAGAAAGAGACTGGGGCTCTCATAAATTATCTTTTTTTATGGCATGTAAGAAGCACCGCCATCGCCCTTCCCCTGTTCTCACCAAGTCCATTGCCTCCACAGTTGGTTGTTGTTGCAGCCAGCCAGTCCTATCTAATTCCAACCATGAGGTGGGGGGGGGGGGGGGGAATGTCATTTGCTTGTGTTTGTTTGGCAAGTGCGCTATTGTATGATCGAGCGTTCCATAGTCTGCGGCAGACACTCAGAGTGTTGGCACTGCCACACCGGAAGCACCAGAAAACGGACTTTCGGCGAAAGAAAGAAGCAGGAGCATCAAACCAACACAACGCTGCCTACAAGTCTGTCTGTCTGTTTGTCTGTTTGTCTGTTTGTCTGTTTGTCTGTTTGTCTGCTTGTCTGTTTGTCTGTTTGTCTGTTTGTCTGTTTGTCTGTTTGTCTGCTTGTCTGTTTGTCTGCTTGTCTGCTTGTCTGCCTGTTTGTCTGTTTGTCTGTCTGTCTGTCTGTCGACCGCACAAATACACTGTTACGCGTGGCGGAAGTTCAAATTATTCAGGACCATGAAAGACCCTTAATAAGAAACATCCAACGGTCGCACAGCCATACTCTCGGTTTCTTTCCATCTGGACTTCCAAAGATCATTCATTCCTAACATAGACCCCAATTACATGTCATACGTGGCTTTTCAGTATTATTCACCGCCTAGACTACAATAAAGTTCCTGGCTTAAAAAAAAAAAAAAAAAAAAAAAAAGATCATTCATTGGCCAATGGAACAACAGCCAACACATCGCTATGAACACCAGGAAGGAGCAAACGGTGTTACACCCGTAGCCGATCTGTCACAGGAACAGGAATTCCATCCACCTATCAGTCTGTTTTTGTCTGTACCAGCAGGTCTCGAAGATGTTGCAGTGCGCAAGCTACCGGCAATGCTAGTCAAGGTTGCCACCAAAATCAGCTACATAATTGGATCCGGCTACGTGACCATGGACCTCCTTCAGTTTAAAAACGATATTGCTGGATTGGAGAATCAGACGATAATTCAAGCGATTGCAGATCTTGTGCAATATCCACCACTCTGTATCTTTGCCGCCTATGTTTCCATGGGAGAAATTGACATTCCTCGACAGATCTTTGACATGCCACACCGACTCTTGGAATATGCAGCTAATGGCTTTCAAGATCAGCAGTCGAAGGAAGGAGAGAAGGAACATACAACTCCAGGGCCGTTGAATGAGAATGGAACTGGTGATCTGGGATTGCGGTGGCAGGATGCGTTATCCGTTCTTAAAAGCACATCGGCATCTCTCGCGAGACGTCTTTGTCCAGCCAACACTGCCAACGCAGCGATTCGTTTCAGAGGGTCATTCGATCGAGGGAATGTACAACACAAGGGCGTTCGGTCCCAGGATCTTGCAGCAGGACTTGGGGATGTGACAGGGAAGCTGTTTCCAAAATGGAGGGTTGATCTGAAAGAGTTTGATGCCGAGGTCATGGGCAGATGGATTCAGGACGACCTGGAAGAGATCCATTACAAAGCAGATCCGTCGGATACACACCTGCTGCCTGAGCAGAAACAGCAAGCGGAGAAGCAGCAGTTCAAAAGGATGCAGGTTGGAATGACACTACCCCTCGCCCTTTCAACATGTCCGTACCGGTTTCGGCCCATGGATGGTCGTACAGCCCTAAGGATGGAAATCGCATACACACTCCTGGCATTGGCCGGTCCAGAGCCCGGAGATGTTGTCATGGATCTGTGCTCAGGCGTCGGTACGATCCCCATCGTGGGGGCTACACATTACCCCAATTGTTTATTTGTTGGATCGGAGATTGTGCCACACAATGTCGACAAGGCGATCGAGAACTCAAGGGGCATGAAGGAAAAGTTGGATCAATTACGGTCGCAATTATCCAGCAGATCTTCTTCAAGGGCTCCGCAACATCATGGCTACCCCAGTTTACTGATGGGCGACGCGAGGGCAGTTTGCTGGCGACCAGGCACAGTGGACCTCATTGTTAGCGGTAACATTGAATATAAATTTAATTTTCGTATATTGGTACTCCGTTGTATACTTGTCTTTTCATTGTCTAACCATCTGTACACTTTCTACTCGATTGTTCATGTGGAAATAGATCTACCATGGGGCCAGCGCGAGAGTTCACACATGTACAACTGCAAACTGTATCCACGACTTGTGAAGGAGGCGATCCGGTTACTGAAGAAGAATGGCCGGGCTGTGTTTGTTACGGGGGAGCGCAAGTTGCTGCAGAGACAGTTAGATGCACCGTTCGCGAGATCGTGTTTGAGGCTGCTGCAGAGAAGGGAGATCACGATAGGGTTCAAGGTGATGGTCTTTGAGCTGGAGCGCATATGAGGATAAGATGTTGTCGATGCCCCTCTCATGCTGGTCAAGATCAGGACCAAGACCCAGATTGTCAGGAGAGCACGATCCTGTTTGAAGCAGAGTCCATTGTAATGGTAATAAAAAAAGAAAAAAGAGAACCTTTGAGGTGGCGGGACAGGGCTCTGTTTCAGTGAGGCAGCTTTCTTGCCTGTCCATCCGAGTCCTGGGCTGATGTACCCTCCTCCACTCTTTCTTCTTGTCCATCCGTATCCACCGTATCCACCGCTGCATTCGCTGCATTCGCTGCATTCGCTGCATTCGCCCTTGTCGATCTGGACTGCTTGGCTTGTGCGTCCGTCTTGCTCATACAAACTCCGTCTCCATATCTCCATATCCGTGCATAGTCCATAAAACCTTCTTCGCCACCCACAACACCTCCTTCCTCCTCTTCATCCCCCCGACACCCGAATCCTCGTCCTTTGAGCTCCCTCCTCCTCGTACAGCAGACATCTGCACGCACGCAATGCTACAGCGAAGGGTCCCTTCGTCCCTCGTCCATAGACCACTCTTTGCAAGACAGGGGATCCCTTCGGTCGCAAAAGACTCCTCGCCTGCTTCAAATACCCATGGGTTCGTCGCAGACACCCTAGCAACTGCGTTTTCTACACCGCCATCTTCTTCGCTCGCACACCTGGCCTTTATCTCCCCAATAGAGTCGACCCATGGGTCCAGCTTCCATTCCATCTATCCACACAGTGCTGGAGACGACATGACACGGCCCAGGCTGTCGATTGTTATCATTGTCAACTGGTTAAGCCTTATTGGGTCCCTGTTGATCATCCTCCAGGTCCCTCGAGTAGCGCAGCGGGTACCAGCACAGCGGAAGCGCATGACCATCACTTTATTCACAGCCATATCCAACTTTGGATTCTCTCTCGCCAATGTCATCACAGGTAGCTTGAAGCTGGAGCAGACATTGTATTTGAACCATGTGCGACTAATTCGCTACGAGAAACTGAGCAACCGATACTTGGCTCTCGAAATAGACCTCGCTTCGACAACCACCCGTCTGCCGTGCACATTCTCCGCCTGGTGCTATGTATGTAACCAGACCATTTTTTTTTCTTTTGATTTGCTCTGCTCTGCTCTGCTCTGCTCTGCTCTGCTAAAAAAAAAAAAAAAAAAAAAAAAAAAAAAAAAGACGGTCGAAACTCACTCTTCTGTTGCTCAACAAATGATGTCACATCTGGCGCTGTTTGTTTGTCCGTCGCCTTCTGGGATGTCCTCCAGGTTTTTTTCCAGCTATTGACTTCTACCTTAGTCATCGTCAGCACCTTCCGGCTCTGTGGTGTATTCCTGTTTACGGAGCGACGGTCGTTCCCTTCGAAATACATCGCTATTTGCCCCATAATCGCCTTTACCCTCGCAACAACGCCGGCCGCAGCAGGACACTTTGATTTCAATGAATGCGGACGCTATTGCTGGTTCACACCCACGCTGGTCCAGGTTGATTGCAGGATCAGGTCACTTTGGGCATGGCTCTGCTACTATGCGTGGATGATCCTCTTCTTGGCGATCCTCTTTGCATCGACTCTATTTGTCATGTTAAAGATTGCGCTCGCCGTCATGCACTCGCAAGCGGATCTGAAGCGGGTCGCCAACCAAACACTCGAGTATGTCACCGTCGAATCACCGCCAACACAGTCGACCTCGGCCATGGAGAGACTACGAACAATACGCCAAAATATCCAAAACAGGTCCGCATCTGTATTCTCCTCAGGGAGCAGGCAGCGGGGATCCGCAGGAAGCCATCATACTGAACACCAGGAATCGGCAGGGGAACAGGAACAGACTCATGAGAATGAGAATCAGGCCGGGTCCATGGATGGTCATCCGGTCGTAGGTCCAGGACTCTTCACCACTATGGTTTCGCTTGGGTTGGACTCGCCAACACTCCGTAGTGAGGGCATCGTGGCTGCTCGACCCAGCGTAGATCTAGCGCGAGCCGAGGGAGAGGCTGGGCTGGCTCAGAGTGGTTCAACCAACACATCTTGGCCACCAAAATTATCTACAAGAACCGCGTCTGGTCTCCCACGCATGCAGGATCGATTGTTTTTGGTGGCAATTCTTCGGCAATCGTTATATCCCATCTCAATCTCGGTGTGTGGATGTATTCAGGTCATTGTCGATTTGACGTTGGTGAATTCTACGGACTATAGCAATTCGTTGAACCATGCGGCCAACGTGGCGACCAGTGTCCAGGGGTTTCTCTTCTTCCTCGTCTTCATGTTCGATCCAGCCGTGGTGCAGACGCGTCGGCATTGGAAGAAATACATGGTCTGGAAATACTATATCGAGTTTTTTTACAGCCTTGCGATGCCACACGAGGGTCGAGACTTTGAGGAGCGGTTTATTGAAAAGTGCCAAGTCTTGAACCGAATCGGTAAGGAAGCCAAATTTGACCAGCTGACGAAGGCTCCGCCCTACTCATGGTCGCTGCAGTACGACGATCTAGCTATGCCCTTAGACTTCCAGACGAGCTACCCATTGTCGAATGTGGGGTCGATCCCGACCACAGCGGCACCGGCACGAAGCCAGATGACACCTTCGTGCAGCAGCAACAGGAACAGCGTCATACGGTTTGCACCCGCAGTGATACCGAGAGTGACTCCAGAGAATGAAGGAACACAGGTGGAGTCATCATCCTCGACCAGGACACGATCAACGATGGATCTGCAGCGCGAGGACTTTAGGAGGACGGATTATACCTATTCATTTCCCAATCTATCCCCTGAGTGGAGACCGCGCAATCCAGATGAGGAATATGACAGGATACACCCTATGGCGAGGTTTAGTGTGGACGGTAAAGACGCGCATGGACATGAGGAGCATGAACAGGGGCAGAAGGTCAAGGAGAACCGTCGCTTGTCAGCATCATCAGATCTAGCGCCAGCTGTCCATGAGAGCAGCACCTCAAACGAGGCCCTGTCATTGTTTCAGGCTCTGTCCTTGCCACTTCAACCCGGTCGCGCCTACAGCAGCGACAGTTCGCATGGGCACTACCGTAGGTCTTTGCGTCAAAATCATGTACGAGACTCGCTCGATAGCGATCTCGCAGGTGGCAGCGACTTGGAACTGGAAACGGGCCCAAAACGACCTCCTCACAGCCGCAGCAACCTCAGTGACCAACAGCCAGGCGACATTCTCTTGTTCCCGAAGCTCACAAAGATCACGACGATTGGTGGCGGCGATGGAAGTTCGCGACAATACCGGCCTATGGGTGCACGGCCCTCTAAAGCGTCATCCGGCGGTCGTACGACACTGGGCGTCTTGAGGAATAGCGCCCTTGGAGAGGCTGTGCAGTCATTAACGAATCGATTGAGGTACGCTAGAAGCAACGAAATGGATCCAGTCCAGGAAAAGTACCGGAGACAGTTTCGGTTTCCGAGGCTGGCGTATCTGATGCACATGGTGATCCGACAGCTCTACATTCCGCGCGAGGTGAGGCTGGAACCGATTGCGAATCCATTTAACAAGGCGCAGAACAGGAACCAGAGGAGCATGAGCACTTTGTTTGAACGAGCTGGGACTGGGGCTGGGGCCGGGGCTGGGACTGGGACTGAGACTGAGACTGAGACTGGGACTGGAACTGGGACGGAGGCGGGGACAGGGACGGAGACGGGGACAGGGACGGATAACCGGGAGCAGGACTTGATGACGACGGCGGATTCGCCAGATGGGGCAGCAGAATAATAGGGATGTATTCCGGAGAGGCGAGCGAGTATTGTTGTCATAAACAGCTGTCTATCCTAGGCGATGTATCAACAAAAGACACCATGTGCTGTACAATAGTTTATTATTATTATTGAGATCTTGAATAAATAAGCGAAGAGGCTCTATTCTACCGCAGCTGACAATGAGAGGCGCAAGATGGAGCTGGGCTGGCCATCTCTCGGAGGTCCATTCACTGCCACGCCGTGCGGCCCTGTAGTCGCTAGACCCTCTCCACTGCCAAAAAAGGACCTGGGACAGGCAGGTGATGGTGCTTCCTCCTCCCCCACATTCCCCCCCCCCGTCCGTGAATGGGTATAAATACCCACGCGATTCCCCTCAGTCGCTGTGTCGTCCACAATTGCTCCCTCCTCGCCCGCAGTCGCAGTCGCAGTCGTGCTTCCCTTTCTTCTTCCTCCCCTCTAGACCCCCACTGCTCTCTCCACGACTGCCGCCGCCGCCGTTCCCTCCAACGCGTCAACATGCCTCCACACACAGCCTCATCCGCCCCTGTTGCTCCATCCGCGGTGGCCGCTGCTGGTGGACAAATCAATCATAAAGTCAAGATATTCCTGTGAGTGATCCAACCATCTCCCCCTTTTGTTCTCTTTCATACAACAATGGATATAGAAATGAAATTGAAGCGACGGACATTGACCGGAATGAACAAGAAAAAAAAAAAAAAGAAGCTGAATGTCATTCTCATTCCTCATGGTCATTGGGGTGTGTGAGGGAAAAAAAAAAATCTCACCCCTCCCGGCTTATTACTTATGCATGACGATGGTCCGTGGGTGTGACCCAAAGCACTTATTCATTTCTGCTCCTTCGAAACCTGCCCTCTCTTCCGGCCTCCTCTTCCTGGCCACCTGCCTCCACCTCCTTGCCCTGTCTGCCCCCTTTATTTCCATAGGCCATGCCACTATGACCTCTCCCAGGTCGAGTTCTGTGCGCCGTTCTTGGACCGATATGGAGGCGTTGTCTTTGTGTACGACTGGAATGCTGCCAAGGACACAATCACTGACTATTACCGGCGGCAGTATCCCGACGGCTGGGTCAAGGTCATGTCGTTCTCGCTAAGGAACATCATGTATGCGATCAAGAATTTAGACCATCGACTTGATAGGTTCGACAGGAGCGGCATTGATGGAAGCAATACCACATATGCCACCTATGCCACCACCACCAACAACAACAACAGTATCAACTCCCTAAGCAGAAGAGAAAGCAATGGAAGCATCCATAGTTTAGCGAGCGTGGGAAGTACCATGAACGTCAGTAAGCATGTGTTCGAGCCCAAGAAGCAGCACCAGGTCGTATTTTTGTTGACGGGATCGATGAATCCGGACCATGGGGTCTTTAACCTGACACAGAAAAAGATCCTGGATGCAGTCAAGGACGCCTTACCAGAGAGAGTCCGGGCTGTGAATGTTATAGGACATTGTATGTATGGATGTGCATTCTGTTCCGGTGTCGAGCATAAGGTGCCGTTGTACTTTACGCGTTACTTCAACAAGACGTAAGTTGTTGTTGCTTGCTAGTCTACCTGTCATGCTTACGGTTCATGCTTAAGCGTTTCTTTCTCGTTTATTGCGCTGCTTGTTGATTATTGGAGGAGGAAAATAGACCCTTGTTTCATTTGTAAACTTAAAAAAAAAAACTCGTGTTCATTTCACCATCAATCACTAGGTTGCCGTACACAGCGCAGGACGTACGATTACTCTACGCGTCCAACAGAACGGGATCGGCCTCTAACTCCACTAACGCAGTGTTGGTGGCACCATCCTATGGCAGTACCTCAATACTCGCACAGAAGCCCCTGATCCAACTCTTACACAGACTGGAGCAGACTGGCCGCTGGAGATTTATCTGGAAGATGCACCCAAGCTTTTTACAGCTGGATGGGCATAACATCGAGGACGAATCAGACGTAGATCAAAGGGAGCGCGAGAATGTAAAATTCGTCTTGGCCAATTTCACAGTGGCACAGGCTGAGCATGCATCTTTGTTACCGTTCCTGGAGGCCTTTGACGTGATCATCACGGATCTGCACTCGTGTGTTCCGTTTATTGCGACGTACTTTACACCCAAGGTCATCCTTTCATATTTCAACGACGCGGATTACGGAGCCCCAGAGAGGCATAAGGAGTTTATGAGTCAATTGACCACATTTGTGGAGCCAGAGGAACTGGAAGGCCTGTTGAACACATTACCGCCGGCCAAGGGAGATCCGTCGTTCTTTCACAGCCAATATGGACACGTCGATGGCAAGGAGGATTTGAGATTTGGCAATCTTGCAGGATGGCCAACCGAGCAGGTACGCTGTTCCAAATCTGTTGGATGGACAATATTGATTGTTATTGCAAGTCTCTTCAACGTGCCTCTAATAATAAACGGCGTTCATTTTGTGATATGATCTGATAGTTTGAGCCGTCGCAACCACTGCAGTACAGGCAAGTCATGGCTCGAATCGCGCTCGAATGGAAGAGGATTTACAAGGATACGGCAGAAAAGTATTCGAATGACATCAAGGGCGCCAACAATGCTCTGGGCTTCCATGCAAAGTTCCCACTGCTCAAGGATGACGAGGACGAGTCAGTCCCTATTACTCTGCCCCGACTTTTGCCACGTGATCGACAGGCAGCAGGCATTGAATTGAGGATCATGACCTTTAATATCTGGAACGGTGGACTGTCAGGAGGTCAGCCTCTTGAACAAACAGCCAAGGCCATTCTCGCCTCTGGAGCTGATGTTGTCGGCCTGCAAGGTATAAAAGTTCGCATGTTTGATTGTCAAGTGAGATCTAATATACACAAGTACGCCGTACTCATGGTGTTTGTCGTTTGCTTCCTTTCTGTAGAGTGCTCTACGGTGGTTGAGCCATCGGGCTGTAGAAGATATATGCTTCCAGAGCTGATGCAGTATCTCCCAGGATGGTACTACAGCGATCAGAAATTACGTTCATTCAGCACAGGACGTCGAAACCCATGGGGCGTAGTGTCAAAGTTCCCGATTGTCAGCGCGACTGAGAAAGGATTCGGAGTCAAAATCCAGCTCAACAACCATCGTCATCCCGAGATTGAGTCCCCATATTTTGAGCTTCCTGAAGATCAATACCCGCCCGTGGAGCGATCACGTCGATCGTCAATGTCATCCGCGTCCATCTCATCTTTTACGAGCAGCGGTCGCCGTGAGAGCAGTGGTAGCATCCACATGACGTCCAACACGCGGTTCATGTATTTGTTCAACTGTCATCTGTATTATTTCCCATATCAGCCCTTCCAGCTGCTCAAGATCCCATACGAAGGTGAGCCGGACCTAGAGACAGCTGAGGAGGCGATTCAGTCATGTATTGATACCCGCGGCAAGGAAATGGACATCATTCTGGACGAGATCAAACAAGTTGCAGAACAGGAAAAGGATGTACCTATCTTTTTGACAGGCGATTTCAATGAGCCGAGTCATCTAGACTGGACAGCTTTGTCGGTCTTGGCTGGGCTGCACCCTATGACGGTCAAGTGGCCGATAACGGAGCGGGCGTACAAGGCAGGACTTGTGGATCTGTGGAGGGCCTATCGACCCTATCAGATGGGCTCGGGCTGTACCTTGCCTCCGAGTCCCGTTACTCTTGGCAGTAGCGTGCAGTTTCCAAACAGCGGCGTCAAGGATGCGAGGGAGAAGGACCAGATCGATAGCCAGGTTATTGAACGACCTGGTTTCACATGGACAGTGTTAAAGTCCGAGGCGGACGTGAGGGATCACTGTGATCGGATCGATTACATTTTTGGACTGAACCGGGAGTCGAGTCCGATCGCGCTCAAGGAAATGGCGATTAGGATGGGCGAGGAGCCTTGTCGATCAGGAGAAAAGAATGAGAAGATGCTAAGACCATGGCCGTCAGATCATCGCGCCGTTGTCGCGACCGTCCTTTTGTGAGAGAGACAAGGACGTGGGGGGGTCAAACAAGCGAAAGCGAGGCCTGATTACTTTTTTTTGTACATACCGCCATAGGGGATTAGATTTTATAATAGTATGTTGCTAGTCTATCACTGCACATTCATCGAGTTTTACGGTTTTATGGTGATTGTTGATGGCCAGACATATTTGTATGTCAATTGCGGCTCTCAAACTGGCCCAGGAACAACCCCCGGTCGAAGATCGTTGGACTTTTTTTTTTTTCGTGAAACCGAAACCGTTGATGCTTGCGCGCCCATTTTTTTTTTGCTCATCAATAATGGTCATGCATACAAGTATGCAGCGACATGCCTAAGGCCCCTCCTCCCCAAACAGCCAACAAGAAGGAGAAACAAAGGAAAGACGTGAACACGAGACGGAGAGGCGCAAAAAGAGGCGACTCAGAGAAATTGGAGGAAATTGAAAAAAAAAAAAAAAAAAAAAAAAAAGCTGGGCTGTTTCTATGCATTTTGGGTGTATGCGGCATATTTTTTTCCTTTTTTCCACTAGTCTATCCTACATGTTGCATATTTGCGTGAGGTTCTTTGAATTGCCCCGAGGAGTTCCCCTTTGTCTATTTTTTTTTTCATTTCCCATTTTCGCAAATAAAGATACATGTGCCCCATTTTGACAAATAAATTGTGCAGTAAGCAAAAAAAATGATCCGTTGTGCATGCTTATGAGAAAACCATAGTAAGAAGAAACACGGCGCTTGCCAGGAGAAAAAAAAAAAGCAGTTATTTTGATTTGGTCTGTGTATGTGTGTATGCGTGTATGTGCGTGTGTGTTTATTAATAAGTACAATACAGAATACGGTATGGTGGTGGTGAGCGCATGCGCATGTTACGGGGATTACGGATTATAGTTGGAAGTTGATTGAATCAGGCGGTATTTGTTATCCTGAAAAGAGAAAGAGAGAGAGGGGGGGGGGGGGGGTCCGGTTATATTCTCCAGTTGGTTCCTGGACTCCTAATACTTTAGGATAATGTAGAAGGCATGGATGATACCTAAGAGATGTCAGGCGAAAATAGAGGATGGAGAAAAGTAAGTACTTTGGTTTGGGCATTCTTGAAGCAGAATCGAGGATTATCAAGGCCTGATAAGAGGGAGTACGTACCAGGGATATAACCGAGACAGGTCAACAGGATGTTGATGAGCAGGTCGCAACCACAGCCCTTCTCGAGGAGGACACCCAGAGGAGGGAGGATGATCGCAAAGAGGAACTTGAAGATGTCGGAGAAAGTCAGAGCCATTGTTGTAGTTGTGGTTGTGGTTGGTCGTAGAAGTGGTTGGTTGGTTGGTTGGTTGGTTTTATGGGTAGATCAGTTGGTGGGAGGGATGAGAATAAAAAAAAAGAGAAGAGAAGAGGGAAGAAGGGGTCTAGGTTTTTATACGCGACGATCGCAATAAAAGAAGGGCTGACTGATTAGCCCAAAAACAAACAGTCAAGCGCGCCGTTTCTTTTGAGTATGGGCCTGTGCTGAAGGCGAAAACTTACTTGCTTATTTCGGTTCCGATTATGTCATAGTCTTTGTTTATCGTTTGCCCTCCCTCGCAGACCCATCGTCATTAATCTTCTCTCAGGGACGGAGGCTCAGGCAAATTGATCGACGATCCGTAATTCAGCCGGTTATTTTTGGATGTTAATGACCATACGCACACTGCTTTTCATTACTGCAATTCCCTTTTGGTTCTTTCAACAGACTCGTGTAAGTCGTGTGCACGCATTCAGCTGTCGTCATAGCGTAGTTTCCTTGAGGCCTCCCACCTCTTCTAGCCACCCGTCCTCCACAGGCGACCAAAAGACAGACATCATCATTCTTCTGTCCGTGGGGTCCCTTCCTTCTGATAACCCAAATCCAATTGGAGGGGAATAACTCTCATCCGAGGAAAAAAACAACAACAACGATTATAAGAGTTTCAGCATGCCATCGAGGCCCCTCCTTCAACACTAAATAATGTGCGCGATGAAACCGGTTACAGGATGCTGAGCGTAGATTAATCATCACATTCCTCCTACCGGAAATAATAAGAGAAATAGGGTGTGCGCTGTTCTGTCACAAGATGAGACCGACAGAGCAGAGTTTTATTGGAATCAAACGAACGTGACAACGGGGGGAGGGGGGTGGAAGTCATTGACAATTACAAACATACAAAAATTGAGTGCTGCTATAGTTCATGGCGTCATTGAGCGCTTTTGGAGTTACAGGGTAGAGATCACACAGCCCGCTTGCATTTCCGGAAATAGAATGGGCGAGGTTGGTTCCTTGGCAAACAAGACGCATACAGCTGCGCCTTGATCTTGGTGAACGTCGTGAAGTGTCGACCTGGTTTTTCTGGTCTTCGTGCACTGCAATCCTGATTAGTGTGTTGCCCGTGGCTAACACATGGCACAAAAAAAATACTTGGTTTTGCCACCAATTTTTTGGACGCCGGCCTATCAAGAGCTGGATCCACCAAGTCTTGATTCAGAATTATCTCGCTGATCAAAGTTAACTACATCATTAGGCTCAGGAAGTTCTGGTTTCTTAAGTAGAATGCCATCACTTTTGCATGAGAGGACCGTTTTGCTATGCAACGTTGGAGTCCAAAGATCCCTGTTGTTCTTGTAAAAATTGCGTTCAATGCCGGTCCCCTTGTACGACCCTAGACTGCATAATTTTCTCAGCTGTCACAGGTGCAAAAGGGTATGCGTAGTCTATGTTTTGGCTTCCGCTCTTTGCCTCCCACTTTCTGCATTCCATTCGCATCGTCCAAACTTCTCATTCACCGCTCTTCCGTCCCACTCAAAGCCTCTGCAGCACAAGGGAGGACGCAATGACGCTCCCGACCAAGCTCAACCGCACGCCGTCATCTCCCTCTGCAAGCCCATTGTTCAGTCTACCTAGAATACCATACTTCTTCACCATCACTCCTTATCCTCTCACAGCAGTCGCCACAGCAGCCTTGACACTACCCTCTTGCCAGTCTGCGCAGCACTCTTACTTGTCACCCCCACGGATGAAGCGCCGATACACTGCAGGCGGCAAGCAAAGGGATCGCTATACAACCAATGACGGAGGCGTTCCTGCCCAAAGCACCGATCTGCTTGGGCCTGCTGAATATCAGCCATTCCAACATGGTCAACCTGAAGAGAGCTATGCAGTGAAGCCCGCTGAGAGTGGGATTGATCTCATCGAAGGACGAGTACTAAAAAGGATGAAGCGCATAAAGCTGAACTCTGAGTAAGTCTTCCCGTTCGTGACACTATACAATGGTGGCGAATGGTTGTAAGGTCGCTAATACATATCGTTGAAAATGGTAACTGGCATAGTTCTCCACCATTGGACAGCCCTGATACGATGATCGCTGCACAGGAAGATGACCTTGATGCGGGAAATCTACCGTTATTTCAGAGTCAACGCGACAGTCCGTTTCACGCATCTCAAGGAGACGATCTGTTTCACCCTGCCTCATCCTTCAGAGCATTCAGTCCAATCAAGATCTCAACGAGGTCTTCTCCCTTTTCAGAATCCTCAGGACCCACTGTGAATGGGACTCCAGAGTTGGCGCCACTAGTTCCTATCCATAATCAAGGGTCTCAATCACGCCCTCAAGATTATGCGTTGTATTCAGGAATGAATGGTATCCTTCACCAAATGCATGCAGCACGCTTTGGGATCCCTACAGAATTGCCCTTGGATACGGAGAGAACACCGATCGATGTACATTCCGAGCAGCAGCAGCAACAGCAACAACAACAACAACAGCAACAGCAACAGCAACAACAGCAACAACAGCAACAACAACAACAACAACAACAACAACAGCAACAGCAACAGCAACAGCAACAGCAACAGCAACAGCAACAGCAACAGCAACAGCAACAGCAACAGCAACAGCAACAGCAACAGCAACAGCAACAGCAACAGCAACAGCAACAGCAACAGCAACAGCAACAGCAACAGCAACAGCAACAGCAACAGCAACAGCAGTATCAATGCTATCCACCATCATCCCAGGATATGATGTTTACCGCCAACACCGCATGGAATCAGGTGCAGAAGAGCTCAGAGGACGAAGACGATGAAATGGCGGACGTGGGGGTGAGTCCAGGGCCAAGTTCTTCTTCCACTTTTCCTGCATTCGGACTCAGTGCTATCCAAGATACACAAGTCGCTCACCAGCCAGGCTATATTTTGAATCAACACTATCAACCTGTTCACTCTACTCAAGGCAACCAAGCGCACCCTCAGGATCATTCAGGAGGGATCCAAAATCTCTATCAAGACATCAACGCCCAGCTCCGTGCTGCCTTCCTTGCCCGCGCTGAAATGGATAAGCGCTACCGATAAAAATTGTATATTAGTTTGCTTTGCGCGCCTGTACAATAGTTTCTATTCAATAAATAGTATGTGACCACTATTCTTCCTGCAGGACTACCAAAAGCCACAAACTATGCCCTTTCAAAATACTACTACAGCACTACAGCAGCTCGATCTTGCAACTTGCATCACACAACTCTACATACACCATTATGTCCGCCGAACTTGAGGAGAAGCTCGAATCCATGGAGATTCAGGACGATGAAGTAAGATGTCAAACTGGACGTCGACAGTCTCGAACTCGAACACATCCTTCTTTAGTTACATCGACGATTTAACGCTATTATATAACAACAGAGCAGCAACTGCCGCCGTGTATCTTCATTTAGGTTGCAACTGAAGGAGAGACTAATCACACTTCAACCTTACCATCACACAACGCCCTTTCTGCTGCCAATAGCTCGTTTTTGATCTTAGCATGAAGAAAAAGAAGAAGAAGTCAAAGAAGACCGAGGAAGAGCCCGTCGAGGAGGCCGCTGCCGAGCCTCAGGAGATCGCACCAGCTGCTGGTAACGTGGAGCATGTCTTGTTTGGATCGCTGCATTAAATCAAAAACCAAGATGGAGGGCTTGCATTTGCACTCATAGCATATTTTAACGATGCATCGTCCTTCACTTGTTTCCTGCTTTGCATCCGCAGATGCCGCCGAGGAGGATCCTATGGCCATGTTTGGCGAGAAGAAAAAGAAGAAGAAGAAGGTCAAGACTGAGGTATGTTTGGAGGCACACTGTTGTATCAGCAAGCGCCTATATCTGCCTTGCTGCTGCTGCTGCTGCTTGCACTGAATAGTTATGGATTTTGACATGAGCAGACTTCTAATGGCATTTTATTCTTATTATTCATAATCACAATTACCAATGGATAGGAGGAAGTCGCCGCCGAAGGTGGAGAGGAAGGTGCTGCTGCTGATGCTGGCGAGTCGTTTGATTTCGGCGATATGAAGAAGAAGAAGAAAAAGTCCAAGAAGGTCGACTTTTCAGCATTCGAGGATGGTCAGGACCAGGAGGGCGATGATGACGCCCGTGATCCTGACGACATCTTTGCTGCAGATGATGAGGAGGGTGGCGCACGTACAAGCGCCAAGGTTGGAGCTGACACTGAGGAGGGCTGGATCGGTACCAACCGTGACTACACATACACGGAGCTCTTGTCCCGCGTGTTCAAGATCCTTCGTCAGAACAACCCTGAGTTGGCTGGTGAGAAGAAGCGCTACACGATTGTTCCTCCCTCCGTCATGCGTGATGGTAACAAGAAGACGGTCTTTGCCAACGTCGCCGATATCTGCAAGAGGATGCATCGTCAGCCCGAGCACGTTATCCAGTTCTTGTTTGCGGAATTGGGTACTTCTGGATCGATCGACGGTTCGCAGCGTCTTGTGATCAAGGGTCGTTTCCAACAAAAGCAGATTGAGGCTGTTCTGCGTCGCTATATTGTCGAATATGTTACCTGCAAGACCTGCAAATCGCCCGATACCATCTTGACCAAGGAGAACCGTCTGTTCTTCTTGCAATGTGAAGCCTGTGGATCGACGAGATCCGTCTCGGCCATCAAGTCTGGTTTCCAGGCGCAGACTGGCAAGCGCGCTGCCCAGCGTGTCAAGGCTGCTGCTGTAAGTTTCATATTTCTGTTTCATTCCTGGTTCATGTCTCAATTGTATCCCGCTGCAACGCTTTTCGCTGACTCAAACGTAATCCAATATCATCCATGGCCACACATAGTAAATGTTTTTCGAGATCATGGTATTAAGAAGGATGGCGGCAAGGATGTTGGGTTCAATAAATGTTTTGTTTATTTTCGCAAAGAAACGTGGATCGCTGCTTTGTATTTGACTTCGCTGCATGGATAATGTCGGCCGTCGTTCGTTTTGCACTTTCCAGAAGCAGCCTGCGGATGACACCCAGACCCTGACTTGCGGTGACTGTTGTCATCGTGTCTATTGTGCCTCTTCAGACATCTGGTTCAGATCTGCCTTCGATCGCATACTTGTCTTTTGCCATCGACTCTTTGAATCCACAACCATGAGCTCTACAGACACTTCAATCCACAAGCGTAAGGCGTTGTCGCCGGAAGCCTCAAGTTCTTCGAATGACCACCAATCTGACCAACACGAGTCAAAAAAACCTCGCAAGGACACGACAGCACACGCGGACGACTGTGAGGACCCAGACTGCGAAGGATGCGCTGAAGGCGAAATTGTTCTCCAATTCGACACCCCGCCCAGCGCAGTGGAGCTCTTCCAGATGGCGCGTGAAGAGGCATTGAAGAAGCCAACTTCTATGGACTCTGGATCAGGACTGTCCAGGATGGCCAAGGCGCTGTTTGATAAGGCTATTGAGGAATTCGAAGCTCTGGATAAAGCGAACGCGCATATCGAGATCAACGACGGAACGGAGGTTGCATCCAAGATGGTAGAGACCAAGATACATCATGCAGCGTGCGTAGTTGCAATTGGAAACTTTATGCCCTCGTCCGAGATGTTGCAGGAGGGCACACGGATGTTCGAGGACTTGGTCAAGAGGACGGCTCAGAAGAACGGCAATGCTTTGGTGGGATTGGGCATTGCTGAGATTTCTCAGGTATATACGAAGAGAAGGAAAGAGCAGGAGAAGAAGATCTGTATTGGCTGCTCTCAGTCCATATCTAACGTCCCGTCTTCAATCTTATTATTCACAGGCCAGAGATGTTCGTCGACAGGCCATGAAGGCCTTAGATCCGGAGGATGAAGGAGAAGATGAGGAGCCATCGGAGGAGCAGCGGGATGCTGCTACGTTTGTAGGGAAACCAGAGGCCCTGCTGATTTATCAAGTTCTTGAACACTTTACCAAGGGCTTGGGGTTGTTGAAGGGCGAGGTTGGATCTGCATTTACTGAAGAATGTATTCGTGCCGCCCAAGAATTGGAAGAATACGGTGTTTCTCTGGATCTGACTTACAACATAGGTAACATCTTTGACATGCTACTTTCAGGGCCATACATGAATGGCCTTAGTCATTTGTCTCTAAACGCATTGTATATCTCTGCCTGCATAGATCTTGCAACAAAGGTGTTTGATCAGGCAATCCAGCATTTGGAGGACGCACAGGAGAGCAAGAGTGAGTTGTTCAACTCTAGCGCGGATGTGTTGAGTGTTTATGGATCTTGTCTGTACAGCAAGGCAAGGCTGGTGGATAACCAAAGTCAGGGCGACGAGAACCCGGCCAAGGATTTCGTGGAGAAGGCAATCGAGTTATTAGTAAAGGCTGAGGGTATGCAGGATGAAGAGGGCGATGCCAAAACCCTTGAAGCTGTAAGTTTTTCTGATTTAGTGCTGCCACGGCTTTGCAGCCCCACATCTACTGAGCCGCAATAACTGATCTGCGGTATCTTTCTGTTTTCATTATACTCTGGGAATTTAGTTGGGGCAGGCATATCTCATGTCGACAGGCCTGATTGAGGATGAGGATATGATCATGGAACGCTTTGATGCTGCTACGGAGAAGCTGTCCCGAGCATTAGAGTTAGATCCTTGTAAGTCTTTGACAAAAGTTCATGTAAGCATGTGTTGTGGTAGTATGTAAACTAAACGTATCTACTATTCATTGCATTCGTATAGACAATGATGCACTCCGAGCACAAGTTGATGCCTTACAGGGCGACGGTGGAGGCGAAGAGGACTATGAGCTTGAGAACGGAGACGAAGATGAAGGTGAAGACGAAGACGAAGACGAAGACGAGGAGGGCAATGATGCATAGTAGAGTATCTCTGTTGTCGTCCGATGCGTCGATAAAGCATTAGTATTTAGCATCAAAGGAAAGCATTTTTTATTGATACATTTTTTTTGGAGCTGCTTTTCTAGTTTTGTTTTTTTATTTTTTTATTTTTATATACCATCGCACGCGGAGGTATGTCACGACAAGGCAGGCGAGAGACAAGATGAGAATTGTTGTTTACTAGAGATAGGGATAGATAATCACACGTTAGCATCGCGCTGCATAAAAGGTCGATAGAACGGACGACGGAGTGCTGTGACAAAGACTTACATAGCCAGTGCTGATGAGGTAGTTGGCCAAGTTGTCGACGACGGTGTTGCAGTCGCCGGCCTGGATGTTCTCGTCGTAGTAGCCGACGAGGACGGCCTGGGTGGTCTTGACGCAGGCAACGCCGGTGGCTCCCTATGATATGGAAGAGGATAGGACGGTGCAAGGGTTAGAGTTGGTCTGTTCAAAGTGTCTGACCGAAGGATGGGAGCGGAAAGGCAAGTAGACAACGGAATCATAAATAGACACTTGCAGCCAAAAATAACAAAAAGAGCCGATTGAGCGCCAGCCATTGGTGCCCAGATGATCAATGAGGCACCATGGGGACCCGTCTTTGATCCTCAGCCTCCTGCTGATATTCTTCTTCAGTGCATAAGACGTAGCATACAGACAAATGCGGAGGATCATATACTCAAGGGGGAGATAGAGTCATGCAATTGTATGCCTATTGTCGTTGTGCCGTGCACATGTCTCCAGTTTGTCCAGCATGTTTGCGCGTGTCCATTATTTCCTTTCCCCCCTGAACTCAGTATCATCCATCTTCGAGACCCATCTAGTCCTTGGATTGGGTCTCCAACAATAGGTGCAAAAAAAAAAAAAAAAAGAAACCAAAAAGAAACCAGGAAGAAAGGCTTCAGGGATATCAGTTCTGAAACTTACGTGGCGGGCATAGATAACGTGGGGCTCGGGCTTTCTCAAGAAGACAAACTTGTTGCCCTCGAGGAAGAGGCCGTTGGCGGCAATGTCGCTCTCGTCGTTGAAGGCAGCAATCAACTTTTGAACCTCGGCACCTCCGACCTGATAGAATTGAAGCAAAGGAGAAAATGTTTTCAGAGTGAGCAATTGACACTGTGGGAACACAATACAGGGTCATGTCGGACCAAGATAAAAAACATATTGCTATGCCCTCTGCAGTACAGCGCGTATTCTTTCAAGAGCGAACATCAATATTATTCCATCGAAGAGAAATCGCGCGCCAGTTGACGGTTGTCCTGATAGTCTATCCAAAATGCGTTGAATATTGTCCAGCATATAATCCGACGAATAGGTCCGACATGGCAGGGTGTGGGAACGGAGGGTGGAGATGAGCAGGTGAAGCAGAACACAAGTGCAAAAAAATTACGTTGAAGTTGGGGCTGGAGGCCCAGAGGGAGCCGTCGTGGCCATAGATGGCGCCCTTGGCGACCTTGTGGGTACCGACGAGGTTGTTATCGACGTATGCTTGCCAGGACATGATGTGAGATGATGAGTACTTTGACCAAGGGATGATTGTGATGGGGAGATAAAGAGGCCCAAACCCACGGTGCTCACCTTTTTATACCAACGCGAACAAATCGCCTGGAGGTGAGACGTCATCACGCGGAGGGGGGGGGGGTCGGGCGATCTATTGTTGTAGCTGGCGCACAGCTCTTCACGCCTCTGTCACCCGGTAAGTGCGTGCCGACGATTCTTTTGGCCCTGGCCCCTCTCTTACCGCCAGCCATAGGGTACCTCCCTTCTTACAATCCTAGAAGAAATCAATGGCAACTTGACCCGTCTTCCCCAAGTCACTATCTATGGTGACTGAAGGTGTTTGTGTGAGAAAAGATTCTGACCATGTAGGCTACCTTGGAGTACGCTCGTATATCAAGCATGCCTTCGTCTCTGAAGCTGGTCGACCGTATGGCAGCGACCATGCTTTGCACTGCCGCACGCCTGACAGTTGTAGCCGCAAGCTGCGCTGGTGCTGCAAGATACACTTCGACCAGCCCTTGACACGATTTTTTTTTTCAAGCACACGACAGTCCCATAAGCATAAGCGAATCATAAACTATTTCAGTTGTAACCTGTTTGAGTCTCTGCATTGCTTCTCCGTTCACCATCACCATTGTTACCAATGTTCACGCCAAGGAAGAACCGACATATCCGCAAAAAGATCGACGTTGACGGCGAGGAACCCACAGCAGAGGACCCTCTTAATAATGAGTCGTTAGCTATCAACACCACAGGTACAGCGATCTCAACAACACTCATTCCAGTTTGTTAAAGCCCGCGCCCCCTGGTACCTTGACCGTAACTAACATTATATGGTCTCGGTTTAAAAACACTACAGAGACTGCCGTCAAATCGAAAAAGATCAAGAAGAAGACGGCGACTACAGTTCTGAGTTTTGGCGACGAAGAACAGGCAAGTGGATTACATTGAGAGCGCAGGATTTTTATCAACATGGTCCATCCCCACGGCCGATATTAACCGGATCATGTCCACGCTGCGATTACATAGGAGCCAGTGGATACTTTCAAGGTCAAGAAGAGCTCCGCAAGCAGGAAGTTGGCGCTCAACAAAGGAAAGGATGAATCAGCTCTGGATCAGCCCAGTATCACCAGTCGAGCGACCGTTGGCAATTCGATCTCGTATAGCAAGGAGGCATTGGAAGAACTGAGGAAATCAACCTTGTCCACTACACCATCCAGCCGATCTCATCACACTAGAGAGAGTCTTACAGAAGAGAAATTTCCTACGCTTCTCGGAGGTATGGCTTTTTGATATTGCGACCCGCAGCCCTGAAAGTGGAATCGGAGAGATATAGATCTTTGATGCTGATCTGGTGGGTTTCTTCTTTTTTTTTTTCCACCTCGCTATAGGGTCAACAATCATACCAGATGCACATGCAATCCACCTTGCGAAAAAGAAACGTGAACAGATGCGACTAAGAAACGATAGAGATGAAGAGGAATTTATCTCGCTGGCAGGCGGAGATGATGACAGAGTAAGCAACAATCCCTTTATATTTTATTTGCATGTATATTGGAATTTGCATCAGCAGTGGCTCACAGAGTAGCATCTTCTTGATACTAGATTGTTGAAGAACGAAATACTAGACTGGTCAGGGAGGAGGATGACGACATGGACGATGGCGAAGCTGGTACGAAACCAGGACCATCGCTCTTTCTCAAGGAATTTGTATCACCGGACTGCGTCTCATCATATCTATCGCCATTGTGTTTCAACACTAGATCTCGAAAAGGTTATGGGCGATAAACTGGCACTGGGTTCCAAAGCACAGCGACGGGCTGAAAAGACCCGAAGAGCAGCACGCAAGGAGCTTATTGATGAAGTGTAAGGATCGAGGCACTGACTTGCTGTTGCGGCGGACCAGGCATGGAAGAGACAGTGATTATTAACACCTCATCCATTTCATCATCATTCTATGTATAGAAACGGGGAGGAGGAAGACGACGACGAAGAGACCAGAGAGTGGGAGATGCAACAGATTCGCAATGCCGGTATTGTTGACAAGGCAGCGAAAAATAATAAGACTGTCTCTGTTCAGAAAGGCATTACATGTAAGTTTAGGATATGTAATCGCGCATTGATGTACAACGCCTCATATTTTAACTAGCGGCCTTATTATCTCTAGTCCCAACTGTCTCCCCGATACCAAACATTGCCAGTGTTAGAAGTCGATTACAAAGTCGTCTCGACACTTTGAAGCAACAGAACAGCCAACACAGCAAGCAACTGGAGCATATTCGCCATGAGAAGGCCGAGATCATGCTTCGGTCTGCAGAGGCGGAGGAGGGCATGGCCAAATTGAGTGCACGCTATACCTTTTTCCAGGAGCTACGGTCATATTGCCGAAATTTGGCTGCGTTTTTCGAGGAGAAATTCCCAGAATTGGAAACCATCGAGCGCGACTATACATCCATGCTCTCAGAACGTACAAAGGTGGTCGCGAAACGCAGACGACTCGACTTGAAGGACGACCTGGCAGAGTTTGCAAATGTTGTTGATGACGAGAGCACTGGGAAGGGAGACCGGAATGGAGCACCGCCAGAGTTCGATGAGTTCGGAAGGAGTATAGTCGTGGACCCCTTTGCAGCGCGGCAAAGACGGAGGGCCGAGAGAGAGCGCCGGAAAGCGCAAAGGAAGCGAACTCAAACAGACGATCAAGATAACGCACGAGAGAATCCAAAGGAGTCAGAGAGTCATGATGGACTGTCCACAGACGATGAGTTAGGTGCCGGGGATGACCGTGAACTTGGCAACGCCGTCATGGAGCTAGAAGAACGCCGCGTGAACATTTTCAAGGAGGTCGGATCAGAATTCAGAACGATTGAGGCAGTGAAGCGACACTTTCAGGCGTGGAAAACAGACTATCCCAAGGACTATAACAAGGCATACGGCGGACTCCTTCTGCCACTGGTCTTTGACTTCTTTGTGCGCCAGGAGACCTGTCTTTGGAACCCGCTTCGTGTCAGGCAAGATCTTTCAGAGCAGTCTTGGCACCAAGCTGTGTCCTCCTATACGATTGTGCGTTCATCTGCATTACATACCCATAGCGATTCGGAAAGCGAACGAGATGATGAGGATGAGGAGGATATGGACAAGGAATTGATGGGCAAAGTCGTCGCCAAGAGTCTGTGCCCCAAAATCACGCAGTTCCTTGCCGCAGGAGGGGTGGATCTGTACTCGGCTAAACAGTCGCGTTGCTTAAAGGCAATCTTGGACCAGTTGTTGGACTATGTGGAGAAGAAGGAAAACAAGATGGAGAAGCTGCTGAAGGCGACTCTCGAGGCTATTCTCCAGACTGCTCAGTTGCATCGGGATCAGTTTGTTGAGGCAGCACAACCGCTCACGCCGCGGCACATCTTGACGGCGCAGGGACAAGAAGCCAGGGAGAGATATTTGTGGAGGACCATTGGGCTGTTCCGGAACTTGATGTCGCTTCGGAGATTTGTGCCTACAGGATCGATCGACACGCAGGTTGTCGACGGTCTGTTGCACGATTGCATTCTTCGGCTGCTGGAGGGCGACGACAAGGACACTGTCGCCAAGTATCAAGTGGTATGTTGCTGTGGATTGCTTCGTTATGCGAATTCTGCGTTTGATGGGTCGGTGTTTGCTAACATTTGCTGTTGATATTATTATTGCATTACTTAGATTTTTCAATCCTTGCCACACGATATTCGATCGCAAGAACGACACCTAATCATCGATAGAATGGCGCAAACTGTTTAGTCAAGAGATTCTGTGACATTTCCTATAAAGGCGACGTTGCCTCCTCCCTATTATCCTGTTGCACAGATATCCTAAGCGTGCAGCATCTTGGTACTTGACAGGACAGGATCATCATGTAAAGCTGTGGTCCCCAAGGGATCCTGGTCAAGGTTCTGAGGAACCCAGCCATTCAAAATGCACAGCGGACTACCAAAGGCCATTATTGAATTTTCACGCGAGATGCAGACAAAGAAATATCCATATTGCTGCTTGTATCATGCTTCGTTCCTTTTTTGCCGGATATAACTGCAAATTTCACCAAGTCTTTCGGCTCATACACGAGTCTTCACCTTCCTGCCTTGTACTCGCACTTGCTTCTCCATCCCTTAATTGCTTGCCTGTCCAGAAATTGATAACCTGTTGCAAAGGGTGCCACTAGTGCGACCGTAAGCCTGTTTCATCAAACAGCGATTTGGACAGCCAGAGTTTATTGATTGCGAGCTAAAAGTCTGAAAAGCCTTCATGAGGCCATATGAATGCAATATAAAGGGCTTTGAAGCGTCGAAGGGACAAAGTAGAGAATGCCACTGGTGGAGCGAACGTATGGATAATCGGGAAGATTGTAGAGCAAGTTGAGAAACAAGGGCGATCTTAGCTATAGCCCATATGGGATTCATCATCCTCATATTGACGTTGTTTTGCTGCCCATTGGTCCACCAGATAATCACTGTCTTGGTTCAGTTCTCGCTTAATGCTCTTTAGGCGATCCAGTGCCTCCATATGGCGTTTTGGGAAGAGGCTGTGTATGTTGTTCTTGTTGATCCTGAGCAAAATGCACTCGGAGGGTTGCGCTGTGCGAATCCGCTCGCTTTGTTTACCCGTGGGAAATAAGTCCTCGATGTCTCTCAGCTCAATTGGATAACCAATAACAATTTCGAGGAACCGTTTAGGAGAAACGGTACAAAACCTTTGGAGCATGATCTCTCCGAGATGACCCTGAACCCCATCGGTCTTGACCGTTGTGAACGCACTCTGGGTTTGTGATTTGTTCATGGAAGTTCGCATCTTCAACTGAATAAACACAGGACAGTAGCCATGGTTATCGAAATGGAGAACAAACACAATGTCAGGTCCTGAGGGTATCTCGGCAGGATGGTAAAACGGCGGAACCGGCTTCCCATCTTTGAGTGAACCATTCTCGACACGAACCGCCAGAAACTCTTCTAGTGACATACTTCTATAGTCGATCCCAAGCATAGGTGCATCGTCCTTTCCAACAATCTTGGCTGTGTGATCCAGAAGGTCATCGTAGGACTTCATTTTCGCAACTAGAGCTGTTTTGGACAGGACCTTGTCGTGGAAAACGTGAACCAGGCTAGGTTGCACTGCCGTCTCCCATGTGTGCCCATGGACGGACGCGTTTGGTGCCGAACGGAACAGAGTATAGATCGCACTGTAAAAGTCAGGGTCCTCCTTGCGGAAATAGTTCACGGCAGCACGCAATGCAAATGGTTCATCTAGAACCGTCGCTGTTTCTTCGCCAAAATGCAAGATTCTCCCGACAGAAGCTTCTACCAGCGGTGCCTCCTCACTGTTGATAAGCACGGGACGCCCATGCAGATAGTGTTCCAACACAAAGAGCTGGAGGGTGGACCGTATATTTTGATATTTTGCGTATCGCGACTCGAATGTGTGAACTCTGGCGATCATCCGCGATATGTCGTGAGTAATATTTCCTCTGTAGTAATATCGGGAATCTGTTGACGTTAACGTATCCTCTGTTTCTTTGATCGCCGATTTCCAATCGATTCCACTGATGCCAGGCTTGAGTATGATCATGCGCTCAATAGTGGAAACGATTGGTCGAAACCGCCCGCGGAAGCTGTCAAAGAGCTCTTGCATTGATGTTTCTGGTACTTGCGCATCGAAGATTATCCTGGCTTCCTGATTCGGTAACGCGCTACGCACAAGATCACGGTAGTCCCGTACCTGTTCGAGTGATTCCCAACCTACGAAATCGGTAAATGGTCCAAGCTGATCTACGTAGCCTTTGGGGCCAGGAGCTGAGCCGTCGAGCCACTTCATATCGAAAATGCTGAGGCCAGTCCCACAAGGTATCACGCAAATTTGACTCTCGTCCGAGGCAGTTTGGTACAATCCGTGGGTAAAAGGAGAGAGGACCGGTCGCTTGTAGTCCTCTTGTGCGGCGATGGCGGCGCTCTTTGGCGCAAATCCCGAAGGTGCATGTCCTGAGAGGTAGGTTCCAAAAATCTCCTTGCTGAGTTCTTGAGCTTCGTCAACAATAATTAGAATCTTGTAAGCAGAGTCACGGAAAGTCTTGTTTGGCGTGTAATTCACAAGACGCTGGCGTAGTTCAGAGAATCGTTCACGGACCAACGTCGCCATGAATCCATGGTCGACATAATGATTGCGGATATGGCTGGCAATCAGTTCAAATAGACTGGTAAAGACGTCACCAATGTCCATTGATTGAAAGGAGACTTGCAACAGCATCCATCGCTTGCACGTAAATCTGACATTCTCGCGTTCCGAGATGTCGAGACAGTGGTGCAAGGTCATGAGGCGCGCGAGGATAAGGGCCAGCGCCAGAACGTGGACATGCGTGTTGCTTTCCACGCTGAAAGTTTTGTATCGATCCCTGGTTCGGACTAGTTTAAGAAGTTTGTAGAGATCGCTGGAGCCCCAGTCTGAGCGACTTCCATAAAAATAAAAGCCCCATTGCTTGCAGAGCATCTCAATCGCCGTCCTCGTTTTTCCACATCCAGTAACACCAAAAAACGATAACAGAGGAATCGCTCGTCCATGAATCCTCACGAGCGCTTTGCCGGCAGTACTGGGAGGCTCCTGTGTCTCGGACGATTCTGGAAGATTTAGGAATAAGAGACTGAGCCGGTTCGCTTTCATGCCTGCGCGGGGATAAATACAGGGCAGACCGCCCAGTATTCCTTCTGTTGTCGGAAGCTTCGCATCGCCTTTCACGAACCGGACGAGGACCGTGTACTTGATCGAGCCAGGTGTGAAGAAGTCGCCTTCAGTCTTTTCAATAAGTTCTTGCCATTTTTCGACTATTTGAATGGCAACAAAGGAGTACACGTTTAGCATTGATCTACTGTAGTAGGCACCAGTACTTGATAACTATCGCCAGGTAGCGCACTTACGAGAAATGGGAGGACCAAGGGGTGAAGCGGCGCGAGCGGGGAACTCTGAGGGATGGGTGGGGACATGGATAGGAACAGTTAATGTAACAGCACGATAGGATGCAAGAGACAATGAGGTCGAATAAGCACAAGAAAAAGAAACAGGCTGTAGGGGACCAGTTCAAGCACTAACGCGAACAGCATGAGTGAATGCTTACCAGGTTGGGGACGTTGGACAAGGATGTTGACGGTCTTTCTGGGTATCTCCTCACTGAATACTTCGGAAAGATCAGTCGCCGGGCGGAGTTTCTTCTTATCATTCAGAGTGTCGAGGATGACTGGATGCTCATCGTCGCCATCCGTAAGCGGAATAGAGACGTGCCAGAGCGTGAGATTGTCAGCCGCAATGTCGTCCAACTCGGGAGCCTTCTTGGCCTTGATGAGCTCTTTGAGGTCACTGACGGTGTCATCCGAGGGGACCTTGACCGGGAATACTCTTGAGACGGAATCTCCGCTGACAAGACAGAACAGTTTCAGGTGTTCGGGCATGGTCGACGTGCAGCTGAGTGTGATGGAGTGAGCGGGTGAAGGAGTGGAGGAGAGATGACTGGGTGGATGCGAAAAGCGAGTGTTTTTGTAGTGATGTGAGAAGCGTGTGAGAGGGCCAAGATCTGAACCCTGATGGTGGCAAACCGCAGCACGAGGTACAGGTCTGAGTATGTCTTGCCACCATATATGCAGAAAACAGTAGTGATGGACATGGCTTTTACGCATATGGCATATGTCGATCCAAACTGACGCTCTATTGCCACAATGCATCTGCTTGGATCTATTTTTTCTAGACAGGAGGAAATAAGGAGCCGGATAGGATATAATGCTGCTGGATGTGGGAAATAAGGACTGCTCTTTTTTCTTACAGGTCCAACGAGCAGAGCTATCACTGGCAATGGTAACTGGCATTGGCCTCGTTTGTTCCTTTGATCTCACGCACAGAGTTCTTCAAAGGCGCGATGGCGGACTGGATGTTGGTCAACGTGCCTTTTTGAGTTTTGTCGCTATGAACCAGCCTTCCTAATTCTATCGACATGGTCTTCAATTTCTCTTCACACATCAACTTTTGGCTGCTAAAGCTTCCAGAATGTTGTGCTTGCTGGAAGAACGTCCTTGCTCCCAGGCATCGGTCAACGACTGGGGAAGTAGATCAAGACGTTCGTTTTCTAACTCTACTAAGGTCCAGGTTGTTTCGCCCTCAAGGCCGTAAATATGCTAGATGAATCGGGGGAGCTGCGTCTGCTTCGTTTTTGATGTTCAAGAACTTGTGTATCACTAAGTAGGAGAACGAGGAAGAGGGTACATCTGTCGTCTAACATAAGCATTTATATATGTCAGAGCCAGTGAGGTTATAGATGTTGTCGTTCATAGTAGAATAACTCACACAATTCCGTTTCGGAACATGAAATCAAAGTTTGTGCCTCTGCTGTGCGGGGCACGGACCATTTTTTATGGACGCGACAAGAAATGTTACACATTTTCAAACCATAATCGATGAACTCGGAAAATCTTATGTGAGAGATATTATTTAAAAGATAAATGTAGCCAAGCAGATGCAAATGCCATCGCAATTGGATCTTGATTATGCGACTCTATGTCCTCCGCGAGTTGTTCCAGATCTAAGCATGGTTACCAAACAAGACTCCGGCGGTCAGGAAGACAATCAGTCCCAAGACACTGGAGCCGCCGATGGCCGCCCAAGTCTGGACACCTCTGTTCGAATTGGCAGCGTTGCCAAATATGCCTGGGGGAAGCACACCCGTAACCTGGGGTCCGTTGGTCGCCGTTGAAGCTGATATACTCGAGGTGGCGATAGTCTGGTTGTACTTCTTCGGGAATTCGGCAGCACAGCTGCGTTGGTTGCAGTTTGCGTAGCAGCCGTTATCGGAAAGCGGGCAGCCGCCGATGCAATGCTGGACGTCGGCGACACACATGAAGTAAGGGATCGTGTAGGTGTATTCTAGAATGGCGGGTAAGGTGGCAGGTTAGAGCGATATACCTTAGCTATGATGCGACTGCAGGGTGTGGGACGCAGAAGAAGCCATGTATATTACCGGTGGTGTTGGGAATGACGCCCCCCTGGCATTGGCAGGTGTACTGCAAGGTCATAATATCGCATCGGTTGTCGAGGGCCTCGGCACCCTTCGTCAATTCCTGACAGACGTTTGTGCTATCACAATACCACGAAGTTCCAGGCAAAAACATCAATATTCGCTGTAAACGTCTGCAAAAGGACCCTTTCGAAACAAAAGAATGCCATCTTACCAGAACCCGACCTGGTTCTGACACCAAGTCAACTTTGTGCTGTTATCGACTGTCATGGCTGTCAAAAAATGAGCATTATTGCACCTTCATTAGCGCCGCGGTAATAGTACGTTTCCATTATATAGCACTTGATTTGCACGCACACATTGCAAGAACTTACGATCAAAGGCGGAAACACAGACGATTGTGGCCAAGACTGCCAGCATAGCAAGCATGCGTGAGGTTAAGGATCCAATCATATCTGCTAGTTTCTGTCGCTGAGTCGTGAATGTTTGTGTTTATGCAGAGGAGCAATGATCGTTAAAGTCTTGTGTCTGGCAACAAACGAGTTGGGATGAGCAGTGGACTGGGATCTAAGGAACGGCGTTCGGCTTCTACTTCAAGACCGGAACAGAATGACGGGTGTTATAAGCAAGGGAAAAAAAAAAACCACGCCATATAGGATTTCCGCTTCTTTACCATCATCGGCAAGCAGTAAAGGTTTGAGTGTCAGTGCTAATTTCGATTCCTAGTCAATGGCAAATATGCCAGGAGGTGGCAGCAAAACAAGAGCAAGTGATCTCTTCTTGACGGGGGCTCTCCTTCTTATCTGAGAAAAGGAGAGCCGACATAAGATCGCAAGGGAATATATGCACCAAATAAAGGAGTCCATCGTCGCCGTCTTTCTAGATTGCATCTTTTAGATGCTGGCCAGCAGATATCTGAGTTAGGTTGTTTTGAATGCCAGGAGAGTGCCATGAAGGGGGTGAAAATGAAGAGCGACTGGGCTATGAGGGAACAAGCACATAGACACACATATCCTTGTATGCGCGCAAATACGTGCCAACACGAGCATTGTCCATGCATCCAGGGCACCACCCTAGCAAAATAAAGTGTCCTCTCAGACGTGTGCCGTCTGCTGAACGTCTATTCGCTGTGAAGTCTCACTGACTAGCGAAGGCGTTGCATTCCTGCAAGGGACGCTCCATGTAGTGTCGATGTGATCGTAGACGTGTGCGGAAACAGACGCTTTTATTGAGTGCAATGCCTTTGTTTTGTTTCTGTTCGTGAATGGTCTCCTTCTCATGGCGACTACGGAGTCGTCGAATGGATACCCTGCATATCAATGATAACTCGGAATCTCGTCTGTTTCCATCTCATTCTTACGCGTCGTCGGCCTCGTCCCGCTGCTCATCTTCTACCTCGCGTGCCTTGTCCTCGTCACTATCCCCTTCGGTCCCTGTGCGCGCTCCTACCTGCTCACCTCCACGCGATCGCGGGCCTTGTCTTCCTCCTCGGGACCGCGACTTTGTACGCTTCCTCTTCGATGCACTAGAATAGGCTTTCTATTTGAAAATGATGAACCGCAGAAGCGTCAGACGGCCAGTGCCAAGCACCCACACAAAGATAGGCAAGAGGAATGACATGAGGATGCAAACAAACCTTCGTCAGCATAGGCATCGTATCCCATGTGCATGCCATAGTCAGCCTCATCAGTAGGGACGCCCACACGATCCCACAGTTGCGATCCCTAAGGATCAGTGAATAATATCAAGCATGTATCAATATCCAGTTGTAAAACGACGCCATACAAAGGAATGCCCAATGCATACGTGGAGTGACGCGCTCTGATATGAACGTACTCTGTTGAAGAATGCAGGCATGCTGGAAATGGCCTGGTCCATCGCAACAAGGCTAGACGTGATTGCGGTCGCCTTTTGAATCTGACTGTTGATCATATCCATCGTTCCAGTGTTGTTATGGTGATTGGGGTCATCCAGGAACGAGACCATTCCTCCGGCGTGTTCATGACTGATAGTTGCAAAGACGGCGCCTGATTCAATCATCCTGACAATGATCCCCTCTACCCGCCGTGCCCCTTCTGGTTCTGAACCGAGACCGATAAATGACGTGATATCCTCGATGGAAAGAGTCAGGTAGGTGCGAGTGAGATCCTGGATGTTTCGACGGTGAAGCGCCTCCATACACTGCTTTGCCAGTCCATAGTTCTTATCCCGAATGAGGAGAGTTTTGATTTTTTCCAGTTCTGTCTTGATAACAATGTTCGACTTCTTCTCGTATGCCATGGCGAAGTCAGAATATGGCCCACATTGCATCTTTAAGCATCTCTGGACCGACGTGGCTGTGTACTTGGGTAGAACAGGGACCTAACGCGGAATGTAGAATATAAGTCAGCTGCCCGATTCTAGAAAAATGTTTGACGGAGATTGGGCATCCTTGCAAGATTCCGCTTACCTTTCCGTAATGAAGCAAACTCGTCAAGATATATTTCTTATACGCCTCGACCTGAATGGCACTGGCGACTTCTGCAGGAGCTGATACCGCCTATTTCAAGCACGTCAGATCAGTAAATGTTATTTTCCTAGGACTTGACTTGTGATAGTGAGTGCACATTCAAAATGACAGCATGAGTCTCGATGATTCACTACCAATTTGAAAAACTCGACAGCACGGTCAAACTTCTTGAGGTAGGCATAGATCATTCCTCCGTAGTAGTGGTACAGCAAAAAGTCCTTGTAGTTGATATGCGTTTGCTGTGTAGACAGATATAAACAGGGTAAAACGCATTAACAAACCAAACTAAATTCCAACATGGTGACAGGATAACAGCTTTCTCCTGCTGCATTACCACTGGATTCACGTCAGAGATGTCACTGTCGAGGATTGGAACGATGTCCTTGAATGACTGCGCCAACAGACATGTCTATAATAACAAAGGTTGCCGTGTCAGAATCCTTTGCACAAACACAGTGACTGGCATGGAGAGAACTTGATATCCCGAGGCCGATTACCTTTGCCAATAGAGGGTGAATCATGGTAAGTTGTCCTGGAGATATTTGCAGCCTCTGGATGAAGGTGGCCAGCGGTCTGATGGCGATAATGGGCTAGAATAGAAGAAGAATATGTCTAATAAGTCACAAAATCCAAGATGTCGTCCCATTGTCGCGTCCGTTCAGACACCCCATACCTGCTGAGACTCAGTTGCCATATTGACCAGTGCCTCTGCAAAGCTCAATGCTAGAAATAACATCACATCAAAAATATAGTACAGTCAGTACGATTGTAGTGGAGTAGGGTCACCGCAGTGCCGTCAGCCAAACAAAAAAAAAAAAAAGACGAACCTTTATCCGAGGCCAGGCGAACCTGCTCTCCGTCACAGGTGGTGACAAACGCCCAGACTTTCTCCAGCAGCGCAGGGTGAAATCCATGCGAAGCCTTGCAACGGTACACTCTTTTTCATTGCGACATGACCGTGAAAGAAACGATTTCATTCGAGTTGGTAAATACGCTGGAAGGCGCAGTATCACAGAGACGCGCGAGGATTGTCACACTTACAGAAAATGAAGATACGCAAAGGAGTGGACAGCAGGCGAGAGTGCATCGACGGGGTCGGCCTGATCCTGGGATCGAGCGGAAAAGAACTGCTCGCTGAGGTTGTTGAGGAATGGTGCGAGTGTCTTAGTGATGGCGGCGGTGTCTGAGCAGGACTGGATCTTTGAGATGATCTCGTCGAATGTGGGCTCGTTGGGCGCCATGGTGGACCGAGAACGATCGGAGAGTGGTTGACGCGGGGAAGGATGTAGGGTTCTGTGGGAGAAGAGATCAAATGAAAGAAAGGAGGGACGCGTCGACTGTGTCTGTCTGTCGTGTGCAGTGCAGTGGCAAACGAGCAAACCATCGCTGCTCGAACCCTCTCCCCTCCCCCCCCACTTCTTGGAAACCAGTCACTCGGAACAAGTGGCCTGTGTGCGCGTGTCAGTCAGTGGGCAAACCAACCTTCTTGCAACCCCACCACGCCCATTGCCAACCCCATTCCTTGCTCCTCTTTCACTTTACACACCTCCACACCCCCAACTCGTGAACATCACTCCCCATTCCTCCTTTTCACCCTCTCAAACACTTAATCATACACTTCAATCCCTCACCTGCACCCATTCGACATAGAAACTAGTCATGTCCGACTCTCATACTTCCTCCTCAGAGACTGTCGCCACACTCAAGTTGCTGCTCATTGGAAGTAGTGGCACAGGAAAGAGCAGCCTGCTCACGCGCTTCGTCGATGGAGTATTTCTTGCCCCTGATGAGGTCTCGGCGACGATTGGTGTCGACTTTAAAGTAAAAGTTATTGATGTTGAGGGCAAGAAATACAAGCTGACCATCTGGGTATGTATCTGTTGTCATTGTGCCACGACATCCAAAAAAAAAGAGGAGTAGGAAACGTCCGCAAATCTGTTTCACTGGTGCGCCAAAAACTTATCACTATTATTCTGACATGTGCATTGTAGGATACTGCTGGACAGGAGCGCTTCAGGACCCTCACATCTTCCTATTACCGCGGAGCCCAGGGTGTCATCTTAGGTATAATACAGCTCGAGCATAGACACCGGATTTTTTTTCCCTTCCAGCATCGCAGACCAACCATTATGATCCTTTTCTCCCTAAACCTCAATTAGTGTACGATGTCAGCAACCGCGACTCGTTCAATGACCTCCAGACCTGGTTCAATGAGCTCGACACATACTGCTCGAGCAAGGAGGTTGTCCGTATGATTGTCGGAAACAAAGTTGACAAGGTGCGAGCACGCGATACAACGAATTCCTCTACCGTCCTTTTTTGAATGACGTGCATGGCCCGTCAGACTGACCGAATTCATCTTACTTCTTTATATTCTCCACGATTGCGCCGTATTTGCTACGCTTCTTGTATGGTGGTTCTTTAGGAGTCGAGCAGAGAAGTCAGCAAGCAGGAAGGACAGGACTTGGCCCGAAAACTGCAGACGTTGTTTGTGGAGTGTAGCGCCAAGACAAAGTTGGGAGTTCAGCAGGCGTTTGACGAACTAGTCCAACAGATCATCGACACCCCGAGTCTTTGGCAAAAACAGGCGTCCTCCAATGTCCGTCTCCAGTCCAATGTAGAGGCGTCGCAGGAATACTCGGGCTGCAGCTGTTAGAAGCACTACGTCTGCAAGAGATTGTATTCAAACGCGAAATAAAAAACTGCATTTGGTTATGAGTAAGTGATTCGCGCCGGTGAACGGTTAACCGCGATGAACTTTTTTTGTGATTTTTTCACCGATGAATTCCACATATGGTAATAGCACTTCTATATCACTGAGCTTCGCTGGATTCCACTGGATTTCACCGATTCTTTGTTCACCGGTGATAATCACCGGCGAGAATCACTGGTTATGAGCTAGCTTTGCAGTTGGGGAATGTGCATTAAAGGGAAGCAATGGCATAAGTTGATGACGCTTTACGCCCCTCTCTCCTTGGCAACAGCCGTTTCGTACTGGAGGCGATGCAGCAAAGGTAGACATGAATCGACATTGCCACCAGTAACAACAAAGCACCCACTCCACTCGATTGGAATTCAGTGTTATGCTAAAATATAGGTTATGACGCTTTGTGTGCCCATCAATTGACTACGAACGCGTCCACAGCTCAGGATATTTTATTTTTTCCGTATCTACTATGAGGGAGAGACAATTTTCTACAATCAAAATGCGCCTCCGTGGCGGCCGGGCTGCTCTGTTCTCTGTTGCATCCTGCGGTCAACGGTTACTGTCCACGGAGAGACGATTGGTCCTTTTACGTTGGAGGCTTTTCAGGTAAGGCAGTACTCGAATCGGATGTTGCCCGATCGACAATTGTCATTTTTGAGCGGTTCTAGGCTATAGAGGTGTTGCGCTCTTGCTCATGCTCTTGCGCATCGCATTGACAGGAAAAGGGAGAGCTGTATCGATATCTTTTTCTGGCATGCTTACAGGGAGCGATGCCTTGTGTGAAGAGTAAAGTCGGCCTCTTTCTCCTAAAAAAAAAAAAAAGGTGGGACGTACTTACTGTTCATTCACATGTCGTACACGCTGAAAGTTAGTTGCGATGCAGGGCATTCAGGGCATAATTAGCCAAGAATCAAGCATCGGCAACCTGGAGACCCCTTGTCGTCATCTTCAGTTGCTTCTTTTTGCAGGACAGGTGCGCAGGGCGAAGGATATGGATGACCATCTCATGCGATGTCATGTCTACCAGCGGAGGACGACAGGGCGGATAGACCAATGAGCGACGCTCATTCTTGCAAGCACGGATCCATCTCATACTATTGAGACACATCGCAAAAGGCATCGACTAAAGGGCTGGGCTGTGTCGCTTTTGGTCTCCTATCAGTAGCATTGGAGGCCAACGACAGTAAAAGCGCACTGTGTGGTGTGGTGTGTCTGTCCTGTAGGAAAAAGGAAATCAAAATCAAGCAGACTGTGTGATAAAACGCCCTTCCCCCGGCCTAGCCAGATTTCCCTGGACCACTATATATACTGGAAGCGGTCTCCTTCCATCTCTTTTTTTCTCATCATCTCCACTTAACCAACTCACTCAGCTCCCACCTCTTTACTTTCTCCGCCTCCCTCTCTCTTTTTTTTTTCATACCAAAGCTCACCTGCAAAGTACGTACAACCACATCATCACACTGCATTATATTGCATTGTATCAACATGCACCGCGCGTCAATGTCTCGCTTTTTGCTTGTCATGTCATCATTCTGGTGTGTCGTGCCCCAATTGGCTGTTCCTCTCCCTCCCCTTGCCTTCTGTCTTCATCTCTCAACACTTTTCTTGCTTCTTTCCGTTCAATATCCTGTTGTTCATGTTCTATCACGCGTCTGGCTGCGTCCATCGATCGGTTGTTATCAATCGCTACTGTTGTCACCATGCGCTTCGCACCCTACCTTCTGTCATGACTTTTGGACCAACGCGTTTGTCGTCAATTGATGGCGTATCTGGTTGTCGCAGTCCGTCTTATGCTGCTTTGAGAACGCAGCTAAAACCACTGCCCTGATGAGAGGAGCGGCATGTCAGCCTGAGTGATAGAGCATGCCATCTTCCATATCGGAAGTCTCAAAACTAACTGTCGTTTCCGCTTTCCTCCATCTCCTGGTGTTTTACTCCTCCGCTGTTTCCAATCACACTAGAATGGTAAGTATCAATGTGCTCTTACTGTCTAATGGACACCGAGGAGTGGACTGGAATGAAGCAATCCCCCTTCGGATTTCAATAGCATCTGTATCTAACTGTTGAATTTATATATCTATGCCTCTCTTCTTGCGGTACTAATAGGAAGACGAAGTTGCTGCCTTGGTTATTGATAACGGCTCCGGCATGTGCAAGGCCGGTTTCGCTGGAGATGACGCTCCTCGCGCCGTCTTCCCTTCGGTAAGAATCCAGCTGTGAATTTGTTGTGACGTCTCGTGTAAATGTGTGGGACCACCCCCTCTCCTCGCAACTCACACGCGACTGGAGTGTTCAACAAAATGTAAATTTGTCTCTCACAATCACTACTCTACTTGTCATGAAATCCCCTCCTATCCCGAACAGATTGTCGGTCGCCCCCGCCACCAGGGTGTCATGGTCGGTATGGGTCAGAAGGATTCATATGTTGGAGACGAGGCCCAGTCTAAGCGTGGTATTCTCACCTTGAAGTACCCCATCGAGCACGGTATTGTCACCAACTGGGACGACATGGAGAAGATCTGGCATCACACCTTCTACAACGAGCTCCGTGTTGCCCCTGAAGAGCACCCCGTCCTCTTGACCGAGGCTCCCCTTAACCCCAAGTCCAACCGCGAGAAGATGACCCAGATCATGTTCGAGACCTTCAACGCCCCCGCCTTCTACGTCTCCATTCAAGCCGTCTTGTCCCTCTATGCCTCTGGTCGTACCACCGGTATCGTCCTCGACTCTGGTGATGGTGTCACTCACACCGTTCCCATCTACGAGGGTTACGCTCTTCCTCACGCCATTCTCCGTCTCGACCTCGCTGGTCGTGACTTGACCGACTATCTCATGAAGATCCTCATGGAGCGTGGTTACTCTTTCTATACCTCTGCCGAGCGTGAAATCGTTCGTGACATCAAAGAGAAGCTCTGCTACGTCGCCCTCGACTTTGAGCAGGAGATGCAGACTGCTGCCTCGTCCTCTGCTCTCGAGAAGTCCTATGAATTGCCCGACGGTCAGGTCATCACTATTGGTAACGAGCGGTAAGTTTCCCATCCTGCCCTGCCTCCTATGCTACATGACACGTTATGTCGGGTTCAATCTCACTAATTGCATTGTCTTTATTGCGAAATCTCCATAGCTTCCGTGCCCCTGAGGCTCTCTTCCAGCCTTCGTTCATTGGTCTTGAGAGCGTCGGTATCCACGAGACCACCTTCAACTCGATCATGAAGGGAGATGTTGATATTCGTCGTGACTTGTACGGAAATATTGTCATGTCCGGAGGCACGACCATGTACCCCGGTATTGCCGACCGTATGCAGAAGGAGATTACCGCCCTTGCCCCCAGCTCGATGAAGATCAAGATTGTTGCTCCCCCAGAACGCAAGTACTCTGTCTGGATCGGAGGTTCCATTCTCGCTTCCCTCTCGACTTTCCAACAGATGTGGATCTCGAAGATGGAGTACGACGAGTCTGGCCCCTCCATTGTCCACCGCAAGTGCTTCTAAGCGCTCAATGTATCAATTGCGGAGTGTACGAGAGCAGAAGCCGATATCAAATAAACGTTGTAATCCTTAAAAAAAAAAAAAAAAGAAAGCTGCAGCCAATCTCTCTTTTATACATCCGCTTAAGGGCGTCCAGTCCGCGATACCACAGTGGTGTGGCTGAGAAAAATGATCTCTTGCCCCCTTCCGTAGTCTTTGTTGATGGGCCATTCGGTCAACCGCCAAACAGCTGCATTCCACATCAATATCCATTACCCTTCTTCCGCACCTCTTCGCCTCTAAGCACAGCCGGTATGTCGCTGTGTTTCCAGCAGTCGCTACAGCTTCCTCAGAAGAAGCGTCTGTTGCTTTGTTACAGTCAGGCGCCTCAAGCATTCCCTCCCTTTTTGTGGCATTACATGGTTCTGACGCGCTGTCCAAGACTAACCATGAGGTTTGCAAAACGCGTCTTGATTGCATTTAGGAGCGGAGTCGGGTCATCTTTGGACTTGATCAAACAAAATTTTTGGAAAAAAAAAAAGGCCTTGCGGTAAAAGGTGAGTCGATATATAATTTGCGCAACTCGCTTTGCGAAATTTATTGGCGGTGACCCCTCATGCTTGCAATGAATTCTAGTTGGTATCAAACCAAGTGCAGCCAGCGGCTTATTGACAATCTACTGTAATTATGAGGGCTTAGGTGACCAGGGCTATCAAGGCAAGGACCTTTTTGTTTGCTCGACTATCATCGACCGGCTGCACGTATCACACGCGGTCCTATGGTTGATTCGCCAGACTCTGCGTCTTCAGGAACAAGGAGCTCCCGCGCTAGACGACCACCCCTCAAATCCCCATCGCCTGCGTCAGCTTCGCGTCAATCCCTCTCCAGACAATCATCAAAATCCGCGGCCGACAAGGCGGATCTGAATTTGGATATGGCTTCACCGTCGCCCAGCAGACCACGTAGAACGAATGCTAGGGTACCGAGCGCATCATCCCTCACAGCCATCAAGAAGGAGGATCCTGTCAGGAGAGGTCGAAAGCCCAAAATCGCACCAGCAAAAGTCCAAGACGAAGAAGATGGTGACGGGCAGGAGGATGAAGATGAGGAGGAGGAAACAAGACGCACTACTTCTGGACGGGCATCGCGACCTACGCGACCAGCCCGGAATGGATCGTCTGGGGCAAAGCCCTCAAAATCTGAAGATTCTGACGAGGAAGAGAATGTAGCGGATGGGGATGAGGAAATATCAGTGGACAAAACGGACACTGAGGCCGCAGAGACACCAGAGGAAGAGGATCTTGAAGAAATTGAGGGCGAAATCGAGGAGGCAGGCGAGGCCAAGGTTACAAAGGATGGCGAACTCTTGGGAGGTAAGACAGAGTGCGGACTTTAATAAGCTATACACTTGTCGTTCAAGAGCCAGATCTAACTCGCCTTTTGAATTTTTGATCTATAGGACGCGAATACAGATGCAGGAGCTTTAGGATGCCAACAAGAGGCAGCAGAGTGTACATGCTATCGATGGATCCTGCACGAGTTCTTGGATTCAGAGACAGCTACCTCTTCTTTTTGAAAAACCCGCAGCTTGTTCGCGTCAATACTACAGTTGAGGAGCGAACATGGATGATTGAGAACGGCATGCTGATGGCCAACTTCAAATCAAAACTGATTGCAGTCGTGACAGCTCGATCGATCTTCAAGTATTTTGGACACAGGATTATCAAGAAAGGACGGAGCAAGGTGGATGACTACTACGAATCGCGTGCTGTCGAGGGTGATGATATGGATGATACAGACGAGGAAACATTAAGGATAGGCGATCAGGATGGATCGCAGTTCAATGGCAGTGCTCAGGATGATGGCCTTGCCAGTGGAAAGCGCAAGCATACACTTCTTCAATTGGATATGCCGATGCGACAAGTGACAGATCTCAATTGGATGTATGAGAGCGCTATGGCTGTTCGCGCACTCAATTCACAGCTGAAAGATTTGCGAAAGGACAATCCAAAGTTTTTGGACCCACACACCAACATTGAGCAGGTACCGCTAGCAAAACAGCCCACACGGTGCGAGGTTGAAGTCGCATCGACTGTAACGAAGCAAGGATCAGAGGACCAAGCTAATCAATCAACGGATTCAACAGTGCTGTCCATCCCGCGTTCAATTGGGCCCAGGGTTGATACTGTCATCAAAGTGGAAATTAAAGGAGGTGCACCGGCACCGCCTACCATTCAGGACCCAAACATTTGGGCGGTCATTCCGGAAGATGTTCGCAAAGCATTGGAATCTGCCGAGGCAGCCAAGCCCAAGGAAGAGGACAACGAGGATCTCACAAAGTTTCCGCTTTCGCTTCTGGAGGGACAATATCAAGCTGCTTTCCCAGTGTACGCAACGCGCTTCTTACATTCAATTAGGATATTACCTTCCTTGCTACGATCAACTAACAGGCGTGTTTTTCTGATTGGGTTCCATAGACATCAAGCACGATTCCAGCAGCCATACAGGATGGTAGTGCCACAAAGTATGTCTGCACATGCACATTATATTCACCACCTCTATTCAACACAATATCCAGGACAGACGGGTCCAATCATGGAGCAGGCCTTACTACCAGGACAGGTTGCAGCACAGGACGCGAGAATGCTTCAGTGGCAACAGCAGCAACTACAACAACAACAGCAGCAACAACAACAACAACAGCTGCTCCAACAGCAACAGCAGCAGGCCAAACTTCAGCAGAAACAGCAAGAGTTGCAGGCCACAAAAAAGCCAGAAACGCCACCAGTACGTACTTTATCGGTTGTTATGAACGGGCATTTTGAGCACTACATAAAAAGAAATAGCAGCCGGACTCACTGATTGCCCTCTGATATGTGTTAGACACAGACGCATGGAATTGTTTGCGGAGCTTTACTGAAAACAGGTTTGGGCTACTGCCAGCGACTTGTCAGCAGGCAGGGAGAGCTCTGTCCTAACCACCGCGGTCCCGATTCCGGTGCGAACGGCAAACAGGAGGTAGGGCCATTATTTTATAATTTTATATCAATAAGCATGGAGCGGCTGATCGCCACGATTGAGTCCTATCTTTTAACTCTTTTCATTCATACCAAAAAAAAAAAAAAAAAAAAAAAAAAAAATAGGGGGTTTGCGGTGAATGCAATTTGGCAATAGCGCCTCCAACAGCCTTGCCAACGGATAAGCCCTTGCCATGCTCGATGTCACATCTGAATACGTGCAAGACCTGTTCTAAGAGTTTTCATCCGCTCTGTCTCCAGCTGGACACACCAAGGATTGTCTCAGCGATTGCGTCCTACCCTTGGCAGTGCAATGACTGCAAACTGTGCGTGGTCTGTCTGGATGCTGGCGATGAGGCTTCGTTGCTGATCTGCGACGACTGCGATCGTGGTTGGCATATGAGTTGCTGTGACCCCGCCATCAAAGAAGTCCCTACAGGTTGGTGTTTTGTGAAGATGCGCGTGCCCATTTTTTTTGACTGTTTTATCAAGTACTAGCATGAAGATACTAATGAGCTTGATTCGACTCCCATTGTAGGAGAATGGCTGTGCTCGTTCTGTGCAATGTGTCATTCGTGTCGTGGCACGGAGGCGTCAATGACAAAGTACAAGCATGCTATGAGCACTGTGTCAGGATCGAACAAGCACCCGACCTATCTTTGCACATATTGGTACGCTGCCCCAGAAAAAAGGACGCTGCCACTGGCTCCATTAATTTGGATCTCGTTCTAATCCTTCTATACATATTGCTCCTTATAGTACCAACTGCCATGACAACTTCTCAAAGGGACGTTTCTGCCCAGTTTGTTTGCGCACGTACCGTGGCGATGGCGGCGAGGATGATGGTGGATCAGACGTCGTGGGTGAGGATGAGAACAACATGGTCTGCTGTGACGAGTGCAATCGCTGGGTACACATGGACTGTGATGGCGAGCTGTCGGAGGAGAAGGTCGAGGAGATGGGTCGAGACGAGAGTCTGAAGTATACGTGCCCACCATGTGCAGGCAAGGTCGCACGTCTTCGGACAGCATTAAGCGTCCCCATCGAGGTTGCCATGCAGAGCCTTCAGGGACACACCCCACCTCAGCCAAAGGTGTGTGGAACCCTTGGAGGAAAGATGCGCATTCGAGGACTGGTTGAGTACCAGGGTAAGAAGCTGGGGGTGCCAGAGATTATTGGCTCAGGAGTGGAGTATGACCGAAAGTTAGTGATGGAGCTAACTGCATTGAGAGTCAAGAGCGTTGGTGCTACGAAGCGGAAGAAGGGCCGTCCGTCGACGAAGAGTCCTGCGCGTCGTGCGTCGATTGCTTCGACTTCATCATCCCTGTCATCATTGACAGGGTCTGTCGATAGCTAGTGATGAGCTGAATTCACTCGCTGATTCTATATCGCTATGCCCCGCTCCACTCTTGTCATTTCAACTACACACCTTTTCCTTTTTCTTTTTTCCCTACCATAATGCAAACAAAGTACAGATAAAATGTAATAGAGACAAAGCTGTCTGCTCTGTTGCCTTCATTAAGGAGTGAGAGGTGGCCATCAACTCCGTGCGATACTCTCCACTCCCCTTCTTCCTCCGGTGTTTGGCTCCGCCCGCCAGTTGTCTGTACGAATGAAGTGCATGCAGATGGCCAGAGAGGAGGTGGAGGTGGGAAGCTGGGGGATGCAATGATATCCGCTCGGTTGAAGGGCAGCTGAGTTGGAGAGTGAGTGTGACGTGGGTTCATGCTTAGAGAGGGGGGAGATACAAACATTTGCGGGCAAATAGGCAACAACATGCAGGCGGAAAGAAGGTGCTGAAGGTTTCGATAGCCGAGGAGGGAAGACAGAGATACAAACATGCATGCGCATACAAGAAAGGATACACACCTTGTTTTCTTTTTCTTCCCTCCCCATTCTTATTCTCCCTCTCGCCCCACTCCCGCTCCCACTCCCACTCATCCGCTTCTTTTCATTCGCCCTTCCCCCATCCACTCGTCTTGTCATCCGCTTGTTGATCCGCTCTCTTGCCTGCCCTGGCGCACAGTCCACTGCGCCCTGCCCCACACCGATCAACTCTAAAATATCTCCGCTCCAGGAACCGTCGTCCGTGTCCACTCCTCACCAACCAGCGCCGTGTCAGGAACACGACCCAGCGTACCATGGCTGCCATACACTCGCCCACCTGTCCTCAGAACCCTCCTCAGACCTTCCTGGACAAGAGGACCCCGCTCCTACCACGGCAGTCGACCAGCGATGTCCTTTCCTTCACACATATCATTGCAGATCGTCTAGCCCCCGGTCAAAACGTCTGGGATTTTTTCTCGCCTCCTCCCCCGCCTCCTCTTGCTGCAGGAGTAGAGGAGCAGAAATGTAAACTAAGACACGAGGCGACAGATGAGGTCTGCAGTACTTCGAAGGCAGCCTTTGATGGCCTACCGCCACTGTCGCCAACGTCCCCGACCACGCGGTGTCCTGGTAGTCTCCAACAGCCGCAGCCACAGCAGCAGAAGCAGCAGCGACTGTCGATGACAGCGATGATTTCACCCACATCACCATTGTCGCCTTCGTTCGGGATGTTCAATACGCCTGATATGGCCAACAGCAGCAAAAGAAGTAGCTGGGGCGGCTATAGTAACAGCAAGCGACAGAGTCTGCCGGCAGATGTGATGTTGCCACAGCAGGGAAACACGAACCGCCCCAACAGTAGCAGCAATAACGACAGGATCAAGGCCTGGAGCGTTGATTTCAGTTCGTCTTCATCGACACTTATTACTTCGTCACCAACCAACATCATGACCACCAACAATAGCGGTAACGCTCCGATCTTTGGAGTCGAATTAACGAGATCGTTGTCCACATCATCGGCGACAGTTGGTGTAGGAGCAAAAGCAGGAGGGAATAATGGCGGTGGTGGTGAAGGAGTGGTGGAGGGTAAGACGCCCAAGTTACACAAACGTCGATCGTTTGCTCAATCGCTCAGGAACAGTGTGCTCAGTCTCACACAGCTTCTCTCCCCGACTTCTTCATCTTCGTCTTCACGAACACAAAGTCCGGCGCCCTCCTCTGCAGCGGCTGCAACGATGGCGATAACGGTCACGGCGACAGGTATTCCTCATTTTAACGTGTTGGTGCTGGGCTCGGATTCGTCGCCGTTAGCGAGCACGCTGTACAAGATGTCGAGTCTTCTACCGGGGACGAGTAAGATTCGACATTATCAGGAGATCTCGGGGTTCTTTGTTGCGCACTTTCGAGCCAACGACGGGGTTATTTGTGAGGGAAAACCATCAGAGAATAAACAGAAGCAACAGCAGCAGAGCGAGCAGAAGGACGAAAAAGAGGAGGAGGAGGAGGTCAAGAGTCCAAGGTCGTCAACTCTGGAATCTGAGGATGGAGAAGGGTGCAACGACCGGGCAAGTGAGGAGACATTGCTGCAGTTGAGGCAATCGTTCACACAGGAGACGTTGACGGAGAGCACCTGTGGCAGGAGCAGCAGCGATAACAGCACCGTGAATAGTGTTAAGGAACTGCAGCAAGAGGAGGTCCTGGCAGATGATGAAAAGTCTACGGGAAAGACAGGCGATATACAAACGCAGGGAGACACCGCAGTAACGGTGCCAGCACCAGTGCCTTCAGATCCAAAGCCAGTCGATTCCACAACAGCCGCTCCTTCTCCTACTTCTGCTTCTTCTTCTTCTTCTTCGTTGAATGACAATCACGAAGGATCATCGCAAAACCGCTCCGCAGAGGCCAGCCTATCTATCCACGCCTTCTCACTCGACACGACCTGGCCCGTACCTCGGATTTTGGCCCAAACCTTCTGGTTCCCATATGCGCACGGGATCATCTACATCGTGGATGCGTCCCGCAAGAATGATCCCCGCGGAATCGATCATATCCTGAACGCACGACAGTTCCTAGCCTCCCTTGTCGCGGATCCACATTTCTGCAGGAAGGATATTCCGGTGGTCGTGTTTGCGAATAAGGCAGGCACGGATCCGGAGACATGTTACCGGTTGGATGAGATTATAGAGATCTTGGGGTGTGAGGAGTGGGATGTGAGCTGTGGAGGAAAAAAAGGAGGAGGAGGAGGAGGAGGCGAAAGGGAGAAGAGAGAGAAGGGGATGAGGCCCTGGTGTGTAAAGAGCACGAGGGCCGATTTTGAGGGCGATGGAATTCAAGAGTCCGTAGAGTGGCTCAAGGGTCGTATGGGTGAGGTCTGGAGCTATTATTAAGCAGTTCTTTTCTGTCTATGGGAGTTTATTTCGATACCAGCTATTAAATAATACGTTATGTGATGACAATGAAAAAGACAATGAAAGACAATGAAAGACAATGAGATGGAATGCTATCTAAAGTCCAGCCAAGGACCGAAGATGGCTGGCATTTTGTGCGCCTGTCTCGGCAACCATGCTCGAGAAGACAGAGTTGGGGTTGCCGAGGAGGTTACGCGGGGTATCGTATTCGGCGACCTGGCCCTGGTGCATCACCAGAATTCGGTCATAGTCGATGATGGTGTTGATACGATGGGCGACCGTGATTACCGTCGACTGAGCAAAGTCGATGCGGATCGCCTTCTGAATCAATGCGTCCGTCGCCATATCCACACTTGCCGTTGCTAAAAAGAGATAAACGAAGAAGTAACCAGCATGGTTAGTATAAATGGCACTCTCTCTAAAAAAAAAAATGCGCTCTCGATTCTTGTAAACTAAATCATAGCCTTCGATGCCTTTACCTTCATCAAGAACAACGATCTTGGACTTGGCAAGCAGCGCTCTGGAGAGACAAACCAGCTGCCTCTGGCCCACACTCAGATTCTCGCCCTGTGCAGAGATCATAGAGTCCAGTCCTCCCTCCTGTGCCTGGACATAGCTCTTCAGATCGCTCGTCTCTAAAACCTGCCACAACTCCTGTTCCGAATGTCGTCCCAGGGGGTCCAGGTTATACCGAAACGTGCCCTGGAACAGCACCGGATCCTGAGGAATGATCCCGATCTTCGGTCTCAGATCGATGGTCCCCAACGTCGTCGTGTCGATCCCGTCGACGATCACTTGTCCATCATCGAGGTCACTCAACAAGAACAGCGCCTGGATCAAAGAAGACTTTCCGGCACCCGTGCGCCCGACAACTCCGACTTTATGGCCTGGTTGAATCTCGAACGAGATCTCACGCAGGACACGAGGCAGCTCTGGTCGGTAACGCATCGAAACAGAATTGAAAGTGACCTTGCCCTCGCTCGGCCACGACGCTGGAGGCGTGTTCTCGGGCCGCTCTGAAGGCCGGTCCTGAGGAAGGTTTTCGACATAATGTACCAGACGCTCTGCAGAATTCATATTGTTCTCCAAGGTCGAGAGACGCTGGACTCCCCAATTGAGATCTCCAGAGATGCGAGCCAGATAGCTGAGGACGAGACCTGCAGAGGCCGGGTTGATCTTGAACCGTGTCGCTGTGATAAGCACAACAGTCGAGAAGGACATCAATGCTCCCAGGACGTTGACACGCAACGATAACCAACGGGCGCCAAGTTGGTACATGTAATAGGGCCGGTTATTCAAGTCAATGCGGTATTCGTTCTTCAGAATACTCTGTTGGACGACGTTGAAAGCCTTGAGAGTGCTGAGGCCTGTGAGGCACTCCGAGAAGTAGGCGTAGAGGTATGAACGCATATTCGAGTCCAGACGCTTAACCTCACGCGATGTTGTGCGGTAGTAGATCGAGAGTCCGTAGTAAAGACCGAGGATCGGGACAAGCGCAAGCACGAGCCAAGGAAAGACAACGATGATGAGGACCATGGTTCCGATAAGAGTAACAACCGTGATGGTGAACTCGTAGAGTGTGCTCCAGAGGACGTTGTCGAGCGTGTCAACATCTCGACTGAATCTGTTATCGATATGAAAAAGAGGCAAGACGTTTAGTGGACATTGCTAGAATCGTATACACTTTCGATAACAGGGGACCAGAATATAGTCAATGACTGACCTGTTCAAGATACGGCCTATGGGAGTGGTGTCAAAGAATGCGAGAGGCGCGTAAAGAACCCTCCTGAAGGCGGCGTCGTGCATGGCATTGGAGGTCCGGACTATCGTGTACGACAACATCAAGGAGGCCATGAAGACGAGGACTAATTGTGCGACTGCGAAACCAGCATATGCTCCAATATATACTGAAGTCGTCAGCTTGAAGTAGTCTTCACTCCACCAACTCATCCACTGATTACCACTTCAGTAAAAGAAGACCACGTAAAGTAGAATGAGAGAAAGTTAGTAACCAGTAGGTTTTTTTTTTTTTTTTTTTTTTTTTTAGCTGTACAGACCATGGACGGTAGAAACACTTACAGGACGTTGGCAGCCTGCTGGAAGAAAAAGAGAGCGAAAGTGATGGCCCAAAGGTGCCATCCTGAGGCCTTGGCATACCCACCATAGACATTTCCTTTCACAGCGCCAGACTCGCGCTCTTCCTCCGACATCAACTTTTGAGGACTCTCTCCCTTGGCTTCCAAAGATTTCCTGCATTCTCCGTCCTCTTTTTTACTGTAAATATCCTTCTTCTCGTCAAGGGCTGTGGATCTGTCACCATCAGCATCTGATGAGAACTTGGGGGACATGCCAGGGGTGTCGGGTTTGATATCATCAAAGTCGATTTCCTCGACAGCCTCCTTCTGCTCCTCAGCCTGTACGCCTCCGTATTGAGCCATGAGCGCACAAAAGTCGCCGTTCTTGGCCATCAAGTCTTTAAATGTTCCCTCCTTGAAAAGAAAAAAAGATTCGGGATCATTTGGTTGTTAAGAAACGTATCTAAATGCATGCCATTCTTCAGGATATATGTACAATGCAGGTTTTTGTCGTTACTCACCTCTGCGATCTTGCCGTTCTTCATACAGATCACATAATCTGTGTCCGGTAAGACATGCAGTTGATGGGTCGCAATGATCCTAGTTCGGCCCTTCAGTTCTGTCAGCATGCAGTCCACCCAGAGACGCTTTCCGACGTGAGCATCGACGGCCGAGAGTGGATCGTCCATGATAACGGTCCCTGCATCGAAATAGACGCTGCGGGCCAGCGACAGACGGGCCTTCTGGCCTCCGGATAAATTCACGCCACGCTCTCCAATCTCGGTCTGGTCTCCAAAGGGGAATAGTTTAAGATCTGCCTCCAGACAGCATGCCTTGACCACACGCTTGTACCGTTCCTCATCAAAGGGCGTATCGAACAAAATGTTGTCCTGAATGGTAGCATTCTGGATCCAAGCGGTTTGTGAGGCGTAGCTGATGTTGGTTCCTCGAATGACCTCTCCCTCTGTCTGTGTCATGGTTCCAATCATGGCCTGTAGCAAGGACGACTTTCCACTTCCGACAGGCCCCACGACCGCCACGAGAGAACCGCGGGGGATTTGAAGGTGGAGTTTTGAGAGGTAGACGGCTGAGGTATCGGCCACCTTGGGCTCATCGCACATGGCCGTCGCGGTCACCTCGCTCTTTACACTGCTGGCGCCGTTCGGGACCAGGGTGTCGGTCGATCCGTTCGTGTTTGGAAGTTGGTCCCATATGAAGCTAGCGTTGTTCATGCTGAGTGCGTATTCATGGTCAGTATCGGGTGGCGGGATGGGGCTGGCCTCTTCTGAGAGCAAGAAAGTCTCGATACGCTTCATGGCCACGTAGGCGTCAACGGTGACCGTGTATGCTGAGGGGAGGACCATGAGCGGCGTTCGCATGACAGTGAAGTATGCCAGGGCGGGGAAGATGACTTCGGCCTTCAGCTCGTTTCCGATAGCGCCGTAAAGGATAAAGGACAGGGCCGAGGCCAGCACAGGCAACGACTAAATACAACAAGGTTTGAGAAGCATTTATTAGTGATCAGAACTCGTCTGCTACGGTAAACAGACAAACAGAAACGAAGGAATGGACTCACCGCAGAAGTGGCAGCGACGGATCCGCGGATATAGAGCAGCCTAGAGACATTATAGAGCTCACTGCTTCGAATCTCGGATAGCTTTTGCAAAAACCTATATGAGAACAATATAATAATAATAAAAGCTGTGAGTCTTGGACACTGTTTTCCACTCAGACTGTCGTTAATGCCAAAAAAAAAAAACACACACACAACTTACCGGGCTTCCCAGCCAAAGAACTTAATAACCTTGATGCCCTGCAAGATTTCTTGAGTCAATCGAATCCTCATGTCCGTGAACTGCGAGCCCCTCTTTCGGATCGGTGCTAGACGCGACATGGCCCAGCCCTGAATAGGGTTCGCGAGAATTAAGATAGCAGCGCCGAGTAGCGCAGATGGTCCCATGAGATGGATCAACAAGCCCACGATAACGATGACGAAGATGGGCACGGACATGACGAGCAAGAGAGAGAGCATCGCAGTATCAATACGACTGGCATCCGTGGACATGAGGTTGACGATAGCGCCGTCGGGATAGATGAGGTGAGCCCGGGACGAGAGTTTAGTGGCCTTCCTGAAGACGAGGTCAATCAGTGCGGCGCGGATGTAGATACCCATGGTCACGGAACCCAGGTTCCAGCGTTGATAGAGAATGTTCTGACAAAGCGTCAGACAGACCATGCCGACAGCAAGTCCATATCCATGCCAGGCGGGCGGTGGATTGGGTAATGCAGAGCTGTTGACAAAGTCGATGACCTATATATATTAGATCGTGTGCGAAGGATATGAGGATATGAGGCGGGGCTGGTACTGCGAATCGTATAGAATGTAACCAAGTAATAGCTGACAGCACGGTACCTTTTGAAGAATTAGTGGGTTGCTGACTTGACACATGTCTATTATTGCAGATCGATCGATCGGTATTAATGACCCAAGTTTGGATGCACGTTCATCCCTCTTTTAAAATTCTGGTGCTTCTTACCTCCTAGTTCTAGACCAATGATGCAAGTGTAATACCTGTCCCAGAAGGTTTTGACGACTGCTCTGAGGAGCGAGGGCGTTTTTTTCTTTGCAGCAGCCCTCTGTTGTTCCTGTTCCCACTGGTGCATGAGCCCATGGGCCAGTACCCCCGATTTGTTGTGGTCGAGCATCTCGTACAGATCGTCTTCCTCGATGCGATGCCTGTATCCTCTCGCGAAGAAGCCATTGAGCCACCATAGCGATAGTCGCGAGGGCAGCCATGCAAAGTTCTGTGGGGAGACAGGGCCCTTCTTGAAGAGGGTGTACATGCGATCATCCTGGCCTGACACGTCAACGGCCTCAGGATCAGCAGCCGATTTCTTGGGATGTACGTTGGGATCGGATTTTTCATTCATCTGTAGGGAAAGAGAAGAGGGGTGTCTGCAATGTGGGATGTGGGATGTGGGATGTGGAAGGAATTAGGGAGAGAAAGGTCCAGGGGATTGGTATGGCAAATGATTGAAAGGGGAAGGGGAGAGGGGCAAGAGGAGAGGGGAGAGGGGGAGTGAATATCCGATGCAGTGAAGATCAGGATGCCGATCCAGAAAATATGAGTGATATGAAGACCACGAATTAAGAATATGAAATGACGATGGGCGGGTATGGAAAGAAGGGGGGAAGGGTAGGAAACTGGTGGCGAGATGGGGCCTCTTTTATACAAACAGAGGTGAGTAGAAATAAAGGTGTGCAGTTGTTCAGGTGCACAAAGCGTTCTTCTTTTTTCTTTTCGCTTAAACTCCATCAGATTGCGCGGTACAAGGAACGGCGTATGTTTGCCTCTTTTGGACACACGGTTCTTTTTTTTTCTCACAGCGGTCAACTCTATTGAGGGTCTAGTTTGAATGATGTCTGTTGTTTTTGAGGTGCGAGGGTGAAGGACAGCCTTGAACCCGTTAAGGTTAAAAATATTCGATGAAGGGGGGCCATGCAAATTTCGTACATTGCCTGGACCCATGCTAGTCCCCTCTTTTCTCCCAGGGCTAATTTTCTCGAATTATCCCGGTCCTTCTTAAGAAGCTGCACGCCTTAGCATTGACTTTTATGTCTTGCATAGTTTCCTCCGACTGCCCAACTCCCGGGTTGCCCATCGATTCCAAATATAAAGAAGATCCCACCTCCAGCAATGACAAAACGTGGGCTACTCCATGGACTCTTGAACGATTCCAGATTTGCGCCGATGCTCCTGTCTGAGGCTTCACACATCGTCTCACCGAGATCTTTGCACGCTGGGGAGAGACAGTGTATGAACAAGGTGGGGGAGGTTTTGTTTGACAAACGCCCTGTGATTGGTCCGGCTAATCCCACCCGCCCAATGGTCGCCCCTATCCACCACCGCGTCTTTCGGGGCTGCAATCATACACCCGCAGTTCCACGGCCAGAACGTTCATGAGTGCAGTTGATCCTCCTTCATGCCGGTTATCTTCTTGTCGCAGTGCGCCATACAAGGAATACACAATGGACAAGGGCCGCTTTTAGATGTTGCTTCTTAGCATTTTGCCATGAAAGAACCCGTGGTCTGTTCTTCACAAAAATGAAGATAGACAACAAAGAAATGAATGAGATGCAGCGATGATCTAATAGTGTTGCGACAGATGCTTCTCCTTTGTCATGTTTACGCCGATGAGAAGAGGGTCTAGATCGCCAGAACACAAAAAAAAAGTTCGGCTTCAGACGGATGTACACCATTTTTGAACGTCGACTCACTCCCGAGCGCAGCGTCTCTCAAAAAGCTGTTCATCGGAGATAGTGCATACAAATGGCATTTGCAGTACAGATTTCAGGAGAAGCATTGCAATCTACAAGACCATTGTCTTGATCCTATCTACATTAGATTAGACGCGCTCTCCGGCTTTTTTTTTTTTTTTTTTTTTTTTATTCTTCATGAAAGCCGAGGCGCACCGCCAACACCGCGTTTTGTTATTTGTGATCCAAACACAAGTAGATTCTTTTGGCAAAAGGTTTTGCCTTTTACCCGTGAACGACTGTAAATATACAGCATGCCATTTCCACATTTTCAACCCCACCGTATCTTATTATCATCCCCATTCATACCTAATGTTCAGTACGGGGACTTTGGTACAATGCAGGCGCAGCTCAATCTTGGTGTTGTTCTGGTCCGGGGGGGAGGTTTTACAATGATCTATTGTGCCTTTCAAATAAAATTGTAGAATTTCAGAGCTAATCTAAGGGTAACAACAAATGAGAGCCTTGAATAGCGACATGACTCCTCTAATAGGGATCCTCAACTAAGATAACACCCCCGTTAAGCCCATGGTGTCACTATTCCTTACCTTTTTACAAAAAAAAAAAAAAAAAAAAAAAAAACATAAGGAACACCCCTGTCCTCAGTCCTATATCGAGCATGGAGGCAAGGCGGCCGAACGGAAGGACGAGCCCTTCACTGCGACTTGTCCCACCTTTTCGGCAACAGGAACGAAGGCTATCTGGGAGTCAATGCAGTGGATTCAGGGGACGTCGGAGAGACGAGGGCATATCACGTTGCTGAAGGAGAGGCACCGGAGAGTGTCGCGGATTGGGAGGTCAAGGATTTATACCGATTGGTGCCAATGAGACTCATTGAGACCTGGAAACAGCTATTTACCACTACTAAGTAGATTGCAACGATCATGGTGACAAAGTTCGTGAGCAGGATCGAAGTGTTTGGCAGGACCAAGATATGGAACAAACGATGCGAGGACACTGTCGTCTGGGAAAAGTCAGCTGGAATCACCTTCATGAGTAAACGCGCCGGAGGACGCAACGGTGATTGGGGACACCAACGTAGTGTTGATGATTTCTCTGATTTGAAAGGGAGACGGTTACTTGCAACGAAAATCCAGCAAGGTAGACGGACCGCGGATTATAGGGTGCTGCAGCATTGTTTGGGGCGAGAAAAGTTGGACATAATGGAGGGTTTATTCGGTTTAAAAACAACTCTATTAACATTCAATCTCTATTAGCGGACGTGTATCGCGCAACAGGTCACACAGGAGTTAGGGTAGACTGGCTATGCGACATGGGTTATGAATCAGATGCCTCAAGTCAACATAGTTGGTAGGGGACGCGGCTCTGTCGTGCATGGAAGGCATCTATGGCTTCAAAGCCTTTGCGGACCATGCGCCTCGTGCTCGTGTGGATTTATGTTAATATAAAAAAAAACTCGCCCCCTGTCCTCACTCCTCTATTCCAGATGGGGTCCATAACCGAGGTCTTCGAACAATCCAGGATGGTCTATTCCGAGGATATTCGATGGCGTGCCATAGTCCTCTTCTGTTTCATGGGCATAGATATCAAAGATGCGTCAACTCTCTTGGGCATCTCCACGTCCAGTATCACCAATTGGGTCGATAAGTAACTACCATATCTTGATACACCGACCCCAAGATCATGCCCAGCAGAAAAAAGGAGCTGAGAACTCGAATAGCGTGAAATCAAATCTTGTTAGAGAGCACCTCGAATGCCGTATCTCGACAATTTTATTATACTACAATCGTCCTTTCCACCAAAGTAGAGCCGATCCACAGTCGCCAAAAGACGGGCCTCATTCCCTGGGCCTGCCCCTAGGCCCTATGCAACAACTGCCACACCTCATCAGTGTGTTAAAAAGCTGAAAACTCCTTATTACAAAAAGGATATCTTCCCATCCCCTCCATGGTTGTCAATCGCCTCCTCCCTTGCAGGCAGTCCAGCAGCGTCCGATCCGCTGCGTCTGGGTTAAGCACGGGGCCAGGTCAGCTCCCGTTTGTATGATCGGCGAGCAACGCACCACAAGGACAGTGGTCAGCGTCGCAAATATGTATCCGTTGCCCTCACTCCAGTCTCCTCGAGGGCCCTTGTATGGTGCGCGTTTCATCTTGGCTGTGATTCCACCCCATTCTCTTTCCCGAGCAATAGTCGCGTATGCAGCGTGTTTCCAGATCAGCTCCATAACCTGCGCCTCAATAAAGCTGATGAACTTGTGGATGGCCTGTCGCGCAATTGAAGGTAGGGAGGTGAATAGGCTACCACTCCTTGATTAGGCTGACGGGGCGTAATGCCGCGGTACAAATCGCTAATCCTCCAGGTTAAATCTGGAGAGTGGCCGATAAAGTCGCCGCCTAGGGGCTGTTCTGGTCCGAGGATTTAGATCCCTAGTGCAATTGACTGTTCATGGCACAACACTTATCCCTACAGCCTTTGTCCGCGCATCTAATCAACATTAGACGCGTTTCTAGCAAGAGCTCCCCTTCTCCCCCTCCTCTTCATAGGAGGATGCTAGGCGCGTTGTCTGCACTTTGTCTACGCGATGCGTAAGAGAGATAAGGAGTCCATAGATGGACAACTGCTAAGCAGGTATATGTAGCCCTATACGTGCCTTTCGTTACCATCATCCGTTTCTTGCTCCCCTTTTATTCTTATCACAGTCGCTAAAGACTGTACGTCCTTGAACAGACGAATTACATAGTAACCTTTAGTCGTCGTCGCCTATCGAATTCATTAGTGCACCAAAGATGCGAGGGGCTTCTTTGAGCGGGCGCCCTACGTTCACTCCTCGCTGCTGTTGAACGCTTAGTGGATTATTCAGAGTATCATTGTTCTGGTACTCGAGCGCTAGCTTATCCTGGCACTCAAGCGTTAGCAACTGATGAGGTGCTGAAAGAGAAGCAGGAGTGTAGTTTGATGTGAGCATTGAAGGGGATGCAGGAGGAGGGTTGAAGGGGGTGGGGACTCGAAATAGCTGAAATAGAACCGGGTGGTGCACTATGCCCACGACTACTCAAAATGGTTACTTTGGAATGAGGGGGCCACGTTCTTTCCTCAGGTGATAGACTATGGGCTTTCAGAGCCAAGAGCAGCTTTTGGCGTCCCTCCCGGTTAGTGTAATCACTATTCCACTTTAAGGAAAGCGCCCTTCCTAGAATTACAAACCTAGTGAATACTAATTCCAAGTACCGGAGACTATCGAACACTGAAAGATAGCATGATGTCCCTCATGACCTGGGAGCTTCGAAAGGTGAGGCAGATCCTTCGTTTAGTCAGGCATGCACCAGAAGGGGACTATTAGACACCGGGGGGAAGGGACCGAGTAACATATTTTATTAAAGACACCACCTATATAGCCTCAAGCATGTTGGATACAATCTCGGGCCGTGGTGGGTTGGATGGTATCTGCTTGTTAAACCGCTGGTGGTTGTCCCGCATGAGATAGTACGCGCCTTTCACATCCTATTTCTCCGAATCGGTCAAAGGGGGTGCGTTTCCTATAAAAAATAAAAATAAGAATAAAATTAAAAAATAAAAATAAAAACAGTCCAGGACTAAAGAACACGGAGACAGAAATAGCGGAGGAGCCCGTTCAAAGGAGTAGCTATATGAGAAAGGAATACATGCAGAAAGAGTGGCTGCATCGCGAGTTGACGGGAGGGTGACCTGAAATAGATATCTTGAGGTGTGGTGGACAGGCGGGGGCGTGATGCCTCTCTGCTCATCCTACCCTCTTGGTAGTCTAATGGTCCCTTGCTCTTCGGTTATAGAGCGTTCACCGTTTTTATTGCACTAGCGCGAACACCTCCTGCAGGGCTCATGCAAGGGGCGGCCAACACTTCATAGACTACGCAGAGTGATCATTGGCTGCTCCCCTGCACGCGACTCCTGGGGCTTCAAAATATTGGATCTTAGGCTAACAACGACCTGCATCCTGGCCTCTTCTCTATCATGAGCTTAAAGCAAGGTGAAGGGGGGGGGAGCCAGGTATAAATACTGGGGTGGTAGGGCACCCATGGTATCCTTCATCAAACACCTCACACAGCCAACACATCCTCAACTCACTCTAGCACTCCCTAGCACTCCTCTTTCTCTCCTACAACCTACCTTTCCACAACAACCCTTACAAAAATGAAGTTCACTTTCGCCGTCCTCGCCTTGTCAGCCGCCGTTGCTGTTGCTCACGCCTCCATTGCCGACACTGTCAGTGGCGCTACACAGGTGGTCCAGCCCATCCTCAGCGGCACCACAGTTGGTACCAACACCCACAAGCGTTCGCTCCAGGAGCTCGTCGATGGTACATTCCAGTCTGTTGGCGACGTTCCCCAAGGTGCCGGTGTGGGCGCGATCAAGCGAGAACTTGAGGTGCCCGCCGTTGGTCCAGTCCCGTCCACTGGCCCCACCACTGACGACATCCTTAATGGCATCAATATGCCTGCTTTGAAGCGAGAACTCGGAGACACTATCGATGGCGTCTTGGGTACCGTCGGTAGCCCTCTCGAGGGTACCAATATTAGCAAGCGCGATGTCACCGCAGCCGTTGTCGATGCGAGGGTTAAGGCTATCGTTGATTTTGTCGTCCGGGTGGTCGCAGATGTCAACGTGCGCTTGTATGCCGATATCGAGGCCTTGGTCGTGGCCCATGTCCGCGCTAACCTGGGTGTTGCCGGCCTTGTCAGCGTTAAAGCTGATGTCGATGGTAAGTACACGACGCGCTTGGTTTAAATCATCTCAATTCGACAAACATAGTCGTGTTTGTTTGGTTTTCATTGTTATTCACCCATGACAATTTTTTTTTTGGCCTCTCTCCTTTTAGCTGCCGTTCACGCCGCGATCCAGGCGTATATCGACCTCGATGTGGATGTTGACCTCAAGGTCGCCGTGGGCGCCATCGTGGACGCCCACGTTACCGGCGATGTTGCTGTCGATGTCAAGGCCATTGTCGCCGACATCCGCGCCTTGATCGTCGCCCGTATCAGCGCCCTGGTCGCCCATGTCGATGCCCACGTCCTCGCCAAGGTCTACGCCCAGGTCAAGGTCCTCGAGACCATCTCCGCCGAAGCGGCCGCGGACGTCGATGTCTCCGTCGGCTTGAACGTCCATGCCGAAATCGATTTGGTCCTCGCCAGGCTCGACATCCATCTCCGGGCTTTGGTCAAGGCCCTCGTTGCCATCAATTAAACATGCGACAAAGGGCGCGTAACAGAATACAGAAATAGAATACAGATATAAAGATATACAGATAATAATAAAATCTCTTAATAATGATCCTTATGTGACAGACAAATCGATGGTATGACGAGTGAAGTGCTTTTTTGTAAAAAAAAAAAAAAAAAATCAATGCGTCGCATATTGCGTAAGATAGTCTAATAAGGATGACAAAGAGTGCAATTTCTGGCACCAGCTTCACTTTATTCCATTGATCTTTCGTGCTATTAATGTCTCGAGCACCACGGCCAATCCTCCTTCCAAATGGTTTTTTTTTTTTTTTTTTTGTAAGAAAAAAATAGCAATGCAGTTGTTTTTTGATTTATTTTCAATTAAATACTATATAGATGACTCAACCCTATGCTGAAAAAGCAAAAAAAATGCGAGAAAAGTAAGGACCAGAGGAGACGAAACGACAACGGAAAAAAAAAAAGAAAACGACAGAAAGGCAACGACAGCTCTGTGAATGGAGGTGGAGATGGAAGGATATATCGGCGGTGGGTGCAAATTTCCGGTAGCCCTGAGACGCGTTTGACTACCAGGGTCGCCAAGGGGCCAAGGTAAACAAAGACTAATAGTCGATTGGGGGGGGGGGGTTTGCTAAAACAAAATCCGACCGCTTATCCCCCAGATCCTTGTTTGCCCCCCCCTCCCTCCCCCCTCGTCATCGAAGAGAAGACCTGGAGTATGTTTGAATGGTTCAGCACTATCGCTGCTTGCTGTTGCTGTTTGCTGTTACTGCTGTGTGTTGCGTTCTCGTTGCGTCGTATGTACATCCGTCCCGTAATCAAGATTCGATCATCCGCCCAAGGTTCAATCCCTATTGGCCAGTTCAAAACAATAAACAATTCCTGTCAGTCAGTTCAAAAGTACACATGGCCTTCCAAAGATATGCGGGGGGACGACAAAAGTGTCGTAGCGCTGATGCCTCTTCCAGTCCCTCGGTAATGTTATGCACAGGACAACAAATCCACTTGTCACTGGCAGCGTTTTTTTTTTTTGGTAATGATCTCATCGACTCATCCACCCATCCACCCATCCACTGAATGTCAGGGATGTCACAGAGGATTGTCCTTCCGTTGAATCCAGGAGGTATTAATAACGAGAATGGCCCTGCTACCCACTGGAGGAATGGTCACACAAGGATCTGACCACAGGGTTATATTTAGTTCATTCAAGTAATCAAAGTAATCGCTCCTCGGTGTTGGTTGTACGGCCGTAGCTCTCCTTTTTTTTTTTTGCGTGTCCATCGTCGTTTTTTTTTTTTCCTTCCTATTCTTCCATGGTAGCATCCATGTATATCAGCGGGTCTATCGAGCGAATTGCTGTGCTAGCCCATCTTGTTATCCCAAAGCCATCCTGATTGGTCTACCAGAGTGAAACGTTGGCGTTGTTCTCTGTTCCTGGGAGAAGAGGAGGGCGAAGCAAAGGGAGAGAGTGGTGTGATAAAGAAGTGATGGATGAAGTGTTCATTTAAATACCTGAAGGTGCCATGGGGATTGTCGTTGTAGACTTCACTGCTCCGGACGGCCTTTGTGTCCTTCCGAGAAAGGGCACGCTTGAAGGACATTGCGCGGGAGACGCTGTCGTTTCCAACCTGGTTTTGGGTGTAGATGCCGTCCTTGTAGTTGGATTCGTAGTAGTCCCTGTCGCGCTGTTCGAACTCGGGGGTGAGTGCTGCCCTGCGCTTGGTATATTTGCCGATCTTCCAGATTTCGTAATTGCGCATCAGCTTGTCCATGAGACCCATGTTGGAGTATGTGTGTGTATGTGAATGAGAGTGGGGAGAAGAGGAAGGGCGTGTTTGTGGTGGGTGAGGATGTGCTGCAGTGCAATGGGAGTGGGATGATGCGCTGGAGAGGGATGGGGGGTTGGAGGTGGGGATGGAATGGGCAATGAAACAGAGAGTGAGGGGTGGAAAGAGAAGGTGGGCGCGAGAAAGAGGGAGGGGGAGGAGATAAAGGAACAGAAACAGAGGCGGTGGACGGTGGGACGATGGGACGAGGAAAAGGGCAGAAGAGAATAAGAAATAAAATGGAATAGAATAAAACAAAGGGCAGACACGCATACAGCAAGGGTGTGCGAGGAGGGTGGTGGGAAGAGGGCGAAGGGAAAGTGGCGAGGCCAGCTTGCTTGGATGCTGAATAAGACGATGGACTCCCTCAGTCCGGGGTCCTTCCCTTCCCATTGGTGATCCCCCCGTCCCTCGTCTCAGTTCAATTAAGGTCGTGCTCATATCTCCGATATCTCGAATGGGGCCGCCTTCCTTCCTGCGTGCCTCATTCAGCCGCCTCTGTCTTCTGTGCCTGTCTGTCCCTTGTCGGCGTCTGGCCCGCTAGATTAGATACTTGCGAGATGCTCTGGAGCAACTGCATCTTCGCTCTTTCTCATCTTCCTCGTCCTGCTCTCTCGTGGAGGGGGAAAAAAAAGCAAGAGCGGCGGCTGTGGCCCATCTCACTGCTGTTCAAAAAAGACAAAACGAGGGTATCGAGTCTGAACGTTTGAGCACGTTCACATTCCCGCGGATCTTTTTTCTTCTCTTTGCCCGCCAACATCTGCAGGGGCGACAAAACGTACCGATCCTTCCGTAAGGCTACTTGACATGAGGTTGTGGGAGAGGAAGGGGGGCCTGTGCCTTGTACCAACAAACAACAAAACGACAACAAACGACAACGAACAGCCAATTGATAACTTTCTGTTCTCTTGCCTCGATCGAGCTTTTCTAGTTTCTATTTATTTTTTTCTTCCAAGCCCAGAAAAGACCCTTCTCGCTGAGAATCAATGCGCTAACCGGGGCAATGCCAGATACACCGTTTGATACGAACAGCAGCCAGGAAATGTATTTTTATCGTCTCGATTGAATGGGCACCAGGCGACTCCATTGCTCAAAAAAAAAAAAAGACACGCTCACGTTTATATCTTTCATTTCTCAGTGACAAAAAAAAAAAGCTCTCATCGACTGCACCATACCTTTATCTGTCAGCCCGACAACATAACCATGCACGCCTCGAAGGATTGCATCCATGTCATTAACTCTAGCGGACACTTTATTTTAAGCAGCGTGGTCTTCGATTGTGATGATGTGATGCTTAAAGTCGTTCCGGAAGATCGGTTACTCTTTGTTGCGTCTCCCACTCTCACTCCCACTCTTACCCTCATTACCCTCATTCTTTCTTGTCCTTTTCTTTCCTCATCCTCTTTCGTCTCTTCTTATATTCCCCCCTCACATTCCAGTCAATGGTATGTACTCTCGTGCTCTGTAAGAGTCGTGCCGTAGACTATGTCTGTACCACAATTTCAGGAACGAAAAGAAAAAAATAATAATTCAGAAGCCAAAGCCCCTTAATTTTGTACCTCCCATCCGAAATGCATTTGGCCACCATTTGGTGCCACGTCAAAAAATAATAAAATCGAACCATACAGAGTGACAACGAGTATGAAGACCTTCATCTCACTCATCTAGCCCTTGTCTTTGGAATCAAACTCCCCGCTCTTTCTCTCTCTCTCTCACTCTCTCTCGCTCTCACACACACACTCTCTCTTCCCTCTTTTCGCTTGCCTCACGACTCTTCCCTGACGACCCACTTTCTGATTTTTTTTCATAATCAAGTCTGTTTATTCTCAGGAACGATATCACAGAGGATCCGCCATATACACATATATATATTGATTCCTAAATTGAGCGACGATGAGGGCAATCATTCTACTGGGCTTGATCCTCGGGCTGTTGGCGACGTTGGTCGCGGCCGGCGCAGATTACTACAAGGTCCTCGGACTCACCCGTAGTGCCTCGAGCAAGGAGATCAAGAAGCAGTACAAGGTCCTCTCCAAAAAGTATCATCCGGACAAGAACCCCGGAAACAAGGAGGCGGAGGAGAAGTTTGTCGAGGTCGCTGCAGGTAAAAACGCGCAAACAACACACATTTCTTTCATTTGATATAATCGATTGCCTGAAATGAAGAAGAAGAAGAAGAAGAAGAAAGTAAGGACGAGATGTATCTAACCGAGTATCTTTATGTAATCTCTTCTTGAACAATTTGAAACAATCTTTCTGAAACCAGCCTACGAAGTTCTATCGGACAAGGAAAAGAAGAGTATCTATGACCGCTATGGTGAAGAAGGACTGAAGCAGCAGCAACAGCAGGGCCACGGTGGCTTCCACGACCCATTCGACATCTTTGCACAATTCTTTGGCGGCGGATCAAGACACCAGCACGCGGAGCAGGAGAGGAGAGGTCCAGAGCTCCGTATGGAGCTCGAGGTCACGCTGGAGGAACTGTATTCTGGGAAATCGATCGAAATCGAGGTCTCGAAACAGATCGTTTGCCCACACTGCAGCGGATCGGGCGCGAAATCCTCGGACGATGTGGTCACTTGTTCAACATGTCAGGGCCAGGGTGTCAGGATTGTGAAGCATATGTTGGCACCGGGCATGTTCCAGCAGTTCCGACAAACGTAAGGATTGGTCCTCTCATTATTATTGATTGATTGATTGATTGATTTCATTTTCTGCGGAAAAACAATTTTTTTGTCACCAGCAGCAGAGCGTATCTTTTTACTTTCTGTTCATGTTCACTGACGACCTATGATTTAAAATGTTCATAGCTGTGATCAATGCGGCGGAAAGGGCAAGACGATCAAGGAGCACTGTCCAGTTTGTCATGGCACCAAGGTCCAACGTGGATCCGAACAACTGACGATCGTGGTCGAACCCGGTCTCGCGGACGGTTCAACTATTGTCTTTGATGGGGAGGGAGATGAGGCCCCAGAGGTACTTCCAGGCGACGTGATCTTTGAGATTAAGACTCGCGCACATTCGACCTTTGAACGACGACAGGATGCGCTCTATACCTATGTGACCATCACCCTCGAGCAGGCCCTCTTGGGTTTCGATCTGGAGCTGAAGCACTTGGATGGAAAGCCCATCAAATTGACTAGGGGCGAGAATGTGACGCCGTATGGATATGTCCAGACATTGAAGGGTCAGGGAATGCCGATCAAGGGATCAAGGGGCGATTTCGGGGACATGTTTGTAGAATACAAGGTCGAATTCCCTGAGAAACTGACGGAGGACCAACGGTCCTTGGTTGCGACAGCGTTCGGGACCCATGCCAAGTTTGATGAGGCAATGGGAAAACACCAACAACAAGTCTTGCACGACGAGATGTAGGACAGAACCTGGAGACCTCATTATTACTATAATTCAGGAGATTTGGAACGCGCCAACTACATACAAGCAACGACAGTATATGGATCACCCATCAATAAACCTTCTTGATAGACGTGTTTTTTTATTTTTTTCCATCGGGCACAATTAACAATTACTCAATCAGAAATACTTTCCAATCACTTGTCTAGGTTTTTTTTTTGGGTGGGGAGGGGGAACCGCGCTCCTACCATAGATCGCACTTTGTATCGGGGTTCATGTGTGAGCGGGGTTTGCAATTAAAAACTTCTGCAAAGTGCTTGGAGTTCTGAACGGCTCCGTTGACGCGCCATCGTGCAGGCGCATGCGGATCCGTTCGGAGCTATTCATACACAAAAAAAAAAAAAAAAAAAAGTTGATCTACTGTTAGCACATGGCAAGAGCGAGAGAGCAACAGTTCAGTATTAAACACGACGCCACATTCCAAGGCACACATACTCCTTCGATAGCAGAAGCTGGACGACGCTGCGAGCACCAGACACGAGCAAAGGACATGTAAAACAGTTGCTCGCGCGTATAGTCTTCAAGACCTGAGAGCAAATGGTTCTTGTGCCTGTTTTTCATGTGTAGAAGCAGCGAACGTTAGGTTTGTCTCCCATATTAAAGGCGATGTGCGGACCAAAAAGATGAGACACCTACTTGTTGCCACGAGGATCCGACTTGAAACGTGTCTGCCATGCATCAAAAGATCTCTTCAGTCTGTCGAGATAAACGTCCGTTAGAGATCAAGGGGTCGCATTTGGAAACATGACTGCAAGATAGCACCCGAATGGTAATTGATCGAAAAACGTACCCTCCGTTGTCAGCAAGGTTCTCACCCAGAGTGAGTTTACCGTTGACATGATTCTCACGACCTTGAGGATCTTTGACCGTGAAGTTTCCATATTGGTCGATAAAGCATTGTGATCTCTCCTTGAACTCCTGCAGCGTCGAGTTGGACCACCACTAACAAATAGTAAGGATATTCTGTAGTCAGTATTCTTCCTTGCCAAAGCGGTACTTCATAAATATGGCAGTGTATTTCTTACATCATTCAACTTGCCGCGAGCGTCGTACAATCGTCCTTCATTATCAAAGGCGTGCTATGAAAAAAGGAAGGACAAGGTCAGTAAAAGCGTAGTAAAAATGTGTGGACAAACAGATCAGTATTGCCTACACTTACAGTGAGCTCATGTCCAGCAACAACACCGATGCCTCCGTAGTTTAGGTACTCTGGGTTATCCCCATGGAAGAACGGTTGCTGAAGGATACCCGCAGGGAAGACAATCTCATTCGCGCTCGGATTGTAGTACGCATTCACGGTCTGAGGGTTCATCAGCCACTTGGCCTTATCCACAGGCTTACCCAAGTCGCTCAGCATCTGCTGCATATCCCATGTCCTCGCCCGGATCTGGTTTCCGAAAAAGTCGGCCTTGTCAATCCCTAGATCCTTGAAGTAGTCCTCGAGCGATTCTGATGAAAGGATATTTGGCGACTCGACTGAGTATCCAATCTTCTGTACCAACAAATCAACCTTCTCGGTTGCGTTCAAAAGTGTCTCATTGTCGAGCCATTCCAGCTTTGAGAGTCCCTTCACAAACGCTGTGCGCAGCGAGCTGATGATGCTGTCGGCCATTTCTTTACTGTCGCCCTTGAACGCCTTTTGGATAAAGTAGTGGCCCGCCATCGCACCGAGAGCACCGTCGACAACATCCACACATGTTTCCCAGCGGGGGGTCACCAGATCTGCAGACACACCCTGCAAAGCCGCCCTGAGTTCCAACATGGGCTTACGATACTCGACCGCAAGGTTCGGCGAGAGTCGCTGGATCATGCGCCATGCAAAATAGTTCTGAAGCGTCAGCGCTGGAGTGTCTCTCAGAAGCGCATTCAGTTTCTCGAGATACTCGGGCATAGAGACGATGATCGGGTTAGGGGTCGTGGCACCAGTTCCAAGCAGTTTCTCGAGAGCCAAAGACCAATCAATTGTAGGAACCAACTCAGAGATCTGGGTTAGAGTGCGTGGATTGTAAGTGAGCTCCGAGTTGTCGAGGTCCTCTGGGTCGCTCGAGATGGCGGCGAGCAGCTTCTCGAACTCGACCACATTCTTGGCCACCTCAGGCCAGACAATAGGTCCGAGCTGCTCCTTATCCTCTCCCTTCCTACTGCCCTTGCCCAAGACGATAGTGAACATCTCCTCGACAGCCTTTTGGTAGACGGCCACGATCTTCTCCTCGTCATAGTACTGCTTCGAAGGAAGCCCCAGTCCGCTTTCGCTCAGCTTGAAGACGTTCATCTCGGGATCTTTGGGATCCGAGTCGACATCGAACTCCACCATGGTCGCAACGCCGAGCCATGCCAATTGAGCGATCACCTGTGCCAACTCTTCTCTTTCTGCCCGGGCCAAATGTGCTGTTGCTCCTGCATCGTCACGCTTGCTGATTTCGTCGTTGTCCAGAAAAGTGTCCACGCGTGAGGGGATATCCTGCTGCTCTGATACCTCATCAAGTGCGGAGCCGCGGTAGGATGACTGAATCTGGTCTTCGTTCTCCTCTTCCGCGTCCTGCACTAATTGGATCCGCTGCACGTCTAAATTCCTGACCTTGGAGCTGGTGGTGATAGTCTTGGGGCGTGTGTTGACATTATTCAGGTTCTGAATCCTGCTCTGGAAAGACTTCATGGGGGCGTTAGTATCGATGACACTAGAGGGGACAGGGAAGGCCTTGACCATCTTCTGAACCAGATCCGCCAGGGGTTTGACGCCAACCTCGGACATCTTTTTCTCATCCATGCAGCTCTCGTACAATGACTGAAGTTTGATCAGGTTGCGCTTCGAGGCATCGTCCTTGGTCCTCTGGACATTGTTGATCTCTGGTGAAAGGATACCGCGAATAGTTTCCTAAAACAGGCATGACATTGAACCACCTTAGCTCCTATGCAATGCGTGGTCTAGGATCTCTGTCATGCTGGGAAACTGGCGAGGGAAGCACATACCTGATTTTGCTTTCTGACCAGGTTGAAGTATCCGATTTGAGCCTTGTCGTCTGGGATCGCCACCCGGTTTATAAATCCACCGCCTTGAAACGAGCCAATGTGACATGATAGACGCAAGCAGCTTCTCGTTAGCATCAACGCATTTCTTTCAAGCAATCGCAGAGGTTTACGTGGTGATGGGGAAATGGGGAAGTATAAACTTACAATTGAAGTCAAAAAAATCCGTGCAAGGGTCCACTCCAGGTTTCATGTCCCTCAGAATATCGGCAGCCACGATCGTACACTCTCGCGAGGTGCAAATTCCCTATACACAAACACATACACACACCACTACATGATCAGTAAAGACACACTCACGTATTTTTCACAAGGAAAAAAAGAAAGAAAGAAAAAGAAATGCTTGTGAATGGGCAGAGTCCAACTTTACATTCTTTCCAGTCTCGGGCAGGGCCTCTTTGGCACGCACATACGCGCACAAGAACCCAACCGCCAAGAAAAAGAACGCCACGGCCATAGCTATGGCGTATTTTTCAGTTCTCGAGTAGTTGTTCTTGAAATTGAACAGCGCCCGTCGACAGGGCAGACAGCAGCAACCACAGAGCAGTCGCTGTAATCCCGTCGGTCGATCCTGTCCCGAGAACCGCTGGGCGTCAAGATCCGAGGTATGATGGATCGGTGGAGGAGGTCCTCTACGACGGTATCCAGCGCCGGTATTCTGGTGGCCGTAAGAGCTTGGGTCTGGGCCAGAGATGTCTTCAGTCTCTTCAGACCAGTGTCGCTGATTGTTGTTGTTGTTGCTATTGCTAGGAAGACCAGAGGTCAGGTTGCGATTACTGTAGGAGTTTGGGAAGGAGGAACCAACACTGTGGCTGCTGGGTATGGAGGCGCGCCGTGGATGGTGGCCACTGAGGAGAGGAGTTGTGTCTGTGGAAGACATGGCTGGTTTGTGCTGTTAGGAGGACGTATTTGAAGTACGGAGTAAGGGCTGTAACGAATGTTGTTAGGAGAGTTGGGGTTGGGGCGAGGGTGTAGGGGGTGAGGTTCGTTTAATGGGGTGCTAATATTGGAATATGGAATGAATGCAAGGAGGAAGGGAGTAAATTGCTCAGAAGCGTGTCCTGGCAAAAAGGCATCCAGATCTACGGAAAGAGCGTTGGGGAGTGAAAGGGAGAGAAGACGAGCGGGAGAAGCGCGAGGGTGAAGGGTGGAGAGTGGAGAACGGGCCTAGAAGGCGAAGTGTGGAGAGATGGGGAAGAGGAAGAAGAGGGAAATGTGCCTGCTCAATTTTCATCCACGATGGTCCCCCCTACTCCATGGCGTGACTTGTCTTGTCCTGGCTTGGCTTCTTTGGCCCGGGTGCCAATGGATGGGGCATTGGTCTTGGCAGAGGTACCCATCCCAGTCAGGCCACTAGGGACGACGATCATTGTCGCTAAGTCTTGGAGGCGTCATGCCATGGTGCGTGATCTTTGAGCGAAGAGCGGACGAGAGCAAGGGATCATCATCCGATTTGGAATAGGTCCTAGCACTAACACGAACCATGTCTCTAGCGAGGTAGCCTTGCTGGTTCCCATTGAGGGACCACTAATTACGTCACCATCATCGTTTCACGGCGCATATTGATTGACTGACTGATGTGGCTCCTGAGCTGCTTTGTCTTTCTGGTAAATTCTTAGGGAGCGAATGTTGTAGGTCAAAGCTGTTCCCGTTGACGAAAAAGAGAGCTGGAAGCAGCGGCAGCGTACATCTTCCTTGTCCATTTCCATACACCGCTTTCGTTTCCAATGACGGTTTGTTTTGGTGGCAAAGAAGAAGATCCCTCCGTACGCGCGCGGATTTCCATTCACTAACATTCTTCATGCTTTGCCCAACAGGAAACCAATGAACCCGAGAGCATGTTGTACTACAGCACTGCGGTGCGCCTGTCGGGGATCGAATCGCGCGTGCGAGGGGATTTTTATTTCTTTCCCGGCAAAAGGGGAACCAAACGCTGTGGACATGGAAGTCCTGAGCTGGTAAAAATGAACGTCCCCCACTGAACGCGTGCAACCGTGCATCTGCATGCTTCATTGTTTGTTGTTGTTGCTTCTGTAGTTGCTGGCTTTGCTGGCTTTGTTTGCTGTGGATGCTGCCCTTCGAGAAGGAAGGGTCAGCGCTTTTTCTTTGTGTGCATGGCGCACAAGACCATCAAGACCATTTACGGCTGTTTTCCCAGCGCAGGACTGCTCCATTTGTCCTGTAATATCGATTTTGGACGCGAAAAATAGAAAGGAGTACCGCCAAAGTCATTAGACGACCTTCTCGTCTCTTGTGGTCTTTTGTTTGCCAGCTTTTCCCTCGTCTTCAATCTTGACTCACCAATTCCTTTTCTCGCCGACATTGTGCTCTCTAACTCGACTACTCACAAAACAACTAAAGATCGGGAGCTGATTGCGGAGACGTCATTCACATTCGCCTTGTCTTAGGGATTGTACACCTAGCCATTCGATTCCAACAATCCATTCCATTCCATTCGAGTACACTTGATACAACTCGACACAGCGACACAGCGACACAACTCGACATAGCTCGATTTCAATTGGCCATAATGACAGCATTCAATGGCACTGACGACTATCGAGCATGGATGTACACTCTGGCCTCGACAATGGCGTGTGTCTTTGGGGGTAAGTCCACTGCTAACGATGGCTTGCCTTTTTTTATCATTTGATTCCGTGGTACGCTTTGCTTATCAGTTGGTCTTTTTTTTTTATCTACTTCCCCACTAGCCGGACTGATCTTCATCGACACGATTGTGAAAGCAGTTTCCGGACAGGACGTCCAAATACTACAGAACCACAAGTTCTTGGCAGGCTCCCTCGGACTAGGATCCGGGGTCATGGTAAGTCAGTAATATATGCAAACCTGCGTTCTTTATTTGTCACCAGGCTGCGGACAAGGAGGGAGCGAGGGGACGTGGGAACGGAGTCTCTTGATTTCTTGGAGGTGAAGTTAGTATTATGGAAAATGCAACATCAGCTGGACTCACTCGTAATTACATCAGTAACAAGGAAGGAAAGGGGGAGGGGGGTACAAATTAATGAACAGTAGGGATTGTAGTGTCATTCGTACATACACGTGTCTGACCAAGAATCCTCTTCAAATAGATCTTCTCCAGTTTCTACAATCTACTGCCAGAGGCAAAGGAGCAGTTATCGTCGGAACTGTCCATCTTCGCCAAACATGCGGATATGGTCTTGTTGCTGTTCTTCTTTGGAGGTGTTGGATTTATGGCCCTTATCCACTGGATCATGCACCGCTTCGAGTCAAGACCCAATTCACCAGGGATTGAGAGCAGTGACGCAATCGAACAGTTCATGCAGCGCGAGGCCGGTCAACAGTCGCCCCCATCTTCCTTGCCTCAACACCGTCATGCCTACTCAAGGGCTAAAGCAGCAGTACCCAATGGAACGTATTCTGGCACCGGCAACACATCCGCAGCTCCAGCATCGACTGCGCGTGTTTGCGAGGGTTGCGTTCAGGAGGAGAGCGACGAGGCAGACGAGGAAGTACGCTATGACGATTCAGAGTACGTTGACGATGAGGTGGCGTCTCTGTTGAACAACGCATTCCTTCAAATCGGCAAGACTCCCAACAGCCGCATGGATGATGGCACACCACACATGGAGCGCCACCATAACAGGAACGGAGATCGAGATTATAAGGGGACCTGCGACGACGATGCAGAGAGCATAGAGGTCGTGATTGATGACCAAAAAGACAAGATCTTGCGACGTGCACCTCTGGATCATAGCGATCACGATCTAGACCTGGACTTTGATGATTTAGATATTCATGGGGGGCTACTGAAATCAAGCACGGACTCCTTGTCTTCGGCATCGACGCACTCCCAGAAACCGTTCGCGCCTGTCAATAAGAGAAGGAAGTCGGGCAATGCACACAAGGTCAAGGGACGCAAGCACGCAAAGGACTGTCCCAAGGAATATTCATCAATGAACGGTAAAAACCACGCTGCCGAACATGCTGGCAAGTCACACCCTACACAGAATCATCATCATCAGCAGCAGCAACCGCGCTCGGGTGGTATCAACACCATGTCGACATATGGTGCTGTTTCTCCACCAAACAATCGGCACTATTCTGGATCATTACCCTCGTTCCCTCGTCCTGAGCAAGGAGCACATCTTCGCCGTACTTCTTTCCCGCGGTTGAAGGGTGCGAGCACGATCTACTCAAAGCATGATGTCCTTGACCATGCTGGAGCTGACGACCGCGAACACGCTGATTTGACAGAGGTTGGAATTCAGACTGCCCTCACTATCGCTATTCACAAGTTCCCAGGTATGATAAGATCTAGATCCTTTTTTGGTTGCGAGGCAATGAACCCATACTATGAACATGAACCTTAATGGTACCTTAATATTTTGCACGCGATTAGAGGGGTTGATTACATTTCTATCAACGACTGCAGATCCCTGCCTGGGCTTCTCTGTGTTCATGGCGATCGCGGTTCACAATCTGATCGAGGGCTATTTGATTGCGTTCCCGCTCTACATCGGACTCCACTCTCGGACAAAGGCATTCGCCCTCGCCGCAGCCTTGGGTGGACTTTCACAACCATTGGGCGCAGTATTGGGCTGGTTTATTCTCCACAAGGTGGAGAGTATGGGGTGGCAGGTCTCAGCAACAGGATGTATTTATGCCATGGTGGCAGGCATGATGTCGTCCATCGCCGTCAACGGAATGTGGCCCCAGGCTATCAAGTGCGTAGGCAGGAGCAAAACCAAGGTCGTGCAGTATAGTTTCTTTGGAGGCATTGCTGCCATCGGCATCTGCCAGGCTGCCATGGGTACCAAGTGCGACCTCTAAGCCCCAGTGGTTAACTTTACATACTTTTTATCTTCGTTGTCGTTGTTTTTGTTGTTTTTGTTCGGTCGCCTTGTACTTTTATTTTGAAATTGTAAAATACATCATTCACAGGAAAATTGTAAACTTGAAGAAAGGTATTGGATCTATTGTGCGCCATCTTATCATACATGAGTTTTTTTTCTTAGGATGTAAAGTTGGAGCAGCAACGTCCCAGCTCACAAAAAATAATGGATTGTATCCTATGGATAAAAATGACATGCAAAAGGGAAGCAGAGAGCAAGAGATGTTAGACGCCATTATCCCGTAAAGAAAAGAAGAAAAAAAAAAAAGAAAAGTTGCTCGAGGAATTGAACAGAACACACGACCATTACCTGAACTGGATCGGACGAGTTTGAGAAGCCCAGACCACCATTAGTGTTTACGCCTACTCCATCCCCGGTAGCGATGGTGCCGATCCCATTACTAAACAGGCCCGTCGGCACACCGTTCGAAAACAGGGTCCGGTGTGATTCTGCAGCGGATGGCCGCTCGTTTTCTGGTGCGGCCTCAAAGACATTAAAATGCCGCTCGCCCTCGACGCCGACCTCGAGGATCGAGGCGAGATTGCCACAGCGGTAACAATAATTCGGTGCGGACCAAACGGTCGAGAGTCGGTCGTCAAAGAGAACTTGGAAACCTTCCATGCAGAGCTGGTGTGCGCGCAGAATATGGTCCATCCCGTTCTCGTGCAGGAATTTCTCGACCACCAAACTTCCGAATGTGTATCCTGCGCCTCTGTTTTTTTTTTTTTTTTTTTTTCGGTCGCGAAAAAAAAAAAAGAAACAAAATAAATAAAAGTAGATATTATGTCAGGAGCTGTTGCAAAATCGTTGCAATGTCTTTTTTTCGCCGTAATACTGGGGTCCGATAAAAAGCACGGGGTTGGATATTGTTTTTGCGAGGAGGGGTTACCTCGGTGAGACTGCAAATTCTTCTCGTCCTGGATCCGGGTCAGACCACACGAGATCCGCCATGGGACCTTCATGCGGGATTTCTACAACCACAACCACAACCACAACCACAACCACAACCACAAGGAGAGCGTTAGGAGACTGCAAAAACCCTCAAGGTTCATATTTCGGCATAGTCCAAATTAATTTCAGTTCAACAAAGAGACAACCCCCACCTTTGAAGCGATCCATAACTTTGATCTGGTCTATTGTGTGGATGGATGGCGACAACCCTATGAGCGAAAAATAAAATATAATAAAACATCATCAAAGTATCTGTTAAATTAATTTTGTCCGCAAGCAGTTTCTGCCATGTTTTTCATTTTTTTTTTTTTTTTTTTTCGTATCGGTCCATTAGCATTTTGCTTCTTCAATCGAATCGCGTACCCCCATGGACGCAAAAAATCATGTTGTCGATGACGACCGAGAGTGTGAGGTAGTCAAAGAGATCTGTAAAGTAGTGCCACACCTGCGCACTGCCGTATTTCTTCATGCACTCTGTGTAGAATCCATATGTCTATCAAAGAGTGCCATTGCAAAAGACGATCATCCCATGTTCAGTCATTTGCAAAAATATAAAATCGTATCAATATCAAATAGTTGAAAGTTTAAGGGGACATCCAAGTGCAGCCCCTACCTGAGTCACCGCACGCGATTCGTGGTTGCCGCGGACGAGTTGGACTCTGTCTGGGTAGCGCAGCTTAAGACATGTCAGGATAGAGATGGTTTCCACGCTGTACAGTCCTCGATCCACATAGTCGCCTATATATATATATATAAAGTAGTTAGGTAGGATTAGTCGGAGTCTCCATGAAAAGAATCATTGGCATGATCGCCAGAAAACAAAAGGTATCCCATACCGAGAAAGAGATAGTTCGTATCGGGGCAGTATCCACCTATTTTGAATATCTCGAGTAGATCGTAGAACTGCCTAGATGTTGCACAAAGAGGACATTCAGCTTGGATTCACTTCCGTTCACATGGATAACAAAGCATCTCTTCATGCCCCCCCCCCTTGCTTTGCTCGAGTCTATGATCACCACGTGGTGCGCCCCCTCCCCCCGGTCCCCCTTGTCTTACCCATGGATATCGCCCACGACCGTGACTGGCGCCTTGATATGGACGACATTGCTCTCAGACATGAGAAGTTCTTTTGTCTTTTCACAGATCTCCTTGATCACGGACTCGGCCAGGAGTTGCCGTTGGAAGAGGGATTCTATGCATGCGTCAAGGTCCAGCACCATTCTTCCTTTTTTTTCTTCTTTTTTTTTTTTTTGTAGGCGCGCTCTTCGTGGTGGTTTACAGGAGAAGGTTTCTGTGTAGGTCCTGGAAGGTGAAAGCTTTATGTATCGTTTCTGTAGAGTAATGTTAGGTGGTATACTGAAGGTGCCCCGCGCGGTAGAATGAATCCTGGGGTTGGAAAGGGAGGAGAGAGGAATGGGAATGGAAATGAAAGGATGGGGTTATGGGTTTAGAAATGGGATTTCAAGGGGGGGCCGTTGCATCTGTGCGCCAAATGATAAAGTCAATTCTGTGTAGCTCCTGAAAATGAGGCCAGCCACAAATGCGGCTTTCCCCCTCCCCCCATACGATCAGTAGGGTCATGAGATCGAGTGCGCCTCCCTTTATTACGCACATGCGTCGCCTTTATCCATGGCGAAGCTCAATTGCATTCCAAAAAAATACAAATATTGCGTTTTGTTTATTCATCGATACGGCGCTCTTGTCGCGCGACAAGGCATCTATTTAGACACCATTCGCGACTCCTTCACGGATGTTTTTTCTTGCAAACAGCAAGGGATTTAGTCGATGAAGTACTCGAGAGGGGTATCCTTCTCCCAGACTGCGCACTCGGGGGTGGTATGGAGCATGTAAAAGTCGATGACGCCCTCGTTGCTCTTATGGGCACTATTCGCGTCGAGACACGGGGTGGGGAGCATTTTGCAAAAAATAAAAAAATAAAAAATAAAAGATAAGATAGGTGAGTCTTTGCGTCCTTTCGCTGACATCTTTCATGTATGCAATCCGTCAAAAAAAAAAAATGAGTCGGGCTTACCGGGCATGGATGTACTTCTCATCGCCGAGATGGATCTTGGCAAAGTAGTTACTAAAGAGTATTCAAATTACCCCAGGCATAAAGATGAGTTCCTCGAGCTGTAGTTAAAGATAGATGTGTCCAAGCCAAAAGCAGAAATAAGAATCTACGCGACTTGAACTTACCGGCCAAAGGCAACATCCTCAGTGGCGTACAAGACTGGGGTGTACTCGGAGATGTGCTTCACTAGATGAGGTAAATAAGGCGCGGGAGATCAGTCAAAGACTCTCGAATACCGAATTACACCTATCCAATAAAGATCCTTCCGCTCGCATCCTACGCTTGTCCATCTCGTGAAGGCCGTGGCGGTCGTCCTCGCGGTTGATGCGGTGGATCTCTGCCAGGACCTCGTCCTTGACGGTGCGGAAGACTAGTGTGGTAGAAAGAATAGGTTGTAAGGATGTGCTCGGATTATCGTTCCTCAATATAACAATAACAGCCTCTGACTTGGCTTTTGGAACGTACCCTCGATGCACTCCTTATCAGCAGGACGAGGGGCGGTCATGGCGTTGTGCTTGGCATCAGACATTATGTTTATGATGATGAGGTGGAGAGAATGGAAAGATGATGAAGAAAGAAAAAAAGAGAGAGATGAGGAGAGCTGCGAATAGGCGGATAGAGAAAACAAACAGACCGCGTTCTCGGCCCTTAACACGCGCGACTGGACCACACATGCATGATTGCATGAGCCCATACGCACTTTCTCGTTCTTTTACGCTGCCAAGGCGGCTGTCCACAAGCCGTTTTTCTTTCTGGGATTTTCGGGGCTATGGTTATGGCAAGGATGTTGTGAAGGGTTTGAGGATCGGTATCCCTGGAAGCATTTTCGCCACTAGACATCGAGATGAGGATACAAAAATGCGTGCCTTGGACGCGTTCTGCTTTTTTTGCCACCAATTTTGCACTGAGACAATCCGGGGTAGATAAAAAAAGGGTCTGCATAGCGTGGTGTCTCACAACTCCACAGCTTCTTCACTTTTGTAGAAAAAGAACGCGAAAAGATGCATTCCCAGCAATGATGAAGGTGTGCATCGTGATGTAGCATCCTTGCTTCAATATGACAAGTTGAACAGAAATGAGGGCGTTCAGGACGATATACAAATACCGACAGTACAGGGAAAATGTCCCAAGTTGGACCTCTACTGGTCCAATCCGTTCAGATAGGGTCCCACATGCGTAACCATCATGGACTGCTTCACCTCACTTTCCTCGAAGGAAACCCTTCTACGTCTCTACGTCTTGATGACAGCGTTGCTTTTGCACGTAGACAGATTGGGCCCTCCTCGGGTTCCAACCCGAATAGGCAAAGCTGGCAGTGTAGGGCCTGACCCTTAATGAGTACCCCAGAGACACATAAAAAGACGCTCGTCAACCTTGCCCTCCCCATCAACCCGCACACCCACATCATACATCAACATCATCAACATGTTGGGAAAAAAGATTCTCTATGGCGCCATCGCCACTGTCCTCTCTTTCGCTGCCACAGTCGCTGCAGACAACGTCCTGGCCCTCACCCCCAAGGACTTTGACAAGGCACGCTATCATCTTCGATCTCATAAGGGCTCTATCAGTAGTGCCAGTAAAGTGCAGTGCATGTTCTAACATTCTCAACGACCCTCTTTTTGTTCATGTGTTCAGTCTATTGGCTCCACTCCAGCCCTTGTTGAGTTCTATGCTCCTTGGTGTGGACATTGCAAGGTAACGAACGATATACGTCTTTATTATTCTTTTCCCAGAGTTGATCGATGGTATCGCAATCGAAACAGCCAACGATTATTAATGCCCCTTTTACCCGCATACGTGTCACTCTATCATTAGAACCTTGCTCCCGTAAGTTCCCAGCCCCTACTTTTCTGCGGTTTGTCTACATTAGCGTTATAAGCGCTACCCCATCTCAGTACGAGCGGGTCACGGATAGCACGGAAGAGCTCATGCCCCATATTCCTCTTCCCCCCTCTCCTTTCTCTTGATGTTTGTCTTCTCCGCCCTCAGATTTACGAGGAACTCGGTGAAGCCTTCAGCGGCAAGCAGGATAAGGTGAAGATCGTCAAGGTCGATGCTGATGCCCACCGCGAGCTCGGATCCCGCTACGACGTCAAGGGTTTCCCCACGCTCAAGTGGTTCCCCAAGGGAGTCGAGGGCGAACCCGAGGATTACACTGGAGGACGCGATCTGGACTCGTTGTCGTCGTTCGTCACAAAGAAATCGGGTGTCAAGTCTTCGATTGTCAAGGTCATCCCCGCGGTCACTGTCCTGACAGATGCTACCTTTGAGTCGGAGGTCTTGAAGAGTGGAAAGAGCGCTTTGGTCGAGTTCTATGCCCCATGGTGCGGACATTGCAAGAACTTGGGTATGTTGTTGTTCGCAATGCTTCATGATTTTGAGAATAGATTTGATTGTGAGATGATGCTAATGCGAATATTACTTTTGTGAAAAAAATTGAATAGCTCCTACCTACGAGAAGGTCGCCCAGGACTTTTCCAATGACAAGAACGTAAGCACAGCCTCCAATTGCGGCGCCCAAGGATTGCTGACTGTGGTATATACGTATCGACTGCATCAAAAAGGCTATGGGGACTAATGTTTTCGACTTCATGTTGTTTTTTTCACAGACTGTTTTGATCGCCAATGTTGACGCCACGGTTGAGAAGAAGGTCGCTGACAAGTACGGCGTTACCGGATACCCCACCATCAAGTTCTTCACTGCCGACGGCAAGGTCGAGGACTATAACGGCGGACGCAGTGAGCAGGACTTTTTGGACTTTATCAACGCCAAGGCCGGTACCCAGCGTGTTGTCGGCGGAGGATTGCATCCTGATGCGGGCCGCATTGCTGAGCTGGATTTGCTGGCCCAGCAGTTTGTAAAGTCGCAGGACAAGGACGAGAAGAAGTCGATCAGCGAAAAGGCCATTGAGGCGGCCTCGAAGTTGACGCATGCGAGCGCAAAGTACTACGGCCGCTTCTTTGAGAAGGCCTTGTCGACGGAGAACTATGCGGCCACGGAGGCTGCGCGTTTGGCAAAGATCATCAAGAACAAGTCTGTCAACAAGGCTCGTTTGGATGAGTTTTCGATCCGCCACAACATCATCACGGTCTTTAACGCCGTTGCTCCCTCGACCAAGGACGAGCTGTAAAAAAAAAAAGACATAATCTTCTGTGGGGAAAAACGATCAGCCTTTTAGGAAGGAGTAAAAATAAAGTTATACTTGGTTATATTTTAATTCGAGTGTTGCTTGGTTTTATTATTTTATTCTATATTATAATAGTCGGGTAAATGTGAGTCTAACAGCAAGGTGTTGCAGAGGCCCAGTCCTGGACAGTGATGAAGGGCTGCTCGCCTTGGGATTCCTTAGCGGGCGAGAAGGCCAAGCGGGTTGGGGTGATGGGGGATCGAGGTGCAGAGAGGAGTGACGAGGAGGAGGACGAGGGTGTGCAAAGGGTATCGATGCGAAGTTTGAGGATATGTTGATACTGGGTGGTTTCGCTTGGGATTAATGTTGGTGAAAAGGTGGATGGTGTAGGCGACGGAGTAATATCATCCAAGGAGAGATTTTCGATCGTATCCATATCATCGTCTTCAATATGGCAGACAGGTGGAGATCCGGGAGGGGAGATCAAGCCGGTCTTTTCGGTGCTGACCTGGACGTGCTCTGGCAGGTGGAGGTAGTACTTTTCGGGGTCAATGGACAGTTCGGTGTGCTGGCCAAAGTAGACGCGAAGTGTGGTGTCCTCAAAGCGGGTGCTGTGGAGGAATGCCTTGGCTTTCTGGGCATCAAAGACAGAGTGGTAGACGACAAAGACTCGGTGGAAGGACTTGATCGGGGAGAAGTAACAGACCTGGCCAAAGGCCTCTGTCTGTGTGCGGAGGGCAAGCAGGAGTGTGGGCTCAAAGTGGTGGTTCTCGAGGTTGGTGATGGTGATGGTGTTGGTGGGCACCGTGGGTGAGGAAGCAATATCGACCATTGTGTTGGATATGATGAGGTATGAGGCTGGGGTGTTGGTTGACAAGTGTTGGATCGAAATGATGGCTGTTGCTGTTGCTGTTGCTGTTACTGTTGTTGTTGTTGTTGCTGTAGTAGTAGTAGTAGTAGTAGTAGTTGAAGATGTTGTTGTGTTGGGAAATGCGAGGGAAGGGATGGTCTTTTTATAATGCCATGCCGGCTACTGGCATGTTTGTCCCCATGCGCACGGAACACTTCCATCGAGTCCTTCGATAGAAGGGTCCTTGACAATGAGCAATGACTCCCCTCACTTTTCCAAAAGAAGCCATAGAACACCGATATGGATGCCCCTTCCTCAGGGCTGTACGTAATATTGGCGTATGGGCTTACTGCTGTCTTTGACCTGTCTTGTTGCTCCAGCCTACAGCTGTCGACGACAAATAAATTTAGAAATTTGGAATCCATTGTCGATGGGGTGCCAAGCTTCGGCTAAGCAGCAAGGCGGAAGAATACATAGAATTTTTTTTTTAATAGATTTAGAAAGACCTATGGCCTGCTTCCATTTGTTCGATCTCAGTGCTGGTTCCATAGAGGGCTTCCATGAACGCCCTTCTACTGCTAGAAAGCAAATTCTTTCTTTTTCGATGTAAGAATTCCATTCGACGTCAAAGGGGCGCCTATTCTTGTCTCCTGGAACTAGAACTACATGACCCTGCCTGCCTTGGCACAAGGCTACAGACCATGAGCAGAGACCTAGGACCAAGCGAGACCCATGGTTTCTGATCCACTCATGCTCCCCCTGCCCCTCTCCTCCCACATCCCCGTCCTCATCTCATTCTATTCCGGAGGGCACTGGCAGGAAAGAGAGAGACATCCCTGCAATGTGTTCTTGGTCACGGGCATCGACAGAAAGTCAAAATAAACCCCCTCACGAATCTACGTACTGTGAGGGTTATTATATTTCGCGCAGAACGATGGACGTTTCTGCACCTTCCTGGGATTCTTTTCACCTCTGTACCTCCTCCACCTGCACCTGCTAAACTTTACGAACGAATACCTGTGCTCTTGCAATGTTTTTTTGTTGTTGTTTTCCCGGGAGATCAGTCGCACCTGAATCCCTTCCTATTATATACACGACGGCGGTGCGCGACGCGAAAAGTATCCTAGGAGATGCGCAGAGAGGCTGCATAGGCCGGTTTTAAGTCTGCGGCGCCATCGCTTGAAACCTAGGCGTAGCTGTTTCCTCCCACACTATTGCGTTATTCTCGAGTGTTCACCCCGTGAAAAGAAAAAATACGGGCCTTCCGTTTCCATGGTTTGTTTCCCAGGGAGGGGGGGAGAGGGGGTTTCGGATGTTGGCGTATTGACGTTTTTGGGCACACACCAAGATTTCCGAGCGTTCCATCGCATCAAGTGATTGTCATAGGGGGCCACTCTTGATCCGACCTCGTCTGTTAAGGCCTCCCCGGAACTTCACATATGCCTACGCAGTGCGTGATCGTCCCGTCCTCATGAGGCCTCTCAGATGCCCGCTGAAAAATCTTTCTCCACGATTGAAGATCGAATTTCTATCGGGAATCAGGAACGAAGGCATGTTCCTCGACCGCGGTCGGTATTTTAGAGCCTTCTTTCATACTTGGCCGTAATTTCGGTGTCTCGACTACTATTTCTCGTTAGCCTGTGTGAGTTCGGGGCGAAACCATCGGTGCGGTGTGAGCGGGCAGCTCTATTCACCAGAAATAAAAATGCATAGCGTGTTGGATGCTTGCATAGGGCGAGCACGGCATAGTCGTCAGTCTGGTCTATATGAGTTGCAAGCACGAACGCGATTCTCCGTTTTTGAAAAGGAGGCCGATTGTTGCACAAGTTCGAAATTCTCGGCCCGTTCAAACCTGCACGGCCATGGCGGAAAGACGCGTACATGAACCTGAACGCAGTCGCTTTATCACTACCCTCAGCTCCGGTGTCACCTTGCACCCAGAGGGTCATTGTCCATAAATATCGAGCTGCTGCTGCTCTTGTCCTCTGCCTCCGCTACCCAAGCAAAGAGCAAAGCTCAATGTCGCACTCTCCAACGAGTCTTACATTTCTTTATTTAACCATGTTTGACCTGTACCTCCAAGAACGCTATTCGTATCTATTCCTTCGCTGCCCTGACTGCATCGTGGTTCATGGTGTCGGCCGACTCCATCGTCGCTGTCCCTTCGGGCTCCGCTACTACATCCGCGGTCGGTGCCGGTAGGGAAGGAAGCTAATGGACGAACCCTTCGAGCATGGGCATGCCTAGCACTCAATTGATCTGATCTCGTCCATGTTTAAACCTGTCCCTGCTTCTGTGCCTGAATCTAATCCGGCGCCAACGTCATCTACGGTGCAGAAGCGATGGGATCGAGGCAGCTGCTCTGATGATTGATGCTTTGACGATTGCTGCCACGACCGCTTTGATTGTTGCCGTGATGTGTGTTGCTCAGCAGCAGCAGCAGCAGCGACAATGACGACGGCAGGATCATGATGTAGGATTGGAAACCAGTAAGCGCAGCAGTGCGACTGCTTTATTTGGATGGCGGGATCTTTGGCGTGAAGCGAGTTCGTATGGGGGCATGATGAGTTCCTTGAAGCCCTTTCTTTTTTTTTTTTTTTTTTTTGCACTTTGCGGTCCTTGCTATTAGTAGCAATTCGAATCCACGAGGTGCACGAATAAAGCAACAGGTTGTTTCGGATGCTCATATGCGAGGAAATGAAATACATTACTGCAGGAGAATGGTGGAGAAGACCTTCAGGGATGAGTTGGCAGCGCGAGGATTAAAATGGCTTGCTGCCTGCCCTGCCGTCTTGGGCGTATGATTCCGTTCACCCGATATATAAATTGTATTGGAACTGCGCCCGTTTATTTTCGCTTCTTCTGTCCACTTCCCCTCACTCTTTCACCATCACCATACACACTCTCGCCCTTGCGACCCACAAAACATCCATCCCGAGACACATATCCCACTGAATCCTGCTTACCGCCGAGTATCGCCTTAACTATCAACCATGACCCTGGCAGCAATGTATAAGATGGACTATGTCCAAGTCCTCGATCAACATTCACAGATGAACCTCAACTCTTCCTGGGTCAACGACAAAGGTACGGCGCTTCCAGAGAAAAAAAAAATAATAATCAAAAATCAAAAACCAAAAAAGATCGACACTATGCCACGTATATCCTCCTCTCCTCTTCGCTTCCCTTTTCCCGTTTATCCGCGTCACCGACCCGTTACCCATGTATTGGGACCCGAAGAACTGCAAACGGATGCCAAGAAATTACTTTGCGTGCTCAATTAGGATTGGTTTCATGTCTCTGTTCTAAAGCTCATATGTTTAACCTCGGCTTGCACCGCTTTTGTGCGCTTTTGCAATGCTGACTTTGTGTGTATAGGAGCATGGATGACCAATTTCGTGATTATCTTCTTCATCAAGTTCTTCTTTGGAATCATCCCGGGGATCTCACCGGAGCTGTCATGGACCCTGACCACCCTGACCTACAACGTCGTAAGTTTTATTTGCTTGGTTTTTGTGCCTGTCTTGATTCCTTCGATGCTGGGCTTGGGTTATTGGTTCGGACAGAAATCTTTTGTCGTGTGGGGGGTGAGAGAGAGAGTGTGTGTGTGTCATGCGATCATACCAGTTCGCCGGAACGTTAAAAAATGAGACCTCGAGGCTTCTTATTTTGACCCTCCCCCAACAGTCGAGAACCTCGAAAAAGGCTCCGCAATCTAGACTAACAAACGTCTTCTAATCGCGACGGCCATATCGACTTTTGTGCTTGGATGACATTAGGGAAGCTACATAATGTTCCATGCGGTGACCGGCGTACCGTTCGAGTTCTCACAGGGCGCCTATGACGGGATCACGCTCTGGGAGCAGATTGATGGAGGCGTTCAATTCACGGCCACGCGCAAGTATCTCACAACTGTGCCGATTGTCCTGTAAGTGTTCGCTGCTATGGTTATTTGTTTATATCGCTTTTTTTTTTCCTTGGCATAATTGACGGCCAGGATCAGGAATCTTGTTATTGCACGCGGTTCTCCTCGTGCTCGCGCTGGAGAACCAGGTTGACAAATCTTAAACGGGATAGGCAATTGGTGTAGGAACACAAAATGAACACACGACCCCCACAAAACATGAACCATGTCATGGAGCGTGTACAGTGCCGCTTGTTCAGCCAACAAGTTGGATGCAGATATCACGCAGCGGACCAAAAAAAAGATGTTTATTCAAACAGTGCCAAAAGGACCTTTGCATGAATTGGTCTTTCATTTATTTGTTGCCTTGCCTTTGTTCAGGGCACAGAGATTGCTCGTGCTTAATGCAGAACGGGCCCAAATGATGTTTATTCTTTTTCATCTGGGGTGACATGACCTTGCATGCATCTTTACAAACAAAAACGCCGAAGTCTTTTTGGTCAGCCAAGCCCTTCCTGATCTTTATATCTGACAATTTTTTTAATTTGTTGTACTGCCTGTTGCGGATTAGGTTCCTTCTAAGCACACATTACACTCACTACGCCCCATTCGCGTTCTCGATCACATTTATTGCCACGGTCATTAATCTGATTGCAAAACTGCCAGCCATGCACCAGGTCCGACTTCTGGATATCAATCAAAAGGTCGATACTGAACTGCAATAAGCACAGGGGAGGAGGCGAAGCACCCACGCACACACACACACGCAAGGACACGAACAGAGTGTGAAGCGTACGAAGGAGGATGAGCTGTGTGTCCTCGATATTTTTGTATATATATTTTTCAAACCACCACCACCACCACCGACCCTCAATATTGCCTCAATATTGGTTCAGGTTCATTGGGCGAAGCAGAATTTCGAGCAGACGAATTTTTTTTTTTTTGGAAACCGGAAAACCAGGAACGCAGCCAAACACAGCAGCGGATCACTACCGCTATGTAGTCAGCTCCATAATAATGAATCCCCAAATAGCAAATAGCCAGAGTATAATACCAAGAGTCGATCTTTTCTCAATGTATTCATCCAGTAGACATCCCATACTCGAACTGACTGTTGTGTTGATTCCAAATCCAAAAACGATTTATTTCAGACTGAGAAAATGAGGTTATTATTTCCTGATCCTAGGGGGCACAGGGGCTTTAGTAGAAGTAACCCAAGACCTTTCCTCCGGTGTGGCGACGACGGGCCTCCTCGTGGTCCATGATACCGGCCGAGGTGGTGAGGATGATGTAACCGAACTGGCGGGAAGGCAAGAGACGGGCAATCCACTTCTCGAGCTCGTTCAACTTGATGTTGAAGCGGGGCGAGATGACACCGGTCTTGTTGATGCGTCCAATGAGCTGGACAACGATCTTGCCGGAGCGGTGGTCGTCGATCTCCTCGAACTCGCCAATGTAACCTACATCATATGTCAGATGACAAAAATTGTGTTTAGGTTCTGTGTCCGTGTATGCACAAATGCTCGTCTTTCATTTTCTGATTCAATGATTGTGAACACGGTGTAGGAATGTCTTCGCCTGTTATAGACTGAAGGCCATTGACAAGGATGAATTGAAAAGAGGGCGCAGCAGCTTATATCGGGCGTAAGGTTGGTTTTTCGGAATAGTTTTTAAAAAAAAGAACAAATGTTGTGATACTGAAAGCTTGAAGTAACACTCATCCAAGTATTCATTCCGGCTTGACAAAGGACACAAAAGACGAAATGAAAAAAAAAATGAAAACAGAAAACAGAAAACGAGATAATGGTTCAATTTGGATGCCAACGTACCGTGCTTCTGCATCAAGGACAGGAACTTGACGATGACCTTGGAGGAAGGACGGATCAAGACCTGGCGCTTGCCACGCTTCTCAGCGTTGTTGATGTTGTTGAGGCAGTCGTTCAAGACGGAGATGCGGACCATTTTGATATGCTTCTGATGAAGTTAAAAGTATCAGACAGGAAGGGGAGGGGTTAGTGTCAAGGGGGAAGAATACCAATTGCTCATATGAGAGTCGCCCGTTTTCATCTCTTCCTTGCCGTTATCAAGAGTGAAATACGACTAGAGAAAGGAAAGCGAGGATTCATAAAGGAATGGGTCCTTGTCCAGGCCAGCCTGCGATGTGTCACCACCCTGCATGTTTGACTTTGACTGATCGAGCGGATCGAAGCAGATCATATGCCTAGATGCGGGGGGCGATGAGAGCAGTTCTGACGAGATAGTTGAACAAAATGAAAGAGAATGAGCTGTTGTAATGAGGAAGGAGGGATGAAGATGGGTGGGTCGCTGCCCTGAAGTGGGGTATGTTGATGCTTCATCCACTCATGTCGTGTGTCCTGAAAATTTTGCGCAAGAGGAGTAACGATCGATGGAAGAATGGCAAATGGACGCCGACGACAAGAGTAGAGGGAGGGGTGGAGGGTGAGCTAGGTCGATGAGATGAGGACGTGATGGGGTCGATGGATGGATTATCGTCAATGGATGGATGCTTGATGGTCCCCCCCTTCAGTTGGGACACACACCTTTTGCTATGTAAAAGTAAGAGGAGGAACTCATCCATTCCCCCAGGGCCAGGAACCTTTTACACTTTTTTTTTAACGCCGCCAAAAATGAACCTGGCCTACACGTGATCAATTGACCCACGCCCGGCCCTTTGACCGCCCCAGTTGGCCCTCTGGTCTTCAACTTCCCCACCACCTGCTCTTTTTTGCCTCTCATGCTGCGCGCTGTTTCCTCTTTCAAACACTCCTTCAGGACCCTCTCCACCATGACCTCGCCCGCCCCCATGAAGCCCTGCAGACTAGCCCTCGTCCAGTTGGCTGTCACCGCAGACAAGGATGCGAATCTCGCCAACGCCCGCACGCATGTCCTCGAGGCTGCATCCAATGGCGCCAACCTGATTGTCCTTCCGGTAACCTTGCCAAACCAAACCGGCCGGTTTGCAATGCGAAAACACCTGAGGGTCATTGCAGACCAAGACTTTGCTGCTTACATCATGTGGTCCCATATGGTCCTCATTCTAGGAATGCTTCAACTCGCCATATGGTACAAAGTTCTTTCCAGAGTACGCCGAAAGCGCGAAGGACGGTCCTTCAGTCAAGGCACTCTCTGCCATGGCCAAGGTAACCCACAGCGCTTCTTCCATCCCTCCATTCAAGCATTTATCTGTTACTTGAAAATTAGCCTCTTGTGGAGCGCACCACCTTTCACTCCAGCAGTTCAATTGACGCTTGTCCCTTCTATGGTTATTTTTTCCTTTCTTTTCTTTGTTATATTCAGGAAGCCAAGGCCTACCTGATCGGAGGTTCGATCCCAGAACACGATCCTACGGACGACAACATCTACAACACCTGCACGGTCTATAATCCTGAGGGAGAGAAGATTGCGACACACCGAAAGGTGCATTTGTTCGATATTGATGTCCCGGGCAAGATCCGCTTCCAGGAGAGCGAGACGCTGACGGCGGGCAATCATTTGACTCATGTTGATACAGGTATTTGATTTGATTTGATTTGATTTGATTTTTTTTTTGGTTTCTCACGGTTCGCAATGTAGCTGGACGACATATTTTGAATCTCCCAACATTACACTGCACATAATCGCGACCGCGACGGTAGAAAGGACGGTCGGTCTAGTATTGTCTTGTTGGGATAGAAGCATTCTAATGACCGCCTGCCTTGGTATTTTATTTTTATTTTTATTTATTTCAATGGGACGACCCTAGATTTCGGCAAGATCGGTGTTGGTATCTGCTACGATATCCGTTTCCCAGAACCGGCCATGATTGCCGCTCGTCAAGGTTCGAGGACAATTTTTTTTTTTGTACAAAGCATCATAAACAGGAAGGGACATTGCAACTGAACGCAGACATGCTGGTGTTTTCCATAGGATGCTTCGCGATGATCTACCCGGGCGCGTTCAACATGACTACAGGACCGTTGCACTGGGAACTGCTCCAGCGCGCTCGGGCTGTTGATAACCAGATCTTCGTGGCCGCTTGTTCACCAGCTCGCGACTTGGACGCGTCCTATCACGCTTGGGGTCATTCGACGATCGTGGGCCCTGCTGGCGATGTGCTTCAGACCATGGAGGAGAAACAGGGTATCATCTATGCTGATCTCGGTAAGGACTATGGGAGCTTTTTTTTTTTTTTTTTTTTTTTTTTTGAATGTTGTCTGTCTAGTGTAGACATTTTGTTAGACAACCCGAAAGCTAAGATGATATGTGTTGTTCAACGCGCATTTAGACCAGACAATGATGACAGAGTTCCGCCAGAGCATTCCTCTTACGACCCAGCGCCGTTTTGATTTGTACGCGGATGTGTCGAAAGTGAAGCCTTAGGTGCCATTCACCCTCTCCACCCTCTATGTATCATAGATGCCCATAAACTCGACCACTTTTTGACAATAGATTTTTGCTTTGATTGGGGAAGTTTATTATGACATTTTTTTTTCTAGCTGGAAAAAATGGTTTGATTTGTACAAGACTTCTGCCGTTGATCACTGACAGAGAACAAAGAAAGAAAGAAGATATGATGAACAGCGATTGATTACAGAGCAATTAACGGAGGAGGATAAATGGGGCGGGGTGGGGGATATGAGCAAGACCTTCCTAAGCACCTTTACTGGTGATAGGTGGACTCAGCACCACCGCGCCACGAGCGAACACCGCCCTGCAAGCCGACGTTGTCCGATCCAATGAGCTGCTCGTGAACCTTCTCGATCGACTTGAAGTAGTTGACGGTCTTGACGTGGAGCTCCAGAGTGGCATCCTCATCGCAGACAATCATTCCACGTGGGTGAAGCTGGATGGCAGAGACAGTCCACATGTGGTTGACACCCTCCTCAATGCACTTGGCCAAAGCCAAGGCCTTGTGGGCACCGGTGATGATGATGCAGACCTCGCGGGCGTCCATGACAGTACTACAAGCGAATGAATGAAGGGAGTGAACAGACAAAAAAGGTTTCAGTCAGATGCTTGATATTGATACCTGGTCATGCAACCTTCTTCTGATTGAGTGAAGTAGATGGGAGGGGGGGCGGGGGAGATCGTTACTGCAACGTATCACTTAGTTGTCCCTCCGCTACTTCCAATTCGTGTCCCAGCTCACGTCCCAGTCCAACTGTCCCGACAACTGTCCATTTTCTTTTTCCTCAATGTCGTTGGAAATCGAAGAGAGGTCGATTTGTCGGGCACATGTTGCGGAAGGAGGGCTCTCGTTTGTACGAAACTGGACAGAGAACGGTCCTTACATTCGCAAGAAACGCAGACAAAGTATATAAAATGCACTTACGCAACACCGACGGTCAAGGCCAGGTTGGGAACCTTGGTAATGTCGTTATCAAAGAAGCGAGCGTTGGCGACGATGGTATCGTAGGCAAGGGTCTTGACACGGGTGCGGGAGTTCAGGGACGAGCCGGGCTCGTTGAAGGCAATATGACCATCGGGACCGATACCGCCCAAGAAGAGCTCAATACCACCGACGGCGGCGATCTTCTCCTCGTAGCGCTGGCACTCGAGATCCAGGTCGTTGGCATTGCCGTCGAGGATGTGAACATTCTCGGGAAGGATGTCGACGTGCTTGAAGAGATTGCTCCACATGAAGGAGTGATACGACTCGGGATGGTCCCTGTATGCATGGTACAAGCAAGGCGTGGATGTGAGCGTTAGTGTATGTGCATTCACACAACGAAGTTTCCCTGCAGGCTGCAATGATATCACCCAGCCCTGTGGTGTCTGCATAACAAAAAAAAAAAAATTCCCGCGCTCCTGTGAGATCTTTAGTGCTTTGGTGTCTTAATGGTCAATCCCTTCTGTTGTTCTTTCCGAGTCGCCTTGATCGGACTTGACCCAATTCGAACTCGATACTTGAGAAGCCTTTCAGACATCATGAGGGTGCAAGTGAACCCTGCATTTTTACGGGTTTCCTTCCTCCCCTCACTCATCTTTTTTCTTATCGAGCAGATCATTATTCCACTGCCCTGGTCCCAATAGCACGAAAATAATAATAGCGTCGATATGTATGCACTGTACCTGGGCAATCCGACGTATTCATCCATGTTGAAGGTGATGATGTGCTGGAAAGAAAGCTCGCCGGCCTGGTGGAACTTGACCAGGTTTCTGTAGACGCCAATGGGCGAGGAACCGGTGGGGAGTCCAAGGACGAAAGGCTTGGCGGAGGTGGGAGCGAACTCCTTGATGCGCTCCTTGACGTACTTGGCTGCAAGGAAGCGATAGATAAAGATCGGCAATATAGATAAAAATGAGCACCAACGAATCTTTGAGACCAAGAAATCGCGAAAAAAAATAAAGTGAAATAAAAAAAATGAAAAAGCCCAGTGGCAATGGTGGGCCAATGGGCCTGCGAACGGGCGCAATGAAGATCGGAGGAGGGCAGGGGTGATACTTACCGACGTGGTAGGAGACGGCCTCAAAGTCCTTGCGAATGACTAATCTCATGGTGAATACGAGTGTGGGTTTGAGTTTAGGTGAAGGGAGGGGTGGTGGCGGTGGTGGTGTGGTAGGGGGGAAGGTGGATGAGGAGAGAAGAAGGAAGAAAGAAGATAACAAAGCCGTCGAGGTCTGCTTGATATAACACAAAAAAAAAAAAAAAAATGCTGTCGTGTCATAAAAAAAAAAATCTTTGATTTGTGGAGTGAGCACACACACACATACACACACACAAGAAGCATAATCGTTTCTCCTTTTCCCACTGAATCCGCGATTGGATCATTATGTCTTTCTAAAGTCCCCGTTGGTGTTGTTGATGTGGATGTGCTTTCTTTTCCTCCCTTCTCCCTTTCCTTGTCCCTGTCTGTTTTCCATACCTCAACCATGCCGACCTCCTCATCGCGGCCCTTTGTTGTCTTTCTTCCGGACTTTGGCTCAACAGCCAACCGGATGCACCCCAAGATCGTCATTTTTTTTTCTTGATCTCTGTGAGAGGATTGATTGTCTAATGGTCCCTTCTTCGACTCTGCTTCTCTCTTTCATCCTTTTTACTCCATCGATGGCTCAGTTGAGGATAAGAAGGGAAGACTCTAGAATGAGTCCATTGGAGAAGCATACCATGGACATCCTTCCATGGCATCGCGAGGACAAAGAAGATGAGACCCGCTGTTGTTTTCCACACATCCCCCATTAGCGCCCTTTCGAATGGTCAAAGTTCTCATTTGTTTTTTAATCTTGGCTTATCAAGCTTAGATCGCGGCCTGTGATTGGGTGATTGAACAAACCTTCGTTGTCCCCGCCGTTACGAGCACAAAGTACACCCCGTCGATATAAGGATTGGTTGAAATCAATAAACAGTTTTCCACCTTTGAATTGAACCCCGATGATGAAACAGTTCTTTCTCGCACTCTCTCGCTGTCTCTCTTTTTTTGTTGAGCACTTCTTTCCTCCCCACTGTCGAGAGACCGAAAAAAACTTCGTTCGGAGTACACAAAAGAGAGGAGCCGAAGTAAAGAAGACACTCCTCTGTTCATCTGTCATCATTCTTTGCCTTACCCACTGGCCATGATGGTACGCTCGCTTCGTTCTATGGTCCTGTCGGGGTCTCATTGGCAACAGTCTCGAATGACTCTGCATCTGGATCTGTGTTGGGTGCTGAGACTGTTGAGGCCTGAACACCATTGCTTCACCCTGTCGATCCCTCTCTCTCGCGAAGCACCAAAAAGTAAAGGGTTATCTGCATCCCCGCCCTGAAGGTGAACCACGATGACTCTGAGCCCAATTGTTCTTAAAAAAAAAAGAAAAGCCGCTCCGTCACTCTGCCTGACGCGTCGTAGAAATCTCCGTCGTGCATGGGCTGTCAGCTAGACTTTGTGGAGTATAAAAGGGCGCGAACAGACTCCGCCGTGGAAGAAATGTTTCCTACTGTGGCGCTTTCAACAGCAAATTGAACATATCTCATCTCTCTGCCTGGTAGTCGAGGGCCAAATACGGTGTCCATTGAGAATTCAACAACTGCAGGAGACGCATCGCGAACGGCCCTGATGACCTTTTTTGTATGCTTGCTGTTGTCAAACTGGAGGCGGCCTGTACTACACAGGCTGGGTTGTGCATTGACTGCTGGACGTGTCCTGAGTAAACACATCCGCCTGGTTCCTGTTGCGTGGCGCTTAGGTTGACTTATATACCACTTAGTTCACTTGCTGCATCAAGGCATTTTTACACTTGATCACCCGTTCACTCGCTCACTATGCCGACGCGCATTGCCTTTGTTGTCAATTGATACTGACTACGGGTGCTATCATGTTGCGATTAGTGTCGCTCATAAGAAATACCCGATGTAATATCCTATTGACCTACTTGTTACATTCATTTGATTGAGAACGGCCGATATTCGAGTCATGATTTCCTTGCTTTTATCGGCGTTTGCTGTGCAGATGTCTCGGCTGAGAGAATACTGGCACAGATGATGATTTCCATGGGGGTAGTTTGCGGTCGGAATAGGCTAGAAGGGAGGGGGGCTGAATATGTGCTCCATGGTGCTTGCTGTCTACGGGACCCTCGATTCCGCGGATCGATCGATGTCATGCATGTGTAGGGGGGCTCAGGTAAGAAAAGAAAAGAAGGAACTGCAATGCTCCAAAAGAAATACCAGCAGAGCTTAGCCTGTCTTGGTTTCCAGCCAACAGGATTCCCAGCCAGTGCCACCAATTTTTGTTTCTTGTTGCTGGGACGGGGAGGGGGAGAGACAGGGACAGGGACGGGAAGAATGAGTGTAGTCTAACCATGGACTAATGTTGTTGCAGCTTCTTCATCTCCTTCTTTCATCCTCCCCTCTACTTTCTACATCCATCACTCCTTCCCTCGTTTCCCCTTTCTCGTTCTCTCGCTCCCCCCTCCTCTATTTCACTCTGTCACTCATTCCTCACCTCCTCTCTTTCCTCCTACGCAATCAAGCTCCACTCCCACGCGCCACCATCAGAGACCTTTTCTACCTCGCTCAATGCAGACTGCTATGCCCTCAAATAGAAACCTTTCCCCTAATCCCGCCGTGGGTGCGTTACCAACCATGACGAACTACTGCCCACTTGCATACATCCCTCCGAAACCCCATTCCTCACAGCTCATCCCATAACAACTACCTCTGTCTCTTTGATGAAAACTATAGACGAGTTCCTCCGCCAGGAAGGACTGACGGACGAGGAGTGGAAGCGCATATACGACCTTCGCTACTGCACCATCCTTGTGCCTTTCGCGGATAGCCCCAGCAAAGAGAAGAACGAGCAGGATCAAAAGGAGATCTTTGATGAAAGCGAAGCCGAGGAGCCACGAGCCATCACTCCAGTATCCACCCCAAAATCAAAAGCACAAAGACAGATGCCGACACCAAAGAGCGCCCAACCACCGCGACCCTCTTCCTCAAGGTACGGCGACTGTTCCTCTTTGTCCACACATCTGTTCCAAGTATTATCGACGCCCTGAGTGCTCACTTTTCATGGACTCTTGGTCTTCTCACTTGCTACACAACATAGCCTCAAGCCAGGACTTTTGAATACCCAGAGCACTTCGCCTAGCCATATTGGACTATTGACACCACCTCAAAGTCGATCCGCAGGAGTACCCATAATCCACCTTCCAGAAAAGCAGGATTTGGAAGTGGGTGACAGCATCTTGACAGCTAGTGATCCACTTGCCAGCTATCTTACCGCAGTACGGGTAGGCCCAAGTCATACACGCAGGACAGCATTCGGAGGCTCGATGATTGTGACCACACCGACTGTGGATGATGAGGACATGGACACTGCAGAGCCAGAGACCTTCCATGACGCACTCGACACTGATGAAGAGACTAAGACCGGATCATACCTACAGCAGATGGATATTCAGGACGAGATCAGCGAATCATCGCATGCTGGAGTAAAGAGGCGGCATTGGGAGCTCGAGCCATCATCACATCTCTTGCAGCAGAGACAGCCAAGTTCATCGAAACGCGTTGCCATCACCACTTCCAAGACTGTCAGCACATCTGTGGTAATGACCACAGGCCTTTTGAAGCCAAAAGGGTTCTCGCCGCCCTCAACACCTGCCATCATGTACAGGCGCGGCTCGACAGCGTCTGATGTATCGACTGCATCATATGCAAGTTTCGCTCAACGCGCACTCTGGACAACCCAGGACTGGAAAGCACTCGAGAAGATTTACAATGAAATGGAGGGAAGTTCTATGGCTGAGAAGGATTTGAACTCGATCGCTGATCATTTCCTGGCGGAGCAAGAGGCTAAGACAGGAGAGAAACCGCAGTGGACAAGGTACCGTGGAGATTTACCACTCGAACCTGTGGAGTTGCACTTATCAGCTATGATCTAATATTCAACTACACTCCTTGCGCCATTAGAGAGAAAGTCTTGACACGATGCATCGCACTATATAGAGTGCGAAATGACTTGCACAGGGAACCAGCGCGCCATGTATGTAACGACGGCTGTGCCTCTACGGACAGAGTGGTATATTACATGTTGCTATCCTCTATCCAGGATCTAACAAAAAATCGCCGTGATATATTAGGAACGTGAATCAACACCACTGTCCCGAAGACTTCGCGAGACTGGCAGAAACTTGAATCGACCATATCCCTTGCATGGCTCGCGATTGCCGAGTCCCAGTCCGGCGGACCGCACTTCGTCAAGCGCAATTTCTGATTTTCTAAATCAAAGGCGAGCAGACCGGAATCATAAGCAAAGAGACGCGGATCAGAATTATCAGCTCAAATCTGTATTCAAACATCGACTGGGATCAGGACTCAAGACGGTTCGTCAACTCCTGCCATTCTGGAGAGATGTCGAAAAGGGCGACGCGGATATCAAGGAGAAAGTTGCTGTGCCATTGGTACCTGCAGGAAAGGCCCAAGCAGTCATTGCGGCCTTTGAAACCCAGTGCCATGATAGTGAAATCGCTGGATCGACATTTTCACGATCAGACTCAGTTGTCTCTAGTTGCGGTGTCAGTCGTGAGAGAACGGGCAGTCCACCCGTGTCTGGAGCGGCGGAGACTGTTGCCGAGATGTTGGCTAGGGGTCATTCGGTCCGTTCAGCCTCTGCTTCTTCCCCTGGCTCTCAAGCATAAAGTCCGCCACTATGTGAACTATGCTTTCATGATAGACCGATGCGGATTTCTTTACCTCATTCCATGTGTCTTTTATCTGCTTTTTCTGTATTCGAGCTCGGTGCCTTTGTAATGAGTGGTGCCTCATTTTTGCGTCTTGCCTAGCATTGTACTTTTTACTCTGTGAATTTTGAATGTCCACAGCTCTTTCTTGAAGGAGGCTGCTGACAGTATAGTTTAGTAGTTTAGAAGTAAAAATCGTTTGTGTTTTTGCCTGCAAAAAAAGAAGCCGAGTGTGTGAAGGGAGAGAGCGAGAGAGGGAGAGACGAGAAGCACAGCCACTGTGACCTGCCATGTTTGGAAAGAGGGGCATCAAAAACAAAGAGCTCAACAGCACTCAGCGACAATAATCTTCATCAAGACACGAATGGAATACATCAACACAGTCTGCGAACGCGAAGGATACCCTATCGTGGTCGAGTACAATCCGACGCTGGGAAACCACGCAAAGGCAGCACGCGACATTCCTCAAGGCGAAGGACTTTTGCGGGTACAAATTCATGTGCTTGCATCGTAATCGTCTCCTTCCAGTTCACAGTCTTCTTTGAACCCTTGTGGCTCCCCCCCTCCTTCTGTCTAATACCCTGCTCTCCCCCATAAACCTTTTCCCCACTCCCATATTCATCAACAAACCAAACAAAAAAATCCTTCTATTGATTTTCGAAAACCTTAGGCATTGCCCTATGCGGCCGAGGTGTTTGACAACTACAAGAAGCGGATGTGTCATGTCTGTCTTCTCTACCACAACCGGAGTTCGTTCACGCATCGGTGTCAGGAGTGTGATCAGGTTTATTATTGTTCAGAAGCATGCAAGGCCATAGCCATGGACCCACAGATGGGGGCCCATGGGAGGGTCTGTAGGACGTTACGGAAACTGGCGACGTGGAATTCGAATCGGCATACGAAAAGTATGATTAAGTTATTACTCCAGGTGTTGTTGAACCATTGGCGGGAAAGACATGGTATCCCGACGGCGTATCAGAGTCGGAAGACGATTCAGGAGGAGAAGGCCTTGGATGAGGAGAGAAATGGAAGTGGGGAGGGAGGACTGGACGGCGCGGACAAGGAGGAGGAAGGTCAGTTAGCGGAGCAATTGCACGAGACCTTAAACCTCACGGATCCGGACACAGCGGCTATTGCGCCGCCCACTGCTCAGGAACAAGGGTCGAGCGAGACAAGGTGTGGAGGGGCGGATCATGGCAGGGACCGGATCCAAGAACCGGTCGAGAATGACTTTTACGACGTGCTGCGTCTGCAATCCCATTTTGAGGATTGGGACGAAGAAGATACGAAGGACTGGAACCGACAGTCCCAAACGGTGCTCTCGTTCCTGGAGATGTCGGGTCTGACGGAGATAGCGACGGAGCCGGGTGGGGCCCTCAAGAAGTTGACGAGGACGGATATCAAGAAGTTGATCAGTACGCTCGAGAGTAATGCGTTTGGGATGTTTGATCGGATGAAAAAGAAGCCCGTGTGCTTTGGTCGAGGTATTTCATGTTTAGCGACAACAGGAGTGTTTTTTTATTCTTTCTTTCTTTTTTTTTTTTTTTTTTTTTGGTGCATGTCGTTGGTGTGTAGCTTCTTAATGTGCTAATAATGCACTGCTTGCGGTTTAATTTCATTTTATTTTAATTTGTTGTCATTATAGCTATCTACCCAATTGCATCGTTCTTCAACCACTCTTGCGAATGCAACGCCACAGCCGTGCAGGCGGACGGGTCCCTAGGCGAGGTAACAGGAGACGACGTCGTGGGATTCATGGAATCAAAGGAAGCCGAGATCCACAAGGATTCGTCTGCTGCAGCAGTATCATCCGTATCAGAACCACCCGCGCCTTTGCCCACACCCTCGGAGACCTCTGCTGTTGCTTCGAATGGCGAGGAACTTGAACAGGCCAAGAACTCGGAGAAGGAAGAGGACGAGGACGATATTGCCACTGCTACCGCTGCAGATAGTGTGGACCCATACGACTGCAGGATCGGCGGGTTCAGGATGATGACATTTTTCGCCATCAAGGATATTGCGAAAGGTATGAAGAGCGTGTCCAGGATCTTCTTATATTATATGGGTGGTGTCTATATTTCCTGAGAAATCAAGAGCACTCAAAAGTTCTTTTCTTTTTTTATATCCATAGGCCAAGATATCACGATTTCCTACATTGATACCGAGATGCCGCTTCATGCCCGCCGATTGGCGCTTTTGAGCGACTACCACTTTCACTGCTGCTGCGAACGCTGCTTGAGAGAGGAGAAATCCGGGGGCTCGTCATCATCATCCAAAAAGGCCGCCAAGGAGAACAAGGGCGCGAAGAAAGGCGGAAGAGTCAAGGGCAAGGCAGACAAGAAAGCAAAGAAATCCAAATAAAAGTCGTTCGATATCAATGATAACTTTCCCAGCTCATGGTTATTGATGCTTCACAGAATGTTTGAGCGTTTATTGGTGGTACTACAAAGTACGGACGCTATTGAGATTGCTGGATATTGCTTCAAATAAGACACAGACGTATTCAAGTAAGCACTGAGAGTAGAAAAGTATCAGCAAAAAAAGGAAAGAAAAAAGAAAAAAATAATGAATGCTTCCTTGCAAGGCCATCCGAGTATGCTGCAGTGGTCATTCAGAGCCGCAAGGGTGATGCAATCGAGCAAAGGCGTTGACAAACATCCTTACTCCTCATCGCTATCCTCATCGCTGTCCTCCTCATCAGCCTCCGCCAGCCACTTAAGAAAAGGCTCGACGCGGGTGCGAACGTCCTTGGCCTCCTCACGGCTGACATACTTCTTACTGGGCTTCTCGCCCCACTTCAGAATGACGTCCTCGTCGAGGATGTCGTTGTCGTAGAACGCCTTCAAGACCAAAGGAGCCTTGAGCATCAAGCTCTTGGAGGTGATCAAGACGCGCTCCATGCCTCCGAGCAAAGCTCTCTGGTTTTTCTCATTGACAACAAACTATATCATAAAAGATTTCAATGTCAATACGAGAAAACGAAACATAGCGAGAGTGGTATGGCATTTGATCAACATCAGATCAAGCCGAGGTAAAAAAAAAAGAAAAGTAAAAACATACCTTGCGCAAGAGAGAAGTGCGAGTCTTGACCTCGCGAGCCATGTCATCAGTAAAGATGCATTGAACCAAGACAGTGACAGCGCGCGACTTGGTGGTGATGTTGAGCTCGCCAGCCTTCTCCAAGATCTCAGCGTCCGTAGCCTTAGGGTTCTCTTCCAAGAAGATACCGAACAACTCATAGGGGTTCTCACCTTCGATGTCCTCATCATCATCATCCAAGGTGAGCTGGGTCTTGACGCTGCCCTCCAACTCCTTCATGCGGGCAGCAGCACCCTCAGCGGAGGTGTCGACGGACCAGTCATCGCCCAAAGCCGACTTGTAGTTATCAGCATCAGGGATAGCAGCAGCCTCCTCCTTGATCTTCTTGGTGAAATCATCATCCGGAATCTCCTCCTCCTCTTCAGGTGGGGTCGAGGCGCCGTTCTTCTTGCTCTTCTTGTCCGCCTTGTCCCCCTTGCTCTTCTTTCCGTAGGCGCTGTTGACAGGAGGGTTCTTGACGATGTATGTTGCCAATTTATGGATGTTCTCGCCCTTGTTGCGACGGCCGCAGGCATTACAGTACATCTGGATGGTGCCGGTCTTGTCCACGATGATGTCCGTCTCGGGGTTGCCACACGAAGGGCAGAGAACAAACTTTGAGATAAAGCCGTTCAGAAGCTGCTGAAGCTTGGTGGCATCATGGGCGCCATTGACGATGTAGCGGTCAGTCTTTTCGTCGCACTTGACCTGCGCACCAAGTTCACATCCAAAATACTTGGTGGGATCTGGTCCAGGGATCGCCATAAAAGGAATAATCGTAGAAGAGGCACATGTTAGCATTTACGACATCAAAATATAGGCCCAAAGGGAGGGGAAATAAATCCCAGGGACTGATTCTATTCTTTGTATGTGATTCTTGGCAGAGGGCCCTTGACTTACAGGTACTGGGGCGGTTGAGTGCACGAGCAATGTCCGACATGTTAGGGATGACGGTCTTGATTCCGTTTCCTTTGCCTTCGATCTACAAGATCCGGCGGGAAAACAATATTGCGGTTTCATAAGGAGGATTAGTAAACAGGCCGATTGAACCGCAGTAAAATATACGAAATGATCCGTCCTCTTCTCATTCGTCATATTATACCGATCGGATGCTTCTCCGTGAAAAAAAAGAAGCGATCCTTCAAAAGGGGCAGATGCAGACATAAAGACAAAGCAGCCCTTGTTCAGCCATACCTTTGAGATCAACTTGGGCATCTTGTAGCGGTAAAAAGCATCGTCGCTTTGACCGCCGATGTTGAGATTAGCCATGGTGAATAGGATTCAGATGGATTGTCGAGTTAAGATATAGTGTCGAGTCTGCGGGAGAGGATACGAATATCTGGTGAAAGCGACGTCTTGGGCAAAACGTGGGGGGGATAGAAGCAATAGAGCTCGGGTCGATTTAGCAGAATTCCTTCGTTCAGGAGGAAACGGCTAAACAATGAAAGTGTTTACGAAAAAAGTGCGGAGGATCAGAAGAGGTTGAGTGGAAACAAGGCATAAGAATGCTTGGGAGCGTGGGAGGAGCGAGAAGGAGGGGGGGCTTTGTAGAACGAGAGACGAAGGGTCACTGTGTGTGCTGCAAAAGGAAGTTGTGGAGGTGTGGAAAGTGTGGAAAGAAGTGAAGAAGTGAAGGGGGGGACAGAGGACAGAAAAAGAAAAGAAGGCGGTAAGCGGTGGCTTATGCATATGTCATCTGTTTCAGCCGGCCAGGTCGACCGTGCTACATACTACCGAGCTCCTAGAACATAGATTAGATATGTATGCATATATGGGAGAGAAACAGCTTTGTGTGCACAACGGAGCATATTTCCTTCTTTCCATAACACACTGCAAGGTCCTCTGAGGCTGGCTCGTACTGCATTAAGTACTGCTTCTAATACGGAAAAAAGAACATCTCCTCAAGGTAGCTGGTACAAGATAGGCAGGTTCATCTAAAACATGCAAAGCAAATCACGCTGACTCGTTCTCAGGACGTGGTGTTGCACAACGTCCGCGGACAAGTTACTCGCACCGGGATCCATGAAAACTTCAAAACGGATCAAATTTGACGATAAAAAAAAAAAAAAAAAAAAAAAAAAGAGAGAGACAGGAAGGTTGCATTTTATGCACCTATAAAGTGCAATGTCGGTGGATAGGTCGTTCTTACTGAATTAAATTCAGAACTCGGTACGGATTAAACTCGACAATCAAGGGCAACCTGCCCTGGCATTAAGCTGATGGCGCGAGCCGCTTCAAAAGTGTAGGACTATTTACAGACTTCTGAGATTCTATCGACAGCGAGCTACAAGTTAGCATAGATGGCTCGAGGAACAATGGCGCAAGTCCTCCATTGCCAAAACATTGTCCCCTGGCCTATATGCCCTGTGTCCACTAAGACGCCCTGCTCTGGCTGCTGAAGACTGGTGGTGCATGCTCTGTCATGGTTTTCTGTATCCTTGCTTTGTATAAAAGCGGTATCACTGATACCAGTCAGATAGAGAAGATTGGTCAAATATATAGAAAAAAGCTGTCTCCAGTTCCAATCCATCCAAAGAGAACATTCTTGTTGGAATCCCAGTGTCAGGGTGCATGAGGTGCTTTATTTCGCTGAGCTAAGGGCGCCTCGGGCTGACGGTGTGGTGATAGTGGGGTAGAACGACTTCCTGCGCTCGTAGTCAATCTGGCCAGCATCCACCGCACGCTCAATAGATGCCGACGTCTTTTTAGCAATCTCCCTGAGCTGTAGCCAGAATGGTAGATCTTGCGATAAGAATAGCAGATCATTGACAGAGCAAGGGATCCGTCCTGTGCCGATCTCCAGCATTGCATAGATATCCTGGACTTTTTCAAGAACAAATGCTTGCAACACTAGTCCATTAATGTTGAAGAGAAGCAGCGGCACCTCCAGATCCACGAGGTTGTTTATCATATCATGGCCGTTCTTGCCAAAGACCCCCAACCTTATGGTATCTCCACCATACTTGAATGTGCTCTTTGCTGCAACGCTACTAGCCTCACCGAAGAAAGTCTCGACCTTGACTCCCTCATAAGTAAAGATGCCAACCATGTCTGGCTGTTTTGATTTACCTTGCAACTGGTTAATGGCTTTGTTGTACCGCGAGGCTTCTGAGCCTTTGTCGGCGCTATTTGTTGAATGCCAGATATACAGTGAGCAAGTGCTTAACAGAAGCATAGAATGCAGCCAGTTATGGGCCTCTTACCATGAAAACCTAACCAAGTCCACTTCTTGCAGGAAAGCTGCCAACAAGTTTCGGATGAAGGAGGCAATGCCATCTGCCTCTTGGAAGTCCAATGGCTGTGATGCAAACAGTCCCTGGATACACATCACAAAATAAGTGTGCATTGCAGCAAGATCCAGGTCCTTCGCCTCTTTCCAATCACTGTGCAGCTGATCCAGTGTATCCATTCGCTTGGCCATGTTCTCTCTCCTATTTTCAGAAACAAGGCAAACCCATCTAACCCATTTGGATATGAGCGCCTGTTGCTTGTCTAGCAGGGTGGTATCCAGGGTGGGTACAATCGACTTGAGGAGCGTTTCTCTCAAGGCTGTCAATCGTTGGCCACCAAATGCCTTGAGTAGTCGTGGGGAGCGAGAGTTCTTTTTTATCAATAGGGTTGCAGACAATGCACTAGTGATTGTGTATGAGTGATAGTCAGGTTCTATAGCAGGCTCGCTATTTTCAATAAACAATGTCAGCAACTTACAGCGCATCCTCAGGGTATCCATGCTTGTAAGACTCGAGGCAACAGGCTTCGAAGTACTGAGTGAAGAGGGCGCCCATGTCAACATCCTCCAAGACGCAGGAGAATATATGTTCCCGCTTGAGACCCAGTAATTCCCCCATTCGCTGATGAGGTAACATTTCTTGTAGCGCATCAATGATATCGCCAGGCATCAGAACTTCCCAGGACGACTCGCTGCCTCCTGCAAAGGCCTCACGGGGACGCTTATTAGGGAATGGAGGCGTGTATGGTGGAGAGGGCTCATCCTTGGTAATAAATGGCGATATTTTGTCATCCATGAACTTCTTGAACCGATGGTGCTGGAACTCAAATACAATATCCTGCTCATTGCTGTTGACGTTCTCGATTTTCTGGGACCATTCCTCCTGTTGAAAGCAAGGAGAGTCAGCAGGACGAGCAGCATATGCTTTTTGAAAATGTGCCTCAAAAACAAACTGTACCATTTTCTTAGCTGCTTCTTCTTTTCGACGCAGTTTCTCCCAATATTCTCTCCTCCTGTCTTTGGAGTTTGCCCACCTAGTTTCCAGCACAATTGCCTTCTCTGCATCAAGGCCGCGGACCGTAGTTTTCCACACTGCGCCTGCATGTCCTTCATTCCAAGAAGGATAACCAGCCCATTCAAAAAACTTCACGGGGTCCTGGTCTTCTTCCGCCGATCCATTCAAGAATGCCAAGAGTTTGTTCTCGCGCTTGCTGTCCATTGCGACTTTGTTGATGTTGATGAAGTCGTGGCGTGTGTGTGTCTTGCTGATTCCAGGACAATGGGCGCGAGCTTGGGACGCGAAATCCAAGTCACAATAACAAAAGAGCGCGACAACGCAATTTGTCCTTCCTCCTCCATCCTTTATCCTCCCCATTACATTTTCACAATCCTCAATCCTTCTTCTCCAAACCCAAAGAATATTCACAGGTACGTCGCGCTCTTGTGCCTCCTACCCTTTTCTCTTCCCCTGGTGTGAGAATGTGCCATGACAGCATCCATTCCATGGCATAGATGGTCATGTTCATGAGTGGGTGTAGTAAGGATAGTGCAGCCCGGACACGTCTTAAGCTGCTAGTCTTTGTCTCTCTGGACCTGGGTCTTAAGCAACTCTTTACAATCTATACGTGGTGCGTGAGAGTTGTGACTCAGTCAGTCGTCTTCATGTTTCTCCTGGTTGACCATTGGAGGATGTGGAGACGATGATGTTGCCCAAGAGCAGAGGCGTATGCGACTTACTTTGGCTATTTTCTTAACAGGAATGCATTGCGACAGCCTCCATTCCATGGCATAGATGGTCATGTTTATGAGTGGGTGTAGTAAGGATAGTGCAGCCCGGACACGTCTTAAGCTGCTAGTCTTTGTCTCTCTGGACCTGGGTCTTAAGCAACTCTTTACAATCTATACGTGGTGCGTGAGAGTTGTGACTCAGTCAGTCGTCTTCATGTTTCTCCTGGTTGACCATTGGAGGATGTGGAGACGATGATGTTGCCCAAGAGCAGAGGCGTATGCGACTTATTTCAATGCATTTCTGGCCATGAGAGGAGGGGTGATGGTATTTGTCTTGCTCCTCTTTTGACGAGCCATGTCTAATTAACCAACCCTCTCTGTTTGACTGGCACCACTGGTACCATCTTTATGCCAAGTTGCAAAATCATGGATAGAAAATTGAAGCGAGGTATACTAGCATAGAAAACATCATGGAAGGCTTCGCGAAGACGTTTGTCGATCTGGACTTTGTGCCTATTGGCATCTACTTGCGGTGGGACCAACAGACCAACAAGAAGAAGATTGTATTCAAGCCAATGTGGGAGCGAACTACGCTGGGCACGTTCAAGGACTATTTTAATATGGAGGACAATGGCATTGCATTGGCGACAGGCGAGACCAGCGATTTGATAGCAGTTGATTGTGATGTCCCAAAAGACAATGGTCGATCTAATAGTATTGAGGATGGCCTGGGTGCCTTTGAGGACATATCAAGAAACACGGACTCCCTGAGAACACGCCCATCCAGCAGAGTGCAAGCGGAGGGACGCACTACTTCTTCAACAGTGCTAGGAACTGCACAAAATTACGAATAAATAACGCGCCTATGAGCATTGACGCACGTGGAGATGGCGGATGCATCATTGTTGGTCCTAGCTATGTTGACCAGAAAAAATGCAGCTTTATCAAACCATTTGTGGAGCAAGCAAAGATGCCAGCCATACCAGAATGGTGTATGATGGTCTTTGCCAACAGATAGCTGGCCTTTCCTTGGAGCCCAATAAGGAGCATCGTGTCTCAGTATTCCTGAGCAACGTTAAGTCAGCCATCGAGTCGATGCTTGGCACAGAGATTGCCAAACGATGGGTCTGCACCAATGGCTTTGACTTCAAGCCGTGCTCCATTGCGGAGTGTGCGCTATGTGGCAGGACGCACGAGTCGAACGACTACCTGGTCCGCCAGGTAACGCTTCATGTGCTTCAATGGCCATATCTGGCAGGAGGTCAGTAAACGCCGTGTGCTGAGCGACATTGCAGGTACTTGCAGAACCACCCTTGAAACTCTGCTCAAACACGTCCATCCACCGCTGGACACTGACAAAGACCAGATCATGGTCATCAAAAGACACCGCAGCCAACTCGCCAAAGGTGTGGCATATGTCCAGAAGGACACGAACATCAAGATCATCTTGTTGTTCTACCGCACACTCTACATTGACGAGGCCATCGAGTCGCGTCTTGACCAGAATCCTAATGCCTTGACCGTCAAGAATGGGGCCATCGGTCTGCAGACCGGTTGAGTTACGCAATGGGTTACCCTCGGACTACATGTCGCGCCAGCTGGATGTAGAATACAAGGGCCTGGGTGCTAAAGCAGACATCATTGATGAATTTATTGCAGACCTATTTAACCACGACATGAACCTGCAGCGCTTTCTAGGATACGGTATCACTGGTTGCACAGATTCGCAGGTGTGGACCATGTTTACAGGCGAAGGCTCCAACGGTAAGTCGCTGTTGGCTAGTCTTTTAGAGTCATTGTTAGAGGCAGCCAGCGTACACGTGTGGGCTCGCATTCCACGTACTTGGGTACCTTGAAGAATGCTCGCATCTGTGTCAAGGAAAAAGCAGATCCTAAGGAGAAACTGAATACCGAAATGCTCAAGATGGCGTTTTGCCTTGAGGGGAAGGTCTTCGATTTACAAATAGGCATTGTCGAACTTTTCCCCAAAAAGGGAGCTAAACATTTCTCTAAATCGGACAGTCTAGATTAACGCACATGCAGAACTCGGTACGGATCAAACTCGACAATCAAGGGCAACCTGCCCTGGCATTAAGCTGATGGCGCGAGCCGCTTCAAAAGTGTAGGACTATTTACAGACTTCTGAGATTCTATCGACAGCGAACTTCAAGTTAGCAGAGTATGGCCACTTTTAGAAGAAGGAAAGATTGGCGCTTGACATGTCAAATGGGATCGCCTGCACTGCATCCCCTTCCCCCGAGCTGAGCGTCATTCTGAATTGACGTTGACTGTGCTAGCTGTTCCATCCTTATGGAGTGCCATAGTAGACAAGAGCTTTCATTTTGCGAAGGCAACAGCACAAGCGCATTCTCATGCCAGATCTTCTCTCGATCAATTGACAACGGTCTTTGCAGGACTATAGACGAGGCACGACTCAATGTATGGGTGTGAAGAAAAGGTAGCTCCAATTAGGAAGTGGCAGTGCGACTAATCTTTCTTGTTTTTTCCGCAGCGCCGTCAAAAAGTCGACATGCAGAAGGTGCGTGCGCGGGAACAGAAGTAGAAGCGCGTCATGAGGAGAGTGTAAACAAATCAATAAAGTGAATGAGAGTGATCGCGACAGATTCCACCAGCGTTGCTGAAAACTAGCCTGGAGCTTAAAGCATGCCTCGGTAAACAAGATATTGGAATGAGGGAGAACCACATGGCTCCAATACACTCCTTTCAATAAGAATATGCTCTCTGATGTGGCAGTGCATATTTTAGGTCGCGCCGCTCCTCGAAACTAAACTTTGTTTTCTAGGGTCGATGCCATGTTTTCAGGGGGCATTTGCCTCTGATTGGAGGAGCAGTGGTGGCGGAGACTAAAGCGCGATGGAGAGATGGAGAGTCAAAGAGTATGAGACCCGTCTATATCCACGGCCCATGGATATAAATCTCCTCGACGATCCACTTTTCTTTTCTTCTCTTACAAAGCTCATTACCGTCCTATACCCTCCTCATCACACTTCTCATCCCTCCTGCACTCCACACCCTATTCCTTCATCTCACATCAGCATGCGCTCTTTCGCAACAGTCGCGTCCTTCGTTGCCGTGGCCGCGTTCGGTCTTCTGGCCCCAACTGTCACTGCTCAGGAATACGTCGAACCCTATTCAAAGTCAGGCTCAGCCGGAGGATTTAAGGATTCGCTCAACTCACTCAGCTCCCTTGGTGTCGGACCATACCCTTCCTTATCTACCTCCACTGGTCTCGGAGGCGGTCTCCCACCAATGTCAGTAGGCGCTACTGAGGATCTTGGAAGACTCCAGAAGAGACAGTCCTGCAGCCCTGGCTACGGTAGCTGCGGGTAAGTTTAGACAGCCAGGCACCGCCTGGGAGCTTTTTTCTCATTCGCTGGGTCCTGTAGATCCGGTCTTCTAACCAGCCTTTCAATTTGATCTAAACACAATACATAGTAACGGCTACTGCTGCCCTGTCGGTGAGTTGTGCTTCAACTCGGTGAAGGGGTGCTGTCCGAAGAACCTTCCCTGGATGTGCGGTAAACAGTACTGCTGCCCTGTAAGTCTTTCCCTCGCTCTTTCTGCATCCCGAATGCTCAAGCGTTCGAAATGCAGCGCTAACTCCCGTTACTGCTTCGATCTATAGTACAACTCTTGCCTCTCGAACGGCCACTGCGGCTGCAATAACGGTGCCTTCAGATGTGGAAACAGCTGTTGCAAGTACGGATGCAACTCAAGTGGGGACTGTGGATGCCCCTCTAGCTATCCCGTGGACTGCGGCAGTAAGTATATCTTTTACGCGAACAGCTGCTCTACCTATTGAATTTCCTTACTTACATAAAATTCCTTCATGTAAAAAAAATAGGTGAATACTGCTGCCCTGCCGGTTCCGTCTGCGTGACTGGCGGCAAGTGCCTAGCCGGCGGCAGTGGCGGCGGCGGCTACAGCAGCGGGCCAGAGCCATACCCTACTTTAACTCTGAACCCAACCTCCGGTTCATTTCTAACTCCAACCTCATCTATCACGCCAACCTCACCTCCTTTGGTCCCAGTCCCCATTCCAGGCGGCTCCAACTCTACTACCACTACATCCAGTTCGTCAAAGCCGACAATGTCCGTCCTTCCTAGCGACGCTGGCTCAAGCAAAGATGCTTCAAAATCTACCGCCATCATCATTGCCGTTGCTGTTGCGGCTGCTTTGATGAACTAAGTGGAGCCATAAGCACTATTGAATATGAATAGTACATAATCAAATTACTTACCCCCTCGTACATGTAAAGCTAATAAATAAATAAGAAGCAAAGCAAAGCAAAGCAAACCTGGTTTCATGAGCGCCTGTTTTGTTCTTTCTTTTTCTCTCTGAAGGAATTAATAGGCTACATAAAAGGGGCATCGTATTGTGCACAGCGCGTAGAAATCAGTTGCGTAGTTTTTCAGACAATTTTATTAAGGATTAATGTGGTATTATACAAGTGGATAGTGGATAGTGGATGCAATGGGTATGGAGTGAGTGCTTGAATGGCCTTGGTCGTATTGCATTAGCGGATAAAGGGACCGGCAGCAGCATCACCCATGGTCTTGTAGAGGATCTTCTCAAGTGCTTGTTCCTTGGTCATCTTGTTAGCAGGACGCTGCCCTTGCATCGAAGAGCGAGGGGTAGCAGCGGGAGAGGCAGGGGCCGAGGCGGACTGGTTCTTGGAGGTCTTGAAGAGGGTCATGGTCATCGGATGTGTGTGGGAATTTGTGTAGTAGATGGTTGTTGCTGTGAGTGAAGAAACTAAATGCAGAGGGACAACGGATCCTTTTTATACTGTTGTCCCCCTCCAGTGTTCTATTCTTGGCGCGCAACTCCTACCTTCTTTGCGGAGTCAAGCGGAGCATGGACCACCTCGTTCTGCCTGGAAGAATCGACCTTGAAGAGTCGGCCTCGGATGTCATCTTCCACAGGGAACGTTGCCAAGGAGGAGAACGAAATAAAATAAAAAACGCGCACGGTACATCGTGGAAAAGGAAAGGAATGTTGGCTGACCTTGAAAATGCTTAATTTTGCCGCATGACATCATGTACCTGAATAATCCTATTGGGCTTCAAATATGGACGGCATGGTTTTGATTTCCATCTTTGGCAATCATTAACAGCGGTTTGCTGGCTTGGTTGGCATCCTAGCCAAGCATGCCGAGCATCGTTCAGGTCGCTTTGTCGCGGTCCAAGGTGAGAAGCCGCGTATAAATACACTCGAGATAGAGCTTGTTTCCCTCCTCTCATCATCAACCAGACAAAACGCATCCAAGCAACCAGTAACTGAAGCAACCACATCACTCAAACACTCCCACACACAAACACACACATATACACACTCCCACACACACTCGATAACCATGGCCCTCTTCAAGTCCTCCAAGAACCAGTCCGCTTCGGCCCCTGCCTCTCCTGCTACTACTCCTCGCTCTTCGATGCAAGGGCAGCGTCCTGCTAACAAGATGACCAAGGAACAAGCACTTGAGAAGATCCTCTACAAGACCATGGGTGATGCTGCTGCCGGTCCCTTTATCCGCTAATGTAATACGACCAAGGCCATTCAAGCACTCACTCCATACCCATTGCATCCACTATCCACTTGTACAACACCATCGCATCATTTGACATCTAATAAATCTGCATGTGCAGTACTGTAGTTTAAACGAAACATGACTTGTACTTCCGCTAATAGGAGGGTTAGGGCCGTGAGTCTATAGAGTTGACTATAATACTAAAACTTGGGGGGGAGAGAGAGAGAGAGGGGGGGGGGGATTGACAATTGACTATGAAGCCATGAAGCTGAGACCAGAGTTAAATTATTATTGCTCGCCCAGCGAGTGATTTATCATTTATTTCGACAGTTATTTTTTGTTGCATTCATATGGATATGTAAGATCTCTACATGAAAAAGAAGAAAAAAAATGTGCAACTCTAATCGTAGTGCGCTACCTCATCGCCAGATGATTTAGCAGGCACCGCCGTCCTTCCAAGCACCGTTGGCGCTAGCACCGGGGGTCTCGCCCTGGGTCCACCACTGGTTGGTGTAGATGTGACCGTTGTAGGTGACCTTCTGGCCGGGGGCAGCGTAGGCAGTGGCGCTGCTCCAGGCAGAGACACCGGAGCAGGAACCAGCGGGGATAGTGGTGGTGGGAACAGCGGTGGTGGGGACAACGGTGGTGGGGGGGACGGTGGTGGTCTTGGTGGGAGCAGCGGTGGTGGTGGGAGCAGCGGTGGTGGTGGTGACAACAGGGCAGTTGGAGGTGCAGTGGATGTTCTGGAGGACGTTGAGCAACTCGTTGTTGTAATCGTAGGTCATGTCCCAGTTCATGACACCCTTGACGCCCTTGGACTTGGCATAGTTGACCTTGATGGTCAAGGACTGGATATCATCGTAGGAGACGAAGGTCTTGTCCGAGGCACGGAACAACCAGGGGGTCTGGGTGGTATCATCCCAGTATCTGGTCCAGCCCGAGGCAGCGGTGGTGGGCGAGGTCAAAGCGGCGCCACGGAGCTCCTTCCACTTCCACATACCGGAGTAGACAGCACCCTCGTTACAGAAGAAGTTGATATCGTTTCTGTCAGCTGGGCCTCCCTTGGGGGTGACGTCGGTCTTGTTGACGTACATGGTGATGGGGTTCTGGGCGTTCATATCGACGGTGGTGATGACTGAGCGACCGTAGAAGGCAGTTCCGAGAACCAACTTGTTGGCGGGGAACTTGGCAGCGGTCCAGGAATCGATCGACTGAACGAACGAGAAAGGATCAGCAGGGGAAGGACCGTTCTTGAAAGGAGCGTTGGGTCCGGTGGTTGCGCTCCAGGAGCCCATGATGTCGTAGGCCATGATGGAAACCCAGTCGAAGTACTGGGCAAAGGCAGAGACATCACCCAAGGGCTTGCCATCAGTACCGTCGAAAGGCTGGACACGAACGGCAGCGGTCAACAGCTTGCGGTCGTTGGGGAACTCGAGATCCATCTGAGCGCGCAATTCTTTGAGCAAGATGAGGTAGTTGGCGGAGTCCTGGGGAGCGTAGGTGTTGCAGATGGCACCGGCACGGCCGGGGTATTCCCAGTCGATATCGATACCGCCCATGTTCCAGCCATCGGGAGTAGTTTCGTAGTCGGGAAGAGTGTTGTTACGGACGAAGACCATGGCGTTGTTGATGAAGGTCTTGCGAAGGGCGGGGTCAGCGGCGATGGTCGAGAAGGTCTGCGATCCAGTCCAGCCTCCGATCGACATCAAGATTGGGACACCGAACTGCTTGCCGCGGGCAACCAAGGCGCGCATCTGGGTTCCATCGTAGTAGCGGTCGAAGGTAATGTCGGTGGGGTTAGGGTTCTTCTTGACGGTGACACCGAAACCACTGGAGAAATGGTAAAAAGGTGGCCAGGAATAGTCGTTAGAATATTGGTGGCGCGATCTGATCGGTAGCTCAGTCGGGAATGTTCAGGAATGTTTGCGTCAAATGAAGAGTGTGCAGCGGACTTACTAGTTGATGTGGGTGTACTTGGCCATGTCGAGCTGGGCAACTGGGACATCACCCCATGGAACCCAGTATCCGACAACGACGTTGTCGCTAGCAGCGCGCTTCTCGACGGGGGCGGCGGAGGCAACAGCAATGGCAGTGGCAGCCAGGGCAAGGAAGGAGATCTTCATTTTTGATTAAAAGAGTAGCTCAAGAGTGTGAGGGATTGGCAAAGCAGGAGTCCTGGAGGCGAAGAGGAGATTGGAGAAGAGGAGATTGGAGAAGAGGAGATTGGAGAAGAGGATGAGGATGAAAGTAGGAATGGATGGGCAACCCGGACGTATTTATATTGCTCGAGACCACTAAGCGTCCATGCCTTGTGAAAGGTTCCCAGAAGGAGCATTGGTAAGAGACGTAGAGGAAGAAATATTCTATCCTTCATGGACCATATTGCATTTCAGGGGTATGCGTGCAGTGAATATGGGCCATATTCATGATAACATAGAAAAACAGGGCATTCTTCTTGCACGGCTCAGAGCGGAATAAGGAATACACGGGGTCCAATTCAATCGAGAAGGTATCGACAATGGACCGCGAGGCAAGGCCAGCATCATTAGTATCTTATGGGTTAAGCAAGAAGATCCTCTACGCCATCTGATATCGCTCGTTTACGATCACCATGAGCGATCCTTTTGTAATCTATCCAATTTATCGCTCGTTATATTTTTCTCTATTGTAAAGGTACGACGATGTAAACCCTCGGACACACACAAAAAGTGTCGCATGCAAGTACATAGAGTTGGGGCTAATCAATAACCGGCAATGGTCTCCAGATTCCTACATTGGAAGTGTCCATGGGATGAGGTTAGATTTTGGAGCCGAGAGCAAATAAGGGTCTTGGTGATGAACTGATTATGCAGGGAACGCTTATTTGGATGTGCCTGTAGTATGCTTTTGTTGTTGCTGTTGTTGTTGCCCTACATATAGTTTTCTCAGACCCTATTCAAGGCTCACCTACCTGCTATCGGTATTAGTCCGTGATGTCTTATTATTCATTTGTTTAGTACAGATGTTCTGGTACCCTTTTTTTTTGCGATCGAATCGCATGCGGCAGAGTATATCTCGTTATTGTTCGACAGTGCTTCGCTACAGCTGCCTGTATTGTTTTCAGAGCGTGTTTCCACATGGCGTTGACACGGGATGGGATTCGATGCTGACAATGAGACCCAGGATATGAATAATTGGGCCGTTCGAGTCCTGAGAGAGAGAGGAAGTGAGAGGACTGAGGGTACGATGAAAGGAGGGAACACGGAGACAGAGGATGAGGAAGTGAAGGGGTAATTCAATCAGTAATTAAGGCGCGTTTATTTTGTGTAACCTTCCTCCCACATCCAAACACGCTTACCAGTATATCTCCCTGCACAATCTCTAAAGCTTGATGCTATCCCACCCACTGATTGGACTCAACTCAAACAAGCACCCGCCTAGACTGTTTGTAGCAAAAGCGCACTTTACAGTTGTACCTGCATTGCAGGCGGAAGCGGGAGGAAGGGTAGGTTGACCTGTTTATTTGGTAGTTCGCTTTGTTACATGCAGCCACGGCGAATCCTTGCATGTCTGGACTATCCTGCTTTCCCCTTTGTCCTTGTCAGCTTTACCGTGAGCAATGAATAAAATAACACGGTTTACAGTTGTCGTGTGCGCTGGCTGACATGACGAAACGAAAAGTAAAAAGACACAAAGACGCCCACATCCTACGTATTTTCAAACTCCTCTGCCCGTTCACCATAAGGCAACAGGTACGGGGGGACCCTTTTCACAATGCACAAAGGTGTCATGCGATCGTTATTGCATAGAGAGCAGCAGGCCTTGTTTTCGCACCATCTGCCATCATTTAATTCAATCACACATCTTATTTACTCGTAGATTGTTTCCCATGCTGCCTGTTCCATCCTGTTGGATCATTGCTGGTCAAGGACAACGACATTCTTTGTGCGATCCTCCTCTCTTGGAGCTGCTGAAGCGAGGTGGATCCTTGCATGTCTGTTGACAGTAAACACTTGGAACATCTGGGGGTTCCTCTGTTACCTAGAGTTATACACACAAATACAATCGAAGAAAAGTCATTGTACATGGAGTAGGATGAGCCAGGGGAGTAAACAACCCAGTCTTGGGATTCTCTGCCGCCTGTGACATAGTTTATTGGATGGGATGCATGACCTTGTTTGTGTAATAACGATCGTGAAGCTAGTTCAGATAAATACTACGATCAAATATGGGCTCAGTGGCGACAAGCAAATCATAGCCGACAAGGGTTCAAGGCAAACACGGGGTGCTAGAGACAGGGCGAGCAGGTGTTTGTTATGCCCGTGTAAACAAAAACGCGCTTCCCTCAGGCGACGCGGCATATTGGCATTCTATCGAAAAATTATCGCATTCTATTCGAAATGAACAAGCACCGTCTCCTTGCACCTGGGGGCCATCGACGCGCGCTAAGGACATGGATCTGACTTGATTATGCATGGAGACATGATCTTGGCTATTGGTCTCAATTTACTTTTTAATTCCAGGGCGGGGGTAATGGAGGCATCTTCTGCGAAATCCATCCGTTCTTCCCATGGTGACCATCGGATCTATTAACCATCGACACTAACGAAAGCTGCATCCATAATATCTCCTATGGTCCCGTTTTTTCATGTTCTTTACTAATTAAAGCGAAGAAAACAAAAACAAGCAGCTTGCGATCCCAATGAAGAACGCTTAATGTAGTCTATGATATGGGCACGGAACTTTAACAGGGCAGCTGCAGGTTCTGTTCTTGGGGGCTAGTTTCGTTTTTCTCTACCTGCTGCCTTTCTCTCTTTCTTTTCCAGCAAGAAGCTCAAACTCTGCTTGCCGCAATAGGTACTTTCCTCGTTTGGATGAGGTAGGAAAAAAAAGCACAGAGTCGTAGGCAGGCGCAGATCGCGTACACATTCATTGATCGCAGGAGACGCGCTTCGAACAGCCAGCTGGTCATCCCCCAACAACATCTACAGAGCAAGGCGCAGTAAAACAGCCGTTGTTCCTTCTTTCCCCTCCGAGTTGTTTACAGAACGCCAGGAGGAAACTACGGAAGGACTTTTTTTTTTGTGCACCCATTCCGGCAGTATTGCCACCCTGTACTCTCTTCGACATGGGTTCTTTGTTTTATCACGCATGTAGATAAAACATCTCCCCACCATCTATTCTTTATTTCTACGAGGTTTGTTTTATCAGTTATCAGCAACGGTACCAGGATGCATGCGTGGAAGACGGGGGAAACGGCGAGATATGTGTGGAATGGTGGGACAATCGTCAACATGCTGGTTAATCAGATCGGCCTTCTATGTCATTTCTTTGTAAATTGATATGACATTTATGATGCGCGCGCTTCCTCCCTTCCCTTCCCCCCCTATTCATCGCACGCTTTCAGAATACTCTGCAGCACACACGCTTCTCCGTCGTATACTTTACCACGGACTGATCGATATTGTATCCAATTCATTAGGACATTTCATTCAACCCATCAAAAATGAACACCATTCAACATGCACGCGCGCGCGTCTCCCCCCCAATAAAACAGTTGTTTCCCATTACAAATGGAAACGCTGTTATTTTGTTCTTATCAATTAGTAAAAGTGGCAAGGGTTCGTATTTTTGATCATGGTTATCCTTCATTGGAGATAGACTATCTCTTGATCTTTCTGCATGTTCTGAACATCAGAAATACGTCCCGATCGCGATCTGAGTAATACAAAGGAGATCTTTCATAGCCTTACCGAGAATTCGATCCACGCTGTATCACCCTCCTCATCCATAGCAGCGCAAACCCTCCTCCCCCCTCCCCCCTTGACAAGACGGACCGATGTATAACATGATGAGCGTGCATCATACCTTCAAAAAGAACAAGTACTGTAGAGGACACTGTGAGGGGAGTGCACCTGGGCGAAGGGTCCCGAAAAAAATTCCGCGCGCCGTCAGGTCAGTGTACAGCAGGCCACGTCTACCAAGGAGACGCGCCGCCACGTATCTAGAGTGTCCTTGCCCCAAGTACTACAGATACGCAATGTACATCCAGAATGATTTGTTATCGATTATGTAGGCTTCCTAGCAGCAAAAAAAAAAAAAAAAAAAAGGTTCTTGTAGTCGTCAAAGGTTCTAAAAAAATATACGCTGAAGGATTGATCATGTAGGTTTCCTAGTTGAAGGATCGATTGCGTTGTTTCTACTAGTAATCCAAAAACACGCGTTGAACGATGGAAAGGCATAGTTAACTTTAGTAACAAAAAATACGCCTAGACGTTCATCCAACTATGGCGCACCCCCCCCCCCCCCAAAAAAAAAAAAAAAAAATGAAGGCGTCGATCTCCTAGTCCTCCTTGACGAGTACAGCATCCTTCTCGTATCCCTCAATCCCAAAATATTTTTTAAAACACTCTCTCTGTTCCTCCTCATCCTCAAGCTGCATCACCTCCACCAACCTCTCCTTCTCCGACCCTTGCTCACGCTCCTCCATCGTCAACGTCAATCCTTGCAGCGTCACCTGCCCAGCCCCATCGTTCCGAGGCATCGTCGCAAACGGTTCTGGAGGGCTGGTCGAAGACGGCGACATGGACATGTAATAATGAATATTCGCGATCTGTGCAGGGTCCGCAGCCTTTGCGGCGAAGGTATAGTACGGGAACCAGATTCGTGATCCAGGGAAGCGAACAGAGAGATTCCAGCGATCACCACTACCGCCGGCAGGGGAAATACGGAAGCGTTTGCCCATCACACCTTGGTATTCCGTACCAACCAAAGAAAACGATGACGATAAGGCGATCGGCTCGAGAATCGAGTACTTGGCAAGGCCCACGTCTACGAGGTATTCCTCCCGGTCGCTGCCATTAGTTGGTAGAAGACTGACCAACAGCATCTGATGTGTCTCCCACCCGGACTCATCACTCGAAAACGTCTCGGTCTCTCGGATTTGATCCTCGGTCAAGGCTCCGGCACGCTCGCTCGCGAGTCGTTCAGACAAGACTTCGAATCCGCATACGATCCTCGCAGTGACCCTCACAACTGAGAACCCAAGCGCTTGGAGTGCTGCGCCTAGAAGACAATTGAGTTCGAGACAATAGCCACCCCGGCAATGGAGGATCAATTTCTGGACTAGGGATTCGTTCGAGAGATCGAAAGGTGGTGATACGAATGAGGGCCCGGGAATTGTGGTGTCTGTGGTGTGCACGGGGCGCCAGTGCAGGGAGAGGTTCTCGTAGGGAATGGAGAGGAGCTGGTGCTTTTGGATTTGCCGCAACAGGTTGAGGGTGGGTCCTTGGGGTTGGAGCCCTGGGGCCTGTACGGGGCCAGTAGTAGCCAAGCCGACGCGTTTGAGATAGCTTTGCAGGTCGCTTTGAGAGAGCATGGTTGCGTAAGAGAGAGAGAAGCGGCAGATGATGATAATGGAGAAGTGGCCCCAGGGCCGCCAGATGAGTTCTTTTTATAATTAGAAGAACCATCGATCGCAGCCGTTTAGAGCAGCGGAGCGGTTAGTACAAGAAGGAGCCCAGCACCACGACCTCCTATGCCGTAGACGAAATAAAAGTCGTGACCGCGGCAACTTTTAATTTTTTTTTTCTGAGAAACCCTGGCGACGATCCCAAGATCAGATCCCATTCCCCTCATCAGACCTCAACCAGCTCATCCCACGACGTTCATCGCACGACCAGAAAGAATGGCGCCCCCAAAGAAGGAAAAGATGCCGAGCATGAAGGAGCTGCAGGACCTCCTTGCCGCGCTGGACGCCGAGGGCGGCCTCTCCATCGGAGGAGGCGAAGAAGGTATATATCGGATACACCTTTTTTTTTGCAATGGGGCGACTGATTATTGCACAGAAGTTAACCAAGTAAACGCGCGCGTTCGCTCTTATTTCCCACGGTAGACTCCACGAACCTAGACGATCTCTATGAGGACTCGTACTTCCACGCGATCCTCCACAACACCGTCACCCAGGACACTCTCACCCTCGAGCCCACCACCACCGCCCCACCAACAACGACCTCGCCGTCTGACCATGATCAGGGTCAGGAACGCTCTCAGCAGACCTCAGCACCATCGTTCCAAGTCCTCACCCTCCCTCCGGAACGCTCCTGGGGTGACGATCACGAATCCCTCGGCCCAAGGCTCCTGATCCGCCCCGGATATGCTGTCGTCCTCTCTGCACTTGAACAACAACCTTGCCAATCCCAATCCATCTTCATGGCCACCGCATCTCCAGGGATGGGTAAATCCTGTCTAGCCTACTATCTTGTCCATAAGCTCTTCCAAACCGGACACGACGTCGTCATCAGCGACCCCATGTTCACGAACGCCTTTATCAACAGGGAGTACTATTCGTCTTACTCGCCTCACCTGGAGAAACACTCCATCATCTCAAAAGCCATCTCGACACCGTCGTCTTCGGAAGGTACTACAAAGCCTCTGTGGTGGGTCTGCGACGATGGCTTCCTACCGATCAAGGGCACCCGATGCAATGTCCTCATCACCTCCGCGACTACACAATCCGCCAAGGACTCTGAGACTGTCACCAAGAAGAACAAGTTGGTCACGCCGATCCAGTTCCAGATCCCAAAGTGGTCTCTGGACGAGATCAAGGCTGGCATGATCGTTTCCCTGTCGACTTTAGATGCAGGAATGGGGTTGACGGATTTCAAAATCACAAAGGAGCAAGAACCCGTACTGGAAGGACTCTTTCAAAAGTTCAAGGGGAATCCTCGAAAGATCTTTTCATGGGTCAAATCCAATTGGGTCGTGGCCGAGGAGACCAGTGCAGCTAGCGGACCAAACTCTGGGAAGCGCAAGGCTAAGTCCAGCAAAGCAAAGAAGATGTGAACTGGTTTTTTTAGGGCTATTATTGTAAAATATTTAATACATTTTGACATAACATTAAATTTTATTGCGAGTATAATTATATATGTTTTTCTTTTTTTCTTTTTCTTTTCTTTCTTTTTTTTAAACCATCAAAGTGCTGAGGGGATGTGGAGTGAAAGTAAAGGTCGAAATGGGAGTGAGGTTTGGGAGTGGAGACTGATTGGATATTTTGTTCTCACGTCTGAGCACTGATGTTATTCGATCGACGTCCAAATCTCCTCGACGAAGGAGGACTAACCGAGGTAGCACTACCGTTCTCGATCCTCATATTAGGCGACACCAACCGAACCTGTGCTCCCTCGCGATCGACCATATCGTCATCACCCACACCGCTCGCAAGCAGCATGCAGGGCAGACAGCATCCCGAACAGCACAACAGGATCGAAAGCACGATGAACACCGGGATCAGCACCCGTGCGACCGAATAACTGTACCCATCCAGTCTCGCCGCCAACAATCCGATCAAAGCATACGACAGCGATCCAACAATCAAGAACACAACTCCTCCGGCGATCGTGAGCGACTGTCCCTGCTGTTTCATCTCCATGTTCTGCATCTGCGAAAACTCTCTGTATCCAAAGAGGAGCTGGAAAAAGTACTTCACGCCGACCAAGTACAGCGGAATAAACACGATCCCCCACGAGCATGTGATCCTGTCGTCAATCCGGAGCATGATCAAAATCGCCAGTGCCAGACGCGTAATCTTCCACCAGAGAGCCTCAAAGACGATCTTCGCCTTCTTTGCCGCCGAGATTTCTGCATCCGCTAGCACCTTCATCGTCAGAGCCAGCCGAATGATCGCGAACAAGAAAAAGATGCCCTCGAAGACGAAATAGGGTGCAAAGACTGCCGGTCCAGAGATACTGCTCGGGTCGTTCGCCTTCTTGACAATCAACACCTGGAACGCCGTCAACAAGAGGATGATCAACAGTGCGAACGTCGTCCCAAAAATCCGCTGGCGCTTCTTTTCCTGCAACTTCTTTGCCCTGCGCTCCTCCTGTGCCATTGGTGTGGCGTCGCCATCCTCGTGTTCGTGGTCATCCTCCTGTTCCGGATCCTCTGGCTGAAGACCACGGCTGATGGTGATCGCGGCCAAGATCAGATCCAGAATCCAGAGTGGGATGAAGACGACGTAGTAGTTCCAGTTGACCTTGCCATCGACGCGGACGGAGAGGAAGCTGAAGAAGATGATGGCGAGGGTCAAGAGGACGGAGAGGGCGAGGAAGAGGGAGCAGAGAAGACTTTCGATCTCCATCAATTGTGCTCCAATCTCCGTGCCAGCCATTTGAACGCCCATCATGCCGTACTTGTCATAGACCTGTCGTTTTTTTGGGTCAGCTATTTTTTTTTTTTTTTTTTTTTTGATGATAAAGGTTGCATTGCATGATAATTAGATTCCGCAATAACATCCGCAATTAATCTAATGAGAGAAGTAGACGAGCAAACAAGCGTTTTTTTTTTTTTTTTTGCTCACTGGCACAAACAAACAATAATAACAACGGTTTGCTCAAAGTGAGCCATTCCATGCCATGCCGTGTATCTTTTTCTTTTTTGTTCAACGCTTTTTTTTTGTCCTCCTTTCCGCGTGTCAACGAATAAACCGAGCAAAAAAAAAAAGCAAGCAGGCGAAACCCCCTGAAGGTTGAACATACCGAGGACTTCATATGCGGCAGCAATCTCTCGGAACTAACATCCCGTCAAGAAAACAAGGAGTGAAAAAAAGAAAAAAAAATGGACGATTAGATACTCGGCCTCGTGTCCCATGACAGCCCACCCATGTGTCATCTGTCTCGTTCTTTCTGATATGCAAGTGTGATGTACCCTTTGTTCATGGTCAGGGACTTCGGCTGCGTTGACTTTATCGGGATGGTATCGCAAGGCGAGCCGCCTAAGTGAATATATTCAGAGTCGCAGAAAGAATGGTGAGGAAGTTGGGTTACAATCAATTGCTCACTTGCTTCGCTTGCAGTCTTCTTTGCTGCTTTCTTTTTAAAGACAAGGCGTAGTGGTCGTGTAATTGTCCACCCCGTCCCTCCCCTCCCCTCCATCCCCGGGAAGGGACAGGGTCGAATCCGGTTCTGTTCGGTAGGTTCCTGCCTTGACTGGCCAGTGCTGGTGGCACCCCTCCTTCTTGGTGCTGATGTTTTATGGATAGTGTGTTGTCCCTGAGGCGCTGCATGGAATCGGCTGAGTCCGTGTGTTTCTGGCTTCAGGCATAGGTGTAGGAGTCGGTGTAGGATGACGATGTGTGTACCTGTATGCCTTTTTAATTTCGTCCTGGGTAGCGGTTTTTGGCACACCCAGGGCCTCGTACAAGTGGACCGTGTTGCGATCCATCCTGCAAAGTGCTTTGATTTCAAGGTGGGATGTCGATCAGAGTGGATGAGGACGAGGGAAGGAGAGGAAGGAGTGGATGTGGGAGTGGATGGGGATGGTGGATGCGAGGGAGAGGGGGTGGAGTGAGGCGATGGGGGCAGTGCGAGCAGTGCGATGAAAAGAAGGATGCAGTGGTGAGAGGTGTGAGAGAGGAGGAGTGAGGAGGGCTGAAGTAATAGCGTATGCTGATGTAGTCTATGTGGAGGTAAAAATACTCAAGTACACAAGTACACAAGAAATTACATCGTCTCCGTCATTGGCTGAGAGTCAAAAGTCGTCATGTCACTCTGCGGCCATATTCCGCCCTCCTCCTCGTCTTTTTTTCCTTATTTCCTTTTTTCCTTTTTTCCTCGCGCGGGAAACGCCCGTCGTCACAGGCACATCCCACCGCTGGCCTGTGCCATTGTGGCCCAACCATCCACAGCACAGCACAGCACAGCACAGCGCAGCGTTCGAAACCCGTCCTGGAACAACGCGCACAGACATGGCCGCCGTTTCCTGGGGACGGACAGCCCTCAATCTGGAAACGGGCAGCCCCCAGTCTGGAGGCAGGACAACACGCGCAATCCTCACACGCATCTACACGCTCCGACCGATCTCATCCTCCATCTCATTCCATACTCCTTCCCTTTCCTTTCCGTATAGATATCCCACTTTGCATCATATTCCCGCTCTTTCTCTTCCTTCTCATCCTCGGGAATGTCTATGCCAAAAGAAAAACCTAGTGCATTCCGCGACAGTCTCGTATCACTTCCCCCCAAAACATCATTTCATAGCATTATCTCTCTCTCTCTCTCTTTCGAGAGTTTCAAGAAAGAATAATCCGTGCCCTGCATGGGCCAAGCACATCCTAGCAGCCTATTTTACCGAAATTTCTCATTTCCCGATCGATCTTCAAAGAACTCAATGTACACCACACCACACCACAGCGTTTTGCAACATGAGGCATGGTCGTGGTCTCCCCCGACTATCTTGCATAATCCCCCCTGCAGACATCCTTGGTCCTCTTGAATAATAATAAACCCAGTGCAAAAAAATGTATAGACCCACCAACGATAGTTAGATTGTACAGGACAAAAAAAAAAAACTCCCCCAATACGAATGCTATCTCCCCGGCACTACAATGTCAATGAAGATTCCCTTGAGTTCAGATGGCAGGGTTTTACAGCGCGTTTCTGTCGTTTGTTTTGATGGATCTTCATCGCATATCGGAGCACGCCGTTGTCTTCTCAAGCACCAGTTTGCTTACACTAGCCACGAGCGTTTTTCTCAAAAAAACCATTTCCTCATCCTTATCCTTATCCAAAATTTCGTCATCTCAAGATCTCAGCCTAGACACGACTTTCTACAAAACGGTGCATGGCATCGACTTTGCAGGCACCGATTTACTTATACCAGCCTTGAGCGTTTCTTCCTAAAGCGCGTTTTCAGAATTTGCTATTGCCGGTTATCAATTTCAAATGACCCTCAAACGTTACCAAGGCACGGCCAACCCTCTGTTTGTCATGTACTCGTTCATTATTCCGTTTTTTAGACCGCGACTGACGTAGGAAGAGGGAGCGACGCGAGGAGAGAATCGACCAACATATTCAAAAGGTAATGCGACGGAGACAGAAGACGCGTCAAACTGATTGTGTGCGCATGAATAAAAAGATTTGACGCGATCTAACAGCCCTCAGGCTATCCGTCAAAAAGGTTTCACGTTCTTTGTAGGCAGTGCATGCATGCGTTGATGCCTATACAATCCGCACCTTTTGGCAACTCTCTTACCTTGCAATCCACCTTCATTTCACCAAAGCACACCTTTGATTTTATCAATTCTTCTCCTACGCATCCCCCGACTTTCCCAACAGAACCATGCTACAATGCAAAGCCTGACTTTTATCCCTGACCCCGGATAGTATATGAAGGCTCAGAATGTCCTGCAGGCCCAGGCTCGACAGGTCCAGCACGCTTAGCACGCCTAGCTCGCGCTTTTTTTTTCTAAGCTGCCCCCCCCCCCCCCCCCCCCCCCCTCATCCTAGCGCCGCCATGACTACTATCACCGCCAGTTAGCAAGCGCTGGAGTTATCTCCAAGCTCTTGACATCCAAGGACGATGCCGCGGGGAGGCTCCCAAAGTGAAGAGGGGAGGGAGGATTATAGTGAGATGAAGGAGATATGCCGTTTCGTTGCTCTCGTATTACACATTACTAACAGTTCAACTGTGGGTTGTAGGACTCCAATGAGAGCATTCTGCCTTTTTTTTTATATATACATATATTTTATTTTAAGCATTTTGTTGCTATATGATGAGCTGCCGATCTTCTTACAGCTTGCTGCTCTCGTGGGCAACGGCTGCCTTTTCAAAGAACGAACCCAAGAGGTCCGCGGCCTCCAATCCAGCCTTGAACTGGTCCGGCTGGGTCCAGTCGCCACGTCCTAAATGTTTCACGAAAAAAAAAAAAACCCCCCTCGGTTGCGTTAGAACCAGACCTTCATTTCTTTTAGGAAAAAAAAAAATGAATTAAAAAAAAAAGTGCTGGCATTTGTCGTTGGCTGATCGACGCGTGTGAATGAATACCTCCGGTCCAGCCGTGGTGCATGTTATCGAAACGCTTGTGGAAGGGCTCGATAGGGAAGCCCTTCTGCTTGTTGACCTCGATCAAAGGCAGCTAAAATTCATTCACAAAACGATGTAATTTTTTTTTCCGGTTAAGTCCAAGGGTCCGGAATTTTCGTCACGTCAGAGTATGACAAATCTCGCTTCCCCCAACCCAAAAGGAAAGGTTTTCGTTCACACCCATTCATCCGGTTTTCCAATAACATTTAGCCCCGCTCCATCCTTCTTCGTCGGCTTTTTTTTTTTTTTTTGGTCGGAAACAACTTACCATGTCGGCCTCATCCTTCGACGCGAGAACAATCAAAGGCGCCTTTGAATCCTTGGTCGTCTCCACAGAAAAGAACGAAGGATGGGGTCCACCCGCCGCCAAGAACGTCGAGCCTTCTTCCGAAGCGGCCTTGACGCTCATCAACGCGCCCCAGCACTGTCCAAAGATCGAAACGGACGTGCATCCGTCCTTGTGCAGATCCTCAATGGCCGCCCGGATAATCTCGCCGATATGGTTCTTCTGGTAATCGCCGTTGGCGTGGATCCAGTCCATGACGTTAGGACCCATGGCCTCGGGTGGGATACCACCGTTCTTGAAGAAATCGGGAGCCGAGAGTTGGAAGCCGCCGTGGGACTCGGCGATGCGCTAGATAGTGTGGATAATGAGCAAGGTAGAAGGAGGAGGGGGGGAGGGGTTTTGGAATGGCATAGAAACATAGGGAAAAAAAAATTGTAATGGGCTGTGAGCAAAAGCGAACCGGGTCCACAGATCCATTGAAGTTCTATGCTGGACTTGTCCGCCCGCCCCTCCTTTTTTTTTTTTTTTTTCGAGAAGACATCCATCGATACAATTTCCACTGTCCCTCAGAAAGAACAAGACAAACGTACGTCAAAGAACTGGTAGGTGGTAGGGTGGTAGCCAAAGATATCATAGATGGCGATCAAACCGCGCTTCGATTCCGTGGGTCCGGTGCGATAGGTCGTTCGTTTGTCGCCTGCGATTTCCTTCGTCAGCTCCACCTGCTTGCCCTTGTTGTGCCAGTGAGCCTCCGTTGGGGGGGTGTTGCAGCATGCGGCAGTCAAAGACATCTTTTGTATCGGCTGTTGTGGTGATTGGAACGTGTGAAGCAGAGGAGGTGGAGAGAAGGTGGAGAGGAAGAAAAAGGAAAAAGAAAGAAAGGAAAAAAAAAAAAAAAGGGAAAAAGAAGATGGGGGTTTCTGAATAATTTATGCATTTGGGCAATAGGGTTCGCTTCTCTCATCTTCTTCGCCTCGCAGAAAAAAATAAAATAAATGACTATTTTTCTCCCAAGCGCGTCAGTCAGTTGGTGGGACAAGACGCGTGCATGGTCATCCTACTCATAACAGCTACGCGTCCATCGCTCTACAACCATAACCTCGTAGATCTAACGACGGTTGCCATGCGTCTCCTACCGCCACCCAACGTTTTCATCAGCATGCGCGTTTTTTTTTTTTTTTTTCTTACTGATGTTTTCTTTATTGTTCGCAGTTCAAAATAACTACATCCTCCTCGACCTCCCTCCCACTTCAGCCTTCCTTACTTAACATTAGCCGCCGAGAGCTTGAACGTATCCGAGTTCTTATCCAACCACCTCGACACCCGCTCATACACTGCAAATGTCACCGCCTGCCCTGGTGCGACCCTCAGCACTCGAGGTGTGACACCCTTATAAAAAGCTCTCCAGCCCTCATTCTTCAAAATTCCCTTGTTCACATCCATAAACCTCTCCCACCCACCCAACCCCTCCGGATTCGGCGTCTTCTGGATTCGAGTCTTCACAATATCAATCGGATTGTTCACCAACGGTCCCATCGCGCCCGAGATACATCCAATGATCGCAGATTGGTAACCGGGTAGGTCCTGGATGTTTTGGAGCCGTTGAAGGTAGCCCTTCAGGAAATGGTAGGTCGGGAAATTCGCCGCCTGGTTCGAGGCCTGACGGAGGGATGTGAGACCGACACCTCGGTAGATGGCCGCGAAACCTTCTTCGCGAACGACAGTGTAGGCACAATGGGCTGCGTTGCGGTACTTGGGGATGTCGAGCGGGTCGGCCATGGAGTGGCGTTGAGCCTGAAGACGGATCTTGACCACGTCCATCGGTGTCACCACTAGTACCGCCTCCGTTACTCCTGCCAGCAACCCAGCTACATGAGGAATAACAGGCGTTCAAAAAAAAAAAAAAAAAAGAATATAAGTATATATGATATTTCAAACAGAAAAAAAAGAAAAAGAAAAAGAAAAAAAGTTAGCAATCACTGCCAAGCTGGGCACGATTTGGATGTTGTTACCCCAGAGGTTGTTGAGCTTCCAGGGCGTGCCGTCCTTGGAGACCATCCAGTCCTTATAGAACTGGAAGGTCGTGAATCGGATCGCCATCTTCGGGACAATGCCCGCCGTCACCGCTCCTAGACCCTTGTAAAGCGCCAGTGGAGATTCTTTCCGCACAATCTTCATTCCGACCCCGATAAACGACAAGTTTGCGCCCTAATGTTCGTTCGTTTTCAGAAAGCGAAGATCAACAACAAAAGAAAGATCGCCGTTAGTATGTATTGAGTATCCGATAGTTGATAATAATGTTACATCTTTTTTTTTCTGGGTTGTCATCAACTGGCGCTGTGGACAGGCACAGATCCAAAATCTCGAGGAGGGGGGGGGAGAAGGGAGGCCATTATCCTGTTATATCGCAATGTACTCCAGTTACTGTCCGATCATCTCTAGTGTCTCTTCCACACACACACCCCTGCATTACAGTGGTATCTTTTTTTTTCCGTCCTCCTGGCCAACAGCGTCATATTACCCATCTCTTCATGCAGTACGCCATCAATGTTTCATATGGGTTCCATGTCCATGTCCATGACAATGTCTATGTCAACATCAATGTCCTTGTCCTCGTCCTCGTCCTTGTCCTCGTCCTTGTCCTTGTCAATGTCAATGTCCTTGTTACTGTCTCTAGTCCTCGATTAGTCGAGTCGCGTCGAAATATTATCATTCGTATTGCTCGTAGTATTCGCACATGCAATGGCCACGAGATCCTGCTATGCTATCCACTTCACTAGGGTAAAAAGAAAATAAAGGAGAGGGTGGGAAAGAAACCGCCTAGCATGACTCTCTAGTTTTTTTTTTTTTTTTTTACCTTCTCCCGCTGCTGCTATTGCTCTTGTCGCTATACCGTACCCGTCAAGGACTTCAAACGACTTTTTTTGTCCCAACTCATTCCAAAAAAGAAAAAAGAAACCCCCCCCAGGATGGAATTGACATCTCATCTCTTTCGCATGGCGATTTGCAGAATAAAAAATAAAAAATAAAAAATAAAAAGTTCACACTCCGTCTGCTGTGCGCAAGTGCAAATGAAAAAAACGAAACGAAAACGCTCCCAGACGAACGTTCTCCCTCCACACACACACACACACACACACAGGTAAGTAGGGATATAGGTACATGCACCAAAACTTACAGCTGGGTTCCTGGCAACGTTCTTGGCGAGCTGCATACGGACTTTGATCGTGTCAAGTGGGTGACAAATCAAGGCCTCCATGAACCCGGCCGTCCCTCCAGCGATCAAGTTCACCAATGGTGATTTCTTCTCTCGAGCTGCCATTGTCTTTTCTCTCTCTCTCTCTCTCTCTCTCTCTCTCTTTTGTTATTGTTTGGTTAATTGATTGTTTGGTTGGTAGGTATTGATTGCTCGTGTGAAAGAAACGGTCCAGAACAGAGGAGGAGGTCAAAGTCGAGAGAGAGAGAGTCCTTGCTGGCTTGTTGTTCCAGAGTCGTCCAGTCGAATTCAGTCGGTTCGTCAGTCGGTTCGATGAGAGGATGGGGGAAAACAAAGGAAGAAAAGAAAGAAAGAAAGAGAGAACGGGTGTAGAGGATAGTTGCGAAATGTAGGAGAGGAGAGGGGAGAGTGAGGGGGTAACACGGAAAGGAGAGAGAGAGAGACATCTTGAGAAATGACTCTTTTTCTTCACCCCACACCCTCCCCCCCTTTCCCCGCCTTCTTCCCCTTTCGAATATACGTGCGAGGGGGAACACAAAATAACACCCATGTGAAAGATATATAAATTTACCCTCTCTCTCTCGTTCCCACAAAGACAAAGAACGTCCATCAATCAAGTCAGTATCCATAATGCATCATCTACCAAATTCCACCTGGGCATCGTATCCTATCCATGGGATACTCGACCCCGTCGATGTGTGCCCCCCCCCCATGTACCGCACAGAATCGAGTCCATGGGGCGAAAAAAAGGTCCCTGCCTACTGCATTCAATCCAATATGTACAACCTCGACATTTTCATTCGCGCTATGCACACTCATCGGTCAATTCTTTTCTTTAATGCAAATGCTTGTTTTTTTTTTTTTCTTTTTGTAATCTTACTCTTTCATGACTTTGACTCTACATGCTCGTCACCTCAACAACCCCACTCCTCATGCTTTCCTCCTTCTCCTGCTGCTGGAGCTGTTGTTGCTGATGCTGCGACTGATGTTGGCCATGACCCTGCACAGGTCCCTGCGACCGCCTTCCCGGAGATCGATGGCTCCTCGAATTCGTCTTCTCTTCCCCTCCTCCTTGCTGAATCATAGGTGAGACCGGTCTACTGCCTGCCCTACTTCCCGGTCGACTGCTGTGCCTGCTTCCAGGTCGGCTCCCAGGTCGGCTCCCTGGCCTGCTTCCTGGCCTGCTTCCTGCCTTTAATCCTTCTCCGGACACCGGCACAGATAGCGTGTTACCAGCCGTTGTCGATGTAACCGTTCGGACCCGCGAACTTGGTTCCCGAGGACGAGAATTCGTGTTGGATTGCTGACCTTGGCCTTGACCTTGAACCTGACCCTGACCCTGACCCTGTCCACGGCCATGATAATTTAACGACCTGGGCCGGCTCTCCTGACTGCTGCTTCTTGAACCCACAGCACTATCAGCTGTCACAGCCTTTGATCTCGTCGTTGATGTTCTTGGCCGAGGAATCGAGCTCACGTTTGCTGCCATCTCCAGCGACGCACTCGTGCTCGCATTCACGCCATTTGCTTGCCTTGTACTCGTGCTCACTGCATGCACCTTCACAGAAACATTGACCTCCGACCTTATGCTTTGCTGGTTCTCTTCCATTTCTGATCCACGGTGCTGCTGTGGAGTCCTCGTGCCTGATTTCTGGGCCCCATCCTTGGGTGTCACCCTTCCATTTGCACTCCTAACTCTGCCATGGTTCCTTCTTGAACCCGAGGAAGCCAGTGCCAACTTCTGAGCCTGATCCGTTTCATCTTCACTGTGAGCGTTGCTCTCGGTCGTAACAGTGTTGGTAGTGGAGGCGTTGATAGCCATCGTGAACACCCCGCCTCCGTTCTTCAGATACTCTGTCTTGCGATCCTGCCAGATCTGGTGGTTGATCTGAAGGTATTCGACACAATATCCCATTTCTAAAGAATAAACACAAGTACCATATAGAGATTAGCATACGAATGCAGCTAAAAAAAAACTCACCATCAACTTGCCACATATGCCAGTGTATCATACCTGGAATCATATCCCTGACGCTGCTGAACAAAGGCATAGCAAAGCCGTGAATGAAACCCAGCTGCGAATCAATCTGCATACCGCGATCATTCGCTAGACTCTTGGTTGATCCAGCAGGAACCGACTGAGATCCAGAGCACACCGCCATCTCCTTCTCAATGTCCGCTTGGTTGCACATCTCCTGCAACAACACAGTCGACCATCGCTCCGCAACATGGAATGGTCTCGACTATAATATTCAAGTGAGAAATTGAACATTGCACCAACATATTATTAGTCCACCAGACAAGAGGGAAAAAATAAAGAAGGTATATAAGGCTTTGCGCAGAAAAACAATCAGATCAACTTACGGCATTGCTGATGTCGGCACACTTGATAAGCGAGCCGCAAAGGACTAATCGCTCCTGCTCATCAATGCTTGCCTGGTTTGGCTTGGGCACATTGCCGCCTGGCAAACCCCGCATACGAAGACGTTCTGTCTGTTCCTTGATCTTGCCAACATAGTCAAAGTGAAGTCCCATGTCCGTGGCGAGAATCGTACTTACGACCATCTTCCTGAACTCTGTGTACCAGTACATCAAACCAAATGATATCCGTGTTAGTCAACATGTATTGCCATCGCTTCAAATATACACGCACGGCATCGGTGTTTGGCCACCAAAGCATATACGTACCCATGAACTTGCGGTTCTGAGAGTCCACATCAAAGCATTCAAAGCCATGCTTCTTCATGACCTGGAAGAGTGCCATTGAGTGAAAACTCTCAAGAACAGAACGATCATTGTAGATCTGAGCCAATGGGGTATGCGCATTAACCTATAAAAAAAACGAAATAAAAATCAGAGAAAAAAGTTGAGTGTCACATTCTTTTATTCTGCTCAGCAGAATAGTGCAAGCATTCCCTGCGACCGTGGAAACCGTGGAAAATGGAGCTTACCAAAAACATGTTATTCACACCCGGGTGTCCTACATCGTGACCGATGCTGGCGACAATAAGCGCAAAGATATCCTCAGGTCGCAAGAAATCCTGGACCCGAAGTGGCGATGGAGCACTCTCTTCAGTGTTAGTAGCATCATTGCTATCCATGGGTATAGTCGCCGATGATTCGTTTGCCTCTGACTCTTGCTGCATGTCGTTGGTGTCGCTGTCATGACCCTTCGCCTGAGGCAGGGAAGTGTAGCCGTTTCCAGTCTGTGGAAGCTTGCCCATCCTGCAGAGAAAATAAAATGTTGCCTGGAGAACATCGACCGCATGTGCAAAGTTGTGGTATGGATTTGATCGATGATACGAATCACGCAGTCCGATCACGAAACGATGAAGCAAGTCTAGATAGTTTCGTGCAAATAATGCCAGAGAATAAGGGAAATCTTAGCTGCCGCTCAGAAGGTCCGCAAGCACCCCAATCCGGGATAACTCAAGAAAGCAGCCTCCACTTACGTTCAGGAATGTTCAAGTCTCCCAGGCCCTCCAGCTTCATGACCTCCTGAATGACAATCACCACGCACCGCATCAGATCGTCCTCACACAAATCGTGTGGATGGAAATCCCATGAGAGAAGTCGGTGCTTGAGCTGCTCAACACGCTCCTGTGCAGCATAAGATGACATGGAGGGAAAGTCGTGAACAGACATTTTGCTTGGAGCGGGGCAGTAATGACTGATCAATATATCGGATAGCCTAGAACATAGAGCAATGAAACAAGTCAGTAAAGATGGGACAACTGTCGGTAGTTGGAAAAGGGCCAAAGAGCGAGGCAAAACGATCATCACCATTGATCTTTCAAAAACACGTCTCGAAGCCGGGTATGACTGGGCAGCGCGAGCGCGTTCTTCTGGGTAGTGTATCTGGGGATCGTGACAGCGGTCCTGTATTTGCTATAGCGGTGCGCATTCTATATCGCAGCGCGAATTTTTTTTTTAGAGACATTGTTCTCGGGTTAGATCCAGCAGACCGATGGCGAAATCGTAGGCGAATGAATAGCGACTGCAGAGGTCTGTGCCATTTGCGAATCCGCAACTCACCAAAAACAATGTTTTCGCGACCTGCTCCTCAATTGGCTTCAGTAAGACATCTGCTACGCCCAAGTTGAACAACTCCAGAATCCTGTCTTGAGATGTAGTTGAGCTGATAGCTGTAAATAGTGAGAAAGATAAACATTAGATACGAACCTGAGAGCGAGTAAGAAAAATTGATACCTTGTCCACAAGCACATACCGACGGGAACAACATGGCGCAGAGTGCCCTTGGCGAGTCCTTGCAGCACTGTCTCCAAAAAGTCCAAGCCGCACAGAGAGTCCTCCAAACCATTTTGCATGGGCTGCCTGCTGTGCGCGCGACGTCCTCGCTGCTGTGATCCCTTGGATGTTGTACCATCGCCGGTTGCCCTCGAGTGGCGCTGACCGTTGGCCTGCAGCAGTTTTGTGCCCGAGTCCACTGGTCCACCATTATGGTTGCCCACATTCTTCTGGGATGTTGGGCGACGCAGACGAGTTGAATAAGATCCAGATGAATTGAATGCTGTGAGCTCGAGCTCTGTGTCGACGTCCACGAGCAGTATCAATGGTCGAGATTCCGTTGGAGGGCGGTGTTCGAGAAGGGTTAGGGCTGCTTCAAACGTTGCGGCAGTCAAGACTATTTTCAAAAAAAAAAAAAAAAAAAAAAAAAAAAGGTCAGTCCACTGATCTGTTCGATTAGGGTTATGTCAGTGAGTCCTTCCCGTTGTGCTGGAGGCGCGTGTCTCCCCAAATGAATCATCCTGTGCCCCTTCTTTCGCCCACATGCGCAACGTCTGGCCACGTTTACGAAAGCATAAGAAACAACAAAGCGCCCAAGAAAGGTAAGCGTAGGATATCGATAACAGAACGAAAATATGAAAAGAAAAAAAAAGAATGAAAAACCACACAGTGGATAATGGAGTTGGAGAAAAAAGGAAGCAGATGCAGGCACAACATCAACATCAGCATCAACATCAGTAATAACAAACAAGAGCTCAATGCGTCGGCGCTTTGGTGCAATGTATAATCAACAGAAGGTCGAGAAGATAGGGGCAAGAAGCAGTGCAGAGACGGGGCCCTTCAGTCCAGACTGACCAGACTGAACCGTCCAAATTCCGCGGTGCTAATCCGACACTAGTGGACAAGCACCACACACACAAATCAAACCCCATAATTCGGCACACAGACATGGCCAGCACTTCCCACAACAGAACGCAACCCAAGACAAGAAAATACCCATGCACCCTTTTTTTTTTTTTAGGTTGTTCCTCACTGTATCCATTTAGTAAAGGCTCATGAAACGGCCTCTTCGTTTTTTTTTCTTTGCCTCAGTGGATCCATGGGGAAGGAACGAAAAAGGAGGCGTAAAGAGTGTCAGGACCGAGTTGTGAGCGATAAAAATAAGGACCAGCCAGGTGTCCTCCCCATCCCCTCCTCTCAATCTTCCCGCGCGCTCTTACTCTATCCTTGTCTCCGTTCTCCTGCGGTTTTGGAGCAACGTAGGCCAAAAGAGGAAAGTCGTCCTCGAGTTTGTGCCATTCTCCATTCAGTTTGCTCACACTTATCTGGTCGAATCACTGTGCCCTGCAGTTTAGCAGGCACAACAAAGAAAAAGAGTAAAGGGAGCGCATATACACCAATTGCAGAAAGGGGAGGGGGATAAGTAGCGCGAAGAATAGCGAATGAAAAAAAGGCAGCAAGAGCAACAACTAAAGAAACGAAGGATAGAGGGACAAATAATGCGACAAAGGGAAGGCGAGAGTAAAGGGCACCTGCACGTTTTTTTCATATTACTGCTGAACGCAAGTCCGCCATGTTTTTTTTGTTGTTGTTGTCATATGAACTATAGGGCCATAATACCAATTTGTAAGAGGCCAGGTCATATTCCGTTACCTTTTAATCCGGCGAGGCGTAATATTGAGGCCAGAGAGCCGGCGCCGTCGCTAGACCGAGACTCTGAACGTGAACGGGAGGTAGATGGGGTTGACTTTGACTTTGACCGTGAGGAGCGGTGATTCTTCCTAGGTGGGGACAGGCGTGAGGAGGATGTAGAGGAGACATGAGAGGCACTGGATGTCGCGGTTGTTGCGGTGGATGTGGAGGAGGAGGAGGAGATGGAGTGGGACGAGGTGTTGCTGAGGGTCTCTGAGTGATGGGATGCTTCCTGGTGCTGCTGCTGTTGTTGTTGTTGTTGTTGCTGTTTTGATGGCAGAGCGGGGAGGTGATGATGGGTATCGAATGAGGAAGGGCCGATGAGGAGGACCAGGTACTCTGTGGGCTCCATGGTGGACAGGCCGATTTGTATTGTATAGCAGGGGGGAGAAGGAAAAAGAGGGAGGGAAGGAGAGGGAGAGGGAAAAGGGTCAGAGGAGGACTATAGCGAGGAGGAAGAGAAGAGGAAGAAGAAGAGGAGGAGAGGGGGAGGAAGGCCAGTTAAGAGAATGAACGAGATGCTGTAAAGAGAGAAAGAGAAAGAGAGAACGAGAGAACGAGAGAGAAAGAGAAAAGGAGGGAGAGTCAGGACACAATCCAGAAAAGCAGTGGGATGAGTGAGGTGCGAATGTGGTTGCAATGAGTGTATGGAGTGTGTGTGCGAAGTGTGTATGTATGTAGTACGAGGGACTAGAGGGGAAAACAGTTGGCAGGTGGAATGAAAACGTGAGTTGAGCAGAGTTGGGTCGAGAGAGTGCAGCGGAGAAGTCTATGTTGCGAGTATAAAAATAAAACGAATAAGCAAAGTGGTGGTTTGTCTGCGTGAGAGTGAGAAGTGAGAAGTGATCCTCTGCCAGCAGTTGGATTCGATTCAATTGGATTCAATGGTGGTCGCGATGGCGATGGTGATGGCGATGGTGATGAGAAGAAGAGGGGGAAAAAAAAAAAGAAAAAAGAATCAGACTGCGAGGAGGAGCGGAAGGGAGGAAATGAAAGGGGAAAGGGGAAAGGGGAAAAGAGAGGGAAGGAGAAGAAAGAAAGAAAGAAAGAAAGAAAGAGAGAGAAAGAGAGAGAGAAAAGAGAGAGGATGTTGGTGCCTTCCTGTTCCTCATCCTCACCTCTTCCCTCATATGGCCACACTGCACCCATATAGCCCATAAACACAAACAACAGACACCGCCAGCAAAGTGCAAGTCGCAAGCCGATCAAAATGATCAGAATCACTGCCCAACGGTCTTTGCCTCGTGGCAAGAGAGATCTTCCATGAGGGGATTGCAAAAGTTGATCCAGCAGCAAGCAAACCAATGAGCGGCGGTAGTGGTGATTGGCGATAGTAGTAATAAAATTGCTGTTATTGTTGTTGCTGCTGTTGTTGTTGTTGTTGTTGTTGTTGTTGTTGCTGCTGTTGTTATTGTTGTTGTTGGCGAATGTGGGAATCCTGATCCCTCTTTGGATCATCCTCTGCCTCCACGCCTGTTTCTCTCTTCTGTTTCTGTTATTATTGCTTCCTTCGGATCCCCAGCACGTTGTTGTAATCGAATCGATTTATGAACCTCTAATCCAAATCGGGACGGGGGACAAAGGGAAAGGGTCTTTTCTTTCACTCGCTCCTCGGCTCCTCGCTCCTCGATCAATTAACATTCTTATTTCTTTTATTTTTAATTTTTGAAATATTGGAGTATCGCATGCACCATCCGCTCCAGGTACCATGTCCAACCAACTACAACAGCCAGCAAAAAACATCCAAACAAGTGTGTACTTTAGGGCTATGCTGCACTATAGGCAAAAAACGTGTGTTCATTTCCCACCTTGCTTTTGTACACAAGTGTACTTGCTTGTGAAATGAAAAAGCACACAAGTCATCCCGCACACACATACAATCTCTATCTCTCTCTCTCATGTGCCACCAAACTGAACTGACCTGAACTGAACTTTGGAATTGAACTGAATAGAACTGAATAGAACTGAATTGAGCAGGATTGATCTGGTGCCTGCCACTGGGAAGAAAACAGAAGAACCGGGAGCAATGGGTACCACCAACCCAAAAAGATATGAACTGATGGAAGCAATTGCTCTTTTCTTTACTTTATCCTATTCATAAAAATATCATCCTCGCCACGCCCCATGCCCACCCTGGCCCTGGCTCCGGCCCCTGTCAACGCTCACTCCGCCCAGCCCGCTTGACCGACTCCGACCAAGAATGAAAAAAAAAAAGATGGAACACTAATTTGAGCCCTCTCATTCCACTCCTCAGTCGCCTCTCTCCTCTCCTCTCCTCTCTCCTCTCTCTCTGTTCGCTTACTTTCTTTGTAATAGGAAATGATAGCATCATTCAATCACACACCATCCTCCTACTGTCGCTCTCTGCGCGTGTTGTACGTATTGTACGTGTTGGATGTTCACTCATGGGCAGATGACAGAGAGATCAGAGAGATTGAGAACGAAAGTGAACTTATTAAAGAAAAAAAATGCTGCTTTGAGCGAGAAACACCCTTGGAATACCTTGGAGAAGGATGATATGTGCGAATGAAGCGAGGGAGATAAATGGTATTTAGATGTAGTTCTTTACTTTTTTGATTGATTTCCGAGAGAACGAGTCCTGGGCGGTTGGTACTGCTATAGACGGTTGTATGAGCAGGAGGATGGTCGAAGTGAAAGATACAAGTGCAGGAGTGATCGTGAAGGTGTGAGTGTGGTTGGAGCGTAGGGATGAAGAAGTAAGCAGCAACAGAATGTAGTATGCAGTGGGTACGTGTGTGAAAGAAAGGGGGGGGAAAGATGAAATGAAGGAAGGGGAGGGGGAGGGGGAATGTGCATCGCATTGTGCCGTTGCACCGCGTCCGTTGCGTTTTCTTTATTTGTTCCCAGACAATTTTATTATTATTTTATGCTCCATCTCTTCTCTCTTCACTTTTCTGTCCCGTATCTTTTTGTGTATCCATGAGTTCTTTAGCTGACGACGGAAACAAAGGAAAAAGAAAAAAAAAGAAAAAACAAGATGGAGTGGCAGAGCAACTCTTTTTGAACCAAAGAACTAGAGCCGAGAGCAAGAACAGGAACAAACAACCTCTGAAAAGGTTCATGGCCACTACCAAGATAATCAACTCGCGCATGGGGTACTTATAGAGATGCCTCCCTGGCCCGCGTTCAGCAGCACGCGAAGGTGCGCCCAATATTGGCCTGGGACATCTTCCCCCTCCTCCTTCCTTTCCTCGCGACGCGCGACGCGACGCGTCAAATCCATCCTGTTTCAGTTTCGTGTTCGTGTTTCTTCCTCACAAACACGAACATGTCCACCCTGTCCCCCCTGCTCTTCCTCTCCCGGCGACGTGTGTGCTGCCACAAAAATACAGCCTCCGCATTCATCTTGAGCCAGCGTGTTCATTCCACCATCCTTCCATCCTTTCCATTCCTTCCATCTCCCCCATCCCAACGCACCATGCTCTTCAGCTCCGCAGACATCTCCCTTTGGGAATCCGTTCTTGTGCAGTACGACGAGGCTCTACAACTCCACGTTACCAGCAAAAAGGACGATTCCCTATTGGACCTCGACCATTGGTACCAAACCACTCTACCCTCCCTCCTCGTATCCCGCCAACCCAAATGGATTGATTCCAAAGAGCTTTGTCAGCTCATGTCTTGGAAACTCAAGGTTCGATTCTTATTCTCGCTTTCCAAAAAGTCTGCTGAGCTGAATTAGAGATATGATTGTAATGATTAACACCCGGATACATATGTCTTTCCTACGGTGTGGCGATCCCATATCAGCGAGGCAAGTTTCGTCCGAGCCTCGCAAAATTGGCAGCGTCGAATGCAGACAAGGACGTGAAGCGTATCAGTCAGGAGGCCTTCCAACTCCTTTCCTCAGATCTGAAGACTGCCATCACCAAAATGGCTGAACTCAAAGGCGTCGGTCCCGCCACTGCTTCAGGTACGTACAGGTCCATTGTTCGTTGTCTGCCTGAAAGCCTGAAAAGGAGCATTTATTTCGCGATACTGCTTTTGGGTATCTCTAACCCAACAACGCTTACCTTTTTTTTTTTTTTTTTTTTTTTTTTTTTCCCCGATCTGTGAAACACGGCAGCCATATTGTGTGCAGGTGCCCCCGCAAAAGTACCCTTCATGGCCGACGAAACCATGGACTCGGTCCCCGGACTCGGCACCATCGCCTACACGATCCCATATTACATCAAGTTCGCGACCAAAGTCATTGAAAAGGCTGCAGAGCTTAAGAAAAAAGGATCCACCATCGTCGATTCTCCTCATCTCGTCGAGAAGGCCCTTTGGACTGAATTTATGCTCAACAAATATGGAATTCAGAGAAAGATCGCTGGATCATCATCGACATCAGCACGAGTATCAGCACCAGCCTCAACACAGGAAAGAAAAGAAAGCAATGCCACCAAGGCAGCAACAAAGGAAGATGGCAGCAGTAGCAACAAGAACAGCAAACGAAAGGCAGAGGAGATAGACGCAAAGGCCACAGGAACAGGAATCAAGCATCAGAAACAGACATCTGCATCCGCAATGAAGACCAAATCCTCAACAACACCAGCATCAACACCAGCGCCAGCGGCAGGAGTGAGGCGATCCGCTCGTAGTCGATCATAAAAGCATGGAATACTAATTGGTACACCATAGCGATCTTGTAAAAATACACGTGTTTCTTTATTACAACATATCTGATCTACTCCTGAGGGGCCATGCTCAGCACAACAATATCGCCTTTGCTTGTCCCTATCACGATCACATCCTCATCCACATCCATAAAGGACGGCTTCAGTCCGCAGGTCTCCAAATACTGTGTAATCTCATCCACCTGGCTCGTCAAAACAATCTCTGACATTTCAGTCGTCATCACCCTGGTACCTTCTCCAATGATCTCTGGTGTCCCCACTGGATCCATATAGACATCATTTCCTTCCGCATTCGCATTCTGCTCCTGCTGCTGCTGCTGCTCTCGTTCTTCATGTTGCAGCTGTTGCTGTTGATGAGACCGCACGGCTGAATATCGTGAGACTGTCGGACACACCCGAATCGCGCCATTCAGCGAAGGACGATCCGCATTCGTTGTCAGTACATGAGGATGGTTACCCCCGATTGCGATCGAGGTAATCGTCGAGATTGGCGGGACTTTCGTCTTGTGAATATGTGGCGCTTTCAACAGGTTCGGTGGGAGCTCGCGGCGTGTATCGATCATAAATTGTTTGTTAGGAGATTTATAAAGCGGTTCCCACTCCAGATGAAGAAGATGTCGATCCGTTAGGAGAATGAGGGACCGGATGTGGAAGACGCAGCAGAATGTGCGGGCGCTGTTTGAGATTGGTAATGTACTCGATAGTAAGACTGCCAGGGTGTCGATCGAGAGGATCCGGATGAAATGTCCTGTGGCAATTATTAGAGTGTCGTTCTGGATGTAGATATCTTGGAGCTGCTCAAGAAAATGGAGCAGACAAAGTAGACACGCTGGATTAGCCCCTGCATCTGGATTGTAGATAGAAATCGTCACTAAAGATGACAATTGTTACCGTTTCTCCTGCAAGTGGCTCTGTCGATCTGAGGACGTTGCCTGTATGAAAGTCCACGATGTCGATCTGGCAATCCCTCCTGCCCAGGACAAGGTACTCATCGCTCATAGTCATGCAGCTCACCTCGGTCGCGGATGAACTGTGGATCAACGCCTTTGTCCTGAGATCCCAGATTCGACAGATCCTATGACATGGAGGATAACAGGGATCGACAGTATCAGTTAGTTACATATGCAACCTGGAACAGCCAGAAAACAGGTTTGTGCTCCGTCGATCTATCTGGGAGTATGCAGTTTTTGCTCGTCGTCCTGCTTGCTCCGTGCTTTGCATAATCTGCGTTATTCCTCTGAATCATAATGCAACCAAGCCAACCGAGCCGCCGTACCGTACTCATTCCATGACATAATGTGCGCAGACAGATAAGCACACAAATAACCAGTCCTTCCTTCCCCCCTCCCCCCCTGCACTACGCCCATTTCATAGAGAGCACCAACTTTGCCCAATCACTTACCCAGACTTGGAGACGACGGTCATAACCATGGCAACGGCACTAAAGTCCAGCAATTGAATTGGTCCCACGGCCGCATCGACTAGATCCTCACACTCATATGTCTTCGTATTCCACACCGCGACTTGTCCAAACATATCCCCTGACAATAACTTTCCTGCCTTGATGCGCAGACGCACGATCCCACCCCGATGGACCTTGAGCGTAAAGAGGGACTGGATGTGTCCATTCGACCAATTGCGGTCAGAAATGATTCGTGTCCGGCACTCTTGTTTCCAGTCCCTTTGCGGTACGAGATGTTGGCCTTCTGGGAGCGACGGTGCTGTGAAGGCTGTTGAGGAGGGTGACGGCGATACTGCTGAGGATGTTGATGTGGGTGCTGGAGTGAAGAATCTCAGGGAAGAAGACGACGAGGTCGAGGAAGGGATTGTTGGGATGGCGAATTCGCGTTCATGCTCGAGAAAGACGTTTTTCCAGAGAGATTGGTCGACTGTGATCCAGTACCATTGCCTCGAGACCTATGAAGTATTTCAAGGGAGCAAACGAGCGAGCGAACGAACGAGCGAACGACGGGTTGGGTTAGACGGATTCGTGCAGCTGAACTCTGGGTTATGGAATTATGATTTGTAAGGCTGTTTGTTGGCTGGAATGAGCGTCGCCCTTACGCGTTGACATCTTGCTAGGTCATGAATGTCGAGGTTGTTGAGAATCTGCTGTGCAATCTCGACCGGTGCCCGTGAGAGAATGTCCATGGGATGAATGACCAACTAGCGAAGCGACTCGAATCGGGAGGAAGGGACAGAAGCGGCAGAGTTGTTTTCGAGGGGAGCGTAGCTGCGGCGGCGAAGGGTGGTGGTGATGGTGGCAAAGAGTGAAGAGAGGGGTGGAGCCAAGAGAAAAGAGTCGACAGAAAGAGTACGACGGTGTGGAGGGAATGGTAGACGTGGAGTCTACAGAGTGATGACAGTGAGAGCCAAAGCGCAATTGGGGGGGTGTTATTCCTCCGCTTACAAACAGTTGCGGCGTATGACTCGCCTTGTGCGAGTGTGGTTCGCGACCGTGTCTGTGCTTCTCGCCCCAATAGCCATTCCCGTAGACATCAACCGGCACTCCGTCCTCGTCGCCTTGTTGCAGCAGTACCAAGACACAGGTCCCCCGGTTACCAGCAACCAGAGGGGAGAACATTGTGTATCCCAATGGTCTCCACCCTCAAACCCGACCCGATGGTTCGCACTAGACATGCCTTGTGCTCTCAATCTGAGAAAGCCTCTTATGCATCGCCCAGATTGAAACCCCCACGGGGAGAACAAAGAACGCTGTAGCCATGTGAATAAGTGCGTCATGTTTGTCCCTCATAGATCCGATTGCGGTAGACATTTGTGGTGAATACTCGCTCGGTTTATTATGGTGTTTCTAAAGTACATGTGCAAGGATGGGGAAACAAGTAGAATTGATCATTCCACGAACTCAAACTGAACGGCCCAAAAGACAACGTTGCCGTCCAACGACCTGCAGGTATAACGAACGGGTTGGCCGTTCAAGTACCTCAAGATATTCATCGACAGCGCCATCTTGATGTTGCCCGTATTAAAGTCCATATACGGTGCAAAGAACTCGAATCCGTGGACCAAATCCGGCTTGAATACAAACTGTTTCCGGGCCTCCTCTGTCTGAAATTGCTTTCGACGTTGTGCAGTGCTCATGCTCTTCTTGTCCGGCATGAAAAACGTCGTATCTTCGTCAATATGCTGGCGCCAGCGTCCCAGAGGCATCTCCGAGTCATCCTTGTCCTCGTCAGTTGCAAAGTCGCTCGATGTGGGAGAAGCTGACAGCGGTGATGGCTCGATCATACTGTGAAGATGCGAATGCGTATTCGCGCCTTTGAAATGCGCGTCCAAATGCTCTGAAGAGTTGTTGGCGGAGTTAGGCAGGCTGCCATATAAGCTCGAGCTGTTGCTGCCGGTACTGGCGCCAGAGTTGCGGTGACCACGCTTCAGCTTACCCAAGAAACTCCACGAACGACCTGAATCACTCAGGCTCATGCCATGCGCGATATCTGTGGCGTGCTGAGGTGTCATAGGAGGCGAGGGAAGATTGGCATCCTGAGGGCGCCATGCCGCCATGGTGTTGATGGACGAGATAAGAGGGCTCAAGATCCAGGGCTTTTCATTCTCTGAGAGCGAGGTCTTGACTACTGGGTCGATATACTTCGCAATCTTGAACATGGTGTCGAATCCCTGTGGGAGTTGCACAGCTCGGTCAAAGTCCGTTCCAAAGTAGACCTGTTCTCCATCCCATTCACGCTTGAATCGTCCTTCGACCTGACAAAACGAGTTGAACAACAAGAATGGAATCCATTAGGAAAAATTGCTTCTTAATTCATCCCGTCAGAGGCTATTTCAATCACTGCTACGTTGCGTATTCATTGTGTAGAGTAGGTCGCTACCTGAATAGAAAATCTGCGATTGTGTCCCTTGAAATACTCAGAGTTATGGATAGGTTCAGAGCCATCGTTCGTAATGCCAACTGACGTCAAAAATGCAGAATAAAATATTAGAAACAGACTCTTGCGTTTCATGTCATCGCTGCATTGCTAGGCCATCTGAGCTACAAGTATGTAATGCTAAATATGTATGGCAGATTGTTTTTCCCGCCATTTTTAAATGTCAGCTTGGCCCATGCTCCACACCCTGTTTTTGTGCAAATGACCCTTCTTCCCTTTTTTCGTCCTCTTCGAGTTTACCCTTGTACCAAGTAGACTGCACCCTGCTTGCGATGAGCTGTGTTCATTCGACTTACCAAAGTCCCTAATCCGGACTACAGCTCGTCCTTTGAATTCGGGGCCCTCGAATTCGACGGGATGGAGCTCGTCATTGCAGTTCACAATGGACAAGTCGGTGTAGGTTCCTCCGACGCTGACTCGCAGTTTGACCATGGTTGGATATATGGAGGTGGTATTGAGTGTGCTTGAGAGGAGACTGAGGGGAGGAGGGGGGTGTGCTTCTGTGGTGACTGTGGGTTCCTTCGGAGGTGGTGATGTGCTGTCAATTGAGCAGCTGAGTGTAGAGAAGAAAGATTGAAAGAGAAGTAGAAAGAATGAGAAATGGGACTTGGATGTTTCTATAGAATGAGAATCAAAAGTTGTGGATGAAAAAAAAAAAAAAAAAAAGAGGAAAAAAAATAGGCGAGGAAGTGGAGCGTTTTATATAATACGGCTGCAAGGCGTAGTCGCCCCCACAGCCGGATGAATAATCCGGTCTGCCTACGAATTTAGCATTTCCCTAATTGTGCAATTGCCTCTCCCCTATTCAAACAATTATATGATGGCACCAGCGCAAGTTATAAATGCATTCAAAGCCGATGTCATCATCATACAGCGGAAGTCGCGGAGAGGGGCTGAAGATTTCCTCTCAGCAGCCATGGAAATACGTTTACGGGAACTGGTGGTTGAACCCTAAGTAAATCGTCATTATCGCCGTACCGTACTTATCGCGCGAGGGGCGCCGTCGTACGTCGGTGGCTCATCAAAACTCCGGAACGCTACTGCTGAGTGAGACCCAATTGACGCCGCTACGACCTAGGCCATCTGACCCGTGTAAGATGCTAAGCATCCATCCGTTGCTTACAGCATGTCGTAGTATAGTCCTGTGGGGTGGTAGGCATTCATGCTCGTGTCTCCTGCAACTGCGTATGCGCAGCAAGTTCTACAACAGATCAAGAGCACTCCGAGGGGCTTTTACTTGCATCGCAACGCACCAGTTCAGCATCCTAGATGCTCCCCCCTACTCGCCCACCATAGTCTTTGGATCCCTCTCTCTCAATTGAATTAACAGATGGAGGGCAAACTCGCATGAAAGTTAGAGACCGGCGCTCTGTACTCTTGCTACCCATTAGACAGTTTGCGAAACTGAACTCGACCCTCGAGTTCGCTCGAAGTTCAATAAAGTTCACGCTAGTGAATTTTTTCAAACTCAACTATGCCTCTGAAGCTCGAGTTCGAGCTCTGAACTCGAGGGTCAGAAGCAAAGTTCATTCGGCGTTTTGATTGGCTTGCTACCAGGCGGCTTTGTCTAGATATATGAAAAGAAAAGTCAACATGAGTTTGTCACTCCATTACTTCTCTTCGTCAATGAGCTTCACACAGTCCACCTTTACATCACAGCAGCAGCAACCGCAGTATGTGCCGCAACAGAGTGCCCCTCAGCAACAACAGCAGCATCAGCCGTATGCGCCTCTGCAGCAACAACGTCCTCTCGCACCTCATCCTCCTCGCTTCTCCACGCAACAAGGGCCTCAGCTACCTCGCCCTCCACTTGACCAAGTCTCGCACCAACAACCACCCGCACAACTGCAATCCCAGGAACCTGAGCAAGAGGGAGAGTCCACTCTCCAAAACCGCAATGGATCCACCTCGATGGATACCATGATGGAGCATAGTCAGGAACAGTCGGTTAGAAAGAAGCGCGATGTATGTCAAGGTTTCGCACCAAGGAGCAACAACTACCACGCCAACACTATCACTCTACTCGAGGGCATGATGGGACACCCACCTTTCGTTGGACATGGTCAGAAGAAGGAGGCCTGGGAGAAGGTCGCAGCATATGTCAGGACACAAGGAGGGCGCGACCTAAAGAAGGCTAACTACCTTCTTTGCATGAGGCGATATGATGCGCTTAAAAAAGAATTCAAGCAACAAGAGGCAGCATCACGGAGGTCAAGTGGCGGCACAGAGACTATGACAAGGCAGGATGAGCTTTTGCTGGAACTGGTACAGAAGGAAGACGACTTCGACGGGCATAGACAGCAACAAAGTCAAAGCACAGTGGATGATTTTTCGGCTCAAAACTTGGAGGAGTTTTATGGTCATACCAACAGGCAGGAGTCATTACGACAGATGAGCATGCCCACGACTTCATCGGCCACGGCAGCATCCTCATCATCCATGGATCCCTCTTCTTCGACTTCATCATCTTTTTCTTCCTCAAGTTCATCATCTACCACCACAGCAACATCTTCGAATCCAAACCGCCTGGCAACAGCTGAATCTGTTCGCTTCAACCCTATCAACAGACGCGCTCCGCGATCACAGGCTCCACGAGCAAGTACTGTTGAGAAAAGAATGTTGGAACTCATGGAAAACATCAACGGACTCGTTTCGGATATTCGAAAAAAGATTTAAATTCAATCCTCTTTTTTTTTTTTTTTTTTTTTTTTTAATACACAGCACTACTATATCCCTTAATATAAACGTTTTGATTGCCTTGTTTAATCATGAAGATACTCATCAAGAGTGGGGGGGTTGACTCGAAACTTGGAAGAGGATGAGTTTGTTTGTCGGATGCAGGAGCGAATGTTTGCAAAAAGGACAGAGCAAATATAGTGGGTGTGCACCTCCATAAGAAGTGTCTTCTGATTTTTTTTGAAATCAGAGAAGGGGAAGTATTGCAGAACGTAACCAAAGCACCACTCAACACCAATTCTGACCTTAGACATACACTCATTGAAACGCTGCTCCTCAGGAGAGATGCCTGCTGTGTGGAACGGCCGCTGCATGATGTCGCTCAGTATATAAGCAGGATCTCCATACAGACTCATCTGGCGGTTGTCATACCCTTTTGCACATGCTCGAAGAATCGGAGCAAGGGCAGACATCTCGAAAAGACGCGAATCATGGCGGTTCCCTGCAAACGGCCCAGACAGGTGAACAATGATACCATCGGGTGTGGCAACTGACTGATACTTCATGGCGTGAACGCGCTTGTGGCCATTGTAGATTTGCTCTTGCCCATCGATTGGACGACAAACTGCACGAACAGTACCATCAATAAATGCAAAGCTTGAAAGGCATGGTGCATTCTGCCTTCGGATAGCATAATGAAGCTCTTCCAACTTGTCGGGGCCGAGACGGATGGGATCCCAAAAGAGTCTTTGCCTCCATCGCCGATAGAGGAACCGAAGGGTGTGGTTGAAAATGCGTGATAGCATAGATTGTGATCGTCCAAAGATATCCATGAGATCAAAGAGGCGGCATGGATATGCAAGTCGACGCAACACGATACAAAGCGCCTCGACAGAGTGAACTTTGGAGCCATTGTCAAGGACGAAGATCTCTGGCGTTCGCAATGCAACAACCATCTCCAGAATGTCCTCCTGGTAAAAGCGGAAATAGAGCTGACAGTTTGGTCTAGGGACTTGTTCGAGATCGAAACGAATGTTGGGTATGCGAGGTCGCTCAATCCTGGGCCGTATTTGCACAAAGTTTCCATGCATCACCTGGATCGCCTGTGCAATAAGTTGTAATACTGGAATGAAGCGCTGCAGCTGCTGTTGAGCATCAGGATCTGGCACAACCTCATCATCCATCCTTTCAACAGCCCCTCTCACTAGCTCAATACCTGCCACAATAGCTTGAACTCTCCTGTCATCCTCGAAGTCTCCCTGCTCCTGCTCGGGTTCATGATCCTCGTTCTCGATCTCGTCGGCAGCCTCGAGCCGCATGTCTTCCAACTCGGCCCCAATCTCATCCACACCAAAGAAATACTCAGCGCGATCAGGAATAACCACCCCCTCCTCTCTGTTCGCGGCCAGGTCAGCTTCATACTGGATCTGGCCTTCGAGCTCAGCATCCAAAAGGTTGCGCTCAAAACCGTCGAACTCTTGATCCCATAGAACATGATCGAATTCATCGTCATCATGTAGAACTTCGTCCACGGCATTAAGCTCGTATGCAGCGTGGAGTTCGTCGATATCGGTGTCATTGCTGTAGATGCTGCTGGCGTCACTGTCTGTATCGCGCTCCATCTCTGTGGGCTTTAATGAGTAAGGACGGAGGGAAGAACAATGGAGTTTAAAAGCAAGCACACCACCTTTCTTTAATTAAAGCGTGTAAGCATAGTTCGCGTCTGCTTGTGTTTTTTTTTAAATGTGAAAAAAATGCGCTCCCATTGGTGCAATGTGAACTTGCGAAATTGCGGTGAACTTGTGGTAAGACTTTCGCAATGACCAAAAGTGCGAGTCCCTACTTGATAAACTTTGATTATACTGGATGATTTGTTTCGCAAACTGTCTATTAGCTCATTCGGTCAAGGTAATTCACATGGCCAATCGTAGTTGACAAGGAGGCCAGGTCTCAGATTACTCTACTTTTCATCTCTTGGATATACACGCACACGAAAGGACAAAGAAAAAGTCTAGGAATTAGAATCATCTTTTTTCCACATAAGACGATGCGTATACTGGTTTCTCTTCACTACTCCCTGGGATCAAAGAAAGCTACGGCCTGAAGCGCCCTTTAAAATGACGACCGCTTTACTCCTTTTTCTCGTATGACGGCACCACATTACCTTGGCGCAAGAATCAGTTCTCTAATGGCACATGGTGTAATATGACATTCAATACATACATAAGCTTCTAGGACTTTTTTTTTTTTTTTTTTTGTATGCTAGTGTCAGGTGCCAAGCGCCAAAGTGCGTCTTTAGGCAATCCTTTCACACATACAATCCAATGCACAATATCGCAACTGAAAAACGTGCCCGTAGGTGGCAACCTATATGCACGTTTTTTAATCTTGGATAAACGTATTTACACCACTTTTTTTGGCGGACAAAATTCACGCAGATGGAGCCACCATAAACGGCTGAGCCCTTCCACGAAAGGCATAGCAGCCCGGAAGAAAGTTTTGGATGAATAATCCCTCTGCATGCATACTTTTTGGTGCGTGCGCAGCTATGGCCATGACACTGAACCCTGTTCCCTGAGATGGTATCAGCAGAATAACCAGCGTTAGTTTCCATCCCAGTGTGGAGAGGTACGGCATTAGGCTCAGCACGCGATGGGATGCTGCTGTGGTTCAATTGAGGACTGTTAAAGTCTTCTATGTTGTTACTGTTGTTATTGTTGTTGTCTGGTTTTCGACCAGCACGGTGCTACTTCCTCCTTCCTGCAACCGTCCTATTACCTTTTCCCCAATTATACCACATACAAACACAGCGTACAGCATGTCATCGAGCCCTGTCATTCATAGCTATAGCCCCGGCACCTTGATCTACGAGGTCAATCTCTCTGTGCCAAAAGAAAACGAGCAGGAATACCTCGTCTGGCTTCGCGATTTCACCAAGGTGAGCATCATTAATGCATTCCCTCCCTTCAGTTGCATCACTACACTCCTCGCGCTCGACTATGCGTACCAGCGAGCTATCCCAAGGAAGAACACGTTTTGCCATATCCGTTCTTCAAATATAAGCGCAAATTTCTTCACCTGCCACTTGATCCTCGCATCCCAACTGCGTCTTTTTTTTTAACGTTCAGCGGTGATCTGATGTCCTTAAGCTTCTTTGATCTGATACGCTGAGCAGGAGCAAGTACACAACATCCCCGGCTTCGTCTCCTCCATGGTCTTCTACCAGCCAAAACCATGTAAGCCAAAAAATAAATAAAGAAAGAGGCAGCTTGTTGCCATGCCTCACTTTCCTTGAACAAGGGTCGTGAAAATAAGATAGCCATTACTTATTAACACAGCACACAATGCGTTCACACACCCGCATCTATGAACAGATGGTCTTCACTGGCTGTCGGAAGAAGGCAACGACAAGGTCTACTTGACCGCGCACTACGTCATCGCATCTCAGGCAGATCTGGATGCGTACCTTGCCGAGAACCAAGCCAAGGTCGCCTCTGCAGAGCAGGATCGGTTCGAGTTTCTGGTCACGAGCCGTCGCACGCTTAGCGTCGTCTGCTAGACAGGCAGGGCCTCTTACACGTACATATATCATATAGTATTATAAAGAAGTGTTCTACATAATCGTTTAAACAGCTATAGTGCTGGTCGATTCTGTCCTGCTGGGGTATCAAAAGTCTACTGCCACGACTCTCAATAAGGGGGCACTGAAGGCCCTTGGCCAATTGTACTTTGAACAACAAACAGGGCGTTTTATTTCTTTTTTGCGATGTGGGGACGGTTGGCCCTTGGAACCGGGTATCCTCCAATAGAATCGACAGGACGACATTTAATCGTCTCCGCGGCAGTAGTTGCCACAGCACCAACGACCGGCTCCAAGAGGATAGCATAGTTGAGGATCAACCTTGCCACCGTCGACCTTGACGGCTTCCTGGACGTTGGTGGGGAGAGCGTTGCTGGAGGTGGCAAGCAGCACAGCCAAGGCCACGATGAGGTAGTTCTTGGTCAACATATTTTTTTCTATGTATCCTGTTTGACGGATTTTTCAGATTATTGTTAGTGTCCAAAACGGTAAAGGGAAGGGCATGGCAGTGGAAAGGATGGTGACTTACAATCGGTCGGAAGAATGGAAGGAAGGGGGTTCTTTGGTGAGGATGAGAGTGCAAGAAGCAGGTGCTACTTTTTTTTCTTTTTGGGAAGTGGGTCTGAATCCTTTCTTTTATACTGGTCTTTGGGCTGGCCTCGGTCGAACCTTTCACGATTTAGACAGTTGAGGTATGTCCAACGTTTCTTTTCTCGTAAAAACGCGCTCAACAGAGGTCAAGTAATGAAAAAAAAGTGCATATCCTTTCCAGTACGAGGACGCGAAACCAATAGCAAGGTATGCACATGCTTCTTGCATGCATATAGTATATGGCATCGTCTTTTGGACGCTCCCTCGTCCTAGTTTCGCTCAATACCCGGGCTCTTCCTCAAAGCATTCATGCGTTGGGAAGCTCGAAAAAAGGGTAGGTAGACTACCTCCTGGTGCTGCTGGCATATTGTCCCTCATTATTCATGTCCCTCTTTAACTTGAGTCCCCTCATGACTTTCCTCTGCACCTCATAGCGCCTAGACTATGGTGCCACAGCTCATATTGAACTGTACCACAACAAAATTGATAGTACTCCTTGTGCGAATTCTGCTCGATTCTAGTTGGGTCGACAACTGGTATGCAATCGCGTCGCTATCACATTCACCCCCCTCGCCTGTGCGACCTACCATTTCCTTGCATGCGAAACCAATGTCCACAAGGTATTCTCAACAGTACATTTTCTTTCTCGGAGACATCGGAGACACTACCTTTTTCGTATTTATGCTAGCTACCCTTCGTCCATAAGGGCGAAGGGCGTTACTATTTGTGCCGTCATTGCCTACAAGAGAATCTGTGTGGTCTACGAGAAATTCCCACAGGAACAATCCATCTGAGTATATAGAGTATATAGAGTATATACGGAAACATGAGAATAGAGGAGCCAAAGGTACTGCGAAAATTGGGTTGTACCTTATTTCTCTATGCACCTGCTAAGCAGCACAGCAATAAGGGACTGTGCTCGCAGAGAGCCTAGTACAGAATTCCCTTAAGCGTGCCATTAGAATAAACCATGGGATAGGAGAGAGTATTGAATAGGACGTGAATATCTTGAAAAAAAAGCCATTGAGATTGAGACTGCATAGTCGCGTAAAGACCGCGTTGTGGACGCGTAGTGAACGCGTTGCGATTCCAAGTATCCACCGATCGGACAAAATACGTGGGGCGTCCCTTGATTAAAGACGCGTCGAGTATAATTAATCGCGGGCAGCCTCTTCTGCGCGAATATTCAGTTTTTAGAAGGCATAACGCTATTCATTTTCCTACTTTTTTTTTTCTTTCTCTCGGGCCTTGAGTATAATCCGTCTAAATCATTACAGCTTAGGCTACGTCTTCTTTCTTTCGGCCCTCTTGTGGAGGTACTTTTTTCTTACTTGGCCGTAGCAAACTTTGGTCATGGCGTCGCTGTATTTGAAGAACTCCTCCACATGATGATACAGAACAGGCGCGGCCGTGCGCTGTTAAGTTCAGCCAATATATTCTAGCTGAAGACTTTAGCAGACAACATCCACCCGCTCTCACGAAACAGAAAAAAAAAACATGTATATTAAAAATGAAAAATGAAAAATGAAAAAAGGTTGGAAGTGGTTGGCCGAAAGGAGCAACCAAGAGTGCTAGGGAACGGTATCATATATTTGTCAAAGGGTTGGCATCGTAATACAAAGGTTTAAACTGTAGCGACTATTTTTTACTTGGGCATTTTTCAGCTCACTTCCAGCCCAGAATCAGCACAACCAGCAGCTCAAATTCAGCACAACCAGCGCCATTTCACCTGCATGGTACAATACGATGCCAATACCGCTGTATACCCCTGCACGGGATCCCTCATGCGATTCTATTAGTCCGAGTCGTATTTTTTTTTTTTGAAATGCTACTAATAGTGTCTCTTTCCCGTTTCTTTTGTCCGTCAGCGCCTGCCTCTACAGCTCATCGCTGTCTTTACTCTCCCACCTTTTCGATCCTCCACACCTCACCAAGTCCTTTATAAAAAAAAAAAGCCTCGAACATGAACACTTATTACAACGATAGCAACCATGAAGATGATTTTGATAACGATCAATGGGATGAAGACTATAGCGCTGAGGAAAGTAAGATGGTTAGCGTCATCAAGTGCTGGGACTTATCAATCTCACTTTCCTCAGCGCTATAGTCTTCATCCCATTGATCGTTATCAAAATCATCTTCATGGTTGCTATCGTTGTAATAAGTGTTCATGTTCGAGGCTTTTTTTTTTTATAAAGGACTTGGTGAGGTGTGGAGGATCGAAAAGGTGGGAGAGTAAAGACAGCGATGAGCTGTAGAGGCAGGCGCTGACGGACAAAAGAAACGGGAAAGAGACACTATTAGTAGCATTTCAAAAAAAAAAAATACGACTCGGACTAATAGAATCGCATGAGGGATCCCGTGCAGGGGTATACAGCGGTATTGGCATCGTATTGTACCATGCAGGTGAAATGGCGCTGGTTGTGCTGAGTTTGAGCTAGTTGTGCTTAAAATCAGACTGCAACCTTTATTAAATCATGCTAGCACACCGGCACACCAGCACGAGTCGTTAAGTTTATAGTTTATGCTGAAACGCGAATACGGGATTCATTCGAAGTGCCGTGGTCCAGATGTATTGCCCTGCCTCGACATTCAATGGTCGAGCAGTATCTTCTTCCTACACGATCTTCTCAAACTGTTGCTGCCTCGGCTGCAAATTTCTTTCTTCTGCCCTCCTGTGGAAGCACATTTCCGGTGCCACGGTTCTTGATTAGGGGTAGCCAGGCGATTTGAGGGCGGTATTCAAAGTCTTTGGCGAATTGCTCCTTCAGCATCCAGTACGGCAGGTAATTGAGGACCACGTGGCGAAGAAGACGTTCCGTCCATGCCTAATGAATGATCATCCATCGACCACCGACACAAAAACGTCAGAATCAGAGTATTCTTCGCGCTGCCTTTCTTCTATTCGTTATAGTTCCCATTCGATCCTATTTACCTGGCCGTGCATGATCTTGGACATGAGAGCGCTGTTCTTGAACCGCTCTTCCACATGATGGTACCGTTGTCTGTAGTAGTCCTCGAAAAGAGCTGTGATACTTCCACGACTTGTGTCCTTCATGTTGTAGATGCCGTTGGCGATGATGATTGCATCCTGCATGGCATTGATAGCCCCTAGAAGACGTGAAGCGAGCAAGATACAAAAGCATGTTCAGTAATACTGTTAAAGGACTGAGAAGACACTCATTTTCCAAATGTCTCATGCCCTCGAACCTTGACCAGCTCCAGGGAGCATCTACAAAGAACGAAAATAAAATAAAGACATGTAAGCATTGATCGGTTCCGCATGTCACAACAAGGAAAGCAATGTGTTTCTTTCGAGTTATTACCTTGTGGCAGGCTAGAAACGGGCAAGTAAAAGTCGAGTTCAGACGTTTAGACATGGAACCAATGAGCATTCACCCCCCCCCCCCCCCCCCATTTCCCATGCAGCTTGTTAGTTACCGTCACCGAGTAAGACTGTACGTCCGTAGTGCCATGTCTTGAACATCTTTTCCTCAAGATACACCTTTGAGATCAAATTCTTGGGTGTAGCATCAAAAATGTCGCCCATCTTGCCTCCCCAGGGACATGGCAGGTCCTGGAACTCTTTCATCATGGCTTCGTTCGCTTCGGGGCCCCATTCTGAATTTCGAAAGTGTTGTCCCTTAGCCTGTTCCTGCGTAAGCTGAACACCAACACCCCAACAGATTTGGTTGTTGGGAACATTGATCACATACCACTATTTCGATAAGAGAGTGACCCAAGAAAAAACAGAAAAATAGGACGAATAAACGAAATGCAATCTCAAAAGCAGATAGAACAGAAAAACTAAGAACAGTAGTCGACGCCTCCTGCATACATTACGATTGCTTTGGTCAAGGGCTTGCGAGAAAAACGAGTGCTTTTCCTTCAGCTGAGAATACTTTTCAAGATCCTTAGGTTCGGCAACGCCGACTATTGTAGAGTATGCAATCGAAAAGTTCTCCAAATCCTTCTTGGGAAGAATGCCCTGTTCATCTAAGCGCTTGTAGAGACTTTGCCGGACTCCACTGTACGCTCCGTCGGCACCGACGAGAACATCACCTTCGTACGTAGTGTTATCTGCGCAATAGATGTGAACTCTGTCATCTTTTTCCTCCGTACGAAGGATTCTCTTCTTAAGGCTGATCTTGTCGGCCGGGACTTGCCTGAGCAATAGCTCATAGAGCTTTGGTCTGGATAGTAACCTGTAATCGTATCCAGTACTGCAGACCGGGAAATGGAACATTAGCGATGGTGAATGGCCCCAACATTACGTGGCCGCACTGCAGGCAACTGGTACTCACGCAATCTTGTGTCCCATCAGAGACATGGAGCCCAGTTTCTTGAGATTTGCGTTGTAAAGGTCCATCTCTGGGTATGGATGAGAGATCTGCATGAGGTCTTCGTACAAGCCGAGTTGCTCAAATATAGGCAGGATGTTTCCAGCAAGGGCCATAGCAGATCTGGATATTTGGTGCAGCCATTCAGAGTGTCAGGAGAGTTGACAAGGGTCATGTTCTTTGATGAGCATTCCTGAACTAATATGTACTCACCCTAGAGAACGTATAGAATCATGCAATGTCAATGTTAGAATATTGAAGGACCATGATACCATGGTCTTATTACAACAACAGCCGGTATACATACCGAGGGGCTTTAACTCTGTGGCGCGCTCGAAGATATGATAGGGGATGTTGATGCGCTCGAGAAGCATGGCAAGGGTCAGGCCACCGAGTCCGGCACCAACAATCAGTACCATAGGAACAGGCTTGTCGGCAGAGGTGTGCTCAGACATATTAAAAAGGAGCGAAAGAAGTGTTGACTATGAAGGAAAGGGCTAATGAGAAGAAGGATGAATGCGATGATGAGGGTAATGTCCCCCATGGCAATGAGTATAGTGGACACAAACTGTGGGCTCAATTGCCCTCCTTATTCGCACAGCACAGCAGCGGGGCGAGATTCTGTTAACTTTTATCAGAGTAATAGTGGGTCGCGCCGGTTAGATGGTCTGCAAGCAGCCCTGTTCTCATATGTATGGCGCCCTTTAGGTCATTGGTACTGGTCCTCAGGGACATAGCAAGAAAGTGACAGCAAATCGATTTCTATTGGCTGCGCCAGACGCGTCAACACGGTGCAAGAGTGCCCCAAAACTTTCGTAGAATTAGGATTTTTAACGCGCTGCGTGGAGCGGCGCGCTGTTGAGGAGCATTACCTGGCCTGACCCCTGTAATTCTATTAGCAGGGGAAGCTGTCATAAAAACTTTGTGAATCTCTTCCTCGACCTGACTGAACATCTGCTGAACATTCGTGCCGTCCAGCGCTGAAACCTCCAGATTACATAAAGAACCGGTGGTGCATTTGCCTGTTGTCTGGGTGGATGCTCCATGATATAGTGTCCATGATGGAGTGTCGCGCAGGGTTGTGAAAAATAGAAGCGCCCATAATCCCGCACGTGATACATACTTCTCCCAGCAAAAGCACCAGCTCCACAATGGTTCATGAGAGCTTTCTCTCCACGCGCCCTCGACCCTCTCCAAGCAATGCATCCCTCCACAAGATCGTTCTCCAACCCCGGTTCAGTCGCAGCTTCAGTCGATTCGCTGGCCTCCATTCCCGGGATTCGGGATGTGTCCGCGGGAGTAACCCACGGAAGCGACCTTCTTGCTCAGGGATCGCCCCACAGCTTCAACTCGACGTCGGCCTCATCGCTCTCATCCTCAGGGTCTTTACCTATACATCAACAGCATCCAGGTTCAGACTCGTTTCTTGGTCTTGTCCATCGGAACCACAATGTCGACAATGCCCTCTACTCAGGAAGTCCTAGCAACAGGGCTCAGGGTCGGAACCATAGCAGGACTCACAGCTCCAATAGCCACCATAGTTTGGCCATGACCAGCCGGACACCCAGTGAAAGCAATAGCCAATACCCCTATATCCCACCTCCACCTTTCTTCCATAGTCATGGAAAGAGCAGCAGTGGTACCTTACAGAGCGATAGTGTGGCATCCTCAGCAACTACCACGGACATGAGGGGTCACCCAACCATCCACACAAACACCACACCTTTGCCTCAGAGTCAAGGATCGAATTATCTCTCGAGTCCGAATGATACGATAGATGGTCAGGGTGCAGATTCACCTGTGGGAGTCATACCTTCGAACTGGGCCTCGCCTCCGATGCGGCCATATGGCCACCCTGTGGTATCGACCAGTATCGGTAGCAACACTACCGGAGGACTCACATCTCCCGCTAGTCTGTCGTCGCCTGTGCATCTCAACCAGCCATCGCCCACCTCACAACATCAGTCATACCCATTGCCATCCCAATTTTTGCCAAGCGGCCAGCAGCAACAAGAGAACCAGCAGTCGCAGCAGCAATCTCAGCAACCACCGGCACAAAAACCAAAGAAGGAGAAGCACTCGTTTGGCGGCATGTCTGCCAGTAGTTTCCTAACGGAGACACTCCCTACTGGCATGAAATTATATTCAGGATCGAAGAAGAATGCCAAATCCCAAGGCGATATCTCTTCGTCGTCCTCAAGCACCCACAATGGGAAAGGCAAAAAGTCTGGAAGTGGCGGTCCGCTATCGTCTATTAGCACTCGAAAACAGCAATTGTCCCCAGGCGGTCATTCTAGCTCTACTATCGATAGAGCCTACTCTTCCAACAGCAACATAACGAGTCCTGTCTCTGGAGGCGTTCCTCATCACCACCACACTACCTCGCCCACGCTGGGGAAGAACAATCACTCCAGTCTGGACGCCAAGGTTATGGCCAGAGAAATGGCTCAGAGTCATGCCACGGAGGATGTATGGCAGGCCCTATGCATCAAGGTCCTGACGTTATTCAATGGACAAGGGTTGACAGGCGCCATTGAGGACCTGAATGACCTTGTTCGGTACGCTTCTGTTGTGGGGCTGATCCCTTGTCGCTCTCAATCTCTCTGTCAAGCCTTGCGGCAAAATACTTACCAAGGATCTACAATACGTCAATAGGAAATGTCTACAGACCAGGAGTCTACATACGCTGTGCGACGAAATAAGCGAGCTCCTCAATAACGGAATGCTAACCCTGAACGCCAAATTAGGCGATGTCCCTGACGAGAAACTGGTTTCCCGACTGGTCGAGGTGTGGTCATTCTTCTTCGGCACTGTTCTTCCGTACTTTGAGGGGGTCTTTCTTCCGCTACAAATTCAGCTCAAGAAGGCCCATGCGGAGAAAACAGCGTGGAGGGCCACAGGAGGCAGTAGCAGCGGGATCTCTGGAGGGCTGACACTGAGCCTCAGCAACAACGGTGTCAGCAGCAGCGGACTGAGCACAATGAGCACAATAAGCATAGGAGGTATGGAGTCCAACAGCGCCAGCGGCATAGTTGGCGCTAGTCCGAAGTCGATTGCGGCCGATGCAGAGCGGAAATATGAGGATTCTGAACCGCAGAACGTGCGGACCATGGCTTTGACAGGGTTCAGAGACCTTGTCATTTTGCCCATGGTTGACAGGCTTGGAGGTAATCATTTAATGCTCCTGATGCCTTGTGATATCATGGGAATTTTTTTTTTTTTTTTCACCACTAACACCGAATTATCCTTAATGTGTATTTTTTAACATAGGCGTATTTGCTAAACTGTTCATGGACTTTGATGCCTCAATACCGGTGACAGACACAGCATCAAGAATGCTGCAGATGACATCGGTTTTAACTTCGATACAGTCTGGAGATGCACAGCAACTACTGATGGAGCAGGTCTCCAACCGGCTAAAGACGAACTGGAAACAATTTACAAGACGCGGTAATCGAGGCGGGTTCGTCGGACTGGACCGGAGAATTGCACCTGCCCAACAGGCGCGATAGATATATTCGTCAACGACCCAATAAACCAATCGCAGTTTTAACATGCAGATCGAGGTTCCTACGCTTCCCCTATCGTCATATGTGCAAGTGATCAGGTTAAATACGATTGTACCAAGGGATGGCAAGGAAGCATGGCCATTGTCCAGGTGCAAAAGGCTTCATGTGAAGGAGCCACTGATATTACCATCACTGTCTATCATGTTATTGTTGTGGGTGTTTGCGCATGATGTGGAAATATCAGTCCAAGGGCCTCTTTTGTTAAGAGTGAATGCGATTTTACTTTCGCCTCTCTCTTTTTCCCCTCCTCTCGTTGGTTCCTTACACCTTACAAATCTTCGCTGCAAACGCCTCAGAAACCATACCGCCGCCTACTCAAGACCGCACATTTCATACAGACGCAAGACGCCGACCACACTCAACCATGTCCAGGGCCGCAACCTCCGCGCATGATGCGCTGGAGGACACATCGATCAAATTCCAAGAGACGACGCGCGACGCGCTCCAGGCTGTGAGGCAGTCGGGCCCCATCCAGCGCTACCTAATGCCGACGGTTGACTACATTCGGGACAAGTACAGACGGTCGCCCACGGTGGTCAAGATCGTGCTCATGACCTTTGCGGCCCTTAGCGCGATCCCGTTGGCGTGTTTTGTCGGGTTCATGGGCGTCGTTACCCTAGGCTGTTTGATCGTCGGAGGTATCGCGTTCACGATCGTCGAGGTGAGCAATTTCTCCTTGTTTTCCCAACATGTCGCCTCTTGATTTTTTTTTTTTTTTTTTGAATTCTACTGCCGTCGCATGTCAGATCTCTTCTCTACCTTGTCTCTTTGATTTTCATCGTTTTCCTTCTTGTTTGTACTCTTTTGTTACCTCAATTCTTGCCCATATCAGTAATATCGACGAGTGAGTGATCCTCTGTGATGAATCAATCCAGAGAAACTCCACTACACCTTCAACTAACGTGCAGTTTATATTCTCCCGTCTCACGATAGGGCGGCTTTGCCATGTTCGCATCTGCATTCCTTCTGCCTGCGCTCGGACTGGTCCTCCTTATCACCAGCGCATTGGGTCTGTTCGGCTTGGTAGTCTTCACTGGGTACCGCTTTGTCTGCTACGTGGTCGGCATCATCTGGGGTCAGGGCCCACGACGTGAGGTTCAGCACACTATCGAGGGTGAATCCGAGAAGGCTGGGCAGACAGTAGAGAACACAGCTCGAAATGAGGCGATGTCGATGAAGTCGCGTTGATTAGGCGTCAAGCGCAGGGTGACACAAAAGAGCCTTGATGCGGACTGCAGGTTGCATATAACTTTGACAAACAACAAGACGCCGAACAGGAAGAGAATAGCGGTACCACGTAGCCTTTGCACACAAATTCAACTCATAACATGATCATGGTTGTCCTTGGTTGTTGTGTTCTTTTTTTCTTTTCTTTTTTTCACCAGCTTTGAAATACTTCTATGTCAATGCTCTGTGCCGCGAGTGCGGGCTATGAATGGGTTACAAAAATGCAGCTCTGTTGTAAATGAATATCGTGTAAAATCATGCTGGCTGACCAGATGCATCCGTCATTTCCTGGTCCTCGTACTCCTCATCTTCGTCCTCGTCCTCGTCCTCGTCCTCGTCCTCCTCCTCCTCCTCCTCCTCCTCATCGGCGTCGCCATCGCCATCGTCTTGGTATTCCTCATCGTCGCCCTCCTCACCCACACCGCTCTTCATGGAACGAGAACGAGCCCTATGACTCCTACAACCTTTATCTTCCGTGGAAAATTTCGCAGCACTGCCAGTGGATCCATTCCTTGGCGCAGTCTGACCTCCGTACGACGCTTTCGTTTGCGATCTATCCTTTTCACGCAAGCTCATATCGGAATCCCCTGAATTATCGTTGTTCATTTGAGCACCGTTGGCCGTAGTATTGGAGCTGCACTTTGATAAATCGGTCGACTGTCCAGGCCTGTGCTCCTTGGACGCAAACGCTGTAGAAGGACCAGCATCTGAGGCATTGGCTGATGCAGACGCAGAGATTGAACCCTCATCATCACTATCGTCGTCGTCATCATCCCTGCCCTGAGCAGTGCCATTCTGAGCGTTGGCTTGGTTGTTACTTGAACCATTGGACGCACTACCATTACCAGAGCCGCCACCTTGATTGTTTCCATTGCCGTTGTTGCTGTTGCCTTTGCCATCCTTGCTCCCGCTCTGCTGGTTTCCTTGTCTCGCAGCTTCGACCGCCGCAGCGCTCTGTTCTGCGATATCTGCCGCGATCCTGGCTGTCTCAATCTGGGTCCTTGTCTTGTCGTCCAATACCTGTTCCGGCAATTTCCATGCATCAAGATCAGGCCTTGCGATCGAATCTGGCAAGGTGGCTAGCCAAGACTGAAGCGACTCCACAAAGAACTCCTGCTGCGTCTCTGATCGGACCCTCTCCAGATCCCTTTGAGCCATATCGGACTTGAGCGAGCAGATGTAATCAAAGGACTTTTTGAGAAGAAAGACCTTGGACGGAGCCTTGTCGTTGATATTGGGGATCATATGGCGGAGGTCGTCAAAGCAGTGTTTGAGCGAGTCGCGGCGCTTTTGCTCTGCGGCCTTGTGAGATGTCCGGCGCAGCTCGATGCCAGAGTGAAGATCCGTGTTGTAGGAGAGACCCAAGGCACTAAGAGGCACACGTTCAATATTTTCATTAATATTAGCAAAGAATCGAGGGCTAAAAAAAGAAAAAAAAAAAAAAAAAAAGGCGAGAGACGTACTTGTGGTCACCATCCAAAATATTCTGATAGTTGGACTTGGATGCTAGTCGGGCCATGGCCTCCGTCGTAGAAACTAATGGGCGAAAACAAAATGTTGAATTGTTAATATATTATCTACTCAATGTACTTCAAGTTATGTGTACAATCAATCGAAATACCCTACCTCCAGGCAGCCACGGCTTCAAGCTGGGTGAGACCAACATAGGCTGGACTCTTGGGGACACCAGGATGGGCTGTGCGCTGATGCTTCCTCGGTGGGGCGGCTGAGGCATCAGGGTTGGCTTGAGCGCCGGCGAGATCAGAGCAGCAAACCCCGCTGTCGGTGGTGGCATCGGCGAGATTATGGCAGGCGTTCCAGGAGTCCGTGGGGCAAGGGCACCGGCGTTGCCAATGGACTGCCTCTTGCCGCTGCTCCTTTTCGATCCAGAGCTACTTGATGTTGATGATGACGAGATTGCTTTCGATCCAGGTATTCCAGATGATTTCCCCGACGCTGTGTTGGTATTATTAACGTTGTTATTCTTGGCGATCAAGGCGCGCGCCTTGGTGTTTGCTGTGAACTTTGGTGAAGATGTTGGAGTTGATTCGGACCCGGACAGGTTCATGAGCGAGGCTGGTGTTACGGGTTCCAAAGCTGATGTTGACGCACTGGACACGGGGGGTGTGGTTGTGGTGGACACTGCAGCTTTTGAAGTCGCGGCTCCATCTCCTTGACCGACACTATCCCCGTTGCTTTGGGCAGGAACCAATGGGACAGATGCCACTGTCGTGTTGGTGGTAATTGCCGGCTTCAAAATTACAGCGCTTGGAGGTGCTTGACTTGGTTGAATCGGCTGGTGAACCGGAAGTTGGCGCTGCTTCTGCTTCTGCTGCTGCTGCTGCTGCTGTTGTTGTTGTTGTTGTTGTTGTTGTTGTTGTTGTTGTTGTTGTTGTTGTTGCTGTCGCTGCGCCTGTCCTGGTTGCTGCGATATACTCAGCTGCCTGGGTGTCTGGACTAGATTCTGGGTCTGCTGTGAAGGCAGGAACATGGGCGAACGTGGTGGCGGCATCATAGACGATGCTGGGAGTGCAAACATGGCCGGTGAAGCTGGGAGCATCGATAGATGAGTCATGTTGGTGACAAGATGTGGCGACGGCGACGGCTGAGATTGTGCTAAGGTGCCTTGGCTGCTTGAAGGCTGCGACGTCGATGTCATAATGGGAGAGGGCGTGGGGCGAATATTGATGCTGTTGCCATTAATTGGGTATTGCGTCGCGAGGGGTGAGGAAGGCGCTATGGTGGAAGACGATGACCGAACGCGACTCGTGTTTCTCAGCGTTGGCGGCGACAACGGATTACTGTTCGAAGGCCTGATAGCCGGCGAACCCTTTGCCAGCGCAACGAGAGCTGGGCCTCCACCGGCGACCGCCGATGCTGGTCCAGGGCGCGGCATCACTGATGCGAGTCCAGTGCTTGCGCGCTCGACTGTCGTCCTTCGTTTCAAGGGAGGACGCTGTCCATTTGCAGCGGGACTGCCGATATCAACGCGGGCGTGTTTTGTGCCTGAGCCTTGTTTAGCATGCTGTTGTTGCTGGGCATCGGATTGCGACTGTGATTGAAGCTGCTGGAGTTGTTGCTGGATCTGTTGCTGCTGAGTATGGTGTGCCTGCTGGAATTGCACAGGCAACGAATTGAGGCTCGCACCGGAGAATGTCAGGTAGTCCAGCTGAGAGGATCGATGCGGCTGCAGCGCTGGCGACGTAAGGGGCGAGAAGATCTCGTTCGCCGCCGACATGGCTTGGGGCAGGTTTGAGTACGGATGAGAAGGAGTCATGGCAGGCGAAATAAGAGGCGTGAAGAAGACCTAGAGCGCATAAACACCAAAAGTTGAGGAATGAAAGCGCGGTGGGCGTTAGTTGCATGCGTAGATACCTAGAACCCCGCAAAGTGTCCTTGATAACGCAGAGTGATGATTGTACTGCTTATCATTCGCGACTACCATTTACCTCTTCATCCTCAAAGTGATCGGGCATGACCATCGTAGCTTCAGACGTGGACTCGGGCTGGATACCCAATGGCGACATGTACTGGGTATAACCTGTTGAGTAGTATTCACTTCCGACAGGCGTGAGTAGCTGTTGTCTTGCTCCATCCTTGTGCGTCTGTGCCTGTGCCTGTGCTTGTGCCTGGACTTGTTGTTGGGGCAATTGCTGAAGTTGCTGTTGTTGTTGCTGGTGGAGCTGTTGCTGTTGTCGCTGCTGCTGTTGTTGTAAAATGAACTGCTGCTGCTGATGCTGCTGCTGCAGTTGCTGCTGGAGTGCGTTCATCTTGATGTCCGGATGCGTCTGGAAAACAGGGGTGGTGGTGGCCGAAGTCGGCATGTTGCTCATCATATCGATGCTGAGGGACGATGAGCGAAAGTCATAGGTATCTAGGGGAGATGTCGTAGGGGTCTCAACCATGGTATGCTGTGGTTGGGGTTGGCTGGAGGCAGATTGGTTCTGCTGGGAAGGGTCGTTACGAAGGAGGAGGCTCTGAAGTTGTCGCTGCTCCTGTTGCTGCTGCTCCTGCTGTTGTTGCTGCTGCTGGAGATGCCGTTGCTGTTGCTGTTGCTGCTGCTGCTGCTGCTGCTGAAGACGCTGCTGGACTTGACTAGCTTGGGCTGCATCAAACGCAAAATCATTGAGCGACAGTTCCAGCCCAGCTTGGTCCAGGCTGAAGGACGAGCTGTCAAAGTTGTATGTCATGGTGGCAGCCCTTTATCGGCTAGAATATCCAGCTGATTGTCCTGCCCTTCTTAAGGTGGATACCCGAGAGATCCTCGAGGGCCCGTATTGGGTGATCAACGGCAGCCTGATTGATGTGAGACAGACGAGTTGCTGGTCTGGGACAATCTTCTAAACAGGCAGCGCTCCTCAATGAATGCCAATAATCCTTGTCACTAAATAGCCTTTTCCTCTGGCAACTGTGTGTGTTGAATCTAGTGGAATGAGTAGATGAGGGTGATGAGTCCATGGCACATGAGTGACACTCATTCCACAAAGCCGCGCCTTGTGGATGCCAGTGTTCACAATCCATACCTGGTCGCTGCTCTTGCCAGGTGAACTCGACTTATAAAGCGAAAGAGCAGAATGTGTATGCTTAATGAGCGGCCGAGGTCTAGATTAAGCACATGGAAAATGAGGATATGCAGGCCCCGAGAGATGCGCGTCCAGAGTAGAATCTTGGTCAGTTGAGGGTGTGCAGTATGATCGAAGATGGTATCGAGATCGTCATTGAGATGAAAGCGATGATTGCCTTTGTGCCTTGGTAAGATACACGAGTCGAGGAAGTGTGCTAAGAAAATCGATGTTAAACGAGGATCAAACGAGGATCGGACGGGGTCAAAATCGGAAGAGTGAGAGGAAATCGAAGGAGAAGAAGAAAAGGAAGAAGAGGATAGAGCAGCTTTGTGTTGCGACTCCCCGACGTGCTTGCAGAAAGAGCGCCTGGTGGACCCGAATGGGCAGACAAATCGAGCCCTGCATTTGCCACAGCAAAAAGGCATACCAACAATCGCTGCTCAGGGCGCGAAGAAACCATATCCAGAGCGGGGCCAGGGTACTGAACTACTGAACTACCGATCCACCCTGGCCCCATGTCGACCTCATACCCTGGTGCCGGTAGCAGACTCAACGCTCATCCTGCACCATCTACCCCTTTTCTCTTGGCTCATGTTTTGATCTCACTGTTCCCGTCCACGATTCCGTGTTTTCCTCTTCCCTCTCGCATTGTTTGGTCAACGGTCAATGTCCTAGGACAAAGGCGCGTTCGTTCACGTTGCATGCTCCCAAGAGATGATTGGCTGAAAAGACGTAGTTCGCAGTCACCAAATTTCTTTCGCAGAGTTGGTGGCGGACCATGCATACAGCGAGGGGACACACAAGATCCACTGCGGCCTGCCATCCATCTGTAAAAAAGCGCCTTTTGATACTTAATCAGAAAAAGGATTTTTATTGCGATGGGACTAATATACATGGAGGATGGTGCTCTAAACCAATAGGGTATCTCTTGTTGAAGGCTTATGCCCAATCTAGCGAATGAAAGGACCGGTAGCAGCATCGCCCATGGTCTTGTAGAGGATCTTCTCAAGTGCTTGTTCCTTGGTCATCTTGTTGGCAGGACGCTGCTCGTGCATCGAAGAGCGAGGGGTAACAGCGGGAGAGGCAATGACCGAGGCAGACTGGTTCTTGGAGGGCTTGAAAAGTGCCATAGTTATCGAGCGTGTGTGTTTGTGTGTGTAGTAGGTGGTATTACTTGGTTGTCGGCTGGTTACTTGGGTGGCAGTTGGTTGGTTAGTTGGTCGATTGGTTTGAGTGGTGGTTGTTGCTGTGAGCGGTTGTTGCTGTGAGTGAAAAAACTAAATGTAGAGGGGCAACGGATCCTTTTTATACTGCTGTCCCCTTCCAGTGTTCTATTCTTGGCGCGCCATTCCTACCTTCTTTGCGGAGTCAAGCGGAGCATGGACCACCTCGTTATGTCTGGAAGAGTCGACCTCGAAGAGTCGACCTCGGATGTCATCTTCCACGGAGAACGTTGCCAAGGAGGAGAACGAAATAAAATAAAAAAACGCGCACAGTGTTGGCTGACCTTGAAAATGCTTAATTTTGCCGCATGACATCATGTACCTGAATAATCCATTCGCGACAAATATGGACGGCATGGTTTTGATTTCCATCCATGGCAATCATTAACGGCGGTTTACTGGCTTGGTTGGCATCCTAGCCAAGCATGCCGAGCATCGTTCAGGTCGCTTTGTCGCGGTCCAGGATGAGAAGCCGCGTATAAATACACTCGAGGTGTAGCTTGTTTCCCTCCTCTCTTTATCAATCGGACAAAACGCATCCAAGCAACCAGTATTTAAGCAACCACATTACTCAAACACTCCCGCACACACACACATACACACACACACACACAAACACACATACTCCCACATACACTCGATAGCCATGGCCCTCTTCAAGTCCTCCAAGAACCAGTCCGCCTCAGCCTCGGTCTCCCCCGCTGCTACTCCTCGTTCTTCGATGCACGAGCAGCGTCCTGCCAACAAGATGACCAAGGAACAGGCACTTGAGAAGATCCTCTACAAGACCATGGGTGATGCTGCTGCCGGTCCTTTTATCCGCTAATGTAATACGACCAAGGCCATTCAAGCACTCACTCCATACCTATTGCATCCGCTATCCACTATCCACTTGTATAATACCACATTAATCCTCAATAAAAATGTCTACAAAACTATGCAACCGACTTTTACGCACTGTGCACAAAGGCTGAAGACTACGTGTTACAAAAAGGGTATCTTCCCATCCCCTCCATAGCTGTCAACCGCCTCCTCTCTTGCAGGCAGTCCAGCAGCGCCCGATCCGCTGCGTCTGGGTTGAGTACGGGGCCAGGGAAGCCCCTGTTTGCATGGTCAGCGAGTAACGCACCACACGGACAGTGGTCGGTGTCATAAATGTATCCTTATCCACCGCGTGGAGATCAGCGGTTTTAATATGTGGTGGATATCAGCGAAGATCCCTACTAGGAAATACACAGTATGCTGGAAATAAGGAATTAGGGGTATAAGAGGTTCTGTCTTCGAAAAACATATATCCCTGGAGAGCAGGCGACAAGAAGGTGTCGGGTCCCCTGCCAGCAATGCTGTTAATCTCCAGAGGGGCAGCAGTTCTCACAGGTTCAAACCCTTCAAATGCCCTTTTTGGTTTCGCACGCCTTGGGCTCCGAAACATGCGAAATGGGACCATCTGTCATGAGTTTCATGCTTCATGCTTTATTTTTTTGTTTTGTTTTCGCACGCTAAAAGCTCAGGGTCCATTGACGTCCGTGATCAGCAAGGCTAGAGTACAAGTAGTACAAGTGCACATGGGATGAACGGCACAGCACCGTGTATCTCAGCCAAGCACACGATGGTGTTTCCGAACAAACATATTGCCCTTATGCACTACCATGTACGAGGCGCAACCTGGTCGTACACGGTCCGTTTGCTCTGCTCAGGCATCGACCTTGGCTGGTACACACCCTGCCCTCAAGAATAAGAGGAGCTTTCAATGGTGTTCGCACAATGAGCAGGACACACGTGGGAATGCATTCTTTAGAGACACAATAGGTCTATTGGATAGAAAGTACACTGGAGAGAAGATCTATTGGATAGGAAATCTGAGTTTGTCGACTGCGCCTCCTGTGTTTGGTCTGCATGCACGAAAGGTGCACGAGCGACAATGTTACGGACGTGCTCAGGTTCGATGTACGCGTTGTTGCTCTTGCTGCTGGTGTTGTTGCTCTTGCTGCTGCTCTTGCTGATACTCTTGCTGATACTCTTGCTGCTAGCAACGGCAACATGCATCGCTCGAACCTCGAGCACATCCACAGCATCATCGCTCAAACACAGAAGGCGCAGTCGACAAACTCAGATTTCCTATCCAATAGATCTTCTCTCCAGTGTACTTTCTATCCAATAGACCTATTGTGTCTCTAAAGAATGCATTCCCACGTGTGTCCTGCTCATTGTGCGAACACCATTGAAAGCTCCTCTTATTCTTGAGGGCAGGGTGTGTACCAGCCAAGGTCGATGCCTGAGCAGAGCAAACGGACCGTGTACGACCAGGTTGCGCCTCGTACATGGTAGTGCATAAGGGCAATATGTTTGTTCGGAAACACCATCGTGTGCTTGGCTGAGATACACGGTGCTGTGCCGTTCATCCCATGTGCACTTGTACTACTTGTACTCTAGCCTTGCTGATCACGGACGTCAATGGACCCTGAGCTTTTAGCGTGCGAAAACAAAACAAAAAAATAAAGCATGAAGCATGAAACTCATGACAGATGGTCCCATTTCGCATGTTTCGGAGCCCAAGGCGTGCGAAACCAAAAAGGGCATTTGAAGGGTTTGAACCTGTGAGAACTGCTGCCCCTCTGGAGATTAACAGCATTGCTGGCAGGGGACCCGACACCTTCTTGTCGCCTGCTCTCCAGGGATATATGTTTTTCGAAGACAGAACCTCTTATACCCCTAATTCCTTATTTCCAGCATACTGTGTATTTCCTAGTAGGGATCTTCGCTGATATCCACCACATATTAAAACCGCTGATCTCCACGCGGTGGATAAGGATACATTTATGACACCGACCACTGTCCGTGTGGTGCGTTACTCGCTGACCATGCAAACAGGGGCTTCCCTGGCCCCGTACTCAACCCAGACGCAGCGGATCGGGCGCTGCTGGACTGCCTGCAAGAGAGGAGGCGGTTGACAGCTATGGAGGGGATGGGAAGATACCCTTTTTGTAACACGTAGTCTTCAGCCTTTGTGCACAGTGCGTAAAAGTCGGTTGCATAGTTTTGTAGACATTTTTATTGAGGATTAATGTGGTATTATACAAGTGGATAGTGGATAGCGGATGCAATAGGTATGGAGTGAGTGCTTGAATGGCCTTGGTCGTATTACATTAGCGGATAAAAGGACCGGCAGCAGCATCACCCATGGTCTTGTAGAGGATCTTCTCAAGTGCCTGTTCCTTGGTCATCTTGTTGGCAGGACGCTGCTCGTGCATCGAAGAACGAGGAGTAGCAGCGGGGGAGACCGAGGCTGAGGCGGACTGGTTCTTGGAGGACTTGAAGAGGGCCATGGCTATCGAGTGTATGTGGGAGTATGTGTGTTTGTGTGTGTGTGTGTGTATGTGTGTGTGTGCGGGAGTGTTTGAGTAATGTGGTTGCTTAAATACTGGTTGCTTGGATGCGTTTTGTCCGATTGATAAAGAGAGGAGGGAAACAAGCTACACCTCGAGTGTATTTATACGCGGCTTCTCATCCTGGACCGCGACAAAGCGACCTGAACGATGCTCGGCATGCTTGGCTAGGATGCCAACCAAGCCAGTAAACCGCCGTTAATGATTGCCATGGATGGAAATCAAAACCATGCCGTCCATATTTGTCGCGAATGGATTATTCAGGTACATGATGTCATGCGGCAAAATTAAGCATTTTCAGGGTCAGCCAAAGTCCTTTTATTCACCTTTGATTCTTCTCCGCTGGTTCCTCATCGTTTGCAGTGTAAGATGTCACTACAGACTTCATGTGTAGGTAGAGAACGCCTGTAGACGCGGAAATTGGCGCTAACCCCACTCTTTCTATGCGCTTCGTTGCCTACGTATTGCTTTGTATTCTACTGATGACAGCCTGTCACTACTAGACTATTGAAGGGGTATGCAGCAACATAGAGTCGCTTATGGTAAAGGTCAGCGAGGAGGATTCCTCCGTCGCCCTGGAGCCTACCTTACGCGTTTGGTGAACCTGATTTGGCCTTTTATGCACACGACGAATACATTTCCTATTCCAATAACGGTGGAAAGGTCATTTGGCACCTCGACGGGTAACTACCTCTGCGAAAGTAAAGCCAAAGGCCAGTTAATTATGGCCAGCGAGTTCGACTTTAAAGCTGTTGGGAGTTATTGAAAGAGGTACTGGTGAGGATGGAAAAGAGCTGCGAGTTAGAGGAACCATCCGAGATACTGAAGCGGCAATAATGTTGCGAGGCACTCCGAGAAAATCATTGCGATTCACAAGAAGAACCATCCCAACGTAAAATGCGTTGGATCGGGTCCATCTTGATCGGCTGCGGGTTGAATACTAGTGTCTGCCCACTTCTATGGTCTAGAAACCGCAATGTATACACGAAGAAGTTATATCCCGCAGCATGTCTACAGCGCGTAGCGTACTCTTCTGCGTATAGATGTGTCGCTTTTGTAGGAAGTGTATGGAACTACGCCATGGCAGAGCGCGTCGTGATGTACAAGGAATCACTGCTTTCGATCTCAAGGTAATAGGAGATGACGATTTATTGTCAAGGAAATATATTACAGTGCAGTGGATGATTGCAGGGATGCTTGTGGTGATACTGATGGCTGGGTTGCCCCTCGGCTCGGTATATGGGTTGTATGAAGTATGGATTCGCCTTGGTCCTGGGTCGTGTCAGTATGTTGGTATACACCCATTCAGAGGATGTAAGGACCGCTCTGGCCTCCAGTGACAGACTTGGAAATTAGGCTGTAGAGCATCTCGGCGTCCTTGATCTGCTTCTGCTGCTTGGCCGTAAGTACAGGGGCAGTGGGACGCGACTCGTCCATGGAGCCGCGGGGGGTCTGAGCAGGGGTAGGGGCGGCCGAGGCGGTTTTGTTCTTGTTGGACTTTTTGAAAAACTGCATGTTTGTAAGAGAGAGTGAGAGCGTGTGTCCGTTTGCGTTTGCGTGTGCGTGTGCGTGTGCTGTTTGGTGTGAGGGATTGGTATTGAAGTGTCTGATGTGATGAACAAGCGCGCGTCTGGGGTCCATCAGCAGTATTTATATGACTTTTGTAAAGACCATTGCGGAGACCCAGAGTAGCCTGAGAATGAATGGCCTGCCAAAAGAGGTGGCCGAACAAGTATAGTGCAGAAAGTGGTTGACTGACTAGCTGACTGAATGGCACGGTGGGACCTTTCTCTCTTTGAATCCATTGCATACTCTACGCGCAGGCCCTTGACCACTGGGTGCTGACTGCCCTGAACTGTATGGCTGTTTGGCTGGACTCGAACATTCGGCCTGATGATGGTAAGGAAAGCAACTCAGACCTGCTCCACCCACTGTGGTCTTTGTTTTTTTTATTTGCCAATATGAAGACTGCACGGTCTTAGGGTGCGCTTTCTCGGCGGCGATTGACCGTGGAGACTGTAGAAAGTTCCTTTTCTGGCGGCAGCTGTGGGGATTGAATGGGGTGGGGTGTGTACGTTGAAAGACTATTGTGTAATCCATGGCCCATCCTGCTGTTATCACTTGCGGATTCATTCCTGGCTGTGGGCTGTGAGCAGCACCTTGACCAAAGTGTTAGTCTTTGCTTACCATCCATCGATCCACATTCCCGGAGAGTGCCATGTCCTGTAGATAGGACATGTGCGTATGAGAGGACAACTCACCAGTGTTTGTGCTCGACCAGCCGCTTGCGTTGTTTACTCTCACGACTCGCTCATGGGAATTAAAGAGGGGATACGTACAAAGAAGGAGCCCAGACCGAGCTCCCCAACCCCCGCCAGCATACTGAAATAGAGTGAGGGAGATAAAGAAGATCTCCGACTGAAAACACAATAAATAATTCACCGCTGTTAGTGACGGGCAGCAAATGCACTGCGACTAAAGCGCAACGTTGGCAATGGAGCGTGGGATGGTTCCTAAATGAGGATCTGATCGCCCCCCAGCGACGCTTCGAAGGCCGCTCTTTGGGCAACCGCAGCGACTAAATATAATTTGGAAGGAGCTGGAAACAGGCCACTCAAAACCAAATTGCCTCATTACGTTTTTGTTCAAGGTACACACCTCTCTCTCTCCAACACCGCTTTCCCCTTGAGCTTTACCATATACGTGCCATCCGTAACAATTCGCTAATCTGCTACAAGCTGGCATTGTCTGAGAGGAACCATCCAGAGCTTTCCACAGTGCTTTGAGTGCCTGGAAGCAAAGGGGTGAGAGAAAGAGACGCGAGGGAAAGTACGGTGGGCTGGCCTGCGAGCGGTGTGGTCCTTCTCGTCGTATCTAGTGCAGGGACTATCAGGGTGACAAGCACTATTCCTTGTGCTGGATCTGATGAAGGCGACGACAGCACAGTGCGTCCTTTGCTGGGAGATGAGAGTACGACGCGACAATAACAAAGGAAAGGAAGACTGGCTGCGCCTGAAAAGGAACTAGCCGATGGTGGCCTGTCCACGATCTCCATGGCGACACGGTGCCTTCGCTACAATCTAAAGGGATTTACATCTTGCAGCGTTGAGATGGTCCAGCAGCAGAGGGGAGGAACGCGTGTCTATTCTTTTGGCAAGGAACGGTGTCACGTACAGGAGCAGGAGCATGAATTGGGTGCGTCTCAATCTAGGCTCCGCACGGTTCAAGTCCAGGCTCGGCGGTTCGTTCTCAGCTCGCGAAGTTTTCTCCTCGCAGATCCCCTCTTTTGGCTTCACCCGATCCCCTTGTCCTGCAGGTATAAATACTACCTGGTCATTGCGCTATTCCTCCTCTTTCTTCATTCACTCAGCATAAACGCATCGACTCTACAACAAATCAAAGCATTACCACCAATCCTTTAATCCTCAACCAATAACAACGAAACAAAATGACTTTCTTCAAGATCTCGGCCTCCAAGAAGAACAAGACTGCCTCGGCTGCCAACACGCCCTCGCAGACCCCCCGTACCTCGGTCCAGCTCAACCCCTCGGACGTCGCAGCCGTCAACAAGAATGCGCTCCTCTCGCAGGACCAAGCCCTGGAGATGCTGTTCCAGAAGGCCAGCATGAGCCACATGCAGGCCCTGTCCATGGCCAGGATGTAGACCCATGTGTGCTCGTACAAGCAAAGCTTGTCCTCACAGCGGCTCCTCCGGTATCTTGATCCGATGAGGACACTCAGCCATATCAAGAACACCACATACCCTTCTCATCCAGCATTGCCCCTCTTCACTGTACCATACTTGCATTTTTCAACCTAATAAACTAGCGTTCCACCATACCCATTCGCAGCATTAATGTATTTCAATGCAGCCCATTCATCGAGGCAGTGCGAAGAAGCAGCATGAAGTTGCTCTTGAAACGTTCCACCCAATTAAGCATGCTTCAGCCCACAAAGCGCAACGGCACAACTGTCTTCCGTGTACTTTTGATTGGGTTCACACCGCCACAGCCCAGCCTGCCATGTTTCGTGATGAAAATAGAAAACAGAGAACACGGTTGAACATAAGGGCGAAGACCATGGCTGTTTTATTTGGATTGCAAAGTCCAATTGACCGAAAGAGCACTTTTCTATCGCAAAGCATTGCCATCGTAGATCAATGGCTCGTACGAAGTATGCACAGGAAATTATCGTCGATTGATAGAAGGTCGACAAGATCCCTCGTAGGAGCAGCAGTAGTCCAGTGGCGGCAAACATACACACAAGTTTTCTTAAGCAAGCCGACAAACGCACGCATAGTGAGTCCCGTGAGAACAACTTAGCGACAACAAGGCCAGGAGCAGGAATAAAGAGGGCTGCATGACTGTCTGCAGACGCTAAAAAAAATAGCTACACACAGCCAAGATGGCGCGACTGCGAAAATGTGGACCAAGAAGTAATGCCGAGAGCGAGGGCGCGAAGAGGACGGTGTATGCAAAGAGCGCCAGTGAGTTCGAGTTGTCGTCACCGGAAGGAAGGCGGGGCGGGGCGGGCCTGTCAGCAACAGGCACAACATTGTTGAGAGCGACCGAGAAATCAAAAGAAATTGGCTTGGCATTCATATTTCCAGTCAAGCCAAGAAGGATGACCGATCTCTATTAGTCTCCCTCCTGCGCCCTGTATGAGTTTGCTCGTCTATTTCTTCACCTCGCCTTTGCTCCTTCTTGTTCATCTCATTCCCGAAAGCACACTTCATTCATATATCGTATAAACACCGACTCCCTTCATCCACACTGTCCACTCCTGCTCCCCTTTCCTTCCCCGCCCTCGCCCCTGTTGCTCATTCCCCAACGAACAACGATCATCAATGGAAAGCATTCCATCGCCCCAGTCCTTCATCTTCTCGGACGACTATATCTGTCAATGGGACTCCTGCCTCAAGAACTTTGACGACGCTGAGATGCTATACGAGCATCTCAGGGACGACCATGTCGGCCGCAAGGCACACCACAACCTGTGCTTGACCTGCAAATGGGACAAGTGCAACGTGCCGACCTTTGCCAAGAGGGATCATATCACATCCCATCTGCGGGTCCATGTGGCCTCGAAGCCATACCAGTGCGAGGTAAGGAATAAAAAGTATCCTTCTCGAGATATCGTCTTGGCCTCTTGTTCAGCTTCCCATGGGAACCTGCAATTGCTCAACTCAATTGCCCAGTCTGTCTCATGTCATTTTCTGACCCCAAGTTTCTTGGCATTTTTCTTTATTGCTGTGCGAAATAGGTTTGTAAAAAAGGTTTCAAGCGACCGCAGGATCTGAAGAAGCACGAAAAGACCCATCAGGACCTAGCCACAGAAGCTATCGGCGCCACCACCACCACCAACAGCAATGGCAACGGCAATCTCTCTGCCGTGCCATCCTCTTCTCTATTGCAGCCGGGCGGGTACGACCCAGGCTATCAGCCGCTCACGCCCCCCTCCTATCTGGATCGCTCGCCTTCCATTCCCGCGTCAACGGCTTCCTCTGCCCATTCGCCTTACAATATGCCCATGTCGCCTGCAAGCATGGCCGACTCGACCGAGTCTTGGAACAACCCTGGTCTTGGTAAGTAGCCTGTTCTTTCTCAACATCTGTCTATGCAATGATTCCCTTTTGCAGACTGCCTCCTTTTTTTTAATGTTAATGTGCGCAGCATTATGCGTCGCTGGAGTGGAGTTCTAACAATATTTCCTTATTCCTAATAGCCTCACCCTCATATTCGACCAATTCCGATCTTTACAGCTCGCCAGGACTGCCGGATCTGGATATGGATTTGACCAATAACCAGTCATTTGGGCGACCCAACATCGATGTCTCTGGCACGTACTACGGCGCATTTCCACCGGCTTCCACCGGCTACGAGGACATGGTATCGCCTTTGAGTGCCAAGCGCTCGCGCGAGAGCTATGACGAGGTCCTCTCCGACACGCTGGGCTCATTTGCGATGGAGGTCAAGAAGAAGCGCGTGGATCCTTCATATAATGAAGGTAAGGTTGGCCAAAAAAAAAAAAAAAAAGGCACACGCCGCCTTTTGTCTCATAGAATGACTCTAAATTTATCTTGTGCTGAATGAATGACCAGTGTGTCAATGTTTAACGAGGCTGACCATGTTTTGAATTGCCATAATACACGACCGCTTTAGATATGATGGGTCGCTTGAATGCGCTTTCGGCCATCCTGGAAGTCAATCCGATCACCCCTGATCGCCTTCTCTCGTGCCTGCCTGATGTCAACGATTGGAGTCAGTTCAATCAACTCAACCAGTTTTGCTCGACGCTTTTTGAAGATGTCAGTGGAAAGGTCTTTGAGCCTCAGGCGTTCGATACCCTCTTTCCAGATTACGATCAAAAGCAGAATCCGATCGCGTTGGATGCAGGATTTGGTATTGATGGACTTGCAAACTATAATGCTGCGTCTGCCAGTCTCAGCAACAACAGCGCCGTCAACAATAACATGGGCTTCAATGGCGCTTCACAAGGAGAATCGATCTACAGCACGGTCATTCCTGACGACCCATATCTCCCTACCGCGTCTATGGCTCCCTCAATGACATATGGGTCCACAGGCATGGGATGGGACGGCATGGGAGTCGGCATCCCGACGCAAGGTGTTGTCAGATCCATGCCCACAAGGGTCGGAATCCAGCAGCCCGTCAACCCATTCGACAACCGCAACATCTCGTCAATGATCAATGCCAGGAATAGTCGCGCTAAGCCAGACGTGAAGATTGAGCTTAAAGAGGAGATTATTGAGCCCAGGGTCGAGATCAAGGCTGAGCGAAGCTATGCAGACATGAGTACTCAGACCAAGGCCAAGGAGAGGCAAGCAGCAGATGGCGGCATGATGACGCTGCAGCGTCCAGCCGAAAAGAAGAAGCAGCAAAGGTCACCATATGAGGGAATGGATCCAACTCTTCTCATGCTGTCGGCGCCTGCAGTCCCTGACACGCCGTTGCCAGAGCTCGAAAGGAATGTCGAGGATCTGGAACAGGCTGCTGCTGAGGACAGTACTCGCGGATCGCAGGAATCGGAAGCTGCGGCCGCCTCGACCACGCCGTCGACGCCTACAAGCAAATACGGAGGGTATGTCGAGAAGGCGCGTGCCAAGCAGGCAGCAGTTGCTGCTGCTGCCGCAGCCACTGCACCTGTAGAGCCGTTGGACCCATTGGAGGCGATGACACGTCAGCTGGCCCAGACGCACTTGGATGAGTCCAATGTGAAGATCGTGACCAAACCCGCAACGGTCAAGCCTGTGACTGAGGGCGACATGGAGAGACAAATCAAGGCCGCCAAGGCAAGAGCGATGTGCTCACAGGATCCTGTCCGCAAACAGCATGCTGAGGTCATCTTGAGTCTTCTCAAGAGCATCGATACCCTGATGGCCGAACACCGCCAAAAGGTCGCCTTGTACAAGGAAACTCAGGCCAGGCAAGAAGCCGGGTCCATTCGCGGCTCATCCCCCAGTATTTATCCAAGAACCGGTGTCAATGCGCAGAAGCAGGGACAGATTCGAACCGTTTCCTCATACCTGCCTCGACGCCCGCCTTACCAGTCCTCGCCACTACACCAGGAGCAGTCAGGATCAGATCCGGCCTACAGCCAATTGCGCTCGAATTTGAACGACAGCCCATCAGCATACGCTTCGGCAAATGCTACTTCATCATCGTCGGACACGCCAGTGTTTTATCCAAGTCCCAACCTGCAGCAGACGCCGGATGAGGAACCGTTTGAGCTGTCAGAGGAAGAGAGGCGATTTATTGAGGAGGATAACGCCAGGATTGCAGCGGCGCGACAAGAAGCGGATCGACAGGTTCATGTATAAACCAGCGCAGACCCATTGAACAGGTAGCCTCATATATCCTTATTCCATCTCCAATGCATTAGTTTTTTTGTTTGTCTATATCATAAATCACAAATCATAAAATAAAAAAGCGATTGATTCCTTCGACTTGGCCCATCCCCCGTGGCTTGTTCCACATAGCCTGAGCACGCTGTGCACACCAAACCTAACCCGTTCTTCAAAGGGTTTCTGCCACCGCCATTTCCTTCCTTGAACCCCCTCACAAACCACTCGATGCATGCGTAATGTTCAAAAACATATTCAACGCGCCAGACTCCCTCCGAAATGCATTGTACGTTACTGCACCACCTTGGCTTCCTTCGCATTCGTTCATGAACTGCGGGGTTTGTGTCTGTGAACAGCAGCTGGCCCCCATGGTGTGTTCCACACAAAAGCTTCTGCAAAAAAAAAAAAAAAAAAAAAAAATGCGACTCTCATACGCTTCTCTATCCTCTTTCCTCTTTCTATCATGAACAATTGCTATTCTGACGCATCTTTATATATATATATCTAGTCTCGGACAAGATGAACTGCGTGCCAAGAGCCAGCAAGGGTAAAAGCAAAGCTCCGACCATACGACAGAACGAAGAAATGCCTCCGGGTGTGTAAATCCAAACAGGAACCAAAAGCTCCTCCCCCCGTTGACATTTCCCCTCCTCCCTCGTCCGAGCTCAAATAGATTACAGGCTGTCAAATCTGGCGTCGAAAGCTTGCGAACGGTCCTCGCAAAACACCCTGTAGAATCCAACAGCACCAGCACCAGCACTAGCACTAGCACTAGCAGCGGTGACGGGCAAGATCACACCCAAAGCAGATCAGGGCCCGCATCGAATCCTTCGACCGCATTTTTTTCATCCTCCTCAACGTCAACATTCATTCCAGGAACAGGCGTAGGTAGGGGAGGAGAAGGAGGAGGGAGCACAGGCAGGCCAGTTATGACAAGCCGAGACCGCTCAGGATCCTGGTCCTTCCTTCCACCATCACTCATCTCCGGACGACATTTCCAGAACAACAGCAGTAGTAGCTCTTTATCCTCCATACCGGGACAACAACGCCCGGGATCAATCAAAGAGGTCGCAGGGTCGTTCACGGATTCTGTCACGGAGTCGATCAAGAATCTCGGCACAGGTTTAAAGCTAGGTCAGATTGCGGAGGGATTGGGATTGAATGGCTCAGGACCAGGACCGATGCCGTCGTTGTCAAGGAGAGGGACAGGAGATCTGCAACAGCTCCAACAGGGTCCATATTTGAACAGCACCGGTGGTCAGGCGAGCAGGAGTCGTGTGTGGACATGGAATGGTCAGAATATGGATAATGATAATTCGGAAGGAGCCGGGAGTGACGCGGACTCGGTTCTGAGGAGAAGCGATGGAGGAGGCGGTCTGAAGGCGGGTGCAAAGACAAAAGAAGCTGCCAAGGAGACCGAAGCGCTGTTGGCAAAAGTTCGGGAGCAGCAGGACCAGGCGATGGAACGAGCCAAGCGGATGCCAGAAGTCGAGAAGATGGCGCAACGGTATGGCTATGGCAGTATTGTTTTCACTTCGAATGCCTTTTTTTTTGTGTGTATGTGTATATGTGTGAAAAGTGCGGATGCTGACTGAAGAAATTTTGTATGTTGTGTGAATAGATACCAGGATTCGTGGACAGAAATCCACAGCCATACCACGCACAACTCGGAAAAAGCAGACGTACGTCTCTATCATATATAAGTATCACTGTGTGTAACTTGTAAGCCCAGAACTAGCATGTTCTGTTATTGATGGACCTTGTTGTTGCCAACATAGAATGCGGACGAAATCCTGGAGAAAGTACTGGAGCTCTGTATGAGACATGTGAATGCCTCTGTTCAGTTGGCAGAGGGTGCCAAGGATCTGAAGCACTTGGACAAGAGTCTCGACGATATGATGGCTATGTCAGGTAAGTTGGGTGTGTCCAGTCGATGCAGTGATTCATTTGTATCTGTATGATCTTCATCCTTCTCACGATCATTCTTTTCGATCTTGTGAAAAGAAAACATCCAGAAAAAACTGACCGGATTGGAAAGCGCAATTGTAAAACTGGAAGAAGAAGCAGACGCCCTGTCGCTGGCTGACTGGAAGAAATCCAAGACTACCGAATTAGACAAATACATGGAGATGAAAAGGTGAGCGAAGCACTTTGTTCCTTTTATTTTGGTTTGACGTCTGCCTCTCGTCGACAGCCCATGAGGAACTTTCACAGCCAGATGATGCAGGACTAACCACTGGCACTGGATGTCAACGATAGGAATGAGTTGTGGGATAAGGCAGAGCTATTGTCTGTCAGATCCGAGCAGTTTCAAAAGGAAGAGGCTAAACGGAAACTGCGACTCTACCAGAACCGGTTCGAGACGGACATGGCACAGTTCCGGAAAACACAGGAGGAACGCGAGCAGGAGCTGTGGAAGATTGCAGAAGCCCAGGCAGAGGCAGAAGCAGCAGGCCATAGCAATAGTCGTGCTGGTCGTACAGGGTTATTGAGCGCTATTGGTGGGCTATCCGTATTACAATCGACAGCAATGGACTATAGTGGAGCGAGGGCAAGCATGGACACCAGTGGGCTAGGTCTTCCAGCAGAGGCGCTCGCTGCACATGATGATGAGGAGCTCAGGGAGAAGGAAGACTTGAATCGCTTCCTTGGTCCGGCCACTGAGAGTGACTCGAAAGAGGATGAAGCCGACAGCGACGCTGAAGACCATTCGTCTGAAGATGACGAGGATGAAGAAGACGACGAAGACGAAGACGAAGAGGAGGAGGAGGAAGAGGAAGAAGATGAGTCAAGCGAAGACGATTTAGATCCGATTGCCAAAGCAAGGAGAGCGCGAGTAGCGGCGGCGGCGGTGGAAGCAACAGCTAAGTTCAACAAGATCAAGGGTCAAACTGCAGGGTCATCAATATCCGCGTTCTCTGCATTATCGAGCCATCCATCGACTACCTCGTCGCTCAAGCCATGATATCAAAGAATGTTGTTCTCGTCTTTCGATCTAGAGCACATAATAAACAAGAGGAGGGACTGAAGAACGGCAGATCATACGCATTTGTTGGATTCGCTTTTTATTTTCAAAATACAGGTAGTTACATATCATCATCGCCGTCATGATGCAAAGTGACTATAGAGAGGAGCATGGACAAGGAAGCCATTAGTATCTGGATGCGGACATCTCGACCAGCCAACCGCCTATCAATTGCACAATGAAACCCCACAACATCCACTTACCAGAACTAAAGTTAGCAAACAAGTTCTTGGTCCCGGGCTGTTGAAGAACCAGCTCCTCGCCCTCGATATCTAAACTGACAGACTCCTGCATCTGCCGGAAATTGATCGCATCGGCGCCAAACGAAGGCTGGGGTATGATAGGCGGCGGCAAATGTCTCAACAGTGCCCAGTTCGTCGTCTTGAAGAACGGATGTGATTTCACATCACTCGCACCCGCCTTCGACCCTAGCCGGAGCTGGTCATCCTTGATCAACAATTTGCGGATCACAGACTTGCACAGTGACGAGATCGGTTGTGCGCCTGGGTGGTCCGGGAATTGCACGTCCGTGTGCAAGATCGACTGGAAGGTCGTATTCCTGTCCTTGCCCTTGAAGGGGGTCACTCCAAACAACATCTCGTACATCAGAATGCCTAGCGTCCACCAATCCACAGCAGAGGTGTGTCCACATCCTTTGATGACTTCTGGAGCAATGTACTCTATAAGCGCAAAGAAAAAAATAGAATAAAAACGTGTGTTTCAAGGACTCGTTACAAAAATGGTTCCAATGTTTCTGCTTCCGCTCCATCCACTAACACAAAAACACACATACCCTCAGTTCCAACGAAGCTATTGGTCCTCAAGTTGGCGATGCAGGACTTCGTATCGATAGCTGGAGGTATGGATGGTGACCCTGTCTTCACGACCGTAGGTTCTCCCGCTGGCGAAGATTGCTTCGACAGATCGAAATCAGTCAGCATGATATGTCCAGTCTGATGCAGCAGAATATCTACGGCACATACATAAAATGACGAACGAGACATTTGCAGATGAGCAACAGTGTTTGGTATTCCGTGTCATAGCTAGTTCCAAACTAGAGAGGGGAAAAAACAAAAAACAAAAAAAACAACAAGCGGAAGCACGTACTCTCGGGTTTGAGATCGCGGTAGATAAACCCCATCAGATGAAGATATTCCAATGCTGCAATGACCTCCGCCGCATAGAACTTGGCATCTTCTTCCTGCAGATATTTCCCAGGCCTTGTTTGCAGCGCTATACCGCGGAATAGAAAGAAAAAGCACAACAACAATGCGGGTTAGTCTTGCATATAGAGCTCCGATTCGGCTGTGCAAATCATTAGGACAATTGGGCTAAAAAAACTTACCTCGAAAGAACTCGCCCCCCATGCAGTATTCCATGCAGAGATAGAGGTAGTCCTCTGACTGAAAAGAGTGGTATAATGTGACAATGAAAGGATGGTTGGACGTGGCCAGGATCTCCTGCTCCGCGAACGCTCGCTTAATCTTGTTCCTCTTGATCATTTCCTTCTTGGATAGAACTATTTGGTGAATCGAGTAGAAGGGCGTCAGCGATCGAGTGCTGTAACACGTATTTTGTAAAGATATTGCAATTTCGTGAAGGGAGCTAGTACCTTTCATGGCATAGAGTCTGTCCGTGTCCTTTTGACGCACGAGATATACTTTGCCGACGTCGCCCTTGCCCAGTAGACGAAGCTTAACAAAGCTGCTCGGGGTGACCTCGACGGTCTTTTTCTTTATCGAGTTGGAAGAGTACGTCCGACGGAAGGCACCTCTCCTGAGATCCAGTGCTGATCCATTGGGACTCTTTGGGATACCGAGATGGTGTCCGTTCATTTTGGAAGCCCCGTTGCTATTGACGGTGGTGTCGGTTGCTGTAGTCGTCATTGAAGAAGTGGTCATGACCGAGCGAATAGAGCCGTTGGACTTTGCGAGCCCCGGTGTGTTCAGGCTCCCGTTGCTGTCGTGGTTTTTGGCGTTGGTGTCCTTAATGGCTTCTTCAAGAGCAGCCTTGGTGTTGGGGGTCGAGGCAACGCGCCTAAGGAACTGCTGTGAATAGGGAGCATACTTGATCAGGATTCGTAACAAACATAAGAGCTTTTTGCGCAACCCTTGTTACGTTTGCTTGCATCAGAGCAAAGCAATCAAGGGATTTGAGCATTCAAAGAACTCATAGACAGAGGCTGTTCAGTCATTTACAAAGGACATTCGACCGTTGAGGGAAATTGCAGATTTTGCTGTCGGTCCAGATTACGAGTTTTAGTTTACTGGTATGAGGGATGATGGAAGGTCAGTCCTTCTTGGTCTGAGTGGGAATGAAGGTGGTAGCGGAGTAACTTGACAGCGGAAGGATGAAAGAAGGTGATGAAATGACAGCGGGTGAAGATGATGACGAGAGGGTGGTGGTTCTGTGTAGTGTTCTTTTTTTTTTCTTTTTCGACGTACGACTCAAAACAACACCTTCCTCCACACAGAAACATACGCCAGTAATGAGGCTGGCTAATGACGGCGGCCCATTATTTGTTGCTTCGAGGATATGTGAAGATGGTGCCCACTGACATGCACTAGCAATAGCATGCACACATACATATCGTTTTGCCTTCGAAAGATGTCCATACACCACAGGCACTATGTCTGTCGCCGTACACAGTTCACCTAATGGGCCCCAGCACAGGCATCGAACTCAATTGAGCAGAGGTATTTCGAAACCCAGGTGGACAAGAGAGGGGAAGGGCAGGGGGGATAACGAATTAAGTGTATGGGAAGATGTCATGGGAAGAACCAAGGGGGGAAAAGAGGACTGAACTCACCTCTTGAGATTCTGCCGAGGTGGGAGCCGAGAAGTTGCTGTCGTCGTTAGTATTGTTATGGTTGTGATTATGTCCGTGATGGTCCCTGTCGCGGACGAGTGTTGATTTCCGCAGACTGTCGCCACCCGCAGCTTCGGTTCCGTACTTGAAGAACGACTTTAGTTTCGAGGGCAAGTATGAGGAAGAGTACGAGGGAGGAGGAGAGGCAATGATCGTTGAAGAAGAGGTGGAGCTGGCCAGGGAGTATTCGTCGGAAGTCTGCATTGAACAGAAGGGGAAGAAAAGAAGAGCGGGAAGACGAGAACCGAGTGTTATAACGTCGCCGGCAAGGAAAGGAAGGGAAGTATGTAACGTAGCGGATGAAAAAGAATAACACCAAGAAGAACGTATGAAAAACGTGCCGATGCTTTTTTGCTTGCTCACAAGTTGGTTATTAACTCAAAAATATCAGAGCCAACAGCAGGTAGAGGGCTGGTAGGGCTGGTGCTCGGGCTTGGGCTTTGCGGATGGGGAGCAGGTACGGTCTGACCTGGTGCAGGCAGCTGGTAACCGAGCAGAGTTGAAGGGAGGCAGGGGAAAGAGAGATAAACGCGCAGCACAGCACCAGAGGGGGTGAAGAGTGAGAGTGAGAGCGGAGTGAGAGAAAATTGCGGTACGAAGAAAGACGGGGAGACTGCAGTGATGACAAAGGGATTCAGATGGTTCATGAAACGAATGCGGAGATGAATGAGAAACAACGGGAGTACTTTTTTTACAACCTCCGTGGTGCCCTGGCTGTGTTGGGCACCGGTATTGGTCCGAGACGTCCCCCCCGCGCACGAAACAGGCGCGAGGAGGACATACTTTCACAGTAGCAAATCACGGCGCAGCAGCTTCACTGCCAATCGATGTGCCTGAGGAAGCCCTTTTTTTTATTGTTGTTTCAGGGCTGTCGTAGATTCCCAGCAGGGGCTTCTGCATCCGATCTCCACCATGACTTCATGAGCAGTTTCATCCGCAACCTGTAGCAGTGGGATATGCTACCTCCGTGGTATTTATCATCCACGATTTCATGCAACTTATTCGTCTATTTTTGCAGCAGTCAGCTGCCGTTTCAAACCAGCGCGCTCCACGTTTTTGACCGGCTTTGCTCGATCTGGCCAGTCCATATCCCTGCCCAGGAGCTAGGCATTAGAAGTTATCCGCTCAAGGTAAAAACAAGCATATTCAAACCGACGCTGTTACATTCCCTCTAAGTTTCATTTTTACTATGGTCTCCCCATCTACACTACCCATGCCGACTGTGAATAATGCATTGAATAGATCTGATGCGCCGCCCTGGGTGGCATACAATTACTGGAGTGTTAGGGTATGTTTCTTTGACCAGAACCAGGAAGACGCCGACGGCAATGGCGATGATTGTAAGGGCTAGCGTGGCAGTGGCAGCGTTAGAGGCCATCGTAAGACGAGAGAACTTGCAGCAGCGCGTGTAAAGAAACCTCAGCGGCAAGTCCTGAAGGAAAAGATATCTAGTAACGCATATAGGAAGAGCCCTGTGATGATGCGTGTGCGAAGTACTTGCTGGATTATCTGCTGGCTTGGAAAGCGGCAGTAGGTTGCCAGGCGTTGTGATGCTAATGGGTGACGGACAAGAATGAGAGGGACCAAGGGATTAATTTTATATTTTCTAGCACCCTATTATCAAGTGAACCAATAGACCATCATACTAATGCTTATCTTGACTACGTATAAGTGATGGAACCACGGTTACAGCTATTATAGTGATTGAACCTAACTCAGAGTACCGTGAAAGGCGGAGCAAATACCTTCCACAGCCAGCACTCTTGGCCTTTGATCTGTATGGGTGCTATCAATGTAGACTACTTAAAACTTCACGCGTTTTTTTTTTTTTTTTTGTTCTGGTCCTGGCAGATTTGCGACGCGTTTCTTTTTTCCCTCACGTAACTAAATTGCACGCAGATTGAGCTTTGGAGTCTTTGAAACGGACAAAGAATGCTGAATAATTGCCGCAAACAATAGGTCGGTATGCCACTATTGCCTGGTCCTTGTTTGTCTTGGTGTTTTTGCTTTGATTCATATGTATACACAGCACATGCATCTCGATTTTTTGAATGTAAATTGGGCTCTGGATATCCTTGGACGAGGTTGAAGTGTACCAGACATATGCCACCATCACACTCACTAAAAAGGATGCTGTCATGTGGGAGCAACAGTGATAAAAAAATGCGGGGCCTCAGAACAAGATTCAATGTACCGGAGAAGATAGACCGAACACTGTAGTCTCGATGTCCTCATCCCAATTTTATTACATGTATCTGTTAGTTTGCTACATGTATGCAGGACAAGTGCTGCAATATAGCCGTCCCCAATCTCTGGTGAGAGCACAGTGCTCGCCGAAGTTTTAGCAAAGCTTAGGCTTGCGCAATAACGCAGCACAGCAATGGAATCCCTCTGTGAAAATAGCGGTTGCTGAACTCCCCCAGGTGTGGCACCTGCACGGCGACGTAATTGACTTTTTATTACTTCATGAATAGTTTCGTCCGCAAGCTACAAATATTTGCACAGTATGTTGGATTTGTCCAATCTGTAGTTGACAAATTTAAACCAGCTAAATGCGCACAACGCTCAAATCACAGTATCCTCAATCGCCCCATTCGGCGCGCTAAAGCAAAAGAACACACATACACAAAATAAGCCTGAAGCCCTAACGTTCTCTGATTTAAGTTATCAGGCATGGTATTTGCTCACGAGGTACCATGGCAGTGATATACCACTTGCTGTGTTTCCTGGATCAGCGTCCTAAGCTCATATCCACTGGGGCGCGCCGCGACTAGAGGCTGCCATGTTGCTCCAGCAGAATCCAATGAATCGGCCTCTTGCCCTCGTCTGTTGACCTATTGAAATTTAGTAGATATCATTGTCGCGATCGCCGTGGCCGTCACCACGTTGATAGAAGGTTTTATAGCGAATAAGGAAAAGCATCTATACCTCGAACCATGTAGATCAAAAAAGACATCTGCAGCAGAACAGAACCCATATCTCAGTATAGTCATTCAGCTCAAATGGACTGGGGTTACTGTTGGTGTATCATTCATAGAGTATCTCAAAACATCAATGACCGCTTGAGTAGCGAATAACGTCTAAACTACCTTCTGCCACTAGTGCTTCCGAAGGAAACAACAGATATAAGAGATCTATCCTGCTTGAACAAACTTTGCCTATATTGTAGATTTGTATGTCTGAACGCGATACTTTATTTTTCTACTCGGACAAGAGAGCTCGGGAGGTGACCATACGCATTACCTCGTTGGTGCCCTCGAGGATACGGTGAACACGAGAATCGCGGAGGAAGACGTTCACCTTATAGTCCTTCAAGTACCCGTATCCACCGTGTAGCTGCAAGCTGTCGTCGCAGATCTTGAAGCATTCATCTGTAGCATGCAATTTGGCCATGGCAGCAAAGCTAGCTATGCTGGGGTGGTTCTGGTCCAGCATCGTGGCGGCCTGACGGATCATCAGTCTTGACGACAGCAAACTAGTTGCCATATCCGCGAGCTTGAACTGGGTGTTCTGGAAGTTAGCCAAGGGTTGATTGAACTGCTTGCGGACTTTGACGTGCTCGATAGCGAGCTCCAACGAAGCCTGGGCGGCTCCCAAACTGCACGATCCTGTCGAATGTTATCGTTCGCAATATTCAAAATGGACCGTCAGTGCCTAACGTTTTCAGACATAAGCACCATACTCCTTTTCTTCCCCTTCTTATTGCTCCTTACCAATGTTGATACGACCTCCGTTGAGACCCTTCATGGCAATAGAGAATCCCTGACCTTCGGAGGCAACCAAGTTCTCAGCTGGCACTTCGCAGTCCTCCATGATAACGGCTCTAGTGGGCTGCGAGTTCCATCCCAACTTGTTCTCCTTCTTGCCGAAGCTTAAACCCTTGAATCCCTTCTCAACAATGAAACAGGAGATGCCCTTTGGACCAGGGCCGCCAGTGCGGGCCATGATCAAATAGACATCGGAGGAGCCTCCACCGGAGATGAAGGCCTTGCTTCCATTGAGGACATAGTGGGATCCCTTCTTGACAGCAGTGGTAGAAAGACCAGCGGCATCAGATCCAGCGCCAGGCTCAGTCAGGCAGTAAGAGGCAAAATGCTCCATGCTGGTCAACTTGGGCAGGTATTTTTGACGCTGCTCTTCAGATCCAAAGACATCTATGGAACAAGAACATAACAGAGGGTAATGGTAAGATTTCATGTGCGCTCCTTTTACGATAGCCAACGTGCATTACAAGTCGTGGGGAAAATGTCAACTTACCGATCATCCATGTGCACATGCTGCAGTAAACGAACGAGCGGTAAGAAAAATAAGAACACGCATTAGAGACCGATAGTAGTAGCAAAACAAGACAGTATTCCACGACTACTTCACAATGTCTTTTTTCCCATACTTATGAATACTGATGTAAGCGGTAGTAGAGACGTCGCCAGTCGACAGCGCCTCGAAGATCACAGAGGTCTCCAAACGCCCGAGGCCAGAGCCACCAACGTCTTCGCGAGTGTAAAGGCCACCGAAACCGAGCTCAGCACCCTTCCGAAGGACATCGATGGGGAAATGTTGGTTCTCGTCCCACTATAGGCGATCCAAAACAGCAATATATAAAAGATCAGCTCAGAACGAGTCTACCACGAATAGCTCCCGGATAAAGCGACAAAGAGCAGGCAGGTGCCCTTTGATCGATTACCTCCTGCATCTTGGGCGCAAATTCTTTATCCGCAAATGCGCGGGCCAAACTCTGGAGCTCCATCTGATCGTCTATGTTGAGTCACACAGCCATCGGACCAGTTAGCATCTGGTGCCTGAATTCAGGATAGATCGGTTGTATGCCCATAACCAGAAAGTGCGCCAGCATTGCACGGCATGTCAAGTACCTGTGAGTCCCGTGGAGGCTAGTATAGGACAAGGGTGTAAAAAGCAAGAAAAAGGGGTACTTCAGTTAGTCAATTGCACTGCAGGATCAAGGAAGATGAGGGTGGGAAATATACACATTTCGAACGACGGCATGTCTGTGCATCCGTTATTCGCACAGCGTGGTACGGCTACATACGATCGATGGGCGAGGTAGTCAAGTGGCGAATCTGGTTGGGGACAACAGATGCAGCTCGGCCGAGCCTAGCAGGGGCGCGTCGCGCAGTGATGCGAAGAAGGGAGGCCATGGTGATTCAGTGGAATGAGTGGAGCGTGAAGTATGGAGAAGAGAGATGGAGAAGAAAAAAACCAGTAGAGCTGCTGTGGAATGGAATAATTTGACCGTGGGAAGTTTGGGATTGTGGGGAGAATAACCCTTAACTTGATAACTCCATTTTCCTAGGCGCAGTGCGACTCCCTCCATAGTAAAGGGCCGATAAAGTAACACATAAATTCGATCAGGAGGACCCGAATGAATGAGTACATACAGAGCAGGTATCGATGGCTGTCTTGTATCAATGCCGATGACCCTGGGGTGTAGCATTGAGGCTCTATGATAACTAGCAACCATATGCATTGTGGTGTATTCACCATATCGTCTTGCTTATTGAAAGTACCCCATTTCTCTGGATCTGCCACCGCTCGGTGTCGATTCTTTATTAAGAGCATAGTGCCTCTGAGACTATCTTATAGATATATAAGGCACGACTTGCCCATTATTAAAAGTGCATCTCGTTTTCACAGATATCATTCCTACATACTCCGCATGGATATCAAAACGAGTAGCTAGTTCACAGAGTTCGTGAGAGCATATATTTGTACGAGTTAGAATTATGCAAGATAGTTGAACGAAGCATCTTTGTATGATATCCTTTGTTTTGAATAAAACCAACAAGAATATCGCTTGAAAAAAGGTCAAATCTGTCATGAATACGATAATTGTTCATTGCCATAGAGGCACGTTTATTAGGTAATGCTACTGATGATTGAGTGGTGTCGTACAGTTGGGTAGTGAAGATGCAATGATAGTGTGTATGCGTGTGTCTATATGAGGATGTCCGTTTATCGGATGAATGGACCGGCAGCAGCATCGCCCATGGTCTTATAGAGGATCTTCTCAAGTGCCTGTTCCTTGGTCATCTTGTTGGCAGGACGCTGCTCGTGCATCGAAGAGCGAGGAGTAGCAGCGGGTGAGACCGAGGCTGAGGCGGACTGGTTCTTGGAGGACTTGAAGAGGGCCATGGCTATCGAGTGTGTGTGTTTGTGTGTGCGGGAGTGTTTGAGTGATGTGATTGCTTAAATACTGGTTGCTTGGATGCGTTTTGTCTGGTTGATGAAGAGAGGAGGGAAACAAGCTACATCTCGAGTGTATTTATACGCGGCTTCTCACCCTGGACCACGACAAAGTGACTTGAACGACGCTCGGCATGCTTGGCTAGGATACCAACCAAGCCAGCAAACCGCCGTTAATGATTGCCATGGATGGAAATCAAAACCATGCCGTCCATATTTGTCGCGAATGGACTATTCAGGTACATGATGTCATGCGGCAAAATTAAGCATTTTCAAGGTCAGCTAACATTCCACCTTTCTTCTTTTCCTTTTCCACGATGTACCGTGCGCGTTTTTTTATTTCGTTCTCCTCTTTGGCAACGTTCTCCGTGGAAGGTGACATCCGAGGTCGACTCTTCGAAGTCGACTCTTCCAGACAGAACGAGGTGGCCCATGCTCCGCTTGGCTCCGCAAAGGCAGGAATGGCGCGCCAAGAATAGAACACTGGAGGAGACAGCAGTATAAAAAGGATCCGTTGTCCCTCTGCATTCAGTTTCTTCACTCACAGCAACAACCACTCATAGCAACAACCACTCACAGCAATAACCACTCACAGCAACAACCACCACTCAAGCCAATCAACCAACTAACCAACCAACCAATTGCCACCCAAGCAACTAGCCGACAACCAAGTAATACCACCTACTGCACATACAAACACACATTCGATAGCCATGGCCCTCTTCAAGTCCTCCAAGAACCAGTCCGCCTCAGCCTCGGTCTCACCCGCTGCTACTCCTCGCTCTTCAATGCACGAGCAGCGTCCCGCCAACAAGATGACCAAGGAACAAGCACTTGAGAAGATCCTCTATAAGACCATGGGCGATGCTGCTGCCGGTCCATTCATCCGATAATCCAGGGTGAACAAGGACAATCAAGTGCCGCTCATACCCACTGCATTCATCACTCACTTGTACAACACCGCATCATACACGATAGCATCACCCTATAATAAACATGCCTTCAAGGCGTAGTAATTAAACTCTACCTGTGCAGGTTGTGAAATAAGAAAGTGGTTTCTATCATGCGCGTGCAATCAGACGCTAAAAAAAAAAAGCCTTCATTCCATGCCGACGCACCTTACTCCGTTCATCACCGCCAATTCGAATCACTCGTATATACGTTGATCACAACAGCTGCGTAACATGCTTTGCTTCAGGTTTTCTGACTGGTTACGGGGCCAAATCTACCACTGGCGTGTATTTAAATACCATACCCGTAGCATGCGCTAGCCAGGATAACAATGTTTGAATATTTGCTCCAGACGTCCTTGAGCCGACCGATGCAATCCATATAGTCCTATTGTCACTTTCTTCCTGGAGCTGACTTCCTTAAAAAAGCACTGGCTCCAATCGCTCTTGCTACCTAGCGCCTGTGAAAAAAAAGGAAGTAACACAGCACCTACTTTCAAAAAATAAAAAAACAACCAAGACAAGCACCCATTCCTGATCGAGACCATACATAAGAATTTGAGCACCATGTTTATCCTGAAGCTCCCACAAGGACCCAGTCCGACCAAAAATGGGTTTTACTTCTCAGTCATTGTCGATCCCGTCCTTACTACCGCGCTAGTGCGTCCTTCTATCAAGAAAACCCCTCCTCTTTGAGTGATTTACAGGAGACGTGATCTCGATGTACCTCCCCCCTTCCCTCATACCTAAAATGATCGTCGTGGGATGAATCCCTGCAGTTCCTTATTCGATATGGAAGGAAAGCCGAATACACGCGTAGAGCAGAGATTTCGCTAGAGAAACAACAATAACTCACGAATAACGAGGGGGGGAATAGTCAGGATGGTACACGATAGAAGAAAAACCCTGACCAATAGCTTTCGACCGTGACCTCGCATCCAAATTCAGGCACCAAGGGACGCGTTTGAATCTAGAAATGATTGCTCGCGGCACCAATTATTCCCGTGTAGCCCAGAGCTAATAGCCATTGATTATCGAGAGTATTCAGACATCTGGCTGGATATGGTCTGTTGCTCTGCAGTGGCAGCCGAGGTTTCGCCGGTCAAGGGGGGGGAGGGGGGGAGAGGGGCCAATAAGGAAAGCAGATTGGTGGGGTGAGTTCTGGAGTTTTACTTTAAGGTACGGTGGAATGGCCCCGATACTGCATTAGCCATGTCCTCCACAAACCACAAGGCGGCTCCTGTCTTTGATCGAGTATTGTCGTGGATCAAAACTAACCTCTCTCCATATCTTTATACAGCCGATCCAATTGCAGTAAGCTCGTCGGCCGAGTGGCATCTGTTTATTTGTTGATGCAAAGTCCTTTTGCTGAACCGCAAGGCAGCTCTTTGAAAGGCGTATGTGTGTATAACACACTCGAATCTTCCCCTACTTCTCGGCTCAAGGCATCACGTGCCAAAGTGACACCAGATCCAGCATGCGTCCACCAATAGCCTCTCGCACGGCTCACAGACAGAAAGTATAAGAGGGAGAAAGAACATCCTCTTTGCCATCCACATCCTCTCCTCCACAATCCCTCAGGCCCCCCAATCTCTCATTCCCCCTCTCTACTCCTCTCCATAGCAACTCAATAATACAATGGCTCCCCAGAAGGTTTACGTTGTCGGTGTCGGCATGACCAAGTTCATCAAGCCCAGAGACTTGAGAGATTACCCTGGTAAGATGCATTCTATCCCGACTCCTTCTCTTCTCCACTGAATCAAAGGAGCTCTTTGACTGACAAAATGCCCTGGCTTTTTTTTACTGTGCAATAGATATGGGACGTGAGGCTGCCACCAAGGCCCTGTTGGATGCCGGTATCACCTACGACAAGGTCCAGCAGGTACGTCTTTCTCTACCTCGAGGAATTCCCGGCTCGCCTATTTATTCTTCCGGCCTTCAATTGCCATGCGATTCGAATGCATAACCAAGCCCTCTAACCCCCCCTGTTTGACAATAACACCATCTCACATCATAGGCTGCTGTCGGTTACTGCTACGGTGACAGCACATGTGGACAGCGCACCCTGTACCAGCTGGGAATGCACCAGGTAAAGCGACAAGGGGAGCCGAGACAGGAGAAATACCTTATTTCGTGCGAATATCTAGAGATTGCGGGGAAACAGTTCACATGTGAACTGACCATGTAAACCTAATCATCCTTCGACCCTTCTCCACCCAACATAGATCCCCATCATCAACGTCAACAACAACTGCTCGACCGGCTCCACCGCCCTGTTCTTGGCCCGCCAGGCGATCGAGTACGGCATTGCCGACTGCACCATGGCCCTCGGTTTCGAGAAGATGGAGGCCGGATCGCTCGGATCCAAGTTCGAGGACCGCACCAACCCCTTGGACAAGACCGTCACCATGATGAGCGAGACCCGCGGCATCAGCGCTGGTCCCTTCGCGGCCCAGATCTTCGGTAACGCCGGTATTGAGTATTGCGAGAAGTACGGCGCCACTCCTCAGCACATGGCCAAGATCGCAGAGAAGAACCACCGCCACTCGGCCTTGAACCCTTACTCCCAGTTCCGTGACATCTACACCTTGGAGCAGGTCGAAAAATCCAACAAGGTCTTCGGACCCCTGACCAAGCTCCAGTGCTGCCCCACCTCTGATGGCTCTGCCTGTGCCATCCTTGCTTCCGAGAAATTCGTCAAGGAGAACAACTTGCAGGACCAGGCTGTGGAGATTGTTGCCCAGTCCATGGCCACGGACTCGCCCAAGCTGTTCAACGAGTCCTCCATCGAGTTGGCTGGTGCTGATATGACCCGCCGCGCTGCCAATGATGTCTTTACCAAGGCCGGTATCAAGCCCACGGATGTCCAGGTTGTTGAGCTCCACGACTGCTTCTCTGCCAATGAGCTGATCACCTACGATGCTCTCGGACTCTGCAAGCCCGGCGAGGCCCATAAGTTGATCGACACCAACGATGTCTCATACGGTGGCAAGTACGTCGTCAACCCCTCGGGTGGTTTGATCTCCAAGGGTCACCCTCTCGGTGCCACCGGTTTGGCCCAGTGCTCCGAGTTGGTCTGGCAGCTTCGCGGCTGGTGCGGTGAGCGCCAGGTCCCCAACTGCAAATATGCCCTCCAGCACAACGTCGGCCTCGGTGGTGCCGTCGTTGTTTCACTCTACAAGAAGGCCGATCTGGGCTCATCTCCAAAGTACGTCGATTCGCGCAAGCGTGTTGGCTACAACCCTGCCACGGAGGCTCGCGAGGTCTCGGAGGAGGAGGTCCAGTCCGTCCGCGCAAAGGAGAACTCCGAGTTCATGGCTCGTCTCTAAAAAAAATTACTGCTGGCATTTTTTTTTCTTTTGCCTATACCATAAAAAATAAATGAATTGTGTAAATAAGTTTATATTCTGTACATTCCACGCGTCTTCTATAATGATTCCCCTCTCCTTGTTCACAAATGATGACCTGGCCTTTATCCGTACCCGCTTCATATATTTTTTTTCCTTTTTTTCCCTTTTTTTCCTTTTATTATTCTATGCTAACAAGTTATGTGATTTCTTTGGGAGGATTGGAGTTAGTCAAATCCTCCAGCGATTTCAATGCGCTTGATTCCTGGAAGGAAATCGACTCGCGCACGACGCTCTGGAGACGCTCGACGTCGTACCAACAAGTGGTTGTGTAATCAACGCCCGTGATCTCGCTCAGACCTTGGGACGCGACCGATTTGGATCGATACCAACCGGAGCGTCGGTTGCCGCGCGTTGGAAAGATTGGATGCGAGTGTTCGGCCGAGAAGGGGAGGACGGTCAAAAGTGAAGAAGTATACGGGATACCAAGGTCGTTTGAGATGGACTTTTTGAGCTCTGACGGTTGAGAGCCACCGTTGGACCCTGAACAGGAGGAGGTCGAGGAAGATGTGGGTGGCCCCGAATGATCAAAGGAACTGCTTCCTGATTGTGCTTGGGGTGGGCCGGGGTACTGGTCGAAAACAAGAACCTGGCTGGTGCTGTTCTGGTGATATGCGCTGGATGCTGGAGGAGCGAGGGTCATCTCACTGTCTTGGGACGAATCGGAAGAGGACTTGGAGATTAGGGGATGGTTATCATCTAACAAACCCTCCATCATGGCTAGATCGGTGCTGGAACTGAGTAGCAGGTTTGTGCTGGTGCTATCTCTGGAAATACCCGCGAACGAGGCCAGTGTGGTCGAGCTGGTTAACGGTAGGTTGTTCCTCGAGCACGACGCGGACGAAAACGCGGATGCTTGGTGGGTCATTCCCTCCTGACAGATGTCCTTCTCCAGCTGATTTAGATCAAACCAGTGCGGCCATGTAGCCGATGCTGCTGCATGCATTGTTGCTACGGCGTTACTATCCATCCTCATCAGGCTTTCCAGACTAGCGAGGTCGTTTTGAGCAAAGTTCATATCGGAGACCACTGAAGTCAATTCATTGGTGTTGATTCCCAGATCATTCATACCGCCGTTGCACTCGGAGAGTGCTCTGATAAAATCAGCGGCCGCAATGGTTTCCAACGGCGATGACGCGCTGCCAGATACACTATTCGTAGTTGCATTAGCGATCGAGGGCGCAGAGACAGATGAAGACATGAGCAAACTGGGATTCGGTGCTCCCTGACCGCTACCTGGCATCGGCGTGGCCAATGTCTGGGCCAGGCAAAGGTTGATCGTTGATACTGACTTGTTCATGGATTGGTAGTGCTTGGAGTAGTGGACAGCATACTCGGCCTCGTCCATGTGAACCATCTTCTCAGCGACCTTATGTCGAGGATCGGTGGCACTGACCGTGGCACTGTTACCGATTCCTCCGAGTCCTCCGACTTGTGTCAGAATTGCCTCTGTAACCATGGGATTGTCCTCCTTAAACACGCTTGTCGACTTGTACGGGTGAGTCCGTGGTACGTTCTTCTTCTTTCTCGCGGGATTGTTCAAGCTAGGATTTGATACAGTGCTCGCCTTACGACTACCAGACGCCAGTGTGGAGCTGATTGAGGCCACAGAAGCGCGACGAACGAGCTTGTTGTTGTCCGAGGGCTGCTGGAACGATGGCGCGGATACCGATGTCGTCATTGATCTCTGGTTACCTAAAGTTGCTTGAGTCCCGATCCCAGCGGACCCGTTCAGTGGTAGCAGGTGCTTGAAAGGTGGCTGGATTGATTGTGTAGAAATTGCGGAGTGAGTACCGTTCATTAATCGCTGTGTTTCTTCCTCAGAGCCTGGAGCGAGATCCAGGAACGGAATCGTGTGCGCGTAGATCGCTTGCAACAAGTTCAGATAGACAGGGTCCTGGTTCATGCTGCAGGTGGTCTCAGGACAGATAGGAAGAATCTGGACATAGTTGCCGTAATAATCATGGCCGATAATTTCCAATCCAGGCACAACAGTCGGTGAAGCCAAGTACTCATACAGGGGCTCTGGATTGCCGCAAGGCGCAGGGCCGCGATAGTAAGTCGCTAGATTCGATGGCGATTGTGCTGTCTCTGCTGAAGAAGGAGAAGGAGAGGTAGAGAATGCTGGAGATATTATAGGCTGATTGTTGGTCAAGGCGAGAATTTCTGCACTGCTGTATTGTTGCGAGGGAAGGATCGTTTGCGCAGCCACCTGCTGCATATGGCTAGAGAGTGAGGACCATGGCATCTCAGCGGACATGTACGAAGGGGTCGCTGGAGGTGCAGGGAGACTACCGACGCGTCGCTTTGCTTTCGCCTTCGATCCTCGTCTGGACTGAGAACCCTGTCCCGGCTGAGATGACTTTTGCTGCTTAGACTGCACCAACAGTGCATCCATCTGCTGAACTTGCTGCAGAGGCGCGCCTTGTTGCTGCTGTTGAAGGACCTGAGATGTATTAGACACATTGGGCTGCTGCATTATGGACTGCTGGAGTTGTTGAAGATATTGGATCGTTGCAGATTTGGTGGCGTTTGACATTGGCAACGACATCCCAGGCATTCCAGACATTCCAGAGACATCACCGGCTGGCCACGCGTCAGCAGTATTCAGTGCTGGCATGACATCAAAAGGATGGACGCCAATGGAATAGGCAGTGCCCACGGAGGTTGAAGATAGGAATGATGGAATAGCGGAAGTTATTTGGGTCGTAAAGTCCATGTTAGTGGTGGAGTCGCCAGTAATTGATGGTCGGAAGGCCGAATCCGTGGGAGTAGGCAGGTACGGGTCATTCATTCCCGGACCCTGCGCGTCCAATGTGCTCTGACCCATCCCTAACCTCTGAATTGTCACGTTGAGCGGGGCCGCGGTTACCGAGATATTGTGGACATTGTTGGGCACCGAATGCCTCCTGGTAGAGTTTGAGGTGTTCGAGCGTCGTTTTTGAAGCGCTCGTGGTTTAGGCGAGTTAATATCAGTGAATTTGACCGCGTCGCCATGGCGTTCGTTGGCCGAATAGAGGGTGTGAGCAGTAGTAGATTTAATGAGCCCACCGCTAGGTGGCGGGGACATCATAGTGTGAAAGGAAGATCTTCTCGACAGATCCAAGGGCACCTTGCAATTTGCAGGCGGTGTATCATTGAGGACGTAGTCGGGTATGTCGCTCTCTGATCCTGCAGATCTGGAATGGCGTGCATTGAGGCGCTGTTGATTTGACGCTGACGGATTTGGTGACTGGAGTTGTTGCTGTTGCAGCTGTGAGTATGGAGAGGCATGAACTGCTGGTGTCAGAGGGGTGTTAAGTAATGTGCTGTGGTCCGCGTTGTAGATTGAGCGGTGCAAATCGGTGGAAATGAACAAATCCTTGTGTTGAAGTCGCTCTCCAAATGGTAAACTGGCTGGCTTGATCGGAGGTGAAAATATCTCTGCCATGTTGCTGCTGACGTTGATTCCTTTGGAGACGTGCCTTTTCGGCGATGATCTCGCAGTGTCCATGGAGTTCATGACCTCGTCCCTGCCCATTTTTGAGGCATAGCTTTCGCCAATGCTGGTCTTCAGTTGGTCGTGGTCGCCATTGTAAATCGGTTGAGAGGTATTGGAGGAAGGAGAGGCTATGGCTGGGGTGGCGGATTCACCGTGATGAGATGAAAGCATTGCCCCTGAAGTGCTGTGTTATCCGTTCGATTGGGTGATGCTTTTGGTGGCAAATTATTTGAACCATGGTGACACAGACAAATCGCGTTAGAAAGGAGACGCGCAGCAAAACACAACGTATCCGTCGTTCATGTCAAAGGAGAGCCTCATCATTACCGATTAGAAGATGCAAAGGTACACAGGAGAGTATCGATTGGACTATATAAACTAAGAGGTGCAGCTGTAAAATGAAGCAGGGGAGAAGGATCTTGGAGAAGAAATTAATATGGTAGGGCCATAGCTCGGACTTTGGGAGACTGTCGGCGAGAATGGACGATCATAGAAAAGAGATAGTAAAGAGAAAGAAGAAGAGGGACAATCGATGGTGCTTTGCAGCATTGGCTAGACAAGAAGGACTACATGAACCGGATAACGTGAGCAGGACTGTGAGTATCGTAGAACAACCTGTCCTCCCTCCCTTGCTCCAAATCCGCTAATTCCCCAGACTTGAGAGGTTGCAGGTCGTCATAACGATACCAAAGAACGGCGGCGTCAGTCGTCAGGAAAATCTGGGTCCCATCACGACGCGTTGGAATCATGGACAGACGACAAATGGGCATCTCGAATCGCAGCCATTAAAAAAAAAAAAAAAAAAAAAAAAAAAAAAAAAAAGAAGAGGGAAACAATACAAGAAATAGGGATCCGGTGCATTGAATATGTTGTGCCGTTGGAGACATACACATATGAGATGTATATGTATACTTACGTGCGTCCTGGCAGCCGGAGAGAGGTCATGCCGGCCTTCCGGAGCCATGCCAATACGCCCTAGATTGCATTATTCACCTTCAGGCGTATTTTCTCATGCACGCCATCCCACCCACAGGCTGTTTTGAGTACCGAGAGACTAAAGAAGGTGGCATCAACAATGCGGCCTAAAAAGTGTGGGGAAGAAAGTATTTCAGGCCAATTCTACCCATTCTGCTTGCGTCTTCACCGTAAAAACGCCAATGGTCCGGCCGATTGGATTACATATTACGACATAGCCGTGTGTTTTTACATATATATAAACATTAGTATCGACACATGTGGTGGAAAGACCCACTGTCAGGGGCATGCGACATAACCAAGTATGTGGTTGAACAGGTAAAGAGAACAGTCGTCCTTCCATTGTCGAGTACCTTCAACAATGAACTATAAAAGATGACAGGGATTGGAATAATAAATTTTCCTTGCTTCTGGTTCTCCCTCACTTTTTGTACGGTCAAGCAGATCAGGAATACCGTTGTTGGATTTGCATAATCAAGATCGTCCTCAGCTCAGCGGTTTGCCCCACGATTGCTTTTTGGGTACAGGGGGGATCCAGGAGCATCGAATCCTACGCGAAACAATAGTCAAGTGCATCGGCATAGAAAATCTACTTGCGCTCTGTGACTGATATTACGAAAGATTGAATGAAAAGCGTTCAGAAGATAGGAATTTTATTGTACACTACGATGCAGATGGAGGGGCAAAGCACAGCACGGTAGTGATATCATACGAGATGCCGCCTTCCTCCTCGCCCAGCTCGATAAATGCCAATAGCTGATCATTAAAGTACTGCATCGCCGGTGCTGGCATTCCTGGATAGCTGGAGAGGATCGCGAACATCGGCAGCCATTTCTCCACACCTCCTCTCAAGAACGCCTTCCAGCAATGGTCGAATGTGTATTCTGAAGGCTTCACAACACCCAACTCGACCAATCTCTCCCAATACTTTTTCAGAGCAGTCCGAGCATGGGCCTGGAAGACCGGAATGGCAACGTCCGAGATCACCGTCTGTCCCAAGTCCGTCGTTGGCTCCCAGATGCAGACCTCAGACCAATCGTAGATGGCCAAGTCCGGAGACGTTGAAGACTGTGATCTGTCCAGGATCATGTTGGCGGCATGGAAATCACCGTGGGACAGCGTGAAGGGTACTGATCGGTCCTGCAGTCGGCGTTGTAGTGTCTCCCAGGAAGCGCTCGCCAACGACTCGTCTATTATTTTAACCAGCTTTTCTGAATACTTGACTGGATAGTCCTCGCCTGAGGCCATGACTTTGCCTTTTTCCCACGCACTTGCGCTGGCCTGAATGCTCCACTCCCAGCGAACCCGGTTGGTACCACGGTACCACCCCGCAGTCTTGAGCCAGTCCAGTTGCAAGAGTCTAGAGTCGTTCCAATGTTGAGCATGGATCCCAGCAGCGGTGATAAACATCTGCTCGAGCATAGCCACTGCAGATGGCAATGTGCTCTTATCGACTGATGGCGGTACTCCCCAGATCTGGTTTCCAAAGACAAAGTTGACGTCGACTGGAGGTAGAGCTGAAGTGTTTGCTTCAGCACGTCCACGGCGCTGCTTGATATCCTCCATAAGGATAACGTACTCGCCCAGCCATGGCGATGCGTGTGCGTAATAGACCTTTGGCAGAAGCGTACTGGGTGTCAGTTCCTTGGCGATATCCGAGGTGTAAAAAATAGCCTCACGCGTCTGACCCGAGATGATGTTGCCTAGCCGCCTGCGAAATCCGTCTGCACTCTTCTTCAGGATCAAGTGCAGTTCCTGTGAATCTTGCTCCGAACCTGTTTCCTTGGATCCATTGCTAGACCTGTAGGTGACAAGGACACGGGTCATGACGCCAGCCATTCCGCGGTTTTCATCCAGTCCTTTGCATTCTACATTGGTGATGGTAGCACCCTTTGGAATTGCCTCTGCAGCAAGCAAGGTCTTCTTGAGCCATGAGATCGAGATATCGCTGTCGCCGGGGTTGGGTGCGTGGCCGAGACCGATGGCGGAAGAGAAGACGATAGAGACAAGGTGGCGACGGAGGGTTGCATAGGCCTGGGCAGCGACAGCCTGGAGCGAATAGTAGCGATAAGTAGTCCTAGACGTGAGCATCGAGGATGAGGTGGCTGTCATATTGCTGTCGTTGTGCTTTCTTGAAATGCAAAATAGTATGCAAGCTACGTGGAATATCAGCTATTTCAAACAAAAATTTTCCGCAGTAGACTCCAAGCAGTCACCGAGCACTGCGGATTGCGGCGCGATATCCCTTTGGAGTCTTTGCTGTTGCTTTTGAACAGAGCCCTCCGAAAAGGAACAAGAACTATAATAAGCTTCCATGTCGTAGCACCCATTGCCTCCACGTGGCACCCAGGGCTTTCCGCAAAAATATATTGGTGGATAAAATTATCGTGTTCGGAATTGGTGACAATTCAAAGGCGACCTGGCGACTTCCACAAGATATTCAGCTGCACCTCAGACCCCATCATTTGCAACTCCATACCGATCCTCCTCTTCAGACACCTGCGATCATGCGGAAGAAACAATCACGACATTCTCAAACGACACAAGGTTAGTCCCCAAAATGCATGAATCACGGTGTAGATCTTTCCGGTTCCATCGTCTTGGAGGCAGCTCTGTATAATGGGCCCTTGAGCCGCAGATCGGAGCAAGGCTCCGCGAGGAGACGGAGAGCCAGCCAGACAGTCTTCGCAGTGGCCACGGTGTAATAGGACCACGCGGGTGTGCCGTAACTTCTCTCCATGTCAACGACGTTGTAGCTAACATAAAGCGTACTGTAGCCCCAATATATGAGAAGAAAAAAAGTTTTGTCCGAGAGACGCAAAGCATCGCGTTGCAATCTACGAAGCGTTCAAACGCTGGAGGTCTAGCAGGAGGGAGACGCCATCTGTGAAGGACAAAGGAAAGAGACTGATGGTAATGGTAGCTGCGAAGTTCGGCTGCATTGGAAAGGACTTCTCCTCACGAAAACTGGATATGGCTGGAATCGTCGCCTATGGTTTCGACATGGCGCTGCTTACGGTAGTATACCTGAATATCAGGTAAGGATGTTGACGTTGCCAACTCTCCTCGAGTTGCATACCAGCATATTTACCTTGCTTCCAGCCGCCTTCGTCGCGATAGCTTGAGCTCCACCCAGGTGATTCGCACAGAGTCCTGAATGTGTACCGTCGACAATAAAAAAAACCCCCCTTCCAAGCCAGAAGGAGCTCGTCCTGAGTCTCGAGGTCAGAAGATATCACCCTGCTATAGGAAGCCCAAACTCGACATAGGGAAACGGATGGAGATGACAGACGGGCTCAGTATATGTCTTGAAGGGAATAAAAAAAAAATGATAATCGGTAGCCATAGTCCTCGGGATAGAGGTCAAGTCGAGTTGGCAGGCTTATAGCGTTCACTACTAGTCAAACACGCGTAGTCGAAGTAGGATACTCGTGCCATGGACGGCATGTTGATCATTATGAATGCACGGTCATGAAGATCGGACATTTCCTCGCTTATCTTATTGGGCCTAAGTCCACTGGATAGGACACTGCGATGATTGCACAGCATGGTTGGGGTTCCAAAGAATAGAGTGTATAGTAAGGTTCCTCGATTCACATGCCAAAAAGCCCATTCGATCTAAGTCAGCCCCTCGTAACCATAAATATGCGATGTGTCGTGTTTCCCCAAGTCTTTAAAAAGGATATTCATACTATCGTTGATCAAGAGTATCAGAATGTTCTGGATATTGAAGCCGTTAGAGCGAATGAATTTCGATTATCATTTAATGGCAGTTTCAAGATCCTGGAAAAATGAACTGACGACTTTGTAAGAAAAGATCCTCGTCTGATGGACTTGCCTGAGCTGTGTACGACAAAACAAGGGTCGAAGAATGGCAAAGCCAGCGAATCGGGCGTTCGTGTGCCTCGAGATTGGATGCCAGAGATGGATAGACAGGGTCTATGTGGGTGCTCAGAAGCTGGCTAATATTGGTCTCGAGTGGATCAGTAGCCTGTCTCGCCCAGAGCCCCTCCGCCGGCCCCAACAAGAATAACTGTACAGGCCGTATCCGTTAAAATTTATCCTAGGTGACTGTCTCTCTTTCCAGATGAGACGGTCTAAGGGAGTGGATTGATTTATTCAAGCCATCCTGCACAGAAGATTGATTTTGAGGCCGTGCGCGGTCGCTGTGCCCCCCTGAACCCCCTTAAATGCTAAATTAGTGGCGACTGGCCAGAAAAGGAATCGAGCGTTCCCTTGCCGAAAAATGGTCAGGAAGCATATTTTTTTCCCTCTCATCGTCCAGGAGATCTCACGCACGGCCGGCGAACGCAGCCGAGCAAGCCCCTTTTAACAACCACTTTGCCAGCTGTAGCAATGAATGATGCAACCCGGTAGGGCATAGGGCGACACAGCTAAAGAGGAGGACATCACCTCACTAGACATACAGAGATTAAGGCGGTCCAAAAAGAAAAAAAAAATCCCTTCAACTCTCTGAGCGCCTGTTACCTTTACCCCTACGTTCGCAACAAGCACGTTTTGCTCTGCCCTCAGCGCCAGGGAAATATCCACCCGCACTCATTCCTTCCGAATCTTTCCATTGCTCACTCTCGTGGCATTAGGGCTGTCGGTGAATGAAAACAGGGTGGTCCTGCTCAGACCGATTGTTGAGATTCAAAGAACGTACTGTACATGTACTGAACGAGGACTACGCGTCCCGCTTTTTTTTTTTTTTTTTTTTTTTTTTTTCCTTATCGCGATGTTATTTATGGTTTTCTTTTTCTACGGAATTTCGAACTCCAGCAATCTTTCAGGGCAACCCAGCCCCCGATGCATCGGTCTTGGCACTGGCCACACAGCTCTTATCTCTCTGGTCGCACTATAGCCGGCTGTGTAAAAAGACTAATAAACACGTAATAGACAACCATTACTACAGATTAGTCTAGATGACGAGCAAAAGATCGATCCCAGCTGGACATCAATCCTGACCCCGGCAAAGGAAAGTATAAATACACCCAACGACAACCGCCCATTTCCTAACGCCCTTCTCTCTCTCTCTCTCTCTCAGCACACTCGAAAAAACAACAACCAAAAAACCAAAAAACCACACCTCAGCCATGCAGTCCATCAAGCGCCATTCCAAGAACTCTTCCTCGGTCTCCCCTGACATGACCCCTCCTGCCTCACGCCGAAACTCCATGCACAACAACAACAGCAGCAGCAACCAGGGTTGTGGTAGCCCTCGTCCTGTCAAGAACGACCAGCAGATTCGTGACGCGATGATGCAGATCTGCATGTCCAAGTGTATCCTCGTTCACCCTTCACAACCCTTCGTCTTGTGAAAGAAAGAAAGAAAAAAACGAAAAAAAAAAATCCATTCAACCTGCACCTATCGGCAGTATGCGAACCCTCCCCCTCTCCCCATACCGCCCACCTCTCGCCTTGCTTTGCTTCTCGGCTGGAGAGAGGGGGGAGGGTGTGTGTGAAGGGCATTAGTTCCGAGCCAGCGACCTGCTTCTTTTTTGATCAAGCATCGATCGACATTGCTTCCAAAAAAAAAAAATACACCTGGAGGAGCCCCCTCCCCCTTCGAGTCAAGAATCGATTCCCCTCTAGCCCGGTTCTCTGCTCGTCTTTTTCTTCTTCTTATTCCCCTCCCTGTCCCTGCCCTCTCCCCCTTCCCTTCTCTCCTCCCAATCTGAGGGGGTGGGGGTGGGGGTGGGGAGGGTGGAGGGACGCGCTTTAGCCTCCATACCGATCTATAGCTGTTATTCATACGAACCGAAAAAAAATAAATCTTTTTTCACGATTATATTTTTGAATGCTTGTATATATTTCTACACTCTTCTGCTGTTGTTGTTATTATTGCTATTGTTGCTATTGTTGCTGTAGTTGCTGTCACTGTTTGCTGATCAAGACTAGCTTCTACAGAGAAAAGAAAATGGGTCGCATACTGGGGTATAAGATGATAGGATGACTATGTACAATGTTATGAAAAAGGCTCACGCCTCGAATGATATATACAGAAAAAGAAAAAGAGAAAAAAAAAATGGGTGCGCAAAAAAATAAATTGCGTCTACACTACCAAGGGCTGGAATTCGTATCGCGACTTTGGCACGAGCATGAACGCAATGTGCTCACAGGGATCCTGGAGCTCCGATTCAATCATATTCTTCTCCCTCTCCGCCTCTCCCTCCTCATCCTCCCATTGCTGAGGCAACACCTCCTGGGCCTCCACCGCCAAGGGTGAGAGACACTGCTGCTGCTGCTGCTGCTGCTGCGGGAATCCCGCCGCAGAAGAAGAAGACGACGACGACGACAGCGATGACAACGACAGGGTCGCACTCCCCGATCTCGAAAGCGAGGACTTTTGTTGTCGACGATGCCTGTCCTTTCGGGTGAGCGACAAAATCGTGGCGATCTGTCTACGCATCGACTCGTGTTCCTCCTCATCCGGGACCGCCTCCGATCCCAACACCCCCGATAAGGATGGCACGGACGCAGCAGCCAACGGGCGCCTCTCCTCCTTGTCCGAGCCCTGGGCTTGGAGGCCGTGATTGGGATCGATGAATGTGGAAAAATCCAGTCCGCGGCCATTGGCGAATCGCAGCGAGTTTCTGTGGCTCGAGCGCGACGGGAGTGTCTCGGCACGGGCGCCCATTTGTCCATAAGGAGAGGATCCCGGTACACGCGTCGTCTTGGATCGAAACAGAGCCAACTGCCTGTTCACCTGGATCAGCTCCGGCAGTGTCTCGGTTTGGGATGCCTTCAGCTGATTCTGCTTCAGGATCTCAATCGTCTCCGGGCCGGCCTGTAGGGGTTTGAAATCGGACATGTGTCCCCCGCTGGCCACGAAGTTGGCACCGGACCGTGATCCCAGAGAGCGTCGACCCTGTGGACAATCGGGAACGGGGGTCGTCTTCGTTCCAGCAAACGAATTGGGTCTGCCGCCGAAGCGTGAGCATTGTCTTGCCAGGGAACGGAAGGACGGCGTCAAATGCTGTCTCAGTGTCTTCTTGTGGGTCATCACTGCCTGAGTAGTCGTGGTCGAGACCGCTACATGGGGTGTCGTACGGACGACTTCAGTGGCTCTGGCAGGACTGCTCCTATGTGCGACTGCTGCTCCCTTTGTGTCCTCTGCAGGCACGGGGATTGCAGCGCGACTGGGGTTTTCTTTCTTGATCAAGCTCATCCTCTTGGCGGCGGCTGAAAGCGAAAATGTGTTGGATCGACAGAGCCCCAGCACGCGAGAGGTCTCGGTGGAGAGGACGGCTGGCGAAGCCAGTCGGTTGAGGGAACCGGTTCGAGCGACCGAGGCATCTTGATGAAGTGGTCGTGCACCATAAACCTGTGCACCGTACTGCAGCTGCGCCTGTTGGAGCTGCAGCGCCATCTGTTCCTCCTCTTGTTGCAGGCGCTGATAATAATAGTGGCGTTCCCACGCGAGCTCCTCGGCCGACTTCAGAGGCGCGCCACAGGCAAAGGCGGTGTCGACAGCGGCTGGCACGGTCTGGTATCGGTGGTGCTGGACCGATTGTGCCTGGACACGCTGTTCGACATAGGGAAAGTGCTGGATTCGGTAATGATGCAGTTGAGACGAAGGGTTCTTGTGCTGATCGTACATTCGGTGCTGATCCGCCTCCGATTTCTCGGCATAGGACCGGTACCCGCACATGGGCATAGATGTACTAGGGTTCGATAGTGAGCTAGAGCGACGATGGGTTCGTGGGCGAAAACTCACGGCGCGTTCATCTGAACAAGCAGACGGCTCCCTGTCAATGTTCTCGTCTCTTGACACCTCGAGTTCGATATCGCTGTGTGAAAAATCCTGATGCTTGAGCCATGTTGTCACATACTCATCCTTGACGTGGCGGGTTGGAGTAGTGTTGACAGCTGTTGTACTGTGGCGGGTGTATGTCTGTGTTTTAGGGGTGGTATCTCTAATTGCGAGGTATTGTGAGCGATCATGCTGCTGCTGTGAAGGGTTGGGCGAAGCTTGTTGGGAGCGCTGTTGTTTGCTCAGAGATTTCCTCTTGCGCAGGATCTGTCGCCTGGTCTGCAGGAGACTGAGGAAGATGACGGTGAGGGTGATTGAGAGCAGAGTTGCGACGGCGGTTATCTTTGCGCGCTGGCGTCGACGGGCGATCTTGTCGGCCTTGGAGCGAGAAGAGCGAGAGAGGCTTTGCGGAAAGGGGAAATTGGGTTGCTGGGAGGTGAAGCAGGTACAGGCGCAGGCTGACTTCAGCAGAGGAAGCGTATGGGCTGATGAGGAGTGGAGCGTGGGCGAAGGCGGGGGGGAGGGCAGCGCTGTTGCGTGGTCGATTTCGCTGCCTGGGGATTTGCAGTCGGGGGCATTCTTCCCGCTGGTCGGGAATGCTGGGATTGGTGGAGGGAGTGATGAGGATGTGCAGCACGGGAAGCAGTCTTCGCATGTGCCGTCAGCGGTGGTGAGGTGGGGTGTGGAGAAGCCGGCGGACGAGGCCGCAGAGGAGGGGGCCGAGAATGCGGCAGAGGAGTGCGAGGACTGGGAGTTGGTGGATGAGGATGAGGCGGTGGAGACGTTCCGGACGAGGGCACGCCACTGGGAGACCGAGGAATGGGTGGGGATGGCATGAGCGGGCAATATCACGTAAGATGGGGGAGGGAGGGAGGGAGGGAGGGAGGGAGAGGGAAGGGAATGCACATGAAAGAGCGAGGGAGGGAGGGTCATAGTCAGAGTTGGCGATCATGATGACGAGAGAGAGAGGGAGAGAGGGTGGGAGAGAGAGAGAAAGAGAGAGAGAGAGAGGATAAGGAATTGCGATCGTCATAGATAACCGTTGCATGGATGTACGTTGTCAACGCGAGGTCATGGACGCGGGCGCGAGATAGAGGCCGGCAGGAGACAGGAGAGAACCCGTCGAATCAGGACGGCCAGGGGTGGTGGGGGGGAGACAGCGAGGGAGGGAGAGCGGAGAGAGATAGAGACGATGATTAGGTTCTGGGTCTTGTTGTTGTTTGTCGCAACAGAGATACGTTTCATAACCACCACATCATCCGCGAGGACTAAACGGCTAGACTGCATTTTCACCTCTGCAGTCGCACGCCCTCTCGAGTCTTTTGCAGAACAAATAACAAATAACAAATAACAAATACAAAATGCGGGGCCAGTCAGTGGTCGTACCTTGCGGGCTGCGTTTGCATAATAGTGCGTCTGGAATCGCTCTTGCGCATTCAGCACGAGCTCGCTCACTACCTGGCGCGGGTGCTTCGATCGGGCCACTCGGGAAGAATCTGAGAGGGCTAGGGTGAAGAAGAGGCTGTAGCGGGCCACGATGGGGGCGATGATGTTGGACATGTTGTGGGTTGTGTATGGGGCCGCAGAAAGATAGGCGGGTTGTGTTTTAAGTGGATGCTGAGCTATGAACGGACTGGCGATGTGTCCATAGACGGGGTTGTCCTTCCCAGTGCTCAGCCAAGTAAGGCAGGAGAGTGAGAGACGAAGGTTAAAGTAATGGCAGGGGGGAGCAGGGGGTGCAAAGGAGACGCGTAGGTTTTGGATCGTGCAATCTGATAGGGTGCCGTCGTTTTGGTGGCGATACGCTCGACCGTGAGTGAGTGAACAGGTGTGTGCGAGGGGAGCGAGAGAGAAAGCGAGAGAAGGAGCTATGTAGCTAGAAAAGAAGGCTGCGGGGGTGTGTAACGGGAGGGGGATGGTCGTGCATACAAACAGCGTTTATAGAACAATGTCAAGAACAGAGCTGACAGAATCGAAAAGGAAAAAAAAAAAAAAAAAAACTAGACAGGGGGGTGCGGATCAATAGGACACCTTTATATGAATTCTGCCTTTGAGCGTTTTTTTTTGTTTTTTTTTTGTCTTTGCAAGCGGGAAGATGACGGAGATGTTTGTAGGGCTGAGTTGGCCAATAATGACGAAAATAAGAAATAGAATAGAATAAAGAGCACATAAAATAACGAGGGAGCACAGAGCACACTGGAAATGAACTGGACATGACCCACTTTGCTCTTACAGGTACCTCCTTTGCTCACGAGCTGCTGTATATCGAGTGAGCTGGTCGGGCCTGAAACCGATCCTGCTTCATTTCCGACCAGCACACCTCTTCCGCCCCCGATCGCGCTCTACGAAACTTGGCCACCCGCCATAGCTGCCACTGGCAACCTGTAGCGGATAGTGTGGTTAGATACAGGTTATGTAAGTCCCACCCCATACACCCTGCTTATGAGCCGCGCGTCCTCTTTCCAGGGACATTTATTGCGGGCTGGTGTTCCGCATGAACGATGCGACTGTGAGTGAGTTTTATTCCAAAGGGCGAATCACCGCCGCGCGCTATTTCATGTTCTATACAGACTGGGAGTGAAAAAAAAGTGCAACCTGCCCTAGGCTGAGGGAAAGCAAGACCGGGCAGAGCAAGAAGAGGGGTTTGCAATTTACTGGGAAACAACCACCGAGGAGGAGGTTAAGAAAAGGGGGAGGTGGGGGGGGATAGAGAAAAAGGAACAAAACAAAAAACAACGGTAAACAGGTATTATTTCCGATGGATCCTTCAGATGCTCCCTTTTCCTTCCCCTCCTCATGTGCTAAAGAACGCTCCATCTTCTCAACAGGATCCAGGTCTTTGGAAATCTGATTAAAAGAAGGGTCGAGGCTCTGCGGCCCCTCGGACAAGTCGCGGCTCATGTGTGGCGTTAGAAGTCACCGCAAACCAACGCGCAGTTCGATCATTTGTGGACGCCTCTTTTTTGAATTCCCGTCAAGTTTATCGTCAGCCTCGGTTGGTCAGCCTTTCCGCCAAAGAAATCTGGATCTTTGGACCATGCCGATCAGACCCTAGACAACCCCGGAAGATGGACAGGTACACTTCTCATATAATACCTTAGATATTCTAGGATGGCTATACCTCCTGAGCGCAGCGGAGCTGTGCCACACTCTCTTAAGAATTCTTGCAAACCTCCGAGGAGTAATCACGCAAGAGGACTGCGGGAGAAACTGGGTAACTGCATATTTTTGGCATACCAACCCGCACTAAAGATCAAACGAACCATAACAAACAAAACAGTAAATTCAGCACCAGCATCGGTATCTATCAGCAAACAGCGATATTTTGCTTCCCAAGCTTGCATGAGAAAGGGCTGATCCTCTTGCAGCTGCGAATGGACCAATCAAACACCTCTTACTCGTGTCCTACAATCCAGTGCTGCCGGCTATATCATCCACGCTGCAGTTTCGTGCTTACACCATTGGCAGTGCTCGCCGCTGTCACTCATTCTGTGGAACTTTATTGGGCAATTGAAAATGGGATAAAAGGCCGCCAACAAAGCAGCGTTTCCTGATGCTTAAAAACCCGTCGACAATGGTTGGACAAAAAAAAAAAACTTCTGCCTTGAAAACTCAGTAGCACCACACTTTAGGCCTGACGTCAAATGCACACTCCTTGTCCTTGAAGGCGGGGAAGATCACCAGGGCCACCTTGCCCTCAGGGTTGCTCTTCAGAGACGTCTGCATAGTCTCTTCATCAAATGGCGTGTTCAACGGAATCGCCACAGGAGTAATGACAGACTCGAGTCCAGTCATGGCTATTGCGAGCTCGAATGCCTTGTTGCAGATATCCCGGATCTTGGCCTGCTCGTTCGCGTTTGTATACACCTTGGAAATCAATCCTGAAAGATCCTCAGCAGTCGTCGCCACCTCCTGTTCCTGCCGAGTCTTGGTGGCGGGGTCGTCTGCTAACATCTTGCAGAGCTGCTGCCTCCAACGCACAGCCGACTTTTCGTTACGCACATGCATCCAGTCGTAGATCTCCTTGAATCCCTTGTTGTAGTCAAAGATGGAGCTCAGAGGTTTGTCAAAGAAATTCGAGATGAGCGTTCGCATGACCACAGACTCCATATAGAGGTTCAGATGGTAAGACTCCAGTTTATCCTCAGGAACCGGGAACCCATCGAGAAGACCCGAACTCTTGAAATGCTCCACTGCGACTTCCTTGTTGAGATTCACAGAGCGCCCTCCTTGTGCCTTTCGGATCAAATGCTCGATCGAAGCCTTGAGCTGCGTCAGGCGGTCCCTGATGGTGCCGTGATCGTCGTCTGTGGCACGAATCATCCGCACATGTTCCAGGTAGTTCTTAGACATGACCTCATAGTCCCTGTCCCGCTTGGCCAGCTTTTGCTGAAGATCCATGTACTGTCTGTGGAGATCATGATAGGCGCCTCGAGTGCGGTTGAGTTCGTCGTCCGCGCTCTGCTTCTCCATCAATGTCTCGTTCAAGCTCTCCTTCAGGGCGTGGTTCTTAGTGTGGAGCTCCTCAATCAATCTGTGCAGAATCTTGTTCTGGAGCTCCTCCGTAACCTGTATTCCGTTCTCCTTGGGAGCCGCATCCGGCGCAGCTGGTGCAGTTGGTTTGGACAGAGTTGCCGCGGCACTGGCTGGTCCATCTATTGCGAGGTTCAGCAAGCGGTAAGAACCTCTTCAATCGTCCTCTCTCTCCCCCCTCCCCCCTCGGTGCAGAGAGAATTGTTTTATCTTGTGTGGGACAGAGCCGAGGCGCTTGGTTTGATTTGACACAGTAATGGGCAATGGCTCCCAAGTCGCGTATCGCTCACCTTTGTCCTCAATCATTTCAACATCAGAGTCGACGTCGTCCGTAAGCGTTGCTGTGATGTTCATGGTAACAGTTGGCGGCGCCGAAATGGTAACGGGCGAGGCAGGGCTGGCTGCATTGGCAGTGTTCGCAGGCTTTGCAGTGTTGAGAAAACTGATAGAGTTGACAGGGTTAACAGGGTTAACAGGGCCGGCTGGGCTGACAGGGTTGACAGGACTGGCTGGATTAGCTGAGGATTGAACTGGGGTCACCGGGATGGGAACTTCTGCGGCGACCTCTGCAGGGACCGAATCCTGGTTCGTGGTTACATCGACCGCAATGGGCTGCTGAGGCGTTGACTTTATATCGGGCATGGTGGTTTCCCGAGTAGGCGAGGCCTTGGATGTACCTTCGAACATGGGCTCGCTGTAGAAGGCCGAGTTCTCTGTGTTGAGGTTGACGTCTACTTTGAGACCCGACGAAGTAGGCGAGGCCGGGTCGGTGGGCGGGCGGTCCTGCATCGGCTGCGGGGTTGTCATGGAAAGAGAGATGAAGGAAGAGAGGGGGAATTGTGTCTGACTGAAAAACTGGGATGAAAGAGAGAGAGTGTGTGTGTGAGAGACGGGTGTGAGAAATAGAGCGATGGCACGCTAGAGCCTTGGACTAAACAGTCAGCCAATGTGAATCTTTCTCTTTGTTGTGGCGATGAGGGGGGCCCCGAAACAAATGAAGTTGATAGAAACCCCTTTCGCAAAAAAAGTCCATGTCACGCAGTATGGGAGGGAGGATGGCACACGCGCAGAGCAAATGCCTGTCTGCACACGCACTGCACACGTCCCCATGCAAACAACAACACCAGCAGCCGATCGACTGTCTACTTCTGGCATCCGCACCCCCGCTTTTAGACACACCGCCTGGGCTCCTACCCATATCGGTTCCCCTGGCAGCCCCTGTCCCTGTCCCTGTCCCTGTCCCTACTGCCGCCCCCGAGCTGCTCGAAGCGGCGTGCTAGACGTGACACAACATCAACCACCAGCACACACACGCCCTCGCCATCGACACCCGCTATTTATTTTATTTTATTTTTTTGGCACAGCCCACTCTAACGTCCGCCTTAAAAATCCTTCTTGTCTGTCGGCCCAATAATGAAAGTCAATAAAGGCGCGTGCCATACTCTCGAAGCTTCAGCCCCGCTCAGGTCTACTTTTTATGATATTCAGCATGGTCATAGCGAGGGGACCCATCAGTCGACCTTTAAAAGGGCCTTGAACATCCTCCTTGTTCTCGCCTGCATAGGTTGCAACCACTTGCCAAACACTCTTCTTTTTTTTCTTCTTTTTTTTCTTCTTCTTTTCCTCTTGCTCATTCGCATCTCATTCCAGACATTCACAATGCAGCAACAGGTCTTCAACCCAAGGGACTACCCTATTATTATGGCCATCGACTTTGGCACGACCTTCTCGTAGGCGACGTTCCTTGTTCGAAATGAACTTTAAACGTCTCGAAAGAGTACCGCTCCTGAATCTCACGCAGCGGAGCCATTTCTTGTGAACCATAGGGGCTGTGCTTACGCCTATGCGCAAGACGAAAAAGAGGTGATTGACATCACGACTTGGTAAGTACGAAGCTCGCCAGCGTAGCAAACCATCCAAGCAAGGGGGGTGTCGCCCGTCTCTGACCCTGCCTAAACGGTCGGATTGATGCTTTGTACCGATTTGCTACAGGCCTAAACAGATTATTCAATATCCCAAGACTCCGACCTTGAACTTGTACAAAAAGGACGATATTGAGCATAAGCTGGTCGCATGGGGGTGGAAGGCGAAACTAGAGACCCTCAAGCCCACCGCTCGACAGCACACTCTCCTCTCCCAATACAAGTTGCATCTAGACGAAACCATGCATAACGCTCCCTTGGAAGTTGACATCACTGTTCTCGAGGCTATTTCGCACTATCTGGAAGCATTCCACGAATACGTCCTCGGTGAGATTATGCGTGGTTTCGCTAAGAACTTTCAGCGAGATCATTTCCGGTACTGCCTGACGGTCCCGGCGATGTGGTCTGACAAGGCCAAGAACCTTATGAGACAGGCCGCCATCAAGTCCCACCTCATCAAGGAGACCGATCATCCCGACCGCCTCATGTTGATATCGGAGCCAGAGGCCGCGGCCCTGTATTGCGAGCGCAAATGCGACCAATTCGACCTTGGCCACGGGGACCGCTTCATGATTTGCGATGCTGGTGGAGGAACTGTGGATCTGATTGTCTTTGAAATCGAGGTGACTAGCGCAGGACGGCGTCTTTCCGAAGTGACAAAAGGTCACGGTGCCTCTTGCGGCTCAGTCTTCCTGGATCGCAACCTGCGTCGTCTCTTGGAACAAAGGTTTGGTCACTATGCTGCTAACTTTCCAGCAAACATCATCCCCAACCTAGTCGACACGTTCGCGGACGCGATCAAGCCGCAGTTTGATGGAATCGAGGACCAGTTCCTGCAACTGCCTGCGAGCAAGTGCTTTGAAGACTTGGAGGACCCAGAAGCAATGGGCATTGATGACGGCTACCTGGTCCTCACTGCATCCGAACTGCAGGAGAACGTTTTCGAGCCGGTGGTGAAGAGTGTGCTGGCGCTTATTCAGGAGCAATTGTCACAGTCCAAGACCTGCTCGGCCATTTTCTTGGTCGGTGGATTCGGGTCCTCCAACTACCTCTACAGCCGTGTCAAAACACAGTTCAGCAGCCAAGTCGGACTGATCTCTACCCCACCTCGTCCTGAGCTGGCTGTCGTTCGCGGTGCGGTCTGCGTAGGCCTGAATCCCCGAGTCGTGACAGCACGTATTGCGCGCCGGTGCTATGGCATTTCATCGGATCAACCGTTCGAGAGAGGCAGGGACCCGCTGGCGAAACGCAAGTTCGAGGTGAATGGCGTCTGGTGCATAGACCGATTTACTGTTTTTGTCAAGAGGGGCCAAAAGGTCAACGTGGATGAGTGCATGTCGCGAGAGTTCTCGTTCACAAAATACTCTGAGGGTCCCGAGGATTACAACGTTGCCCTGTTCGCCGCGGATACCGATGGAGATCCACCAAGATATACCACCGATGTCGGAGTAATCAAGTTAGCTGACATTCCAATTCCATGCCCACATCCACCTCTGGCCCGCCTGGGATCTGTGGTACGCTTTAGCAAAATTTTGACATCAGAAGTAATAGCTGTAAATTGCCTAATTGCTTGCCGAATAGGAGATCTAACGCGAACATTCTTTAATATTACGGCATATTAGGTCAAGGTGAAGGTCATCATGCACTTTGGTCTAAACGAGATCAAGGCAGAAGCAACCATAGGTAACCTAGTCTACAGCACTGTTCTGCAGTTCGACGCGGTGGACACTTTTTAAATACCTACATACCAAAGCATAACGTCCAGCGTCCTTTGATCCGTATATCTGGGAGTACCAAAAAAAGAATAAACTGCTCTTTGGGCGTCGGGCGTCACGTGCTGGCACAAAGCTTCACTCCAGTCGACTTTAGCATCATCACCACCGCGCCATGCGAGCGCCACTCTACCATCCTTCTTAAACCTTCTCTGACTATAGACGCGAGCCAAGGTAATGGCATAGCCGCTCCACCATGTCTACAGGAGTGGGACTTCATCTCGAGTATTAAACCTGTCCTCCCACACAAACCTTCTTTCTCACAGTGTGACCCTTCGAGAGACGAAAGGACGGACCGTCAAATATGAGCAGCTTCTTTGGCGCCCAAGGCTCGGGCTCGGGACCCAATGCCAACAAGTCATCATCAAACACCAGTGGGAGCAGTACCGGCGGTGGAGGATGGGGTAGCTTCCTGAAACAAGGACTCTCCACTATCGAATCCAAGCTGGATATGGTGCTTGACATCAATGTTCCCATCCCTGGCGGCGCTTCAGGAACACTCACATCATTCTCGCCGCATGCGACAGTATTGCCATCCAGCATCACCGGCGCTTCGTCGACAAAGGATACACCGCCCAAAAAGCAGGAGCTGCCCCGACTCTCAGGTCGAAGCGATTCCCAGGACTTGGATGAAATCAGCGCAGCGGAGGATGATCTCAACAGCCGGTCCAAGGCAACTGCTGCGAGGAACTCGGGCTCCGCATTCAGTAATAAAGGCGAGGACAAAAATCAGCGAACATCCGTAAGCGTTTCAAGGGAGGAGGGGCCTCTGGATGACTCAAAGCCCAGCACCAGCATCGCAAGGGACGACTCCACTGTAACTGTAGATCCGTTCACAGGAATGGTCATCACTACTCCTGGAATCATGCGCATGTCAACACCACCGGTCTCGGGCGGCAACTCTGCTGCTGCTGCTGCTGCTGCCGCTAACCGAGAAAGATTGGAGCAGAGGATGAGGGGAATTTTTAAGAAGACGAACGAGTCGCCATCCTCGGCCGCCACAACTCGGTCTCCAGCAGCCTCACCTTCACCCTCGGTACGACAGTCAATATCCACGGAACCAGAAGACAGCGCTTCAGGAAAAGAGGACCCAGATAAGGGTAATGGACAAATCACCAATGTGGTCACTGCAATTAGCGAGGAAAACGCTCCATCAGATGATATAGACGTAGCTGAAGACAGCTATCAAGAAGTAAAGGAGTCGAATACATCAGAACTGCCGTCCGTGGAGGCGAGTGCTGATGCTGGAGAGGCCGTGGAGAAACAGGAGGACAAGGACGCAAATGATGAGGCCACGCAAAGCGCCGTTACAGTCGACAAGACCACAGACGAATCAGCCGGTCCGGAACAGGACCCAGAGATGCAGACAGATAATGCCAAGCAGAGTGAATCTTTGCCGGAGGAGATGATTTCTGAGGACAAGGATCAGGATATCAATCCCATACAACAGGACCGGGAGGGCTCCGTAACTACAGAAGAGACGATCACAGCAAACGATTCAAAGGAGATCGAGGTGCAATCCAAAGAAGCTGAGGAAGCAAAAGATCAAGAGGGATCGACAGATAGTCTAGTAGTTGACAAGACAGAACTCACCCCAGCTCGCTCATCTCTCGACAACGAGCCGGTCAAAACCACTGTACCAACTCAACCAACCGAAGCGGGGCCCGCAGATTCTGTCTCAAAAGAGCCAGCTCCTGTATCGCAGCAGACGTTGGACAAGGTCGGCAACACTCAAAAGACGGACAAAATCGTCGGATCTATCACGTCTGACGAGAATCCCTTAAAGAAAGTACTGGAGCAGCGGGAGGAGCAACTTTTCAAGGTCATGCAGGAACAGTCATCGCTTCTGGAAAGGTTGCGCGATCTAGAGGACGCAAAAGCAGCTGAGGATGCACTGAAGGCAACCAAGGTCGCAGGTCTGGAAAAGATTATCGAATCACAAAAGAAAGAGCTCGAGGTCGCACGCGGATCTAACCTGGCGAGTCAACCAAAGTCGATTCAGAAAACTCTAGAGGAACAGCGCGCATTACTTGAGGAGAAAGACGAGCAGATCCGGGGACTCTTGGAAGAAGGTAGGCTGTATGCACAGGCTAAATGATAAGCGATTCAAATATATGTATGGTTTTTTTATTTTATTTTTTATTTTTTAAGGTATTCATTGCTAACGGACGAGTTGTGATCTTATATCTATAGGCGAGGTTCTGTCGAAGAAGGAGTTCAAGTATTTGACGTCGATCAAGACCTTGCGGACAAAAAACATTGAAGCTGAGAAGCTGCAGATGGACACGCAAAAGAAGCTGGACAGGGCGCTCTCGGACTACACTGATTCCCAGGCCAAGCTCGGGAAAATAATGGACGAGAACAAGCAGCTGAACGGTAAGGGACATATGCCCAGGGAGGGGGCGTTAATACGCTTTTGGTGAAGATGCCGGCCCATGCAACTCACCCCGACTCGGCCTCTATTTCCACTATAGATTCCGTAAAATCCCTGCACGATATCAACCAGCGACAGAACAAGCAAATGACAAAGATGGAAGCAGAGCTCCTCCAGGTCAAGGAGGAGAAGGCCAATCTACAACTGGGGCTGGATCGGGCACGACAAGAGCTCGCAGAGGCCCGTAAAACTTCTGCTGAGCTATCAAACCAAGCACACGCTGCAGCACTGGATCGCGAGATGAAACTTAACGAGGACCTGAACAAGGAGATAGACGAACTCAAGGCACAACATGTGGCGGTTGAGAGGAACCTTCATCAGGAGATCCAGGACCTTCGTGTTTCTCTTTCCAATCGAGAGGAGCTCGCGGGAGAGAAGGAGGACCAGCTCTGGATGGAGATCAGGAGCTTACAGGCGCGTCTTGAACAGAACGATAACGACTCGTATGACCTGCAGGAGGCACTAGATGAGGCTCGTCGACCGCTTCTGCGACAGATCGAGGTCCTGCAGAATCAGCAAGGTGCTGCCAGTCGTAACTGGGACAAGATTGAGAAGACCCTTACCCGCCGTGTCACGGAAGCTGAAGAAGATGTAACCAAGGCGCAGGAGCGAGAAAAGATTACCAGAGACAAAATGGATGAACTGGTAAAGAGTCGATTTTATTTTTTTCGGGGCGTCCCTATGACATCTCTGCCATCTCCTCTCTAGAGACTAATCATGCCCTGTATTACTGTCACTTGCTTTTTCTTAGAAATCGCAAAGCGCAGCCCTGGAAGCACGCCTCGAGACGCTGAGGGTAGCGGACACACAACTTCGATCAGAGATCAATGCCAACAAACGACTTTTGAAGGACAAGGAGGAGGAGACACGTCAGGCGCAGTCCGATCTCGCCAAGGAACGCGCCCATCTCGAGCGAGCCATCGAGGAAGCCAAGGAGGACGCAGAAAGGAAATTGCGCCTGCGACAGCAGACAGAGATCGACAAGCTGAAGCAGCAGATCCAACAGCTTCAGAAGCGACAAGGAACTGTGGACGACGGCTCGGAAGTGCACCTGTCGGCTGGAAGTTCAGCGGCAGCCCCACGGCCGTCGTCCTCTTCCATCTCTGCGACAGCTTTCTCATCGCCCATGTTGGCAGGCGGTCCTCTAGTTATGGGTGGATTGAAGACTGCTCTGCATGGAAGCGGCAACGGAGTCCGCGCGAGCTTTGAGTCGATCACAAGCCCTGCTAGTCTGGACGGGATGCCACCCTCATTATCGCGGACCAGCTCCTCCCAGACCATGTCAGGAATGAGCGCGACAGCGTCGTCTATGGGCCTAATGGGCCTTGGTAGCGGCGCAACTGGTCAAGCTGTGGCGATCGAGAGATTGAACACAGTGGTCCGTCAGCTAGAGGGCCAGGTTACCTTCTTGAGCGAGCAAGTGCGTACTGCGAACAAGAACAAAGGTAATGAATTGACGATACTGCGCATGTTCAGGATCATAATGTATTGAATATCTATCCTCCCCTCTCCTGACAACTCTTTTTTAACGATCTCTTGTATTCTAGACGAGCTCTCTGATGAACTTGTCCGAGTGGCCATGGAGCTGGAGGAGCTGCAGAAGCAGGCAATGCGGGTCCCTGGTTTAGAGAAGGAACTGGCCTTGCTGCAGGAGCGGTATAAAGCTGCGTTGGAGATGTTGGGCGAGAGGACTGAGGAAGTCCAGGAGTTGAGGGCGGATATCGTCGATGTGAAGGAAGCATATCGTGATCAGATCAATGAGCTGCTCGGGCAGCTTGAGCAGTCAAGACAGATCAACGCTCGGTAAGGAAAATAAAAATAATAAAATAAAAATACATATCCCTTAGAGAAAACCGTAATAAATAAATACTTTTGTCTCGTCAATATCGTTCATGGAACTGGATAGGGCTGTTCACTGCCACAGGGACATGTTTATTAAGCCATGCTACAGTTTCGCCTCTAGCTTTTTCTTTTGTTGGACTGATTAGCAATTGAAAAGAAGCTAATTGTCTTAAAAACAATTCATCCTCTGTGCTTTTTCCCTCGTTAGCCCACTTTCGATACAGAAGACAATACGGCCGAGGGGGACAGGGTCTATTTTGCGCCTTAAAAATTATCTGATTTCTAATACAGCAAATTTTAGGTCACCTCAAGGAACGATTCGATTGCTGCACAGCAGAAACGCGAAACAATAATATTTTTTTTTTTAAAGTTAAAGAAAATGACGCGAACAAGCAAGCACATCCGAGGACAGATCATCCTCCACCATATCTGGGGGGACTGACCAGACCAGACCATCCTTCACATCCTATCCTTTTTTATATTCCCACAGCTATCAAGTCTTGCCGAAACAGAAGGCTTTGGCGCTCTTTACAGTGCTGCTTGCGTAAACACCTACAAAGTCCCACAGATCGAATTGTTTCATATTCCCACTTCCCCTACAAAGTCATGCTGGTCTAGTGGTGTTGTACAACTGAATAATATAATATCGAGTAAATTCCTCCCGACTTTGAACGCCACTAATCTGCCCTCGATGTACAGAATGTACACAGCATTCAGGTTTAAAGTTTCTCTCTTAGAAAGGACTGCCGAACTGCCAACGTCATGTATCCAGAAAATCACGACAGAAGTCCCTCCTAGGTGGCGGAGGGCTTGCTTCGCCCAAAAGGGTCGATACAAGGTCCTGCAATTCCCTGACCTGCCCCTCAATCGACTCTTGCTGTCTATTCAGCTGCTCCTGCAACTGGTGATGCTGCAACATACTCTGTTCTCGGATTCTTTCCTCCTGCCCCATGACCCTTCGCTCATTCGACTCTGATTGAACTTGTAAGGTTTTTACCAGTTCGAGAATCTTGAATAGGCCTAGTTGCTACTCCTGTTGCCACACCTTTTGTTTCAGTTGTTGTAGGGACTCCAGCTCTGCTTTCACTTTCTGCTTCATGGCCGATACTGCGTCCTTGGCAGCTTCAGTCTTTGCAAATGTCGCCGGATTCTCGTTTGGCGACGATGATACATCAACTGATGCCGAGGCAGACGCAATATCAGCAGCAGTAGCCTTCTCTGAAGAAAAATCGTCAAATAGGTCCTGAGATCCATCCGTAATATCAGAGTCCCCGTTCGCCATTTTCTCGGAATATTTTTTTCTGTACGCTCTGACTTGTTCTGGGATGGCTGAGTAGTAAATTTCTTTTGGGAACCAGTAACGGTGATTTCGTCTAAACCCTAATACACGTTCAAATTCAAAGAAAATAATTGGAGGCCTCTTCTTTTTTTTTTTTTTCAGTTCATGTAAACGGGCCATTAACTGAGAAACGTTACCTGGGATTCTGTGGCTCAATCTTTCTGCACTCTCAATATAATGCAGTCTGTTTTTCCGCCAAACCAGGAGCCAAGTTTCATCGTCCTTATTGAAGGCCACGTTAATTAACGCTTTTGAGAAAGATATAGAATTAGACATCTAGCCTGTGAAAGATCGCTGTGATTGACAACGGGGGAAAAGATAAATGACAGCCTCTTACCGATCAGTACGTTGAGCATGATGATGACAGTGAACAAGAAGTAGACAATCATCATGAAGTGAAAAGCCCAGTTGTCAGAATTGAAGTCATCACTGACTGAGTCATATCGACCGCTCTGTTATTGGCATACGTTGGAGAAAGGGAATTGTACATGTTAATAAAACTTCTGACGCCTATTCATCTTATCTCGCACTGCCCAAGTTGGGTGCGAGCAAGTAAACAGGTATACAGGCGGACAAGTTGTTCGTCCCCAACCTTACCATGAAAAAATAGGTCGCTGATATAGCCTCATAGAACTGGTCCGGGAAACTGGTGGCTGGCGTTTGGCAGCTGCTAGAAGCGCAACCTCGGAGCAAATGCATGATCGCGATCGTGAAAGCCAAAATACCTGCTGCAAACACGACAAAGAACACGCGGATTGCGCTTATGGCTTGGACGATGATCATCACAAATAGGCCCACACTACGGCTAACCCGAAGTTCGAACAGCTTTTATGAGTTGGATGAGGAGCAGAGTAATGTGAGCGTGATGATTCAAGCGCCGGTAGAGCTATCAGTACATGAAGAATATAGCAGAGATATCGTATCTTACAAAGTGTAAGAAGATACACGGCACGGAGAAGCTGAAAAAATAGTTGTGGCGCTCCCCTTCCGAAAAGCTGCTGGAGTTGAGAACGAACTGGTTGATGCCCCCTGCTAATGTCAGTGCAAACGTGAGCACGTTGACACAATCGTAAACCGACCTATTACGGTCATTTTCCAGTCCAGTGTGTAGGGATTAGTGGTAAAAAAAAAAGAGAGAGACAAAGAGAGAAAAACGTAAGAGTGCATTTACTTGAAGACTTACGATATATATTGCTTTTTCTCCTGGACTTGTAGGAGCTTGAACCAGAGGAGAATAATAGAGCCACATGTGATCGCAACATAGAGGCTCGTAAGGGGTCTGTTGTGATCGCCGTAAATTTGAAAGAATACGGCAACGAGCACTAGCAAGTAGAAACAACACTGCCCGAGGAATCTTATGAGCCAGTACTTGAAGCCAATGGTGTTCCTATGGAGGAGGTGATACGACGATAGAAAATAGTCAATTAGGAAGGATCCCACAAATGTGTAAAACATGCTTGTAGATTCAATGCTTTTACCACTTGTATTCGATCAGTGCTGCGACGGCCGGATTATCAAGTGCCTCCAGAGTGAATTCGTGGCACTCCACTACCGTCGCGTGGTTGTAATTGGTCATGTGGAAGATCACGTAGGTCATCCACAGCGCAGAATATAAAGATATAGTTATAAAATGGAAAAGATCCTTTACTCCCAATAAGGGAGAAGGAGCTGGATCAACGAATGCTTTGTCGTCGGCGCCGTCGTCGTCGCTGTTAGACTTCAAAAGCGTCCAAAACGGCGCCACAAATAGGTCGCGTGTGAAGTTGTTGTTACTTGGATCATGTGCCTGTGCCTGCGGATAGTGCATCGGCTGCAGTATTGCGTCAGAGAACTCGTGCAGACTTTGCGTCGACGACTTCCAAAATTGCCATGGGAACTTTGTTGGGTGGACGATAATGGAGTGGTGGTCAATGATGAACGAGCGATTCTTAACCGGGATGAAGGCCAACCTCCGCAGTATTCTCAGTCCAAACTCGGAGTGGATTTGCTTTGGGTGAAGCAGCTCGCGCAGACACTTCATGATTGGTAGAAGGAAGTGCTGATCCTTCTCAACTCTTGCTTGATGGATACAGTATCTGACGAGGATCTCGGCCATCTCTATAGCCCGTGGCTGTGTCTGAGCATGGTCGATTAAGATAAGGAGTGGATCCGACTCCCGATTGTACTTTGTTAGGGGAATCCAATGCCCAAAAGACGACTGTAGAAGTGCCTTTAAAAACTGCTTATAGTCGTCGTGAACCATGAGATTCCACGCTTGACAGATGTTAGCAAGAACACTCTGCCTTTGGTCGGCCGGATTCGGGTAATTGTTGATTTGCGAGCCAACGTACTGAAGAATCGCATTTTTGCAATTTTGATCGCCATCCACAAACATGCCAATCAGACTATGAAGCGCCAAGAGGAACCGCTGAGGCTCCTTACTGCAAAAGACGCGTTCAACGCGTGGGGAAAAGAGTTCCTTGATCTTTCTGCTCGTGTTGTCATCGTCCTCCTTAGCGGTAGCGTGTTTGCCGGCATATATCTGTCGATGAGGACAAGTGTACCAGAATTCGCACTTCCAGGTCCAGAAATCATCGTTCTCCAGCATTTTCCATGCCAAAAGCAATGTATAATCGTCATGTAGGGTCGCAGGCAGCCCCCATATTGTGACAAAGGTGTCTGATATCACTACCAAATGCGACCGGTCCTTAGGTATCGCGGCACACTTGTAGTCCCATCCATCGCCACGTCGATTGTTGCTCTTGGGAAGGGTGAAATTTTTAGAGGGAAGCCCATTGCTGCTAAACGCCGATATTACGACGTGTGGCCCCCCTTTGCGATGCATTCGGACTTTGAACTGCATTCCGGATGGTGCCCTGAACTTTGTTGGTTGTTGTTGATTGAGTGGGACCAATTTGCTCTTACATTGTTCATCGCATGCAGTCGAGTCTGGCTGGGAATATGGCTGAAAAATGCGGTCTTGCAAACGGACAAGGTCCAATGTCGACTCCGACGCACAGAAGAGATTGTCATTAAATGTTATCCCTGTTGGTCGCGGTCTCCACGAGTTCATGATAGAGAATCGGTTCGTAATCGTCAAATTGAAGGCGTCCACAATAAGGCCGATTCCATGTCGGTTGGTATCATCACCTCTTCCGTCTGTACTGACTAGCATCTGAGCATCACCATGAACGAACGCGATATCGATAATATGATCGCAAAATTCAGGCAGCCTGAAAGATCCACGAATAGCCCCAGTCTCGGCGCAGTATATCGTAATCACTTTTTGCAGACCAATGGCCATGGCGGAACCATTACTGGAGAAGGCGATAGTATCATTATTGATCAATAGGGAGTCGTATCCTTTCTTCCAATGTGTGGATGTCATGAGTTCGGTTTCCAAGTCCCACACGGAGATTATCTCAGGGTGGTCCTGTATGTTGTTCCATGCCAAATGCTTGCCTCGGAGAGTCCTGATCAATCTCATGGCAGAGGAAATACCAAAAACCGGACCGTCGAGCGGCTGGACAAGGTTTATGGTGTGAAGAAGCCGCCACTCCTGTAAGACTCCATACACCTCGACAGATATTCCCCCACATGTTACAAAGCGCTCGTAACAGGGTTCCTGATTTTCAATATCCGTGAAGTGAAACTTGCCGTATCCGTAATAGCCGTCGAGGCTCGTCCAACGCTGGTAGTCCTTCGACTGTGTCAACGGTACCGCAGTCGAACCCGACGTTGTTGCTGAAGACTGCGGATTTGGGATGTGGTTATAGACTGCAAAGAGGCTCTGACTGTCGCTCTCTGAAGTCCGATACGCTTTCGAAGCATCGGTCAATGCGACCTGCGAGGAATCCCACGACATCGAAACATTGTAGGAGTATTCGAGGTTGCAGTCGTGAACTTCTGTAAAAGGTATCAGTGTGCCAGTAGAGAGCCGAGGGCGGAACGGCGCTGGGGATTCACCCTGGAGGGCCTCTTGGCGTGTGCCCGCGACAAAGGCTCTAGTCCTGGTCATTGGATTTCTCGGAGGTCGCAAGTCCCATAGTTCTAGCAAGAGATATGTTTCCGAAGCAGCGAGCGTCGCAGCATAGTTCCCATCTCCTGAGACCGCGAAATGTATGATCCTTTTTGGCGAGACCTCACCTACATCGCTGTCAACATGACCGATGTTGATGGACCAAATATATGGTTGGTGCTTTCTAATATATGAGTCTATGGAGTGCATAAGCAAAATAAATTCCTTGTTCTCAGCGAAAATGAAGAAAGTGCGACGTGTGGCTGCCTTACCAGCAGGATATCCTTCACGCTTGAAAAGACGAATATCCATGAAATGTAGTTCAAGGAATCCTGACGAACTGTGATCCAAGGACCTTATCTCCATGATAAGCATTTTCAGGTCTTCAATATCATCGAAGTCCTCATCTACGATCTTCCAGGCTTGTACATGCAGTTTCCACATGGCCCTTTTACCCGATGAAGCTAAGATTGAATCGCAGTGTTGTCTTGTCAAACCATGCAAGTATTAAACGCTACGACCACAATCCCACGCGGGTAGCTCTCTCTCTATTCTTACTACCTTTCCCCATGCAAAGTGCTTTGAGGCTCTGCTTCGATATGATCTGTGGTTTTCATAAAACGGCTTGCAATCAGCTTCTGGTCTTACCATCTTCATATACAAGTATTGTCGGTTGCTCACCTCAGTTGGTTCCGAGCCAGCGAACGCCGATTCAAGGGTGAAGGCAATCGATTCTACATGGTCCAAGTCCAAGCCTCTAGCCGAGACTCCTAGGATAATGTCGTATACCCCAGGCTCCCAGCCTGCCATGTCGAATTGCCACTAATACGAAGACGGGCCAGATATTTGTCGAGATCTTAGTACCCACCACAAACTGGATGTCATAATCATCATCTAAGGCCATTCGCGACTTACGCTTGTGAACCTATTGGACGCATTGGACACACGCGCATTGATCGACTTTTGTTTGCTGTAATTCATTTTTAGGAATTGGCATTGGACATTGTAAGTTGTTTGGAGGATCACGATATGAGACGTTTTCTCACTCATCAGCACGGCGAATTCGATTTAGTAGGATATACTTACACCTCGGTGCATTCGTAACTGTCGCCCACGCCTTCAAATTCTTCGAAGAGGCTTCCTCGGTCAGAAATATCACTAATGTCAATAAAAGCGTCGCTGCTCCCGTCGGCGTCAACTCCGTCATCGTCCTCCGATGAGTCGTCCTCCGATGAGTCGTCCTCCGATGAGTCGTCCTCCGATGAGTCGTCCTCCGATGAGTCGTCCTCCGATGAGTCGTCCTCCGATGAGTCGTCCTCCGATGAGTCGTCGTCGTCCCTCGAGGCATCAGCCTTGGAGAACCTGATCCTGGACATGGATAGACGCTCAGGTGAGCGAGTGCTGTCTTTTCGCATAAAGTACAGTCTGCGTACTGAGTTGAAAGAGGCTCTAATTAGAACACACTCTATCAGGAGATTCGAGCAACAGTTACAATCTTAGCTCGACAGGAAATTTACCGGCACTGGCGACAGACACACCATCTCTTTGATTTTCCTTTGCCATCTCCGGCTCTGTCATGGCATCCTGAACATGTGCATTAGAAGCGCCATTCTCGCCTCCGCTTTCCGAACTCAAAATATACTCCGGGTCTTGCCTACTGAGCTCTTGTTGGGGCAAAATGACAGCCATACTTTCACGGTCCGTGCTGTTGTTGAGCATATCCAGAACAACGTGGACCATACTGTCTTGCGGCGCGCTTTCGCCTTCAGTTATATTTTTGCGTAAGAAGATCATACTGATTGTCTAGCTCGACAGCTCCGTTTTGATGAAGCGATAAAGCGATGAAGAGAAAAGGAAAAGGATGGGGACCGGGAAAGCAAAAGGACAAAAGGTATAAAAATTAAAGGTGAAAACGAATCAGCACTGAGATCGAAGAGAAAAAAAGGCGAAGCAATAAACAAACCGAACGCTGACGTGGCAGGACCCATGCTGAGAAGACAATATCTCTATCCATAGTTAAGTTTATGCTCTTCTTACCGAGCTGATTTTGCATACATGGTATTTCAGTTGGTGCTCATCACCACAAGGCGACGTTAACGACGCTCGGCATACTTGGCTAGCATACCAACAAAGTCCATATTTGTCGCGAATGAAACCAATAGGATTATTCAGGTTCATGATGTCATTCTGTAACATTAAGGTCAGTCAACATTCCACGATGTACCGTGCGCGTTTTTTTTATTTCGTTCTCCTCCTTGGCAACGTTCTCCGTGGAAGGTGACATCCGAGGTAGACTCTTCGAAGTCGACTCTTCCAGACAGAACGAGGTGGCCCATGCCCCGCTTGACTCCACAAAGACAAGAATGGCGCGCCAAGAATAGAACACTGGAAGGGGACAACAGTATAAAAAGGACCCGTCGTCCCTCTGCATTCAGTTTCTTCACTCACAGCAACAACCACCACTCAAGCCAACCAACTAACCAACCAATTGCCATCCAAGTAATCGGCCGACAACCAAGTAATACCGCCTACTACACACACAAATACACACACAAATACACACACTTGATAGCCATGGCCCTCTTCAAGTCCTCCAAGAACCAGTCTGCCTCGGCCTCGGTCCCCCCCCCCCCGCTGTTACTCCTCGCTCTTTGATGCATGAGCAGCGTCCTGCCAACAAAATGACCAGGGAACAAGCACTTGAGAAGATCTTTTACAAGACCATGGGCGATGCTGCTGCTGGTCCATTCATTCGATAAATGGACATCCTCATATGGATGCATCTTCCTCACCCAACTGTACAACACCACGTAGACATTTGTAGTATCACCCAATAAACATGCCCTTGCGGCATTGCAGCCAATTTGTATATATATCTCAAGTGTTATCTGCAGGGAGTCTTGAAAATTGGTGTATATGAAGGCGATGTAGAACTGCGATATAGGAAAGACACGATGATAGCGCCACCATAATCAGCACTAGATCTTTTGGTTATATGCACCCATAATTCGAAGATCGAGCATAAGTTTTCTCGCTCAGTCTCCGCTACCCTATTAATAGTAGCAAACCATCCGCACAGGCAAACGTTGTTCGATATTACAGATCTTTTTTTTTAATGATATAAAATGCTGATTTATGTGCTATGGTACAGTGTGAGACGCGCTATGAATATGCTGTTGAGGTATACGGATGATGCTGCGATGATTGGGAGAATTTTGTTTTTGTTTTGCGGAAGCAAGGTGTTTGAACGAGAGATCAGGCATCCACACTTAGAATCGGCCATGCTTAACGGATGAAGGGGCCGGCAGCGGCATCAGCCATCGACGTGTTGAAGATCATCTCGAGGGCCTGGTCCTTGGTCATCTTGGGCTGGCTAGGGCGCTGCTCGTGGATGGAGTTGCGAGGCGTTTGGGCGGGCGTGGTCGCAGCGGAGGCGGTCTGGCTCTTCTTGGAGGCGGACTTGAAGAAAGGCATGATTGGGGATTGTTTGCTTGATGTTGTGAGGTGAGGACGGGGGAGTGTGTGCGTTTGTTGTAGATGAGTACTTTGGGGTCGGTTTGGCTTTGAGTTGAGTGAGGACTGAAAGTGTGAGGAGAAGGAAGCTGTATTTATACCTGCCTTCGAACGCAGAGGGCGACCCATACCCTTGTTTCGATATTTGCCGCGCTTAGCCAAACCAGCGCGCTGTCTTTTTTTTTTTTTTTTGCTCTTGCCCATCGAGCCATGTTCATTTCCATTCCTGGACCACATACGAGCACGACTAGAAGACTTATAATGAATTCCAGATCCGCTCCAAGGAGCACTGTTTCCTGCGGATCGTTTATAATGATCAGTCTAGGCAACGTTAACGTTAAATGCACTGAATCGGGTCTATCTTGATCGGCTGCAGGTTGGATACCAGTGTCTGCCCACTTCTACGGGTTAGGGACCGCAACGTATACACGGAGTTGTATCCCGCAGCTTTCCTACAGCGCATTGCATACTCTTCTGCGTATAGATGTGTCGCTTTTGTAGGAAGTGTATGGAACTACGCCATGGCAGAGCGCGTCGTGATGTACAAGGAATCACTGCTTTCGATCTCAAGGTAATAGGAGATGACGATTTATTGTCAAGGAAATATATTACAGTGCAGTGGATGATTGCAGGGATGCTTGTGGTGATACTGATGGCTGGGTTGCCCCTCGGCTCGGTATATGGGTTGTATGAAGTATGGATTCGCCTTGGTCCTGGGTCGTGTCAGTATGTTGGTATACACCCATTCAGAGGATGTAAGGACCGCTCTGGCCTCCAGTGACAGACTTGGAAATTAGGCTGTAGAGCATCTCGGCGTCCTTGATCTGCTTCTGCTGCTTGGCCGTAAGTACAGGGGCAGTGGGACGCGACTCGTCCATGGAGCCGCGGGGGGTCTGAGCAGGGGTAGGGGCGGCCGAGGCGGTTTTGTTCTTGTTGGACTTTTTGAAAAACTGCATGTTTGTAAGAGAGAGTGAGAGCGTGTGTCCGTTTGCGTTTGCGTGTGCGTGTGCGTGTGCTGTTTGGTGTGAGGGATTGGTATTGAAGTGTCTGATGTGATGAACAAGCGCGCGTCTGGGGTCCATCAGCAGTATTTATATGACTTTTGTAAAGACCATTGCGGAGACCCAGAGTAGCCTGAGAATGAATGGCCTGCCAAAAGAGGTGGCCGAACAAGTATAGTGCAGAAAGTGGTTGACTGACTAGCTGACTGAATGGCACGGTGGGACCTTTCTCTCTTTGAATCCATTGCATACTCTACGCGCAGGCCCTTGACCACTGGGTGCTGACTGCCCTGAACTGTATGGCTGTTTGGCTGGACTCGAACATTCGGCCTGATGATGGTAAGGAAAGCAACTCAGACCTGCTCCACCCACTGTGGTCTTTGTTTTTTTTATTTGCCAATATGAAGACTGCACGGTCTTAGGGTGCGCTTTCTCGGCGGCGATTGACCGTGGAGACTGTAGAAAGTTCCTTTTCTGGCGGCAGCTGTGGGGATTGAATGGGGTGGGGTGTGTACGTTGAAAGACTATTGTGTAATCCATGGCCCATCCTGCTGTTATCACTTGCGGATTCATTCCTGGCTGTGGGCTGTGAGCAGCACCTTGACCAAAGTGTTAGTCTTTGCTTACCATCCATCGATCCACATTCCCGGAGAGTGCCATGTCCTGTAGATAGGACATGTGCGTATGAGAGGACAACTCACCAGTGTTTGTGCTCGACCAGCCGCTTGCGTTGTTTACTCTCACGACTCGCTCATGGGAATTAAAGAGGGGATACGTACAAAGAAGGAGCCCAGACCGAGCTCCCCAACCCCCGCCAGCATACTGAAATAGAGTGAGGGAGATAAAGAAGATCTCCGACTGAAAACACAATAAATAATTCACCGCTGTTAGTGACGGGCAGCAAATGCACTGCGACTAAAGCGCAACGTTGGCAATGGAGCGTGGGATGGTTCCTAAATGAGGATCTGATCGCCCCCCAGCGACGCTTCGAAGGCCGCTCTTTGGGCAACCGCAGCGACTAAATATAATTTGGAAGGAGCTGGAAACAGGCCACTCAAAACCAAATTGCCTCATTACGTTTTTGTTCAAGGTACACACCTCTCTCTCTCCAACACCGCTTTCCCCTTGAGCTTTACCATATACGTGCCATCCGTAACAATTCGCTAATCTGCTACAAGCTGGCATTGTCTGAGAGGAACCATCCAGAGCTTTCCACAGTGCTTTGAGTGCCTGGAAGCAAAGGGGTGAGAGAAAGAGACGCGAGGGAAAGTACGGTGGGCTGGCCTGCGAGCGGTGTGGTCCTTCTCGTCGTATCTAGTGCAGGGACTATCAGGGTGACAAGCACTATTCCTTGTGCTGGATCTGATGAAGGCGACGACAGCACAGTGCGTCCTTTGCTGGGAGATGAGAGTACGACGCGACAATAACAAAGGAAAGGAAGACTGGCTGCGCCTGAAAAGGAACTAGCCGATGGTGGCCTGTCCACGATCTCCATGGCGACACGGTGCCTTCGCTACAATCTAAAGGGATTTACATCTTGCAGCGTTGAGATGGTCCAGCAGCAGAGGGGAGGAACGCGTGTCTATTCTTTTGGCAAGGAACGGTGTCACGTACAGGAGCAGGAGCATGAATTGGGTGCGTCTCAATCTAGGCTCCGCACGGTTCAAGTCCAGGCTCGGCGGTTCGTTCTCAGCTCGCGAAGTTTTCTCCTCGCAGATCCCCTCTTTTGGCTTCACCCGATCCCCTTGTCCTGCAGGTATAAATACTACCTGGTCATTGCGCTATTCCTCCTCTTTCTTCATTCACTCAGCATAAACGCATCGACTCTACAACAAATCAAAGCATTACCACCAATCCTTTAATCCTCAACCAATAACAACGAAACAAAATGACTTTCTTCAAGATCTCGGCCTCCAAGAAGAACAAGACTGCCTCGGCTGCCAACACGCCCTCGCAGACCCCCCGTACCTCGGTCCACCTCAACCCCTCGGACGTCGCAGCCGTCAACAAGAATGCGCTCCTCTCGCAGGACCAAGCCCTGGAGATGCTGTTCCAGAAGGCCAGCACGAGCCACATGCAGGCCCTGTCCATGGCCAGGATGTAGACCCATGTGTGCTCGTACAAGCAAAGCTTGTCCTCACAGCGGCTCCTCCGGTATCTTGATCCGATGAGGACACTCAGCCATATCAAGAACACCACATACCCTTCTCATCCAGCATTGCCCCTCTTCACTGTACCATACTTGCATTTTTCAACCTAATAAACTATTGCATCTCGTATTCCCGAGCACTATTATGCTAAATTTTAAGTCTCTTTATTAGGGACAAAGTACTTGGTTGGGCAACATTGCGTGTAGAAGGGTGCTTGCACCTTAACGATCATTGAAGACGAAGCGTCGATTATGATTCCATTCGCATGAGCACAGCTTTCATGCCAGACCTATTAGATATAACATTTTGGTATTGACTACAAGCACATCCTAGATATGGACATTCAAAGCATGCCTTACACAATTGCACTTCAAAGATAGCCAACGACTGATCCAAGACGGTTTCTTTTTTTTTTTTTTTTTTTTGCGCGCGATCGTTATGCACAACCAATTTCAAGATACGGGAGATTTATTTGAAGCGGAAGGGTAATAAATCAACATTTAAGCCTGGGCCTGGGCAACGGAGGCAGCAATGCGGTCCAAATCACGCTGACCATCGACGGTGATCTTGCGTCCACTATGATATGAAAGAAAAAACGAAAATACAATGTCAGGAACAATGATGCCAATCCTTCGTCCCAGTATCATAGCCACTAAAAGCGTAGATGAATGGAAGATAGCGCTCCATATCGAAAACAGCAATCACGTACCCGTTCTCATCAGCCTCCAAGACGTTAATCTTCTCCAAGGCCTGAAGAACCTTGCGAGCAATGGAGCCGGAGGACTTGACGTGGTGGGAGGGGCGGGAGCCGCGGTTGACCGTGCCACCGTGGAGCTTCTTCAAAGCACCAACACCAACGCTGCGGCGGAGGTAGATGTGGCGGGCAACGGAGGCTGTGAAATATCCATGAAAAAATATGTACTGTTGGTTAGTCCATTGTACGCTGACACCAAAGAATGCCGAAAGAGGCGAGGTGCAATGTGTCGAGATCCTTTGGGCAGTTTCAAGATCCATGGTCGATAATTGCTCAATATCCAGCCGGTGATGTTATCCTGGGTTGCAATATCCTGAGGCGCCACCAATTGCACGGGCTTGTATTTGTTCCTGCATGGAAACTGGGTAGTATGGTGTAATAATGTCAAAAGTAGGGTCCTTGGCGCTATTATGTCCTTCTGCTCCAATTGTCTCAAATATCATAGAGCAATTGAGGCAAAGCTTCTGCACAACTCTGATGACAACGTCCTGTTCAGGCCAGGCGGAAAAAAATAGGCAGAGTATCAAGTGTCCTGCAATAGAATCAAAGATCACATGGAGTCCTGGAAATCAACAAGAACCACAGTCTCCAGTATAGCTGGCCATCGAGATGCTGGTAGATGATGGATGTTGGTGTAATCCGTGTCCAGTTGAATCGAAGCCCTCCTGGTCGATGTCGAAAAGTTGGGATTGAGGAGCAAAAAAGTCCAGATGTATTACCGGCGCGAACATAGAACCAGTCGGGGTCATAAGGAGCCAACTCCTTGTTGGTGCCGGTCTTGACAAGGTCGACCCACTTGGGGATCTCGAGCTTGCCGGAACTATGATATGGTCGCAAAAATAAAAAAAAGTCGTCGATCAGTGCCATGGTCGCTGTTTGATGATACATTCCCCATGATCCAGACTGAATGTGAAATTCCTGTTTTCATCATTCGGCATAATCCCAGAATTCATGATTCACGTTTTGATGCTGAGCTCCATCTCTCCCGATTGTAGTTGTTGTCGTTATAAAAATACTCACCGCTTGAGGTAAGCGGCGTAGGCACGGTTGAAGTCGTGGGCGTTGATATCCTTGACGGTGACCGAGTAGAGGGCAGCCATTTTTAACGAATTGTGAAAGGGAGTTCCAAACAAACCAAAAAATGGATACGATATATTCTTCGTTATCCATCCACTTAAGGGTCCTCCATCTATTTGATGATTGGGCAAATTCTGTCAAGTCCCTACCTCCACAAACGTATGAAACGCTTCGTTTTACCAAGGTTGACCTTCCATTGATCCAATACCCGATCGATTCCTTTAAGCTGTGTCCCGCACAAATGCGACCCACTCTTTCTGTATGTGTTATAGGCTCGCAGAGACCCCTACTCATTTATTTGTGCTTATCTCCCCAATGTATGTACTCTTCGTGCCCTCAACATATGCCTCTTTTGGTTTATCTAGTCCACATCTTAATCGTTTTAGAGCTGATGATTGAGACATGCCTATTTCATGCAGTTTTCATTATAGTGGTCGTCTGGACCTTGGCAGACACACACTACCCTCGCCGGTCAATTACTCGAGCACAAGAACGCAATTGGTATATGTTCCAATAAATGACAGTTATCATATGGCTGCACGCTTCACAGTTGCTTATAAGCATGTCTGCTGCGCGTTGTCAGCAGGAAAATGCTTCTGTCCCAAACTTTGGAGACCACCCTCAGGACATACCCGGGTTCATATTAACTGCGCTGCATTATTGGTAGCTCGCATAATGATGCCGTCGTTATGATTGCATAACATCAAGCTCGGGAGAGGTTGGCCCATCGCATTCAAAAGCTTCCTATTCGTAGTGGGCCCCTCTTTACCTGACCACTTGACCTCGAAGTAGTCTTTGAAACGAATAAAGCGATTTTAATGTTGCTCGACGTGTGGTTGTAGGTCGAGGCGCTAGTGACGAAACACACGAAACATACGTGGGTTAAACCTATAGCCGTTTGTTTTGTCGAGTTTTGTATGTTCGACAGCGGTACGAGGTCCTTTGCTTCCGAGGGCTGCGAGATATAGACCTTTCTTACTTCACTGCTTTCCTCTGTTTCTTTCGTGGGTTGCACACCTTCTCTCTCCACAAATCCTCCTCGCTATATGCTCACTCCAATTGTTCATTAATTTCACACGTTGCTACCTTCCCCTCAAGGACCCTACAATGACTGAAAATCACGAATCTATCGAGGAACCTGCCGCGGGAGGTTCATCGACATCAAACGTCGAGACCCTAAACCGCGTTGATAGACCTCCTATAGTATCTCGCTACAGCTACGCAGAAATGGACCCGTCCATGGAGCAGAACCTGGAATACGAATTGGAGCATCAAAATAAAGAACAGATGGCACTCGACTTGGAGATGTCCAAGGCACACAGGCCAAAGACAGAACCCCCTTCCAGGCGCTGGATTGTCCTCGCGACAGCGACTCTGGGCGCGTTATTTGTATCGCTCCAGGGCTCAGCACTGATTGTGGCCCTACCAGACCTTATGCGGAGCCTCAATGTAAGAATCTGCGATACTAATACATTCCTATATTGACTGCAAAAATACGTTCACACTCAATCTTTTTTTTTTTTTTGTGCCATTCAAGATCGACTTTGCCACAATTATTTGGGTGCTGTTGACATATACCCTGGCTATTACGGCCGCAGTACCGTTCCTGGGCTACATTGGCGATGCTGGTTTGAGGGGCATTCGGTAAGCACTTGCTTTCAGTCTTCGTCTTTTTATCTTTCAACATCGATGGCGCGTGCTAATAGATATTGTATTCCACCGGATAGCTGCCGAATGTTCAACATTGGATTCCTCGTATTCACCCTCGGCTCCTTGCTCTGTGGTCTCGCCCAAAAGAAGAACAACGGCTACGACCTCTTGGCCTACCGCGTGGTACAGGGTCTTGGCGGCGCGCTTCTCTTCTCAAACTGTTTCGCACTTGTCGCCGACAAATTTTACGCGTACAACCAAGTCGGTCTTGCCAGTGGCATCATCAACATTGCATTCGCTGCAGGGACGATTCTGGGGCCCGTTATTGGAGGCGCTACTGTCAAGGCGAGCTGGAAGTGGGTGTTTTTCTTCAACTTGCCCTTTGGCGCTCTAGGAACGATCACTGGATTCATCTTTTGCCACGATACGGTTTACTCGCACATCCAATACGCATCTTTTAGCAAGCTGATTCGGACCTTTGACTACATTGGATTCGTCAGTCTGACTGCGAGCATTACTCTACTGTTCGTGGTCGTTGTCAGCGCCTTGTTCCCGAACGGCAAAGTCTCAGAGAACGGATCCTTGATCGGCATGGGGGTCGCGTTAGGAATCATGTTCCTTGTCTTTCTAATCCAGGAAACTTTTGTTCGTGGAGGTAGCCGGTTTAATGCTGCTAAGGCGCCGTTTATGGATTTCAGACTCTTCACGAACTGGGTCTTCAACAACACAGTCGTCCTCGGAGGCTTGGCAGGAGGTGTTGCCAGAACCAATTTGACGTTCTCGTACATCTTCTTCTTCCAGGGTCCTTATAGCAAGAGCCCGCTGATGGCTGGTATTCTACTGATTCCTTTTGGTCTCGGCATCATGATTGCGGGTATGCCCTCTGGCAAATTAGCCGATACGATCGGATTCCGGTACCTGTGTTTTGTCGGTCTAGCCCTCGCATCGGTCGCAACGCTGATCATGCCCATCGTGGTCAAACCAGACACCAACACTTGGTCTATCTCTGCACTCTTGCTCGTCAATGGCCTCGGCTGGGGCCTCTACTCCTCACCCTCGGCCTCAATCTCCATGCTCTGCATCCTCCCACAGCAACGATCGTCTTCGTCGTCTCTCCGTATCATGTTCACGATGATCTCCCAAATGATCGCAATCGTCATCTGCTTCAAGGTCATCATCTCGGGTATGCCGCCCGCAGCTGTGGAGGAACTTTTCATTTATGGAGGTGGCATCGATGCCCAATATCTGGACTCGTTCATGCATGGATGGCGCATTGTCTGTTGGGTCACTTTTACCATCACCCTGATCTGTTGTGTCTGCGCCTGGGCCCTTCCTGTCCGGCCTGTTCTTGCCACAGAAGAATCCGACTCTGAAGAGGCCAGTGTTACGGAGGCCAATACCACCAAGTAAACAGGATAGACTTGACAGAGAGATGTGTTAGTTAATCAGTTAATGAAGTGAATGCATTCCGCTTGTGTTTATTACGAAATTTGGGTTTGCAGGACTAGCAGCATGCTGATGCTGAACCGGAAAAGAACATATGATGACTAAGCTGATGACGGTGGACTTGTATTCGGGACCGGTCCTGTTGCCGGTCTTGTCTAGGATCTCAGTTACTAGTTCTGCCAGCTGCAGATCGGTCCAGAAAATCATTTGAATCAAAACTGCGCCGATGAAGACGGAACAGAGAATAGCCGCTCAACTGATCTTCTAGATTTCGCGCATTCAGATTGACGGGCTTAGTGGCAGAAGCCGCCTCACAGATAGAGAGTACGAGTGAGAAGATGGCGGGCACCAAGGTAGCCGTGACAGAATGGATCGCAGGAGATTTCATGGTGAATAAAGACTGGAGAACAGATCGGATATTAGGATGAGTTGAAAAAACAAAAAAATAAAAATAAAAAGTGAGAGATAAAGCTGAAAGAGATTACGAGTTTTTGTTGCTGGAACGGTCTCTTAGTCAAGACCAAGTACGGAAATCTGCAGTCGCTCTTCGTCTTAGTATCGGTACTTTTTCAACGCTTCGCTACTCCTCGTCAAATTTGGGCCTAAACACAGGCAACAATATGGTAGCTCCGTGCTTGAGCTATACTAATTTATGGTTAAGGCCGGCAGCCAAAGAAGGCCGACTTTTCAGGCGCAGTACTTGCTTTTACTGCAGTGCCTATTTTCTCATTTGGACTATCTCAAAAAAAACGCTGTCCGTGGCCAATATGACAGACCTGGCCCTAGGCTCCTGCATACACAAGCTCAAGGTACTCGACATGATCTGCATGGCACACCACGCGAATTCATTTAAATACCATCAAGGCTCTATAGGTGACCCATAATTGTTCCCGTTACGAACCAACAAGGGCTCAGATGATGGCGCTGCACTCCTAGGAAGCCACTCGTAATAGCTGAATATATATAACGAGGCATTTGCCTAAACACTTTGCAAACCATGCAAGTCTTCATGTAGTTTTCGTGTCGTTCAGGTTACTGGGAACTACATATACAATGTTTATAACTCAAAAAAAAAAAAAAAAACGTTGTGCTTATAAAAGACGCAGTGTACCTCGGAGTAAACAGATTGATATCCTATCCCGCTCACAGAGACTTCCTCCCTTCTCTGTCTTTGCGGTCGCAGTCTCAACCGTACCTGCGCCCATAACCTCGTCCAGTGACATGATCGAGTCCCTGACAGGCGCTCCCCTCTCTCAAACATCGCCGACTCGTCCCTTTCGCCGGAGTCTGCCCACAACAAAGACCATGCACCATCCCTTCCGGTTCTTATTAAGAAGCGAAACGGAAGCCACATCGATATGGTGATCAACGCAACCGTGGACGTCAACACCAAGATCGTCGCCGGGGCTCTCCTTGACCTGAAACTCAATCTCCACTCCGATACCCACACCGAAATTAAGGTCCCCGCCTCTGGCCTGATCACCACCAAAGCCGATGTCCTCATCCCCGACCTGTCGATCCGTGTCGACGCCGAGACCCGCTCTGCGATCAGTACCAAGGCTGATACAGATGCCAAAGTCCTTGTCCTGGACAGGACCCAATAATACGCACGTATAATCGTTTTTAAGTACTGCGGCCAAGAGGCGAAGCACCTATATATACGTCGCCGCGCCAGGCATATTATCTCAGATGTAGAGGTTCTCGTCAGAGCTGACGTGGTGCACCTGTTTATCACGCTCAAGGCCAATCTAATGACCTATGTCCGTCTGCATGTCGCGCTTCTGGTCCGTGATCTGGGCGTGAACTTGTTCCTAGAGCAGGTCCATGTTCAGGCTACGGTCGATGCTGCAGCAGAGCTCGATGTTCATCTGAATATGTGCTCGCATGTCATTGTCAAAGGCTTGCGTGCCACCGTCTTGACTAAAGCTGTGGCCCTCGTCAGAGCCATCTGCTCGGAACCGTAATAGATCCTTCTTCCTGCATGCCCTTCTACTATTGGGTTCATTTCATTGGAATAAATATATATTCGTCTTCTCATCGCATTGATTTATTCATTTATATGTTTATCTCGGTCTCGCCAGGGTTCGCAGTGGAAATGGATTTTGAGGTTGCTGGTTTAGGTATACGAGTACTGAAATCAGAAGCGGGGGACAGTTGCATGAGAGATGCAGGGCAAATATGTGCGTCCAGTTGTTCACCATCCCTTCCTGAGGCATACAGATGGCATAACTGCAGGGCGACGTTCATCTAGCCATTTTTCATCATCATCCTGCACCTCGCGCTGCAGCTTCTCAGTCATCCAACTGTGAAAAATCGAAGAATGGTTAGTGCTGCTACGATATCATTGCACACTTTCATAAACCATTGGACTCGACGTACATGATGATGCCGCCATCGTCGGAGCAGGAGGCCATCATTCCAGGCTGGCGTGGGTGGGCGTCCGTGCATCCTACGTGCATCGTGTGCTCTTCCAAAACTGTGACGAGCTCTCCAGATCTGAGATCCCAGTAATGTAGCTTGCCATTTTCAGACCCAGTACACACCAATTCCTCATTTGGCCCTGCAAATGTGGGGAATATCGTAAAGTCCTCATGCGCAAATGACTCAGCTTCAAAGGTCCTTACAAGCGTCATCGTCTTTAGGTTGTACAAAGCAACACACGGTGTGCCATTGAGGGTCTATAAGATACATGGACCATCGATAGTGATTCTGGTTACTATGAATGGCATGAAACGTATGCACGCCCTTCGTGAACAAATACTTCTTCTGTGGGATGTTGACGTTACCTCATTTGTGAGAAGTGCATAGGCGCCATCCTTTGAGATTGCGGCGCCTAACAACGTGGCAAACGTGTACGAGATTTCCAATGACCTAATCAAAGGTAACGGCATGGGGGTTATTTAGTACCTTGTTAAGCAAAACGAAGTACATTGGCAGCCAAGAAATCAGCAGTATCATCTACCTTTTGGAAAATTCTCCCATATCGAATGAGATGATCTCTAGGGTTCTGGCGTTTGTGACAACAGCAAAGTCGTCCGTGCCAGGAATCAACTTTGCTTGACACGCTGCAAACCTCTCCTCGGCGCGATACTCGCGCAAAATCTTCCCTTGCACATTCTGGAGATTGTAGATTGAATGTTAATACTTTAAAACAAGTATACCACCAGCATGAGTCGTTTCGATCGTATGTCCAAAAAGCAACGTCGAATTCTTTTGAGCTGCACTTACCCAGACGCAATAGAGTCCATTCTGAAGGGCTGTCATGAACCGCTCGGAGTCAGAAAACCAAGACACGGCGGTCACCGGGATGTTAAGAGCCTCAGCTTGATAGCTCCTTTTGAACACAGTTTCCCCTGTCTGTACATTTCCAAAGGGCAGCAATGAGGACAGAAATGAGGGTGGCGCTCTTTTTGGAGTCGCGCTTGATGATCGTTCTAGACTCTGCACACAAACGAACGCGTACCTCGATATCAAGGAGATATAGTTCACATTTGAACTGAGGACGATGATAGTCCAAGCCAAGGTTCGCGACCATGTACCTACTATTCGGAGACCATTCAGCATAAACAATTGATCGATCGAAAGTGAAGGTCTTGGCGACGCTCGGTTCTAGACTCTAAATAAAAGACAGCGTCAGATGCAAGAGCCGTGGACGCAATACTTTTGGACATGAGATGCTTGCTCAATATGGATGTGAATAAGGACGGTTGCTGTAACTATGGATTGCAAAGAGGAGCAGTTGTTCGTGCTGAAAGGAGCTCAATGCCGCATTTGGTATGTCCTTCATCTCGACGCATTGACCATTGCCCGAATAGGCAGGTCTTTTGGAACGTTGATTCGCTGCGCCGAAAGCGCGTCTGTGCTACTTACTATCCGTAGGAAATCTGCGCAGAAAATAAAAATGAAAACGGGGATGGACGTACCATAATGTTCTTCCAAATATGGATGACTTGGTCAAGACCGATTGACGCCATGTATTCGCCTGAAGGCGAAAAGCGCACGTACCAGCACTCATCGAAATGATGATTGATTCGTCGCCGCACCATCCTTGGGACCAGACTCCGCATATGCGCCATGCGCTCGCTATCACAAAGATTCTCAACGCCGTTCGCAACCGCAACACCATCCTTGTCCTCTCGATCTATGTCGTTTTCGAGATCATTTTTGATGGTCTTGTGCTCCCATCCATCATTATCGTTGTCCTTGAGGATCTTGGAGGCATTGCTGCAGCTGTGCGGGGCCAGAGAAATGTTGGTATCACTCATGCTCCGATTCATCTCATACGGAAGACATGCTTTCCTCCAGCCATCAATTCCCTCTTTAAGCTTCTGAGAGGAAGACCGCTCACAGGAGGTACAAGGACAAACAGAGGAAGGGTCACTGCAAGACGACGATGAGGTTGGTGACACTAAGTCCGCTACGCCACTATGATAATTGCTCAGTTCTGGAAAGTGCATCCACAGATATGTTTGTCGGCTATCGTATCCCTTGGGACCTGAGAAGATTGAGTACTTATCAGACTCGAGACTTGGGACGCTGGAGATGATACTGCGTCGAGAGTCATACTCCAATCGGTCGGATGGACGGAGACGATTACGACGGGCAATATGCGCTTGTGAAAATAGATATGCCAGAGCCTTGTCTAGACCTTCGTCGTCGTTTTGGTCATCATAGGACGAATCACTGCCTGTCAAGACCATGGAGTACGGATTGATCCTGGGTTGCCTAATAGTGGCTCTTGTCGGAGAAAGAGATACCCTGCGCGGAGGAGGATGGAGCGATGGAACATACATTATGGTGACGGCTGTGAGAAAATGGATAAGGCGGATGAAAGAAGAAACGAGAGAATGAGGAACGAAAGATGATGATCTGTTGCTTCTTTATGTCTTTTCAAGTGCCACCATCTCCTCGATATTTGTCAGTGCTATATCCCCATCCTCTTTACATGCCAAATGGACACATGCGACCTTGATCCACCAATTCTATAGAGCGATCTCTTATTCTTGCCTTCTGCGCAGATGGAGTCCGCATTTATTCAGCAAAGAGCTTTTTTTTTTTTTTTTTTTTTTTTTTTTTTTTTAATCGAGGAGAGACGAACCATATAGTCTAATGAAGATTGTTGCCTTGGCGGTAGTTCATTTGTGCACAGGCGCCACCTTCCCTTGATATATCTATTTTTCCTCTTGTTTGAAATCTTTATGGCCAGTGTCCATGGTTGGTATCGTTCATGCAACAGCACCACCTTGTCTATTTCTGCTGTCGGGTCGTTCGCATGAACGATTGTGTCTATAGAAAAGCGACAAAGTAAAGAGACTTTTCGCTGTGTCCATGAAGAATTGGATATGAGTTATTAAATAACCCGTTTTTATTTTCGTCAGTCAAACTTGAGGTCAAGCCCTATGGCGCAACAAAATTGGCTCACTCAGTGAACATGCGATGATTGCCAGGATCGTGCTACTTCATCGGGGGTCTTGCCCTTGGTCTCGGGGACGAGCTTATTCATGGCAACCGACAGGCCCATCAGCAGCACGAAAAATAGATAGAAGACGTTACCGCCCCACCACTCCTGTAGCTTCAAGAACATGACCGATACCACAAAGTTGGTCACAAAGTTGACAGACAGTGCAAATGCTGACGCACTGGCCACAGCAGTTGTATCGACCAACTCTGGGATGATCAGGAACGGAATGGGGCCCAAGCCAATCGCAAACGACGCCACAAACGCGATGATCGAAAATGCAGAGAGAAGCGGGACCTCATAGTTGAGCGAGCCCGCCAAGAGGAAAGAACTGATGGCCATGGAGATGCTCGAGGTCAAGAGTAAGCTACGACGTGGGGCCCTGTCCATCAGATAGGCTGCAATCACGGTCATGATGATGTTGACAATCGAGATGTACACCGTAATCATAGCGCCGGACGAAGGCAGGATCTGCGACATAATCGCCGTAGAGTAAAAAATAACGCCATTGATTCCTGAGAGTTGCTGAGACAGTTGAATCAAGAGCAACAGGATGACTGGACGGCGGTAACGCGGCATGGACACAAATTCAGCGACGGTGATGCCGCGTCCAGAATTGAGTGCATTGAAAGTCTTTTGTTGCAGGGGTTGATGTCCCTCTTCTTCGATTCCTGCGCCTCCGACCAACAATGCGTCGCTAGAGTCGTTCAATAGCGGACTCGAACCAGAATGGCCTTCCTCTTCAGCCACGACTGCGCGGTCATCTTGTCGGGTCCAGTCTCGAATTTCCTTGGCCACATCTTGTCGTCCGCGGAGAATCTGGAGGGCACGCTTGGCCTTAGCGGACCCACCGGGTTGTAGTGCCAGGTAGCGGGGTGACTCCACACAGAAGGGGAGCAAAAAAATTTGAAGGAAGGAAATCGCTGCGCCGGTCAAGAGGATGACGCGCCATCCAGTTGGTGTCGAGAAGTAAAGGCCGAGGATTTGCGCGAAAAAAATTCCCACAACGATCCCCAATTGATTCATCACACCTATCAAGGTGGGCAAGGTACTCTGTATTAGTAAAAAGCTCTGCAAGACCATTCGATAGCATCCTGACGTCTTACCAAGGGATCCACGGAGTTCAGGCGGCGAGACTTCAGCCAGGTACATGGGCACAATCACCGTCACGGCACCACAGCCAACACCGATTAGGAACCGGCCTACAAGCATTCCCGTGTACGTCGAAGCACAGCCGATGACTACGGAGCCGACCAGAAGCGATGCATTGTTTATCATAAGCGCGTTTCGCCGACCAAAACGATCCGCCAGTCGGGACCCGACCAGCATTGCGCCTAGTAGGCCACCTAGCGTCAGCGTGGCGACCAGGACAGACCACTCCGAGTTGCTCATAGGGATGCATGTTGGCAAGGATCCGCCGGGCTCAATCCAGTCGTTGAGGTGTGCTCCATTTGTCGAAGGGTTCGGGTATAGAGGTTCGGGACAGGTGGTGATGACCTCTTGGGGTGAGTTGAGCTCACCAATATGATAACCATACTGGAATGAGCCTAGAACAATCGACAGGGCGTTGAGGAGGAGTGCTGGTGTCGCCATGGCGTTTCGCAGCTGAGCGTTCTTGTGTCGCTTACTTCGTGAATGTTCTCGAGCTCTCCGCAAACAAGGAGGAGTTGAATCAAGGTTGAAATGGAGGTCGAAGGTCGATGGATGAGAGAGGATGAGTCGAACAGACAAGTGCAGGCGGAGAACAAAATCAACGTGTGAATTCGACCCCCCTCTTTTTTTTTCCTCATTGGTGCCCTCCTATGATACCAAGAGACACCACGCGATGGATAGCGCGTCAATGGTGGACACAATTCCTGCCGACATTCGGTAAGGAGGAAAATGTGTGTATTTTTGATGATAATAAAAGGAACTATAGCAGTTGGATACGCTTTAAACCAATCCAGCCTTCTCCATCGCAGCTCTCATAAGGACTCCCAGCTTGGCAGGGCTCTGCGAGACAACGACACCAGCGCTCTCCAAGGCCTTGATCTTGTCATCGGCGCCTCCCTTGCCTCCGGCAATAATGGCGCCGGCGTGACCCATACGACGGCCAGGGGGAGCAGTGCGTCCAGCAATGAAGGAAACAACGGGCTTAGGCTTCTCGCGAGTCAAGTTGTACTTCTTCAAGAAGTCGGCGGCCTCCTCCTCGGCGCTGCCTCCAATCTCTCCGATCATGATGATACCCTCGGTGTTAGGGTCCTGCAAGAACAAGGTCAAGCAGTCGATGAAGTTGGTTCCGTTGAAGGGGTCACCACCAATACCGATGCAGAGAGACTGGCCAAGACCGACCTCGGTGGTCTGGTTGACGGCCTCGTAGGTCAAGGTACCAGAGCGGGAAACGATACCTATTAAATTGAGCACACATTAACTGTTAATTTTATAGCCCTGAATATTTTCCGGGCTACATATTTGAACCAATTGCAATGGCCATGACAATTCACATACCGATCTTTCCGACCTTGTGGATGTGGCCGGGCATGATACCAATCTTGCAGGCATTGGGGGCAATGATACCGGGGCAGTTAGGTCCGATAAGGCGGGTCTTGTCTTGAGTCTTCAAGGCTCTGACAACCTACATTTGCATTTAGGAACTAATGTTAGAATCACAAAGCCGATATTGTGAAGATTTCTTATATGAAGCATAGTCAAATACTTACGCGAACCATGTCTTGCTGAGGGATACCCTCAGTGATGGCAACAACCAAGGGGATCTCGGCCTCAATGGCCTCCATGATGGCACCAGCGGCCATTGGGGGAGGAACGTAGATGACTGAGGCATCGGGCTTGAGCTCCTTAGCGGCGTCGGCAATGGTGTTGAAGACGGGAAGTCCCAAATGGGTCTGGCCACCCTTCTTGGGAGAGACGCCTCCGACCATGTTAGTGCCGTACTCGATGGCCTGCTTGGAGTGGAAAGTACCCTAGAGACGGAAACCAAAATATATTGCAAGGGTGAGAACGTGCCGTTGACGGTGATTGTGTACTCTCAGTCGCCTAAAGACCCTCCATACAAGTTCTACTAATAAAAAGAAACGTGGGAAGAAGAACAGCTTGATCTGCCTACAAATGTTGCACAACAAAAATCTTATAATGACGATGGATGGCTTTCAGATCATATCCGGTACTCTATTGCCTATGACGAACAGTGTGCTGCATGCCTGGGAACAATTGCACGATCCGCGATTCAAAGGGGCATGTATCGCTGGGCATCATTGAAGGATGATATATTGATTGCGATGTTTACCTGCTTGCCGGTGAAGCCCTGGCAGACGACCTTGGTCTGCTTGTTGATCAGCATGTTCTTGACAGTTTTGTCGTAGCTGGCAACCTTAGACGAGCTGCTGAACATGCGCTGAGCGACTATAATGGAGCACAAGCGGGTAAAGGAAACGTGCACGGTCACGGTTAGGTTGTCGTCAAGGATAACACAATGCCTGTTATAGACGGTAAAACGGTGCTGTGGGTAAATCAATTAAGCCCCCGCCGGATCCGATTAATGCAATCCACCCGCAGATCCTTGAAGCAAAAACAAAACAGCGCAAGTTGAGGCCGGATACCATAGTGATTCTCGCTTCTATGCCCTTGACTTTATGCATATCCCAATGACCATCTCGCGTCCTGTTGGCGAGAAGGGTTTCGAGTCCTGAAAGCGTCTGCTGACAATTTGGGTCACGTCCACTACCGAGTCGTCCCTTTCCCAGACTAAGATATTGTTTCCACTCTTGCACAAACCAAAGCTGATTACACTGGGCAGAAAAAAAGTAGGTCGAGATATATCACTCAAAAATTGGCTGTCGCGGGCTGCTGATTCAGGAACTGCACGAACAATAGAACACCACTCGCGTTGACGAATCCGATTGTAATCAGACAGCGGAAAAGAGGCGGTGAAGTGAGGGTCGACAGGAGGAGAGACCGAGGGGATAAACTTGCCTTTGGTGGCGGGGGCCACGGTTCTGAGGGAAGCGAGCATGATGGATTGGAGTGGAGAGGAGGGGAGTGTTGGATGAGAAAAGAGAAAGAAATGGATGGGGTGAAGCGGAGACAAAAAAACACCAAAACACGGCCGGGGAGGGAATTACTCTCACGTACAGGACTGCACCCTCAGGCGTACGTGGAAATGCACCCTTTGACCAAATTGCCCTGCTTGCTGGATGTGGCCGCCTCTATGCTTCAATTGTACGCGCTCAGCTGTCTACAGTTGCAGGCAGGATATGAATATGATAAATATATGGTACTTCCTTGCATTGCCTTCCCGAGCTGTGTCTTGGCAGACGGCGTCCTGTTTCAAGAACTGTCTCAAGGTTTCTCTCAACTGTAAATACAATCTTGTAGGTTCGATCGTATCGTTATTCATGTCGAATTGAACGTATCGAAGAGCAACTGAAGACCCTATGGCTCAAATAGATCCCTTGCACAAGATAGCGCAATAGAGGGAACGCGTGTTCATGACAGTTTGGTGAACCCCATGTCGCGATACCATGGATGGACGCGTTCAGAACGCGTAAAAACCCCAGGACCAGAACAACCGACAAATGTGGACACGTTACGTCACTCACATGGGATGGTAGTCTGAACTTTTCCGCACTAACTCGCTGATTGGCTCGAAATAGCGTTGGGTTTTATTGTTTTCTCGCGTGCGGAAATAATGAATGTGCACTAAGAGAATTTACTGGCAGCGAGAACCAGCATTAACTTCATCTATTCCTTTTATCTCGCGTACTGCTTTCTGAAGGAGTGCCGCCGCAGAAACAAAGTAAGTCTCCGTGCACTTCCTGGTCTTGCCATTGTGAACCACTCGACCAAGCTCCATCCAAGCCTGGCGAATTGTCTCCTCACACTCCCACATCACTTGAGCCCTTTCCTCCTCCTGCCGTCTTCTTTTTTCCTGCATCTCCTGTTGTCGCACGGCTTGGAGTCGCTGCTCCTCCTCCTCTCGTGCTGCTTGTAGTTGTTGAAGTAGATTCGGAGAGAGAAACTCCTCTAATGGAGGGCCATAATCCTCTTCCAGGACGGTTTCCTCATTCTCGTCAATTGACTGTCCCGTTAAGCTCAGTTGCATTGTTGTCAAAGCACACTTGGAACCCTGGATAGATCCTCGATACCAAGAACATGTGCTTACACGGTAGACCGTGTTTTTCGTTGTCAGGGCAAGAACAGGAGCGGAGCCATTTGTCCGACAATATATCGATAGCATATTGCGCCTCAGGCGGGGTCTGAAACGACAACACAGAGATCAAGCCTTCCACAGACTTAGTAATGTCGATCAATGTTCTCGCCCGAGCCGAATCAACTTGGATGGCCTTTTTACGCCGTGCCTCCTCGTGGAATGTTAGGCGACGGGGTTGAAGGCCGCTTGTGATCTTGAAGTATGTGGTGCGGTACTGGCTTTCCACCACACCTAGCAGGATGTAGATGAGTTCGTCGGCTCGCAGGTTGCGCTTTCCCGCCAGAAAGTTTTGCTTGAGGTTTCGATGCCATCGCTCCACAAGGTTATTTGTGTTAATATGTTGATGGTGCTATTTCAAATGAATAAAGTGCTTCAACGTTAACAAATTGACTAGAATAAGACCAGTTACATATCGTAGACCAGGCCATTTAATGAGATAGTGTATGTTAATGACTTTGATTTGTAGTTATAGTATATGTGTATATGTATATGTATTTGTGTATAGTAATTATTATTAAAGTTAGTTCTCTTTTTCACTTCCTTCGTCTTGTTACACACAGCTATTTAAGAGCACCGTTGCCAAATGATAGAATCTCAGTCTTTGTCTACTCAATCACATACCCAGACCCAAACCTATTGCGCAAGGCGATCAGAAAGCTGAGATCTCGATTACTTACTGAACGATAGAGAGGTGCCCATCGGCGCATGCTTTCCTTGTTGATCCATTGCTTCTCCATGTATTTGATGAGTGCATCAGCATTCTGAAACCGCTCTTTAGGCAAGGGCGCTCGGGTATATTGTCGTGGGCGTCAATGAGTACTACACGTCAAAGAAGTGTCCGATGTGCGAGGAGTTTGTCGGCCAGGTTCAAATACGTCGGCTGTATTGCAAGACTTGCAAGACATACATGCACCGCGATATCATGGCAGGCCACAATATTTGCAACGTTATTCAAGGGCACTTGCTTCAGCAACAGAGGCCACTCTATCTTCAGCCTGTAGATGAGAATGGTAGATATCCTTGGATGGAAGCTACACAGACAGTAACCGATAGCGCGAGCACCAGTAGCAGCAGCATCAATAGTAACAGTAGCACTAGCAGCATCAATGGTAACAGTAGCACTAGCAGCATCAATGGTAACAGTAGCACTAGCAGCACCAATAGCACCAGTAGTACTAGCAGCACCAGTAGTACTAGCAGCACCAGCGCCAGCAAGGGCAGTGTGGCCCGAAAGAGGACAGCATCAACCGCGGCTGCAGAACAAGAAGGAGCTCCAAGGCGCAAGCGTGCGGCCAATGCGGCATCAGGGCAGGAATCGGTAACTAGCCAGGCCCCAGGAAGTGCCTAAACCCCATCTCAACCATATATGTGTTCGCAAGCACATTTAAAAATGATCGGTAGGTGTAATTTATATCCTAAAGCTGCATAATTCTGTTATTGCACGCCGAAATTCTTTTACTGCATGTATTTGCTTATGCTCACCAAAAAAATTCTATGGCGTCGCCTTTTGCTGGCGTAGTTGGTGCGTTTTTAATGCTCCAACGACACGGGATTCGACTTGGAAATAACATCACGGTTGAACCTTCTGTATTTGACCCGTACCAGAGGACTATTTTTGATACCGCCGTCCTGCTTGTGAGGCATTCAGGCCTTGAATCTCGAGTAAAGTGTTTTTTGCGGTCGCCACAATAGATTTGAGGTACTCGAGTGTACATTTCCTTTTCTTTCTTGCCTCCACTGCGGCGCCCATTTGCTTCATCAACTCCGTTGATAAGCCCTCATTATCCTCAAACTCTTGTCTGGTCGCCACTTCTCTGGCAACTCTTTCGAATTCCTGCTCTGCTGCCCTTTTCCGGTCGAGTTGCAAACGGAGTAATGGCGCTAATCCTGCCTCCAAATCTGGTCCGAAAAAATCCATATTCTGGACACGTTGCTCCTGAGCGACGGCAGGTTCAATGGCAGATTCAATCGCAGGCTCACCGGAATAGGATACTCTCACACTTTTATAGAGCCTCTGAACCAGGTACATGTGCTTGCAAGGGATCAGGTGAAGACAATAATCGGCACAACTGCATGACACAATGCTGGTAACATCGTTGTTGTTGCGGACAATGTATGAAACGTCAGCTCTAACAAAGGATTTGACGACAAACTGGAAAAAAGGATGGTAAAAAAGTAAGCATAAGCATGAAACCACAACCACCACGATATTTTTGACAAATTAAGCCAAGCCAGAACCTACTTTGTGCTTAGGCTCGACCCAGCCCTCTCTTCCAGTTAAGGAGGTCGGAAATGTAATTTCCTTTTTAGGCCTCCTACTTCAGAGGGGCTGGTAAAAAAGAATGGGTCGCTGGCAGGGTTCGAAAATGGAAGGTTCTTAAGGGTATTTTCAGGCTAAATCATGCAAATACAGGATACAGGGCATACATTCCATAGTCGCAAGGTCGCGCTGGCATGCGCTGGCATGCGCCATGGCCATGCATAACAGCACAATAAAATATTAAAAATATGCTGCTCCTCCCTCACCTCACATCTTTCTTCTCTCAGCGGCTCGCCTCCTTACATTACTTAAAACTGGTATGTTGCTCATCTCTGAAGACATTGCTAAGCAGTCTAAAGATGAATCGCGTAAAGCTCCCAGTGACTTATCAATTCAATCTCAGTCCTCAGCAGCAACTCATCAACATGGCCCTACCGTTCAACCGTGAAGAAGCTATCAAGCGGTGTCAAGATGTCTTCCATATCACCCCTAAAGACTTGCAGCTGGATGTCGTCGAATGCATCGGTACCGGTCGGGACTGTATTCTGATTGCTGGATGCGGCTGGGGCAAGTCCCTTGTATATTTTCTACCGACGGTGCTCTGGACCGATCGGATCATCGTTGTAATATCACCTCTGAGGGCTTTGATACAAGAACAGCAGCTGAAACTTGCAAGCTTGGGCATCCGCAGCACGGCCCTCATGGGCGGAGACATCACCGGGATTGACTCTGGAGTGGCCGCAGGATTGTATAGGGTTATTTTTATGACACCAGAAATCATTTTTGAGAACAAGCGCGTGCAGGAACTCTGGTTCGACAAGAGATGGCGAATGCGACTGCAAGCCGTTGTCCTGGACGAGGCTCA